>NW_022900951.1:78330757-78425530 GCF_012274545.1 Fukomys damarensis
ATATATATAACATACTTACAAATATATTTGGAAAATAAACTCTTGGAAGTAGAATTTTGAAGTTTAATAAACACTGCCAAACCACCCTCTACAGGCAGCTGTAAAGGTTTAGGTTCTCACCAGCAATGTATCAGAGCACATATGTTAGCTAACTCTTGGATTTTTACTACTCTGTTAAGATTCTTAAAAGACTTGTAGATTTATTTTGCATGTCTTATGATAACATGAATAAGATTAATTGGTATTTTGTATATTCAAGATTAAGATATGTCTATTTTTGTTATGATTGTTTTCACGTCTTCTACATCTATTTATATTGGGTTGCTAGGCTTTTCTTATTGATTTCTATTATTAGGAAATTTGTCCAGGGTCAGTGAGTCATAAAATTGTTTTCTACTTAATAATTTGTCATCTTTTTGGTTTTGTTCTGTTTTGTTCTCGAGACAGGGACTTTCTGTGCAGTGCAAGCTGGATTTGAACTCACTATGTAAAACAGGCTGTGGAACTCTCATTGATTCTCCTGCCTCAGTCTTCTGAGTGCGGGGATTACAGGTGGGAACCACCACACCCAGCTGTCATTTGTTTTTATTTCTTATTTTTTTGTCATGCAAAATTATTATCTTTTCTGGCTTCAAGGTTGTTAATCTTATTTAGAAACCTCTTTCCTCTCACTCCAGTATTGGAAAATTCCCCTATAATTTTAGAATGATTTCATGATGTTTTTTATATTTTAATTCTTGCTCCATGCACAATTGATCCATATTTTAAAGTGTAGAATCAAGGTTCAACTTTATTTTCTCAGATGACTCTCTTAATGTCCTGAAAAATATTAGCCTATTTTCCTAACTAAAATGCCAAATTTGAGGAATTTTTTGTTTTAGATATTTTTTCTCTTTCTAGATGGACTCTCAACTATTGCTCTCAATTCTACAACTGATTTAAGGAGTTTAATCATTCTCAAGGCACTAGAAGCCAAACTTCCCTTCCATTTGTTCCTCAATATAATCTATTTTAAGAGCAATTAAAGGTAAACCATAATACCCTGGAGTGTTATGAGTTCCCTAGAACTCCATTTCTTAACCATACACTATCTAATAATAGTTTCCAAGCATGTTGTAACTTGCATGGGATTTCACAGCTGAACTATTGTCAAGAGTAGGACTCTGAAAGGCCTGGGCTTGAATTCAAGCCCTACTACTCACTTACTGTGAGTTTAACTAATCTCTTAGACTCCTGGTTCCTTTGTACCAAAAGAGAGACAAAAGTAGTATGCATCTCCAAGGTTATTGCTATATACTAATGAGATAATCCATATTACACAGCTATCATAGTGAGTTGTTGCCATAACCAGCACAGCCAAATGGAAATTTAGAAGTTAGATTTTTGTTATATATTTAAGATATAAGCATTTTTCCAAACCTTTTCCTGCCCGGAATGTAACCTATACCCTCTCCTCTACCTACATTAAAAAAAAAAATGAACATGCGGGTGCTGGTCCCAGAAGGTTGGGGACCCTGTAGCAAGCCTGGAGATGTGTATTATCTCATTGTACTTTCCCTCCCTTCTGTTCTTTACTATAAAAGACCCTTGTACATTTGGACATGGGGAAATGGTAATTTGAGGCAAATGAGGCCTCTCTGTCTCCTCAGAGCTAGCTTTGAATAAATCTTCGTTTCCTTTCCACCAAAATTCTGTGGCCTCCTTTGATTTGGTTAGCAGTGAGCAAATGAACATGAGCATATAGACCCAAGGGGCCACTAACACAACCATTGGTCTCTTCAAAATTCATTGTTGGTGATGATGTTGGATGCTCCTTAAAGTTCAGAACTTTTTGGATATCCTTCACAGCATCCAGCATAGGACTAAGCTAATAATAATTATAATAATGTGAGTTGAAGAGAAACAATAATAACAGTAACAACCTCTAACAAGATCCTATCTTTGTGCACAGGGTTTTTACCTCAGGGGGGTTCCCTTTAAATCGAGGGTGCCTGCAGCCAGAGTCATGATGACCCCACTTCTCAAACGACAGTGCACACTTGTGTGGAGGACTCTCATCCATGCTCTCCTTTGTTTGACCCCGAACAATTCCACTGAAATAGAAGGGATGGCAGTTTAGGGTAAATAAATATGCAATATTTGCTGCTGGAGCATGAGAATGAGGGTTTGAAGACCTTACCTAATGCCATGAAGTGCTAAGCAGAGGAAATAGATGATAAAAAGGTGGTGTGCAATCCAGAAAAGCTCAAAATAATTCCTTCGAATAAACTCCATAGCTGAAGTTACCATAAGAATCAAGGCTATTGTGCCAATCACTCCAGTGAGACCAGCAATGCTGGTGAATGTCACATGCATCACTGTCTGTGAAAGGATAAATGTCAACATGATACAATGCACATGAAGGATACCATGACTTTCTTGCTTATGACCAGATCCCAGATACTTTGCTACTAAGCCAACTCACCATGTTTGGGGACCAGATGGGATTTAGCCAAGAATCCTCATCTTTCTTAATGTGAGATAGGTTGGAGAGAATGGAGGAAAGGGATACACCAGTGGCCTGTTGGCTTCTGCTGTAGCGTTCAAAGTTAAACAAATGTGCGATGATGTGAATGGCTAAACAGAAAGACAGAAAAAAAGCAGGTATCTCAGGAACGTTAAGGCAGGCATGCTCCACCAAAATAGTGCCTAGCAGAATGCGGAGTCTATAGTAAGTACCCAATAATGCTGAGCGATCCAAGGTCTTTTATATACCCATTTGGTTTCCAAAGGAATAGACTGTAAGATCCATGAATAAAGGACTAACAGTGCTTGATAAATAGTGCCAGGTGCTCATTATGCTTTGAGCATTTATATGCAAGGGTGAAATGAAACTAAATTGTGAATGCCTTGGAGTACACGATTTCTTGGTTTGCCTGAGTTACCTGTGAATGTGCAGATCATGTATGCCACCAGCTTATGGAACGTGAGGTTGTGATCCAATGGCTTCCTCAATGTGCGATTGCAAAACTACAAATGTAAAGTGATCAAGGTCAGGTGTTACTAGCCAGCCTCGTGAAAGTCACTAACCCATAACCAACTTGACTTAGACACATGCCAATATCCACTCTTCTTACCCATCCCATTTGTCACCCAAGGAGACCTCTGGTTTCCATTTCTAGGGAATGTTGGGCTATCCTACTGAGGATATCAGGATTAATGTGAAAATTGACAAAGGAGTAGCTGGGACTCACTGAGCAGGTGCCCCTGAGGAAAGACAGCAGATTTCGACACACGGGAACCAGGATCAACATGCTGTTAAAGTTCAAGCAGCGAGCCGAGGCTCGGGCCACAGCTAACGCTGTCTAGAGTAGAGAAGAAAAGAGAATGCTGCTTCATCTAGCAGGTAAGCACTGGCCCAGCCCACTTGTCTGAGTCCCACATATGGGCAGAGGTAGAGCTTCTTCCCCTCTCCCTCTATCATTAGGCTCATCTTCATGTTTGCAAAAAGAGAGAAAAATGTGCTGATCTTAATACTGAGTTGTGAAATTCATATGATAATGGTTTGGTTATGTTTAACAATACATTTATTAATATGAAACAAAGTGATTTAATTACTTCTCGTTAGCAAATACATTCTATGGATGTAATATGTTGCAGTGAGCATTTTTGTTTAATACACTTAATTATGATTTTATTATTTGTCACTCTTAAAGGAACCTTGAGAATCATACATACTTACATATAAATTTTAAATAGCTTCATATTTAAATCTAAAATTACAAATAGTGACTATGTTATTTTCTTTTCTGTTTCTTCTCATGTTGAAATTATAAGCATGCAATAATTGCATAATAAAAATAAAAAGTTTAGCTACTGAAATGTCTTTAAAATATATGTAAAAATTAAAGAAGGCTTAGGCAAGACTAGGAAAATAAATATATATATATATTTTTGCGGTGCTGTGGATTGAACCTAGAGCCTCCCACATGCTATGCTAGCACTTTATCTCTGAGCTACACCCCCATGCCTGAGAAGGGAGAACCTAAGAGATTTTCAAGCAGATTTTCTTGGGTGGCCAGTGGCATAAAGCAAGAACAACCTGTTCTATATCAGTAGAAACTGTTAGAAAAAGACAAGAAATTGAGGATTTACAGAAGCAGCCCAGAAGCAGTCCTGACTAGTTATAGGTTTGACAAAATATGTTCAACTCCGTAACAGCTATGCGTGACTTCTCAACTCTATATAAATGGTCGTTGAGTCTGCTTATGTACTGAGGACTGTAGGAGATAGAATGTGACAATTTTGTAGCTGTAGTTGTAGAGCGGGTAGTGGCCACATCCAGGCAATTTTTGCTCCGCTTTAGCGGACTGGCTAGCTTCCATACGTGCCTCTCAAAGACTTGCTAAAAAGAGGAATATGGGTGAGAGTTAATGATTTTTTGTTCTTTTTCCAGAAATCTTTAAGGCACAAAAGCTTTTCCATAACACCTAAACCCAGAACAATGTGCCATCAGTTTGACAAAGCAGGTCAATATCTGCCTCATCTACACAGTGGCTTACAATGAAGGCCACATAGTCTACAAGAGCTGCCCTACCGTTTTCCATTTCTAGCTTTTCCACGTGATCTGTGTTTTTTCCTTCTGCTGAGTCACACTCCGACAGTTTTTGGTAGAGACAGCCTGTTCCATTTCAGAATAGATTTTCTCTGTTCATCTCTGAGATCCTACATTTTCCCATTGGTTCTCACAGCTTGCTTATCTGAGTCACAGAGGTTTCTTAAAGCTAAAATTGGCAAGTGAGTTGAAAATACAGAAGTATAATTTCACAGCTCCATATTCAGTGGTAGTTATTTGTATGGGATAAATAGTTTTTAAAGAAAATCCTTTTCCCCCATTGTAGCACATTGAAATATCCCACAGAATGTCCATCTCTCTATATCAACTCTCACGCATGTTATAATTCAAATGCTGCTGTCATTAATGTTTCATTGACTGTGGATTTAAACTCCTTCTTCTGCTACTTACTTGCCTCGCTTCATAGTTAATCAAATTGTTCTCTGTATTCTCGCAAAGAGACCATGAATTTAAGAAATACCCTTTGGAATGATTAAATCAAGTACGGCACATCGATGCAATGCTGTTATTTTGTTCAACATGCACTGTTGTGGTAAATGTTTTAACCATGAGCTTTGTTGTGGTGAGGGTAATTCCAATTTCCAGCATTTGTCTATTCTGATGATATAACTACTCCTACACTTCTATGTGCCTTAATCTTATTGAAGACAGATTATTTATAATCAATTCTTTTAAAAAAAATAGAGCTTTAAAAGTGAAACATTTGCAGAATATCAGTATGATTTATTTTTCAGCTACCAACTTTTCAGTCATGAAGTAATTAAGTTCTTAATAACTAGTCACGTTTATTGCCTCATTCCCTTAATATAAATCTATTTTTAACACAAATTAGTGCTTCCTTCTGAGTTTTAGTTTCTGAAGAAAGAGCAAGGATGAACATTTAAAACGGAAAACAGCAGGGTAAAATAAGCCATTCAAATTTGTTGTGATCTGAACATGGAATCAACATTTGATTATGTAGGGAAAAGAAATATTTTTTTAAAGAACAAGCTGTCTTTAAATATGTACATTAAGTGGGTCTTTGTGGAAAGATATTGCGGAAAAAAGCATTGTTAAACTCAAAATGATTTATACAATTTCCTTACCTTTTACTGTATAATACTAGAGATGGTAGTCAGGTTTGCTCTTCTAACAAGGTAGGCCTCATGTGCATCACCCTGGGAGAGAACCATCCTCACCTCCATGTTTGCCTGCACAACTCATGTGCTCAATGCACCTCTCTCCTGGCTTCTGTTTCTGTATTTGATCTGTGGCTACTCCAACCTCTATTCTGTCACCTTAACCTGACCCCAAATTTCTCAGGCTTGCTGCTGCTGCTGCTGCTGCTGCTGTGTGTGTGTGTGTGTGTGTGTGTGTGTGTGTGTGTGTGTGCACGCGCGCACATGTGCGGTATTGGGGATCAAACCCAGGTCTTTCTCATTGAGTTATGTCCCTGATCCTTTTTTATCTTTTCTTTTGAGTCAGGGTCTTGTTTAGTTGCGCAGGCTGGGTTCAAATTTGTAATTCTACTGTCTCAGCCTTCCTGAGTGCTAGAGTTGCAGGTGTTTGCCACCATGCCTGGCCTTTTTCTGTAGACCTTCAATTCTGCAGTACCACCCACACCCTAGACTCCACTATTCTTACTATTTGATATAGAGGTGACATTAGTCCATAGCAAGGGTTTTCAAATTGTCTTGGTTATTTTTTCTTTCCTCTTCCCCTTAAACTCTTAAAACTGTCTAGAAGACAGATAAAGGTTGCTCTGGCTGAAGTGGGGCCGGGGGGAGGAGCACTGCCTTCCTATTGCACCCTGGTGAAGCACCTGAGTTTTTGGAAACCAGTTTGAAAATCATTACCAAATAATTTTCCTTATTGCATGTTTTTCTTATGCAGCATTGGGAATGGGCCCTAGATAGAGTTGTTGGGTGTACTCAGCAAAAATACAAGCTGTCCAGCTAAATTTGAACTTTAGATTTTTAAAAATGAATATTTTTGTGTGCCAATGTTCCATGTAATATTTGGAACACACATATAAAAAATGATTCTTTATCAAAATTCAAATCTGAGTGGGAATCTTATTTTTTTCCGGCAATATTATCCTTAGAAGAAATCAGAGCAATGCATTACAAAGGAGCCAGAAGAAGAAAAAGAAGAGGAGGCGGACATTGAGGAAGAGGAGGAGGAAGAGGGAGAGGGACAGGGAGAGGAAGAAGAAGAAAAGAAGAAGAAGAAGAAGAAGAAGAAGAAGAAGAAGAAGAAGAAGAAGAAGAAAAAAAAAAAAAAAGAAGAAAAAGAAGAAGAAGAAGAAGAAGAAGAAGCAGAGGAGGAAGAAAAAGCAGCAGCAGCAGCAGCTGCAGCCAAGAGCAGTGGCATACACTTCTAACTCCAGCTATTGGAGAGGCTGAGGCAGGAGGATCATAAATTCAAGGCTAGCCTGGGCAATTTAGTGAGATCCCATCTCCAAAAAAAAAAAAAGAGAGATTCTCCATATCACAATTACAATACTCACCCCAAGAATTTCTCTTGTGTAGAAGTACTCATCAGACTTCTCATATTTCAGGAAGGTATTTACAAATAGAAAAACATTCAATCCTATCCAAGCAACCTAGAGGAAGCAAATAAGGCATATAGGGAATTTTGGGAAGGAGTAGCTAAGTCATAGGAAATATCATCACCATTTGGACTATTTTGCATTTATCTGGTTTCATTTTCAATGAATACAATTCTGCCTGTGTCCAAGCTGCTTTCAATGGGAGTTGAAACCCTGAGCTATACCTTAGATGCTAATGAGCAGACTCAGCAATCTAAGGTCCCTGGGCTAAATCTGGATCCTCACCTGTTTTGCACATCCTGTAAACTCAGAATTTCTTTGTTTTCACAGTTTAAATGGTTTAAAACAGAAAAATGAGAATGAAAAATAGTTCACAATATAAAAATTATATGAAATTCACATTTCAGTGACCATATATAAAACGGTATTGGAACTTAGCCATTCCTACTCATTTCTGTATTGTTTCTGGCTGTTTTCCTGATACAGTGGCAGAGGTGAGTAATTGAAACAGTAGCTCACAAAAGCCTAGCTTTTTATAGAAACAGTTTTAATTTCTGGCCCACAGCTCTTGAAGTATTGCACCTAAAAGATGTCAATAAGCGACAAAGTGGACTCCTTAATAAACAAAGAATATACAAAGAATATATTTAGCATATATGATAATACCTACCCAAAAAGGACTAAACCATTCCCAGATGTGCCTGCCACTTTAAATACACTTTGACACACATTTTTCTGTTTTTAGTTTGTGAGTCATTTTTCAAATTACCCTGTTGTTACTTTGGACTAGATTGAGCTCCTAAGATTGCATTTGCCTATCCAAAGCACTGTTGCTGTGTTGGCCAAGGGGGAAATTTGGAATCTTTTAATCAGTTGCCTTAGAGAACAATCAGCTGGGCTCTAGCCCAAGTTTGGAGGTATTAGTTTGTAATTCAACAGGTCTCTGTAGTACAAGGCTGTCTATAGAATATATCACTACTGCAAGGATAGATAAGAACTATTGTAGACCACAGGTAAAAGGCCTTTAGCCCGGGACATGGTTCATTCAGATTCCCCAGACTGGGACCGTTCACAGACCTCTAAGAACAGCATAGTGATTCCAAGTGTCATAACTGGAGTTAAACTCCTTAGGCTCCAGTTCTAGCATCACTATTTACTTCACCTGAAAAATAATGATAATATTCCCTTGAACTCTTTATATAATGCTGGTTAAGTGGTCATGTATTTCTGTAGGATTTCTTTGTTATGGAAAGTCTTTACTTCTCCATTGATTTTGAACGTTAATTTTACGGGCTATAGACATTTGGGTTGAAAATTGTTTTTGTTTTTTTGAGACAGGGTCTCACAAAGTATTTGAGACTGACCTGGAACTCACTATGTAGCCCAGGCTGGTCTCGAATTCACAGCGATCCTTCTGAGTGCTGGGATTACAGATGTGAGCCACCATGCCCAGTGAAAATTGTTTTCTTTTAGAGCTTGAAAAATTTCAGGCCAAGATCTCCTGCCCTTTAAGGTTTGTGCTGAGAAATCTACTGTAATTCTAATAGGCTTGCCTTGAAAAGTAACTTGCAGCTTTTCTCTTAACAGCTTTTAGTATTCTCTTCTTTTACTTGAATTCTGGAATTTTCATTACGATGCATTGTGGAGAGGTTCTTTTTTGGTTGTAGCTATTTAGGGTTTGATTTTCCCCTGGTACTTTAACTATTTCCCTAGATTTGGAAAGTTTTCTGCTATTATTTCAATGAATAAATTTTTGCACTTTTTTTTTAGTTAGTTTCTAATTTTCCTTTATTCCTGTAATTCTGATATTGGGTGTTTTTTTAGTTGTCTCTCAGCTATTGGATTAAGTCTAGATGTTGCATAGTCATTTTCAGGGTGTTATTGAGGATAGAAGCAAGGATGAGACTCACATGAGCATCTCAATAGACATAGAAAAAGCCTTTGAGAAAATCTCACATCTATTCATGATAAATACCCCGAAGAAAATAGTTATAGAAGACCCTTCTCTCAATCTGACAAAAGCCATTTATGACAAACCACTGCCAATATCACATTAAATAGTAAAAAACTGTATACTTTTCCTCTAAAAATCAGGAACAAGACAAAAGTACCCTCCATCATCACTCCTGTTCATTACAATACTAGAAACATTAGCCAGAGCAATTAGGCAAGAGATGAAAACAAAAGAGACACAAATAGGAAAACAAGAAATCAAACTATCCTTCTTGTAGATGACATGATCTTTTACATACAAAACCCAAAAAACTCCACGAAAAAGCTCCTACCATGGAAGTAATAACCAGATTCAGCAATGTAGCAGGCTACAACATAAACACACACAAATCAATGTAGTTCCTATAAATCAAAAATGAAAACACTGAGAAAGAAATTAGGAAAACAATCCTCATCACAATAGCTTCAAAAAATTAAGAACATTGGAATCAATCTAATCAATTTCTAATTTCTAATCAAGATCTAATTTCTCTGTAATGAAAACAATACAATCCTTTTTTAAAAGAGATTAAAGAGAACATCAGAAAATAGAAAGACATCCTCTGCTCCTGATGTAGTCAAGATAGTCAAAATGGCCATATTAAAAAAACTGATATATAGATTTAATGTAATTCCAGTCAAAATACCAATAGCATTCTTTACAGGACTAGAAAAAACACTCATAATAATTATATGGAAAGAGAAGGGACTCAACAGCAAAAGTAATCCTGGGCAACAAGAGTAAATCAGAAAGCATCACAATCCTAGATTTCAAGTTACATTACAAAGCTACAGTTATTAAAAAACAGCATAGTACTCATACAAAAAGAGATAGATCAATGGAACCAAAAAAAGGATGCAGAAACAACTCCAGGAACATTCAGTCATTCAATCTTTGGCAAAGGGTCAAGAACCTATGCTGGAGTAAAGACAGCCTCTTTAAAAAAATTGTTCAGGGATAACTTGTTGTCCAATGCAGAAGAATTAATCTAGATCCATATCTCTCACCCTGTACTAAATAAAATAAAAATGGATCAAAGACCCAAATATTAAACAGAAACAATGAATCTGTCAGAACATAAAATATTTAAAACTCTTGAAAACATAGGCATAGCTACAGACTTTCAGAACAAAACACTAATAGCACAAGAAATAGCACCAAAAATCAACAGATGGGCTTATTTCAAATTAAAAACCTTCTGCACAACAAAGGATCAAGCAACAAAGTGAAGTGACAATCTATAGAAAGGGAAATACATTTTTCCAGCTCTTCCTTGCATCAAGGACTAATATGTAGAGTATATAAAGAATGCAAAAATTAGACCCCCGACACACATAAAAGGCCCAATCAAAAACTGGGAAGTTAAAAACAAGAAGCATAGTGCTCAACAACTACCTGAAGAAATCTTCAGCATCTTTGTCCATTAGAGAAATGTAAATTAAAACAACACTGAGATTCCATCTTATTCCAGAAAGAATGGCTATCATCACAAAATCAAAAAACAAGAAATGCTGGTGAGGTTGTGAGGAGAAATAAACCCTCCTACACTGTTGCTTGGAATGTGAACTGGTTCAAGCACTGTGGAAATCAGTATGGACCTTCTTCAAAAAACTCAAAATAGAAATTCCATTTGATCTAGCTATACCTCTTCTGAGTATCTTCCCAAAGAGTTAAATACACCATATTAGATTGATAGGCAGATACCTATGTTTGTAACAACATACCTCACAATAGATAAATCTTGGAACTGGTCTATCAAAAGATTTATGGATGAAGAAAATGTGGTATTTATAAATAATGAAGTACTAGTCTGCCATAAAGAAGGATAAATTTAAGTCATTTATAGGAAGATGAATGTAACAAGATCATAATGCTAAGCAAAATAAGTCAGATACTGAAGGTTAAATATTGCATGGCTTCTCTCATATTAGAAACCCAAAGTCTAAATAATTTAAAGAGCAATATAATAATAGATTATAGGAAACAGAGGTAGACTTTTTGCAGATGGGCAAATGGATTTATGGGTGGTTGGAGAGGGGAGGTAAGGATGAGGAAGAGAAAATAAAAATGATTAAGTTAAGGTATGTATATGTACCAACTCCCCATAATGAATGTATTCATTGTGTATTGTAAACATATACTACCTTAAAATGCTAAAAATCAAAGATAATAACAAGATCTACCCCACAGCAATGCTGTGATGCTTACATGAAATTACACAGGTAGAGTGATTAATGCAAAGCTTAGTGCAGACTAAGAGCTCAAAAAATGCTAGCTACTGAGGTGCATCTTTACCAAACTGGCCTTACCAATTTTTTCCTGCCCCTTTTGCTCAAAATATTTTTTCAGAGGTGTCTTCTAGAGACTCTTGACTCCAATGAAAAAAAGAGAGTTGAAAGCCACAGACACTTCAATAATTTTGAAGACAGAAGAGAAAAGCTCATTTAAGGAGAACATAAATATTTCAGTAACTAAAAGGGACAGCATTAAAGAATTCTATATTGGTGCATAATCAATTGTAAGCAAGGTAAATTATGAAATACAGTGTCATCTACAAATAAGGAATTCCATTTCTTTCCTTGGCCATCATGTCCTTTATTATAAATAGTAAAGAAGGTGAAGTACAAGTCTGGGGAAAAAGGAAAACTATAACTATTTTTGAATAATTTTTCTTCATTTAAAACAATGCACAGGACTACTTGTCAGAGATAGCAAAAAGTCTGAACCTTCCAGCAGGGCTGTTTCAAAGCTAGAAAGTTAAAAGTGAGGCAACACTATGGGTGATCAATTCCTCCAGCAAAAAAATAAACACAGTGAGAAAAACAGTGGAGTTTAGAGCTAGAAACACATCTGTATTTGTAGGTGGTCACCTCATTAATCCCTGCTCCCCCACCAACATACCTACCACCTGGAAATTTAACATACCCCACCACATTGGGAATTTAAATCTAGACAGAATATATAACTTGATAACGTCAGTTAGTAGCAGAACTTAAACTACTGGCCAGGTTCCCTGTCTCTTAAGCTAATACTTTTTCCTGTTGTAGTGCAAAAGGAACTAAATATAGGGCATAGAGTTATTAAAAATATGCCATAGCGCTTGCCTTGCATGAAGCCCTATTTAAATCCCCAAAATAAACTATCATCTATATCTACCTATCTATCTACCTATCATCTATCTATCTATCTATCTATCCACCCGTCTATCTCTGTATCTATCTCCAAATCCTGGAATAATCTGACAAAACAAGCACTTGGCCTTTCATTAAATGCAAAGCAAACAACCCTCTAGGATGCCCACACTTGGCATACCTGGGCAGTGCTCTAAAAGAAAGAGAAAGAGTCCTAGAAATAATGAATAAAGTTCTGGGAAAGCAATAAAGGACACAGGGAGCCCCAGACTTAGGTGTGGCTCAGAAGTAGGAGAATAAAAGTGAAGAAAGGTGTGTGTGTGCGTGTATGTGTTTGTGTGTGGAGGGGTTTATGCAAGGTGGGCTAATGGAAAAGTTCTGGCATGCACATAAGGGAGCTGAGTTTGAGTGTTAACCCATTGATCAATTCACTGTGTGACATCTGGGTCACTTTTTCTTTGCTGTTGTTTTAAAATTAAGGACTTGGTTTACATATGCAATATGTAGTGCTGTGGCCACTACCCACGATGGATAATGAGTGCTTGAAATGTGGCCAGTTCTAATTGAGATGTGCCACGAGTGTACAATACATGTAGGATATCAGTGACTTAGAAAAAATAAAAACATCTACATTATCTCATTACTATTTTTCATATTTATTACATGTTAAAAATATAATTTGGGTTTAACAAAGTATATTGTTACAAATTAATTTCATCTGTTTCTTTTGACCTTTTTCAGTGTAGGTATTAGAACGTTTAGAATTTATGTGAGTAGGTCACAATATATTTCCAATGAGCTGTACTGGGTTAAGATGATTTCAAAATTCATTTTCATCTTAAACATTCAATTATTTTATTAAATCTTGATGACTGCAGTATAGGAAGAATAGAGAGAAAGAATTGCAACTGCTAGAGGTGAGGTGGAAGAGCAGTGACAGAAAATGAAGGCAGTTTGAAATTCCAAGTACTTGTGACATGGCAACATGAACAGCTGCATATTATTTGGGTCTGTTCTCTCATCTGGCCTAAGGTTGTGTTTATTAACTGATAACTGGTCTTGTTAGTTAAATAATTGCCATAGACTCTTTTCTTTTGAATAGCTTTACAAATACTAACAAACATGATGTTGTCTTACTCCAAATATTCCTAATTAATAGGAAGTGAAATAACACTTACCAGAAAAAAAACTGAGAACCAGTGGTTAACCAGCCAGTTTCCCATTGTCAAGGGATGTTAAATCCTGTGAAAGCAGCAGGACAGATTCAGCAATCTCAATTCTGGAGAAGTTCTTCAGGTTGGTATCTGTACTGTTCAAGGTCTGTGAGTCTAAATGTGAAAAATGCACCTACCCAGGTTCCAGGAATGAATAAGTGTATTCTGCCTTCCTCCTCTGGACGGAACTATATTATCAACTTAAGTAGACCAGCCCTACCTGAAAGAACCACAGGGGTTTTCCCTGTTGGGGTTTTTACCCCGTCAGGAAATAGCAATCTTCTTTGGTGAAAAATTCTCTCATCCTCTTATCACCATGACCTAATCCAAAGCATGGATTTCCTTGATAAGGCATTTGCTAAGTTTTCTCATAAGAAGAATAATTAACCTGGGGCTCTATTCACATTGCCTCCCACTACCCAGGTTAAAACATAGAATATTGGTATGGGGATGTAGCTCGGTGGGGCTGCACCTGCCTGTCAAGAGCAAGGTTGTGAGTTCAATCCCTGGTTCCAAAACACACACACACACACACACACACACACACACACACACACACACACACACACACACACACACACACACACACACACACACACACACACACACACACACACACACACACACACACACACACACACACACACACACACACACACACACACACACACAGAATATTTATATCCAGTATCTTAAAACCCCTAGTATATCCTCCCTAGTCACATCCCTCTTTTTCCCAAAGAAGAACCCAAACCAAATGTAACCCAAAATTTGGGGTAATTATTTCCTTGTTTTTAAAAAATATTTTTACTAAATATAAACACATACCTAAATAATATTGTCTGGTCTTTCTTGTTTTGATCTTTTTATAAATGGGACTTAACTGAAAGTGTATATGCTTCTGTGAATTGCTTCTTTCAACATTGTTTTTTGAGATTCATATATGTTGGTATACGTTGGTGCAGTTCATTTACACTGCTAAATCATATGCCATTGCATGAATATACCTTAATTTGTTCATTATGCTATTGATGAATACAATGATGGAATAATTTTGATGGAATACACACATGTCCTATTTCTCTAAGATATATACCCAGGAATTTTATTCCGAAGATTTGCTGATGTTCCATTTTATTACATAGTGCTAAACTCTGTTCTAAAGTGCTCACAACAAATGTACAGTCCAATGAACTTTGAATCAGAGTTTTACTTCTTCCACATGCCTACCAATAAATGTTTCCAGGTTATTTTTATGATTCTAGCAATCATGATTTAAATTAATTTGCATTTAGCTGATCACTAATGAGGTTGGGCCTCTCTTTTGAACTATTGGCCATTTAAATTCTCTCTTTTTCTGATTTGTTTTTCTTTTGCTTATTGATTTTAGACCTCTATAATCTGATAAATTTACAATCTCATTATGTTTATGACTTGTTTTTCACTTTTTTAAAACTGGGAATTGAACCTAGGGACTTTGCGATGAGGTATGTACCTAGGCCTTTTAAAATTTTGAGAAAGGTACTAGAATTATTCATAGGAAAATAGATGCATATTAAGACCATACTCAAGTGAAATAAATAAGACACACATGTAAATACTGAATAGTTTCTCTGGTATGAAAACAGTGTAAATAAGATCCAAATGGTATAACTGACAATGTGAAATAGGAAGAAAAGGGCTAAATGTGTAGGGGAAGTGGGAGGGGTAGGGGAAAGGAAATAAGGGAAAAGAAAAAATATGAGAAAATGAAAAAATGGAAAGAAAGTTTTTGAAAATAGGGAAGGGCGGAGGGGGTGAAGGGAGGGCAGGGGTATGGGGAAAAATGAGAACCAAGACCTATCATTAACGGTACAAGATCGCAATGATGAATGTAACTGTACTGTATAACTAAAAAGTACCAATAAACTCAAGGAGAAAATAAATAAATAAAAATTTGAGACAGGGACTCACTAAGTTGCTCAGGAAGGACTTGAATTTGCAATCTTCCTGCCTAAGCCTCCCAGGGTGCTGGGATAATCGATGTACATGACCA
This sequence comes from Fukomys damarensis, assembly GCF_012274545.1. Taxonomy (NCBI): domain Eukaryota; kingdom Metazoa; phylum Chordata; class Mammalia; order Rodentia; family Bathyergidae; genus Fukomys; species Fukomys damarensis. Next base: position 78,346,276 of record NW_022900951.1, read on the forward strand.
CACCCAACTGTCTTTTCATTATCTTTTAATATTGATAATAAGATATTGAAACTATTTTAATATTTTTTCTGATAAATGGAGTTCTTAGTTTTAATGTACTCTATCAGTCTTTACATTTATGATTTATACATATTTGTGACTTATTTTAGAATCAATTACTACCTAAATATTAAGATAGTCTCATATTTTCTTCTAAAAATTTATATTTCTGCCTTTCAGCTTAATGCATTGGATCTATCTGGAATTGTTTTTTATGTATGGTGTAGGGTAAGGGTCTTAGTGTATTTTACATATGGAAACTATATAAACACTACTTTTGAAAAAATACACTTTCTTCACTGATGTCAAATGTGCATATATCAAATCATATACATGTGAGCTTGTGCTTAAGCTCTCTATTCAGTGCTTCCATATCACTGCATTATATGGTTGTATAGTATGTCTTGACATGTGATAGAGTTTTTCTACCTTGTATGTAAGAATGCTTTTGGCTATTGTTGGTCTCCTGAACCCTCGTGGAAATTTTGTTGCTAAGTGCTTTATGTTTTTATGGGATTGTAAATTAAACTTTTTATTTTAATTGTCTGTTACACAAAGACTCAACTGGTTTTTACATATTGATTTTGTACCCACTGAATTGCTAATTTCATTTATCAATAATATTTCAGTATTTAGCCTTCTAGATTTTTCTATAAGGACAGTTATATTTTTTCTCTAATTATAGTTGTCTTCCTTCCTGATTGTGTGTGTGTGTGTGTGTGTGTGTGTGTGCGCGCACGTACATGCACACACATGGTACAGGGTGGTGGGGGCTGAATTTAGAGCTTCATTCGTTATAGGAAAGCATGCTATCACTGACCTACATCCTCAGCCCTTTTTTATTTTTTTACTTTGAGACAGGTTCTCACTATGTTGCTAAGTTGTCCAGGCTGGGGTCAAATTTGTGATTATACTGCTTTAAGAGTGCTGGGATTACAGGCATGCACTACCATAACCAGTTCCTTCTTGATTCTTATATCTTTTATTTATTTTTCTTGGCTTACTGTATTCACTTCCTGCACAATGTTGAACAAAGATAGTAATAGTGATCCCCTAATTACCAGTCCCAAAGGGCATTCTTCCATTTTACCCTTAAGTATAATAATTGGTTTAGGTTTTTTAAGATACCCAACTACAGATTCCTATTTTACTTTGTGTTAGCCACACATGAAAAAGAATACTTATTTAAAAGAAGAAATCATAGCACATTTTAACAACTTTTTTAAGGTATAATTTAAATACCATAAATTTTTCCATTGTAAGAATGTAGCTCAATGCACAGAACATTTTATATTTATTTTAAAACAGCTTTAATTTTTAATTTAAAACTCAGATTTAAAAAATAAATATAGGATAAGGGAAAAGAAAAAAAATGTGAAAAAAACCCCAAAAAATGGGAACAAAATCTTTGAAAATAGGGAAGAGTAAAGGGGGTGAAGGGAGGGCAGAGGTATGGGGAAAAAAATCAAGACATATCATGTAAAGATACAAGATCCATAAATAAATAAGTCACACATGTGTAAATACTGAATAGCTTCTCTGGTGTGAATAAACTGTAATAGTACAAAAGATCCTAATGAGATAACTGACCATGTGAAATAGGAAGAAAAGGGCTAAAGGTTTAGGGAAAGTGGGAAGGGCACGGGAAAGGGAATAAGGGTAAAAATATGAGAAAATGAAAAAATGCAAATAAAGTGTTTGTAAATGGGGAGGGGAGGAGGGGGTGAAGGGAGAGTAGGAACAAGGTGAAAAATGAGAACCAAGACCTCCTGTGTTGTAAAGGTACAAGATCCCAACAATGAATGTAACTGTACTGTATCCCTAAAATGTACCAATAAACTCAATAAAAGAAAAAAAAAGATACAAGATCCCAGTGATAAACATAACTGTATTGTTTGCATTAAATGTACCAATAAACTTAATGGGAAAATAAATAAATATATGGCTGGGAATTTAGCTGCCTGCCTCGCAAGCACAAAATCCCAAGTTTGATCCCTGGTACCAAAATAAATTAATAAATAAATATAAAATGTGCTATGCATTGAGCCGAATTAGCTTTTGCAAATTGAGAGGTGAAGAAGAAGAGAGAGGTGGGATCAGGGAAGGAAGGAAGGAGAAGGGGATTTAGAAGAATTAAGGTTTCCTATGTACATATATAACTCCCCACAATGAATGTGATCGTTATGTTCTGGAAAAAAATGTACTGATTTTTAAAAAGCTGAAAAATATCTTCAACATCACAAAACCTATAAAAATAACATTTTCTTCAGCTTTTTAACATACCTGCAATTTAATGTTATGCAGTACTGTGTGAAATTGGTGCAGCAGGTGGTAGGAGTATTTCTGGAAGCTATTACTACACTAAGACACCTAGAAATTAGTTAACCATACACAAAAGTGTCAGTGAACAACATAATATGTGTTCTCCTATACCCAAATTAAATATACCACTAACACAATTTCCCTTTACTTATATTCCAGAAATGTTCATGGCCATTTTAGGATCACTTGATGTGAAAGGAAGTGCGACAGAAGGGAAAATTTGAAGTCATTTAACCACTAGCCATGAAAATATCTTACTTCTGCAAATTGTAATTATTTGAACAAGCATCCTATATTGGGAAGAATTAAGGTATTTAGGGAATTTGGCTTGGAAAATAGGTTGTTGTTAACTTGAGTCTATATATAATTTTTCAGATTGTTTGTTTTAACTGTGGGCCTGAGTCAACCTAGAAAGGGAGAATGTAAATTGACCCATTTTTGTTCAATATAAAGCAAATTTTCTAACACACGTCTTCAAAGAAGTAAAGAGATAATGAGTTCCTCGACATACTCAAGGAAAAGTAGACAACCTGTTGCTATTTTATACTAGAAATATCAGCACCAGGTAGATGGGTGACAGAATATCTTTTTTAGTTCTGATTTGTATTAGTACATATTTGCAGTACATTATGATTACATTCATCATTATGGGGAGTTGGTAAAGACACATAACACACTAAATACTTTTTATATATCTTCCATTCTTGAGGTGCTATGAATCATAAGAATGACCTACAATCCAGATAAGGTTTTGTGTATTATCATCTAAAGGATTACATACACCATGCTCTGAATGAATCCTTGTATCTGTGGGTAGGAGTCCTCATTACTAATCCTAGAAGACTAGGGAGTCAATTGATAATTTGGTGAGTGCAGAATCTGAACTCAGACAGTCAGATGACCTTAATGGAAAATTATTACTAAACTGCAACAGGATCAGTTGCTGTATCTTTTCAAAATAAGATTATACCAACTAGTTCAACTAAAATATTCATGCCTCAAATCTGAGTCCCCTCTCCTTGGGCAATGCTGGAAACAAAAAGTTTTGTCATTAATCCCCCTTTTCTACAAATTCTTTAAGAACTGCTTTCCTGTCAACTCCAGACATCATCATAATCTCCCTCCACCCAGTGTTGTTTCACCTCTCTTAGTGTTTGCATTTCCCAAGTTTATAGATTATTTGACACTAATTAAATTTGAGGTTGACTGCTTCCTGGAGATCTGTAGGGAGTAGTAAAATGTCATCAGTAACTTATCCACAGTCATAACATAGACTACAATCTTACAAAAAGATTTCCTGTAGACAGTTGATCCCACCCATGTTTAGTAGATTCTTGTAAATTGTAAACATGGCCCTTCCCCGATTTGCCTGATATGTCTTCTTCCTGATGAGTTTTGATCATCATTTGTCTGAAATTTACTTTTGAAGTTACTGTTCCTGTACACCTCTTCCAGGAATTAATGTATAAAGGGCAGTGTTGAATTGCTTCCAATTTAAACATGTACCTAGGATTCTAAAATAATTCTTTTAATAATTTTAAAAATAATTAAATGGTTGTATTTAAACAAAATTTTAAGTAGTCATGAGCAGAAAAAGTAGTAATTTGTTATACGTATTTTATTATTTATTCTTCTTTTTAATTTGAACCCATAGAAGTTGGTGTTGGGTGGACATCCTTTCTTTTTAGATCTTTGAACCTTTAAATATTAATCTAGTCCTAATCATAGTGTCAAAAAATGAAATGTCCCATAATGATAAGAGTGATTGATGAATGTGAGATTATTTGAAATCAGTTCTTTTCACTAACTTGGAATAGAACCAGATCTCATCAAAGTTGGCTCTCTTAGAGACACTGATGTGGTAGAGCTGATTTGGCCTTAGCTTCCCAGTCAATTCTAATGCTACCTTGGAAAAGTCTTTTTTCTAAGCCTCAGTTCCTTAATGTGTAACTTAGTGTACTGAATCATCATGGGAAAAGTATACAAATAGTAGCCTGTATGACAGGTAGAAGGGACAGTGTGGTAAGGAAGAGGCAGGGAGAAGCATTGTGGTGAAATCCAACTGTTACGAATTCAAATTAAAATAATTTAAGCAATAAAATAAGTATAAAAGTGCCACTTTTTCCTTTTTTAAACATGATAAAAGAGAATTAAGGTTAAAAACATAGATTCCAGAGCTACTCTACCTAAGTTTGAAGACTGCTCTTTGTACTTATTCACAAAATGAGTTGCTGTAATCGCTAAATGAGTTAACAGAACATTATCTGACACACAAAAAGTATTGTGTAGTTACTTTCTGTGATGATGATGATGATGATGATGATGACTATAATTCCTAAGAACAATATAAGCAGAGTACCTGAACCCAATGATATTTACTTTTGTCACTGAAAAAAGAGCAGAATCTATGGATCAAAAGCTATCATTATATAAACTTTGTGAGATTATGAAATATTTGTCATTTTCTTATGTCTGTCAGGTTTTTTTTTTGTACCAGGAATTGAACTATGTCTGTCAGTTTTATAACCTGTTTTCTACAGAGTTTAGGAGATAAACCTCAAAATTAAAGGAGCCTGTGTACTCAGTGGCAGCAAGAAAGTAGGTAGGTAGAATGACTGTATCCCTAATCTGCAGCTAGGCTTGAGAAGACAGTTATCAAAAGGAGAGAAAACAGGTCATGTCCCTGTGGCTGCAAGACGTAAAAAACCCTTATTTCCTTTCCCCTACCCATAAGGGAAAAATATGAAAATATGAGAAAATGAAAAAATGTAAATAAATTATGTGCAAATTGGGAAGGGAGGGTGGGGTAAAGGGAGGACAGGGACAAGGGGAAAAAATGAGAACCAAGACCTGTCATGTAAACGTACAAGATCCCAATGATGAATGTATACTATATACCTAAAATGTACCAGTAAACTCAATGAGGGGAAAAAAAAGAAATAAATAATCTGGGAGAAGAGTCCTAGACCTGGAAAGAGGGCTGGTGACTAAAAGGTGGAAGGTTCATGTAGTTCCCTGTCCACCCTACTTCACCTACAAGGCTGTGGTGAGCCTGTGTATAGAAGTGCTTTTTTTTTTTTTTTTTTTTTTTTGGTACTAGGGATCAAACTCAGAACCTTGAGGTTGTGAGGCAGGCTAGAAGTACTTTTTGAATTGCTAAGTGTTGTAGGCATATCACTTGAATACTACTGAGTACTTTGTCACAATTGCTACACTGGAAATCTGCACTTACATGTATGCGTGTAAGATTTACTAGGCTCAGAAGCAATATTCATGTCTTGCCCTCTCTCAGACTAAGCAAGTTCTACCTCTTCCAGGAAGCCTTCTCTGACCACCTCAGTGATCATACTACAGCCCCCACTTCTAATTTTTCATAAAAGTTCTTATTATCTTCTTACTTCTCCTGCAGCCTGTGAAACCTTCTAATATTATTTACTGAACAAGTAAATATTAATTTTCTGAATAAGTCCTATCTCATCCAGATTATCTATTAAGACAGAACACAAAATTGTCTATGTACAGTAGTCATTAAATAAGCATTTGTCTAGTAGTGGTGTGGTAGACAGAGCTATGCCCACATCCTAAGCACTGTATCTTGTGAATTTGCAGCCTTAAGTGGCAAAAGCGAATGAAGGTTACAGGTAGAATTAAGGTGACTGATCAACTGACCTCAAAGTGGTAGGGAGATTCTTGTGAACTACATGGATAGGCCTCATGTAGTCACAGCAATGAAAGGAGGCAGGGAGGTCAGAGTGAAGACACATGAGAACACAACCTGATGTGAAGTTAGGAAAGGAAGCCAGGAGCCAAGGAATGTGGGCATCTTTGAAAGCCTGGAAAAGTCAAGGAAACCAATTCTCGGCTAGAGTCCCCAGAAAGGAATGCAGCCTGATAATACCTGGATTTAAGCCTAGTGATATTCATTTCAGACCTTCACATCCAGAGCTCTAGTACAAAAATACATGTTGCTTTAAGCCTTCAACTTTGTAGTGATTTGTTACAGCAACAGTCGGAATCCATTACAGGTGGTAAGAAAAGGCTTCCTCACAATCACATTTACAAGCTTCAAACTTCCCACTCTGCCTGGGAAAAAAGGTAAAGGCACAAATTTTCAGTGGTAAAGGTTAACAGTCCATAGCCTCTACCATTAACATAACATGAACTCTGAGGTAAGTGATTTAGAACTATTTTGCATGTAAAGCAAGATGTAAATGATGGGTCCTTATAAGGAGATGCAACTGCTTTAAAAACTTTTTTTTCTCTTTGCTGTAATAGAATACTACAGCTCATTCTTAGGGGAAGGGACCTCTCCCAGAGCAGAAAGCTAATATTTATCCTCCTTTCCAGAGAGTAAAAGATGAAACTACCTGAATTTTGACGACTACCTGTCAAGAAAAATCTTCTGAGTGTTTAGCAATTGTACTCTGGTTTGAAGTTTTTAATCATAGGTCATTAGGTTTGTCCAAATGCTAAATTTGCAAAATGAGTTTTAATTTTTCTAGTTAGAATAACTGGGAATATAAATTGGAAGCAAACAGTTTCCTTTCTTAACAAGTATGTATATTGTATTGCACTGTTCACCTGCTTTATTGAAGGACAGAACAGGCTTTAATTGCAAAAGGACACACAGATTTTTGATGAGCATCTAGAGCGGTGGCTTCTGCCCACTATATATTTTAGGAATTCAGAAAAGCAGTCCCGCAGTGCTGATTCCTCACCGGCAGCATGGCCTGCTCAGTGCGAGGCAGTGCACAGCCCATCACCTACCTTTCAGTTTTGCTGCTAGACCTGGGCGCTGTCCTGCAGCATTGTCTGTCGTCGGGCTGTTTGAACTGAGGTGCGCCTTTATGTCCTTCTCCGGGCTCTGGGAAGCCTTGTGGGAGTCTAAACCTTTCAGTTTGCTCCACTGTCCGCCCCTGTCTCTCCCTCTGTCTGGCTGTGCCTTGACCAAGGCAGCCATCAAGCGTTCCTGCTGATCCAACAAGGTGCTCTCCAGCTGTCCCAGTCCCCAGGATGGGAGGATTAGAATAAAGCATCTGTGTACAATTTGTAGGGCCTCCAGTAAGCTTCCTGGAGACTCACTTCTGAAGTCAGTGTCTTTGCCTTTGCCTCCCTACTAGCTGGAAGAGTGCAGTACGGTGGAGGGAAAGGCTCTGCCTGTCCATTGTAACTACCAAAGCCAACAAAACCTGAGAGGACTGCTTTGTTTTGGAATTTTCTGAACTCTTATTAGTAAAGCTATACAGGTGTCACTTTCTAACCTTTTTGTTTCTGGAGTCTCAGAACTTAGATTTCTTCAGATAAAGGAAAAGGGCCCATGCCACATTCTGAGCTGCAGGATGTGGCACCTGCTGTTTTCTCTGGCTGCAGAGTATCTGGGTTATTCCACCCTGCCTGTGCACACACATCTGCATGCCTTCCTTCAGGCTCTAGGGCAATGACTTCCCCCTCGGGTTCCTAGACAGGCTGCAGGAACTCTGTGAGCCCTGAAAGTATACACAAGATGATGTGTGTTCACTTTTCCAGAAAAGGCTCCAGTGGTTCTTACTGGAGCCAGAAGTGATTTAGGAACTACTACTAGATAATGGCTGGCTGGCCTCACAACTGTTAATTCTGTCCTTGTGAGTGAGACACCTCTTAACCACACTGTTTGGATTTGTGCGATGCTGAAGCAAGAACAGAGCTTCTGTAGATAAAGTATAATCAGTTTCTGTTTGAGATGAACCATCTTTTCCCACCTCCCATCCACATATCCTATAAGGGTGACCAGAGAATCCACACTGTTGTGTGCAAATGGGAATAGTGATTTCCCAGGAAAGTCCTTTTGGAGCCATTGCTAACCCTGGCATTTTTCTCTGGGCGGCAGTGACACTTCATTTCCACACAAGCAGGGCAGTGTGTTCAGAGAGCCTGAGCCAGGGAGAGCGTTGCACCTTTGTCCAGCAGGAAAGAGGAATGTGAGGTGTTAGGTAGTCGAGGGAATGTCCGCAAGAGTTATAGGCTGATGGAGTCAGTAAGAACTGAACCATGTTGGGTTCCACTTGGTAGTTGTGTGCGTGTGTGAGGTCCCTTTGTGTGTCTGTACTTGTGGGCACCCATACTGGATATCTTTCCTCATCTCACGAAGTTATCTTTGAAGCTGTGGCAGTAATATATTCCTTCCAAGGAAGTGTGGAATTCTTAATACCAGTTATTCAGAAAGAACCATTTTAGCCCTTGGTTGAGAAATAAAGGAACCATAAGTACCTCAGATGCTTATGGTGATACTGCTACCTTCAGTGGTGCAACTCTGGCTGCCATTTAGTCCCTCGTGGTGTCACTGCCATCACGGCCTCTGTTTCCCCGCATGGAAGATCTAGGGCTCAGGCATCACTGCTAACTGCTGTGTAGCAGCTTCATGAAGGAAGAACACTGTTCAGTGACTGACAAAACTGGCACAGTAGAGGCCATTTTTTAGAATTTTTTGGTTTGTGCCTGTTCTAAAATCTCAAAACCAAGAATAAATCCTCTTGTGTTTGTGTGTGTGCGCGAACGCTTGTGTTTTAGCAGTCTTTTGTTCTGGTAAAAATAGCACTTCAAGCTTTATGAAAACGATTTTAATTAGGTTCAAAATATATTTTGGTGTATTCTTCTCAGTCATAAGACAAATACAATACAAGGAAGAAGAGTAAAGAATTATCTTGACCTGCTATTATTTGCGTTTGAGAGGAAGTAATTTCTTGCTACTCCTCTTTTGTGTGAAAGTTTTCTCCCTCAGAAGTTAGTGGTTGAATGTTTAGCTCATGGCTTACATATAATTTACTGGAATAAATATTTGCCAACAAAGGCTTTGTTTTATCAGTTTTTTTCAGTAGATTACACAGTGGACAGCTGTAGTGACGAGGTAGATGGCTGATTTGGTGGGAGTAGGTGCACACTTAGAATGACTGGTATATTTTAGGGAGTGGAATTCATTGGAGAGGAGGTCGAAGAGTATTGTGATGTGGAACTTGAATAGCACATATTCTCTGGTCTGCTCTACTAAGTTCAGCTTCCATACACTGATGTGTAATTTTTGTTCTGGTCATTGAGAGAGCTAGGGTTATGACGGAAATCATACCTGCCACATTTGCAAGATGGTTTTGTCCTGCACGGAGCCTCTAGGACCTTTGGGAATTAGGAGTAGCAGACCAGAAAGAAGCTGCAGTGAAGGAGTTGCACCTGCGAGTGGATTGCAGGCCTCTGCAAGCCAAACCCCTGCTCATCAGCAGTGACCTGTGCCCTCAGCTCCAGCCTCAGACACGCGTCCCTGCCCGGTCACATGGTGACTAGCATTTCCCGGATTGCTTTGAATTCAGGCAATAGCCTAAATAACCCCAAATAAGTTGGTGCCTAAAGGGTGAAGACCTTTCTTCTGTCAAGGAGAAATTCACACCCTAGAGATGCCCCAGCACCCTGGGTTTCTGATTTTTTTTTAAACATTAAGTACAGTTTAGGAGAAGAATGAGATTAGATGACATTTGACTGGAAAAAATGCTTATAATCCAATAGCCTAGCCTTCTTATATTTTGGTATAAAGTTGTGAACTTCATAACTTTGTAAAGCAAGATATAAAGCAAATACAAGAGGAAATAAAGTAATTTTACTAGTAAAAAAATCATAGGCTATTAACATCTCTCAGTTAAAAAAAATGGGTTTAAAACAGAGAGGTGATATCCTGAAACCCAAGGAGTCTTTGGAGCCAGGGCAAAGAAGAGGATACTGTGTTAGAGATTCAGAGAAAATAGGAGAGAGACCACTGGGCAGTCTTTGTGTCAGTAAGAGAGGCTGCTTAGGCTGTTTATTCACTAGTGGGCCAAGTTTGAAAGGGGACTGACTCATCAGCCCTCAAGCAGAGAACAAAGTTTTTAAAGGGGAGGGGAGGAGATGCTGTCTTCCTACATTTGGGCGATGGAGAAAGTGTGGTTATGCTTCTCAGAATGGGCAGTGCAGGTATTGGGGGAACATCCTGGAGCCCAGGGGTTGGCACGGGGTGTCTTGTCTTTGATCTTTTTGAGGTTTCCTGTATGTCTGCTACCAAGGCTCTGCAGTGCTTTAGCCAGGCTCATAGGCCCTCTCTGACCCACGTGACTGCCATGGAAATGGACTTCATCCACTGGGCATGATAGATATTGGTTGGATTAGGGCAGATGGGCAAGTTGCAAATGGAAGCAAGCCTAGAATGTTGTCCTTGCACTTATAGCTAGGTAATTGGAGTAAGAGCAGATTCATGGGGAAAGGCAACACTGTACTTCAAACCTGTACTCATGTCAAGAATATAACTATTCTGCCTCAATGATTTAAAAACTGATCATCTTGTGGAGGGAGCAATGCCTGGTTTCAATGACATGTTTTATTATAGTAAAATACCTATAACATAAAATTCACCATTTTAATGATTTAAGAGAATATGTTTCAGTAGTATTTAATGCATTCAAAATGTTGAGCAACATCTGTTTCCAAGACATTTTGATCATCATGAAAGGAAACCCTGTACCCATTAAACACTTCTTCACATTCTCACCTCCTCTAGATCCTAGCAACTGTTTTTGTCTCTTTGATATCTGCTTTTGGCCTCTATGGATTTGCCTGCTCTGAACATGTAATATAAGTGGAATAGTACAGTTCATGATAATATAGGACATTTTGTATCTAGTTTCTCTCCCTTAGCATAAGATTTTCAAGGTTCATTCATATCATAGCATGTATCAGGACTTACTTCCTCTTCTCTGCTGAGTAATAACCTACTATATGGATATACCAAATTTTGTTTATTCATCTTGTTAGCACATCTGGGTTGCTTCCATCTCTTAGCTTTTATGAACAGTGCTGCTAGGAACATGTATACATAAGTTATCATTTGAAGTTTTGTTTTTAATTCTTTGGGATGAGTACCTTTGAGTAAAATTGATAGGTCATATAATTCTATATTTATTTTTTGACAAACTTACAAATAGTTTCCTGCAGTGGCTGCATCATTTTACTTATAAGATTTTACTTGGTCATCAACAACATATCCCATGCAGATGTCTCCATACAAAACCCTGAATACCCACTGGTGCAAATAACACTGTTCTACAAGTCTCTTATGTTACTAAAAATCTTACTGGATATGCCAAGAATACAAGGTCCTGACAAGTTCACATTAATTATTGCCTGATATTTTGAATGGTATTTCTAATTTTATTTTTAATTTGTCATCTATACAGGGTTCAGTTGATATATTTACTTCATATCCAGGAACCTAGCTCAACTTTTCTAATAGCTTCTGTGGATGTTCTTTTGAATGCCACAATTTGGAAATTAAACTTCATGGTCATTGCATTAAAATGTGACTAAGAGGTGTTAGATAGTATTTTTCAAAATATAAAGTCTATGGAGCAAAATGTTAGAAGTCTTTATAGAAAGATTGTGACCTATCAAACTATACTATCTGATTTTTTGATGACTTGCATTTTCATAAAGAATTTAATTTTATTTTCACTATTTATTGGATATCTGTTCTATGCAAGGTTTGAGGAAGTAAAAAATGAGTCTTTTCCTTCAAAGAGCTGACAGCATGGCAGAAGGGACCTTTAATGTTCTTCTTATACAGACACCACTGATTTTATGTTCACCATTGATTTATCCCTCCAGGCTCTAATGATTTTTTTCTTTTGTTATTGTTTATTGTCTTACCCATGTGAATCAAAGAACAGAAATCAACTCAGTGTACCACATGAAAAAATGGGGCAAATTTTCAGGTGTATATCCTCTGTTCTTTCTATACATTTTTTTCCTTCTTATCTCTATATCTTTTCTGTTCTCTCACCAACTTTCTTTGTCCTAACCCCTTCTGAACTTCATAACATTCTTTCACTTTCAGTTCTACTGCTACCTAATTTGGTCTCTGTTTCTCCAATTCCTGTTCCTGACTATAGAATTTCATTGGTCTAGGTTTTCTTATGCTATAAGCCAGATGTGGTTACTGACTTTGGATGTAGTCTACTGGATGGAGTTGCCTATCTTTGTAATCATCCCTTGGCTCAATTAGTTAATGTGGTTATTAGTGCATGACTTGGCCATTCAGGAAGGAAAAGGATACAAAAACTTTGGAGAATAGAATTAACATAGATAGAGCAGGCAATCATTTACATCTTTAGAATGGCAAATTCATCTGATGAGTCCATCTTCATAGAAAACTATTTTGTGTTGTGAGTTGCAGGCCTAAATGAATACTTTTAGATAATTATTTTCTGTTCTACTACCATGGAAAAACTATAGGAAAATTATTATTAGGTCAACACTGGTCAGGTAGTATCCAGATCCTTAAAGCTTCAGTGAATACCATGTAATATACTATTATCTGCAAGGAAACCACTCAGATGTCTTTTGATTTCATTACTTTGGAATTGCAACTCCTTTGGACATAACCAAGAAATAGCTGTCTTGACAGTTCCATTATTCCACTTCTAAAATGAAACAATGTTGATTTCAATAAAGCCAGAGCAGATAAGAAGTCCAGCAAAGTATATAAGAAGGTCAGTTTAGCTATCCCGTAAGTTTATTTTTCTTAAAAAGCTCAAATGAGGTCCAGAGATTTAGCTCAGTGGTTCTACCACCCGCCTTTCAAACACAAGATTCTAAGTTTGATCCCTGGCACCAAAAAAAAAAAAAAAAGTTCAAATGATATTTCTCCTCCTATTGTAGAGAATAAGCCCCAGATTCAATTTATCAGTGAAGATAATTAAGCATTCAGTTACCAAGAAATCTCAACAAGACATTTTACTTCTGTAGAAGGGCACAAGCATGAGGTAGCAGGAACATGGGACAAAAGAGGGCTGGCCCACTTATCCTTAATGCTGGAGAAGCAGCTGACCTTTTTCCAATTGGTTTGGTTGAAGGTTCACAATCTATCCCAACTGGCTAGTTTAAGTGTTGCAAGAGTAAGATCTGAAGGGTTACTGAAGCGAAGGAGAAATAGGAGGGAAGAGGGGGTGGGGAAGAGAGTTCTTGGCTATGAGCTATCTTTGTTCTGCAGCTATGTTCCCAGATTTTAGGTGTTTCCATAATTAGTGTGTTCAGGAGGGGCCCCCTGGGACAGTTTAAACTGGAGGCACTCCTGTTTATATCCTTTGATAGAAAAGACCTTGTTTCTTACTCTATCCCACTAAAATAGCTCTTTCATTAATCTGGAAATACTTACTGTTGGAGTTACTCACTTGAGAGAAACTTTTGTCCCCAAAGGCTGTGGTTAAATTTCACTGTTACATTGTGGTGGTACAGGGTTGAGGGATTGATCCTCTGTCTGAGGGAAAAAGAAAACAGGAACTCAACAACTCACATCACCTGTTATTTACTATATTTTCATAGAACAAGTGCAGAGAGAAAGGGACCTAGGAAAGGTAAATATGAAGGTGAGACAAATACAGAAAGATCAGTAACACAGGCTTCTGGCAAGAAGTTAGGTGGAGTAATGCAGCAAAAGAATTTTAAAAACTGGAGTGCTTTAGGCATTTAGCAGTTGGCCAAAGTTAGAGCCAAAACGGGGAAACTTAAAGACCCAAATGTCTTCCTCAGATCTACTGAATCAGAGTATTCATTTTAACAGGATACCCAAGTGATTTATATACACAATTAAGTTTGAGAAAAGATGAAATGAAAAAAAATTGGGCATTGATCTTACAAAAATAGCTTAAATTCCTTTCTCACTTTACTTAAATGTTTGTCTTTTAAGAAATACTTTTTAAAAATCTACTTTCCTCCCTACTTGACTTGAATCTTTTGAAACCACAAATAGTCCCTCTCTTTTGTTATATTATAAAGCCCAACTTCAGTTAGATAAATATCAAAGATGCCGGTTAGATTGCTCTTCTGACTGTTAAAGAGATATAAAAACAAATAATAAAAACCTATGTGAGACTTTGTAAATATATTAATCTTAGCACCTGCCATAGGCCCAGAGCTAGGGAGTTATGAGGTTCACCACTACTTTTAGGCAGGTCAGAATTTGAAGTGAACAATTCTTTTTTTTTTTTTAATCCTCTAAGGGACAAACCATAACCATTTCTCTGAGTTAAAGCCTTACATTTAGAAACCTCAGTTGGAAGTCTGCTTAGTTACTTGGCATTTTTTGAGTCAGTGCATGTAATGGAAGGGATCTTCTTTTTTCCTAATAGGTAGCTGGTCAGGGTCATTAATGTGTGCCTAGGGACTGAAAAGAACTAACTAGGCTGGATGACAATATGTAATGGAAATTTCTGACTAAAGCCTCAAAATGTGCCTCTATCTTGGAACTTAACTCTCCACAGTTGACTCTGATTTCTACTGCAATAAGGTAGTTTCCTTATACTACAAGTAGAGAGAAAACATAACTTTTGGAGACAGGAGTAAAATTAGTTTATTGTTTTATAGTCATTCCCTAAGATAAGATTAATTTATTTCAAAGGGGGGAAATGACTATCTTCAAGAGTTTGAGATCAGCTCATTTTCCTCAAGAAAGACTTGATTCTACTGTACTTTCCAGAGATTCAGTCAGAGAACAATGTGGGCATCCACTCATTCAATGTTCATTCAACAAACATTAAAAAAGTTTTTCAATAGACTATATACTTTATTAAAGTAATTGGTTATATTATATATCAATAAATTCATATGTAACATTTATATATGCAAAACCTCAGATGTATGTTGTATAAGCATTTATAGAGCTTGTATTATCTGACATGTTTATTTTTCATTGACACATAATTGTACATACAGTAAACATTAAATGTTTACTCTCAAACAGTTACTGTGTTAGGGTTTATACAGAGATATATAAGATGGAAAAGCTTTCTGTCACCATAGAACTTCATTCTGAGAGGAACAGATAAAACAAATAAAAACATATATTTTGGGTCATAATTACTATGAACAAAATTCAAACAGGAAAGGGAGTATAGGCTGATGTGTATGGTAGGAAAGCTGTCTTAGAGTGATCAGGGAAGGAGGCCTCCTTGAGGGGGTGACATATGAGATGACATTTGCATGCTAAGAAGGGAACTGCCATACTTTTTTTTTTTTTTTACAATTCTAGACAGAAGAATTAGCATTTGCAAAGGACTTGAAATGGAACTCAGCTACAAGAACATGAACAAAGGAAAGTGTTACCTGTTTGATTGTGTCCTAAAATTCACAGGTTGAAGGCACAAGTATCCTAGAATGTAATCTTATTTGAAAATAAGATCAATGTAGAGATAATTATTTACATTGAATTGTGGAAAGTTAAATAGGATTTTTAGCTTGATTAGCTTCAAAGACACTTAAGGAAGTGGTAGGGAACCTATGGCATGCATGCTGCAGTGGGCTGTTTGTATCATTGAAAGCACTAAAAGCCTTGCCATCACTGGCCTAGGGGATCAGTAAAGCACACTTCTTGGTGTGACTAGAAGGGTCATGAAGGCATGAACTTGAGCACTACATCTTCTCCTTGGTCTCATTCTTCTCTGGCACTGTTGTCTTGCTCTTCTTCTCTGCCACCATGTACTAAGCAGCTTTTTGTTCTACCACACACTCCCACCATGATGTTTCTGCCTTGGAGCCACACAAACATGAACTGAAACCTTCAAAACTGTGAACCAAAGAAAAACCTCTCCTATTCAGTGGGACCAGGTAGCCATACCCTCCCCTGCCTGCACACCACCAGCCCCAGCGAGGACGGTGAGATTTGGAAAGGCCACTCTAAGATCTGCTCTCCCTCTGGCCTACTTGGGCCCATTGGGAGGGACCGGGTAGCCACACCCTCCCCTGCCTGTGCCACCACCAGCTTCAGCAAGGAAGGTAGCTTTGCGGGCGCCCCTGAAACATCCCACCCTCAGACCTCCTGGCTGTTCCAGTCTTTGGACCCACTCTGCAGAGGTGTAGGTGGTCATAAAGTGTATTTTTCTGAGCTCCCAACTTTGAACATCTTTAAAGAAAGGGCAGGGGAAACCTGTAGTGGAACTGTGTGGAGTTCAACCCTGCAGGAGGTCAGGGAACTCAATCTGGGCCTTGCGGCCTGAGGTCAGTCTGAGTTGCAGGGATTCACCATCGGCTAGCTGAGATCAGGGGATTTGGTTCTGCACATGGCTGCGCATGTTGTATATTATGACAGCAGAGATAAAGTCTGAAAGAGGCCCTTCAAAGTCATTTTTTTCTTTCTTTTCCTCATTCCACTCTGCAAATTCTTTGTTTTTTCTGTCCTCTTTCTCTAACTCAGTGTCTTGCTCCACCATATTATCCCTCATCTCCCTTTCTGTTCCTGCTCCTGACCTAAGTCAGATTTCTTCTTTTATCATTTTTTCTTTTTTCATTATGTTCTTTTCTTCTGTCATTTTGCCTCACTTATGGGCCAATAGTTTCAAGGGAAAGTGAGCCCCTATTACGGTTAAGGGGATATATTCTTGCACTCTGTCTATCCCCACCCATTTTTTTTTTTTTTTGGTACCAGGGATTGAACTCAGGTCCTTGCGCTTACAAGGTAGGCCACTGAACCATTGAGCTAAATCCCTGGCCCTATCCCTTTTGAACTTAGTAGTTTCCTAAAGATTGTATGGTCACTCTATGTCCTCTGGCTTCACTTGAAACCTTCCCCAATTCTTTCACTTATCTACTCCTCTCGTCCTAATTCTGTCTAAACCTCCATCCTAAAAGGTAAAGAAGCTATATTGAAAAGTGTATTCATTGCAAATATATTTTGGGATGCTTCTCGATTTTAATTTAATTCACATGGTTTAAAGGTGATAGATTAATGACTAGCACAACTGTTTAATTTGCAAGTTGTGCTTGATCCTATGGTGTTGCTGATTGTATCAACTGGGAAAAAGGATTGTGATTGATTTAATGAGTTGTTTTCTCTGATATTATGAAAATGAGAATGTCTATAAGTCATTAGAGACTCAAAAGCTAAAGCACAACTCTATCAGGAAGATTTAAGTAATAATCCAGAAATTAAACCAAGGACAATCCAACAACAAAAATAAAAATGAGGAAACACTTAAGCAAGACACAAAGACAGACTTCTAGTTCACCAATGGCAAACAGTAGAGCAAATGAGGATGAAAAGTCTGACAGTGAACCAGCGAGACACCCTGAATTCATAGCACAGGAAGTAACAAAACCAATCAGTCAAGCTCTAGAAAAATTCAAAACAGAAATAATTTCCCAGATAACAATAGAGATGGTGAGCAAAATGAAAGTCATGATTCGAGACTCTAGAACAGAAACTGACAAAAAAATAGATGAGCTCAGGACCATGATAGAAGCCATGAAGGCCCAGTATAAGAAAGAAATGGAAACAATGAATGCCCAACAGAGGAAAGAAATAGAATCCATAAAACAGATTCAAACAGATATCCAGGAGATTAAAAACTCTATTGAAAGTGTATGCAACAGAATAAAAGAATGCAAAGATAGAATCTCAGATATACAAGATAGGATTGCAGTCAGTGACCGTGAAAAAGAGATGTCTCTTAAAAACAGTAAGAGATCATGAGAAATTGATCTAACAACTCCTAGATGATGCAAAGAAGAATAACCTAAGACTGATAGGAATCCAAGAAGTAGCAGGAGAAAATACAAATGACTTAAAAAAGCTGTTCACAGAATTAATGATAGAAAACTTCCCAAGCATAAGGGAAGAATTAGACATACAAATAAGTGAGGCATATAGGACTCCAACTACCATGATAAAAAAAAAGTACACGTAGACATATAATAATCAAGATTCCAGAAACCCAAAAGAAGAAAAAAATACCACAAGCAGTAAGAGAAAAGAAACAAATCACATCCAAAGGAAAGCCCATCAGAATCACAGCAGACTATTCAACACAAACACTCAGGTCAAGGAGAGCCTGGAGTGAGGTATTTCAACTCCTAAAAAAAAAAAAAAAACAACCTCCAACCTAGACTAACATATCCTGCAAAACTCTCTTTCAAAAATGAATGGGGAAATGAGATACTTCCTGGAAGAGAACACCTGAGAAAATTCATGAAAACCAAATCAGCACTACAAGGAATTCTAAACAATATCCTAGAAAAATACAGTGAAGGTCAAAACACCATAAGACCCAACAGAATAAATCAAATAGACAAGGCATGAAACTAAAAGAAGAGGGTGAAAAATTTTTTAAAGTCCACAAAAGGACAATAACATGACAAGGATAAGTCAGTACATATCAGTTATAACCATCAATGTCAATGGCCTCAATTCACCAATCAAGAGAAACAGACTGGCAGAATGGATTAAGAAGCAAGAGCCAACAATATGTTGTATACAAGAAACACACCTACTGCAAAAAGAAGCCCATAGACTGAAAGTGAAAGGGTGTGAAACAATTCTCCATGTGACAGGAGCCCAGAAAAAAGCAGGGGTAGCAATCGTATTAGCAGGCAAAGTAAATTTCAAGCCAAAACTGATTAAGAGAGACAAAGAAGGCCACTACATCCTTGTAAAGGGAACAATTCAAGAGGAAAGGATGAAAATCAGAAATATATATGCACCAAATATTAATGCCCCCAATTATATAAAACAAATACCAAGGGGCATGAAAAACCAAATAAGCACTAGCACAATTGTAGTGTGGGACCTAAACACCACACTATCCAAACAGACAGATCATCTAGACAGAAAATCAGCAATGAAATACTAGAACTGAACCAAACTTTTGAACAAATGCACTTTATAGACACCTACAGAGTGCTACACCCCATGAAATTAGAATATACTTTCTTTTTGGCTGCATGTGGGTCATTCTCCAAAATAGGCCACACACTAGCTCATAGAGCATGTTTAAGTAAATGTGAAAAATTGAACTTATCCCATGTAGATTATCAGATCATAGTGCAATTATACTGGAGATCAATAGCATAAGAAACTGCAAGAACTTCACAAACACATGGAAAGTGAACAACACTCTCCTGAACAATCAATGGGTCACAGAGTAAATTAAAGAAGAAATTAGACAGTCTTTACAAATAAATGATAATGCCAATACAACATAAAAGAATCTATAGAACACAATGAAAGCACTTCTACAAGGGAAATTCATAACAGTGAATGTCCACACTAGGAAAACAGAGCAAGTTCAAATAAACAACCTAATGATGAATCTTAGGATCCTAGACAGGGAAGAGATAGACAAACCCAAAGCTCATACAAGGGAAGAAATTATAAAAGATCAGAGCAGAAATAAATGAAATGAAAACTAAGAAAACAATACAAAAAAAATCAATGAATCAGAGTTGGTTTTCTGAAAGAATAAATAAAATCGATAAACCCTTAGCCAAACTTTTCAAAAAAAGGAAAGAAAAAGCTCTGATCCATGCAATTAGGAAAGAGAAAAGGTGAAGCCACAGCAGATCCAGCAGAAATCCAGAGGATCATCAATACCTACTTTGAAAACCTATACTCTAATAAAATGGAAAACACTGAAGAAATTGACAGATTTTTAGATACTTATGAATTACCAAAGTTGAACAAAGAAGGTAAAAACATTTTAAACACCCTAATTACAATCAGTGAAATTGAAAATGTAATTAAAAATTTACCAACAAAGAAAAGTCCAGCTCCTGATGGATTCACTGCTGAAATTTACAAGACATTTAGAGAAGAACTACTGCCTTTACACTTCAAACTTTTCAATGAAATAGAAAGGTAAGCAATGCTTCCAAATTCATTCCTGGAAGCAAGTATCACTTTGATTCCCAAACCAGGGAAAGATGCAACTAAAAAAGAGAACTACAGGCCAATCTCCTTTATGAATATAGATGTAAAAGTCCTTAGTAAAATACTAGCAAACATAATACAGAGGGTCATCAAGAAGATCGTACATCCTGACCAAGTCAGATTTGTTCCAGGGATGCAAGGATGGTTCAACATGCGTAAGTCAACAAATGTAATGCACTATATTAACAAATTCAAGGACAAAAACTATATGATCCTCTCAATAGATGCAGAAAAAGCATTTGATAAAATTCAACACCCATTCATGATAAAAACTCTGCAAAAAATTGAAATAGATGGTCTATATCTCAACTTAATAAAGGCTATCTATGAAAAACCAACAGCCAACATCATATTGAATGGCCAAAAACTGAAAACCTTCATGTTAAAATCAGGAACAAGACAAGGATGCCCATTATCACCACGTCTCTTCAATATAGTTCTGGAAACATTAGCCAGAGCAATTAGACAAGAGAAATAAATTAAAGCAATAAAGATAGGAAAGGAAGAAGTTAAACTGTCATTATTTGCTGATGATATGATACTCTACATTGAAGACCCAAAAGACTCAACCAAAAGACTTCTAGACTTAATTGACACTCTTAGCAGAGTGGCTAGATATACTCAAAATTCAATAGCCTTCTTGTACACAAATAACAGACTCACTGAGAGAGAAATTAAGGAAACAATTCCTTTCACAATAGCATCCAAAAAAATGAAGTATCTAGGAATCAATCTAACAAAAGGATCAAAACACCTCTACACTGAAAACTACAGCACTCTGAAAAAAGAGATCAAAGAGGATATAAGAAAATGAAAAGATGTCCCCTGCTCCTGGGTAGGAAGAATCAATATAGTGAAAATGGCCGTACTACCAAAACTGCTATACAGATTCAATGCAATGCCAATTGAAATTCCGACACTATATTTCACAGAACTAGAAAAAAAATAATCCAAAAATTCATTTGGAACCATAAGAGACCTAGAATAGCAAAAGCCATCCTAGGTAACAGACATGGCAGTGGGTATAACAATTCACAATTTGAAACTATACTACAAATCCAGTGTGATAAAAACAGCATGGTTCCGGCAAAGAAACAGACCTGAGGATCAGTGGAACAGATTGGAAGACACAAAAACAACTCCAGATGTACTTACTCAGCTACATCATCTTTGACAAAGGAGTTGACCATCCTCAGGGGAGGAAAGATAGCCTCTTTAATAAATGGTGTTGGAAAAACTGGATCTCAACCTGTCAAAGATTAAAAATGGACCCTTATCTTTTACCATGCACTAAATTAAAATCCAAGTGGATTAAAGATCTAAATATTAAAACAGAAACACTAAACTTGGTGGAAATTAAGTTAGGCAGAACTCTTGAAGACATTGGCATAGGAAAAGACTTTATGAACAAATCCTCAGTAGCATGGGAACTAGCAGAAAGAATCAAAAACTGGGATCTCATCTTATTAAAAAGCTTCTGCACTGCAAAACATACCATCAACAGAACTAAGAGACAACCTACAATGTGGGAAAAAAATTTTACCAGCTGCTCCACAGACAAACGACTATTATCTAGAATATATAATGAACTCAAAACAATCAGCACCCCTACATATGAAGACCCATTTCAAAAGGGTCATCTGAAATGAAAGGACATTTCTCAGACAAAGAAGTAAAAACAGCAAGTAAAAATATGAAAAAATGTTCCACATTACTGGTCATTCGAGAGAAAACATGAAAACAACACTGAGATTCCACCTCACCCCACGAAGAATGGCTGTTATCAAGAAATCAAACAATAACAAATGTTGGCGGGGTTTGGGGAGAAAGGAATCCTTCTCCATTGTTGGTGGGAGTGCAGACTGGTGCAACCACTATGGAAGTCAATATGGAGATACCTCAAAGAGCTGGGACTAGAGGTTCCATTTGACCCAGCTATCCCTCTGCTGGGTATCTTTCCAAAAGAATTAAAATAGTTTTGTCACAGAAATATATGCACACCTGTGTTTATAGCCCCACAATTTTTAATAGCTAAAAATTGGAAACAGCCCATTTTCCATTCAGTTGGAAACTGGATAAAGAAGATATGGTTTTTTCTATAAAATGGAATATTACTGAGCCATAAAGAATGAGAATTTAGATTCATTCGTAGGAAAATGGATACATATTGAGGATATACTCCTAAATGAAATAAATAAGTCACTCATGTGTAAATACCAAATAGTTTCTCTTGTGTAAACTGTAATACTACATAAGATCCTAATGATATAATTGACTATGTGAAATAGGAAGAAAGGGGCTAAAGCTGTAGGGAAAGTGGAAAGGTTAGGGGAAAGCTAATAAGGGAAAAGAAAAAAATATAAGAAAATGAAAAAATGGAAATGAAGTGTTTGTAAAGGGGGAGGGCAGGGGGGGTGAAGGGAGGGCAGGGACAAGGGGAAAAAATGAGAACCAAGATCTGTCATGTAAAGATACAATACCCCAATAATGAATGTAACTGTACTGTATACTTAAAATTTACCAATAACCTCAATAAGGAAAAAAAAATAAACCTCTCTTCCTTTTAGTTGTGAGTGTCAAGTAGTTTGTTATAGTGATGGGAAAGTTTACAAAACCACAACATTGGAACCAGAAAAGTGACATCATTGCTGTAACTGTCTGACTGTGTGATTTGTAAGCCTTTGGGACTGGTTTGTGAGAGGAGTCTGGAAAAGTTTGGAACATTGGGCTGAAAAAGTCTACAAGTTTGTAAGCAGAGCTTGGTGGACAAATTCTGATCAGAGCTTAGAAAACCAGAATGCTGATAAGAATGTGGAAAATAAAGGCAAAGATCATGAGGATTCAGTTTGGAATAAGAACTTTATTGGGATTAGGACTAGTGTTCATGCATATTATAACATGACCAAAAAATGTCTACATATTGCCTATGCTTTGAGACATTGCAGGAGGCTGAATTTAAAGGTTGGGGACTAATTGGTCAGGCAAAGAAAATTACCAGGAAGCTCAACATTCAGACTGTGGCCTGGGTGCTGATGGCTGCTTTTAGACAGTTGTATAATGGGAATTAGGAGCAAAAAGTAGAGCAGAAGTACTTGAAAAACTTAAATTTGGGCATGAAAACAACCACGTGTGGAGTTGGAGCCAAAGGAGGTGTGTTTGCTAAAGAGATTGGCTCCATTAAACAGAAAACAATAACTTTGAACTGAGGTCAAGAAAGATGACTTGAGGGCATCTCAAGAATTAGCAAGACTGGAAGGCTCTAGGGTGCACAATATAAAGCTTCCATTTGAGATGAGAGTACCTAGGCTCTTTGCTGGCAAAAGGCCACCTACAAAATTTGTTTCCCAGTATTCACTTTACCATTTTCTGTCATCCAGGCACTTAGAGGCCATTACAGCCCTGCTACATGGAGACCTGGCTTACTCTGCTAGCAGATGTTAGTGTCATCCACATTATGCTGATTTTACGGGCATGCAAAATGAAGGAGTTGTGGAGTCATGGAGGGATTCACCCAGATTTCAAGGGAGGGCTTGTGAGTCCAAGTATTGTACCCCTGAGAATAGGTGTGTGAATCTCTGGGTGCAGCTAAAAGTATAGTAAAGATGCCCAGAAGTAGAAGATGCCAGGAACATGGAATGTTAGCTGAGGAGCATGACAAGCAGGGAGTAGAACCAGTCCAAAAGAAAGGCCAGCATAGGCAGCAAGTGGTAAGGTCATAGGGGTGAGGCTCAGCAAAGAGAGAAAAGTAACTAAGACATCAGCCTATCTTCTAGTTGGGTCAAGGAAAATCTATATACTTTTAAATCTTGCTGCACACAAATTACCCCGTCATTTTGGCTAAAAGAACATTTATTATCAATGGGTGCTATCTGGCAGGCCTGCTACCAAATGTTGTGATACAGGGCCACACAAAGTCTGAGGCCTCGATGCCACTACAAATAATGCCAAGCTGGGGGTTAGTGTTCCAGACTTTTACATTCTACTATGCAAGTGTGGAGGGACCTAGACAATATTTTTAGTCATTCCAGTTATTTTTTTTTTTTGGTACTGGGGATGGAAACTAGAGATCATGCAGAATAAGCATATGATCTATCAGTGAGCTACAACCCCTCATTCTTCAACTTAGAACACAATTGATTTCACCAAGAAATATTATTTTTGCATTCCTTATATTAATTATGAACTCTGGTATAACATTTCCTAATCTTGGGTTCAGTGGATACAATTTGTAGAGGCTCTAAGGACTTTGATGGGAAAATTACACTTCCATTTTTATCAATTTCTAGTTAAGTGTAGCCAGCAAATTAGAGTCTTATGAGCAGTACCTGTAACTTTGTCACTGGCATATATCAAATATATTTTGACATCACATTATAATTCTTGTCAATATCTGAAAAGATCACCATACTTCATCTCTATTCAAAAATTGTGATGATTATTATATCTGTCTCTACATGTTATTATTTGCTAGGTAAGTAGAGAAGTGCCCATAATATTATTAAAATGACCCTAATGGACTAGAGTCTGGCTCAGCGGTACAGCACTTACCTTGCATGCATGAGGCCCTGGATTCAATTCCAAGAACCACAAAACATATTCAAACCACTCACAGGATTTACAGATTGAACACAATACCTATCAACATTCCAATGACAGTTTTTACATTAAAAAATAATCCTAAAAGTCACGTGGAACTGCATAAGACCCTGAATAGACAGATCAATCTTGACTGAAAGGCACAAAGTTGAAGGCATCACACTATTTTTGAAATATACTTCAAATGTATGTTAATTAAAACAGTAAGACAGTGACATAAAAACAGACATATAGGGCTGGGGATTTAGCTCAGTGGTTTGGCCTCCTGCTTCACAAGCACAAGGTCCCGAGTTCTATCCCTGGTGCTAAAAAACAAAAGCAAAAACAAAAAACAGACATAAACTAAAGGAACAAATTGATTTTTGACATAGGTGCCAAGAACACCCAATAAGGAAAGGACAATCTTCACTAAATGATGCTGGGAAAACTGGATGTTCATAAGCAGAAAAATAAAATTAGACCCTTATCGCTATATAAAGAAATAAACTCAGATTGAGCTCTTACATGTAAGGCCTGAAACTGCATGACTACTAGAGGAAAAGCTCCATGATATTGGTCGGGGCAATGAATTTTTGGAAAAGACTTCAAAGGCCCAGTCAACAAAAGTGAAAATAGACAAATAGGATGATATCAAACTAAAAAGCTTCTGTAAGGCGAAAGAAACAATCAATAGAGTAGGCACAGCCTATAATGAGAGAAAATATTTTCAAAGCATACATCTGATAGGAGTTAAAAAGCAAAATACATAAGGAACTCAATTAGATAATAAGAAAACAAAACAGACTAAGAATTTCACACAGATTTGAACAGACTTTTCTCAAAAGAAGACATACAAATAATAAGATAATGAAAAATGCTCAATACCGTTAGTCATCAGACAAATGCAAAATAAATCACAATGAAGTATCACTCCAATTAGAATGGCTATTACAAAAGAAAAATACAAGAGTTATGGATGGTAATGTGGATGTTGAGAAAGGGGAATTCTCATACATTCCTCTTTAGTACAGCATATAGAAAAGCATAAATTAGTACAGTCATTATGGAAAAGAGTATGTAGGTTTCTCAAAAAATTAAAAACAATGCTACCATAGTACCAGCTATCTTACTTCTGAATATATATAAAAAGGAAATGCAATCAGTACATTGAAGAGGTACCTGAACTCCCATGTTCATTGTGTTATCAATCAAAACAGCTATGATATAAAATCAAACTAACTATCCATCAAAAGACACACGTGTAATTACTGAATAGTTTCTCTGGTGTGAAAAACCAAAAGTGTAAATATGACCCAAATTGTATAATTGAGAATGTGAAATAGGAAGTAAAGGGCTAAAGGTGTAGGGGACGTGGGAAGGGTATGGGGAAGGAAATAAGGGAAAAGAAAATATATGAGAAAATGAAAAAATGGAAACAAAGTGTTTGTAAATAGGGAAAGGTGGAGAGGGTGAACGGAGGGCAGAGGTATGGGGAAAAATGAGAACTAAGCTCTGTCATGTAAAGGTACAAGATCCAAATGATAAATGTAACTGTAACTGTATACTTAAAAAGTACCAATAAACTCAATGAGAAAAGAAGATAAATGGATAAAGAAAATATAAATAATGGAATACCATCTAGCCTTTAGAAAGAAGGAAATCTTGTGAAAATAAAGTAAAAACTAAATGCAGTTTGGAAACCATCAAGGGAGAAAAGCTTGATTCCAGATGCTACCTAGGAATATGAACTTTGGTTATCTTCTGAACATAAGCAGCTAGAAAGTTAATTGCATTTTGCAAAGACTGAGTTATGTAGCTAGAAGTTATCAGACTCTTGTTTTATGGACAGTTTTTACATATATGCATTCTCTTTTTAATCATCTACTGTCATATAACCCCTCTTATATAGCATCTATTCTTTCTTGATTTCAATAGAAGTTCCCTAAATAGGAATTTTTCAATGTTATATAATATTTAGTTAAGCTCCCACTTTTTCTGACTTCTTTAGAACACGGATTCAAAGATATTTGAACCTGTGTCTCACAAATTACAAATCCCAGGACCCCAATTGAAGTCCTTTTTCCACTTTTGCAGTTTGGATTGATCAACACTGTGGCAATATGTATGAACCTGGAGGACATTATAGTAAGTGAAATAAGCCAGACAGAATGACAAATGTTGCATGTTCCATATGTTACATGTGAAATCTTAAAAGGTTAAATTCATACAAGAGGAGAGTAGAATGTTGATTTCCAGGCATTGGGATGATGAAAATGGGGAAATGTTGGTCCAAGTATACGAAGGTGTTTTGTTGTTGTTTGGTGCAGGCATTGAACTCAGGACCTTGTGCTTGCAAGGCAGGCATGGGCACCACTAAGCTAAATCTCCAGCCCTGAAAGTGTACAAAGTTTTAGTTTGACCGAATGAGTAAATTCTGAGGCCCTACTGAACAGCATGACTATAGCTAGTGTATTATATACTTGACAATTGCTAAGAGAGTAAAGATCTTAAATGTTCTCACCATAAAAAATAAGTGAGATAAGTCAGGGATTTAGCTCAGCGGTTCCGCCATCTGCCTTGCAAGTGCAAGGACCTGAGATCGATCCCCAGTACAAAAAAAAAAAAAAAAAAAAAGTGAGATAATGGATATATTATTTAACTTTTTCTTTTTGGTACCAGGGATCAGTGCCACTGAGCTAAATCCCTGGCCCCAACATGTTATTTATCTTTACTTAGTTATTTTACAATATATATGTAGGTCAAACCTTTATACTCTACATATAAATATATATTTGATTTTTATATCAATTATACCTTAATGAAGTTAGGGAGAGGAAAGAAACAAACATATTAATATGTTATAAGTTTTATATTTAATATTTTGATGACTATTTCAACACAACTAACTTTAATTGTAATCCTATTAATCTGTTTTTGTGCATTAAAAACACAACTCTGAAAAGATATCATCCATTTCCCAAAGGCATACATGGCATGAATAAAGTTTAAGAACTCCTGATTTAGTTTAGGTTCAAATAGGAAAATGTGAATACCCTGGGGACATAGCTACCTTTGGGATTGGGACACCTGAGTAGGATTTTCAAATGCTAACTAGTGACTTCTGTGTATTATTTCTTATTAGGGCAATTCAAATATTAACTAACAATCCTCAGCATCTGTATTAAAACTAAGTTACAATCTATAATAAAATTTGTCTATCAATATGAATAAAAATTACTGGGTCCTCATCACATTCAAAATGTTTACCAAATACATCCCTTCTTCCTACCTATACTATCCCACTCTCATTTAAATATCCTGTAGATAGATACAATATTTCATTAAATAATTGAACTTGGAGCCCCTTGGTGGTAAGATCTGTTGTTCAATACTCCAAAAAAGAAAAAATGGCTCTCAGTTAAACTATGACATATTATTAATGGTAAAATTCACCCCAATTTCTTTTTTTTTCTTTTATTGAGTTTATTGGTACATTTTAGGTATACAGTACAGTTACATTCATTATTGGGATCTTGTGCCTTTACATGACAGGTGGTCTTGGTTCTCATTTTTTCCCCTTCACTCCAATTTCAGAGGTAATAAAAAATGTTTTAGGAATGAATCTGAAAAAAGATGAGGTATATCATACAGCTGATACTGAAGTGCTTCGAAGTAAGTTATAGTCAATATAAAACATTGCACATATGCAATAGAGCATGGTAATGAATGTATATTTTTTTATTCACTTAAGAAATCAGAAATTCAGTTCTCAAGCCTGCTGACCTGCCACAAGATGGCGAGAGCTCCAAGGAAGCAGAGGGAAAAGCAGTGACTAGAAGTAAAAGGCAAACACCCAGGTGCAAGATCAACAAAAATAACAATGGGTTTGTCTTCAGGGGTCCCCCAATGGGTTTGTTTCAAAGTTGATAATAATGAAAGGAAACAAGTGCTTTAGGGGAGGATAAAGGTGCACATTTAATGTTTCATTTTGCCTTATTTGTACTGGACTCTTACCCCTCAGACAAGATGCAAGGGTGAGCTCACATGGTTGGTGTAATAGGCACAGAATGTGGACTCACTGGCACTCAAGGCTGTTTAACATGTTTCATTCAGGTCTTTCCTCAGCTCCAGGCAGGTGTGCAGTTGGAGAAGTGGCTCACAACAAGACAAGGCTTGCCACAAGTTTCCTCATCACTACGCAACCCACTTGTTTTTAGCTCAGGGTATGAAATGGGGAAAATGACAGGGTGTGAGCTCTAGTGTATTGCTGCGGGATGAGTAGTGAGGAAGGTGATGTTTCTTGCATGCCATTAAGGCCAGCATTGCCAACATTATATACAATGAGTCTGTAGAGAGATATAAAGAGAACTGGACTCTCAGATTGTTGCTCTGAATGCAAAATGGTAAAGTCTCCGATGACGGAAGGATTTGTTAATATCTAGTGAAATTAAGCGCACATACTTCACTTCCCAAAGCCTATTTCAAAGACGTACTGGAAAAAATGCAAAATGACATAAGTCCAATGCTATTTATTGACATTATCAATAAGGTCAATAGATGAAAAGAAACTCAATAGACCCACATAATGCAGTAATGTAAGATTATTAAAAAATGAAGACAATATTCATATATTGACAGGAAATTATTTCCAGGCTATATTAAGTGAAAAAGGCAGGGCAGGGAACTGTTTTTATAGTATGTTATCTTTTGTGTGGAAAAAGGGAGAAATATACATATATGTATGGGTGTATATGAACACACAAATATATTTTTAAATAACGTCAGAAGTATGAACCAAAATCTATCACAACTAAAGGAAAGAGAAAATAGTATGCAATGATTAAGAATGGATGCTACACTTCTCTGAATGCACTTGGTTGTCTAGTTTTGACT
Organism: Fukomys damarensis; assembly: GCF_012274545.1. Lineage (NCBI taxonomy): Eukaryota > Metazoa > Chordata > Mammalia > Rodentia > Bathyergidae > Fukomys > Fukomys damarensis. The sequence goes on from NW_022900951.1 coordinate 78,375,848, forward strand.
TCAAAAGCACAATTCAAAATAAAATTAAATCAAAGGGAAAATAAAAGCAATTGCTAAAAATTAAAAACAAATGAACTTATATATCAAATTAGTGGCATAATCATACAGAGAAGAGAGCATATATGCTCATAAATTTGAAACACAGCATCTTCTCTGTATTTTCCTAATGTATAGGATAAAAAGGAATCACAAAAGAAATCGTAAACTGCTTTTTGTAGTCTTAATATTAATATTGGGATTGATACTTTGAAATTATTATAGATTTGCTTATAATTAACCAAATAAATATCAAGTTAATATAGTTAGGAACCAGGATTGTCAGATTAAGGGGAAAAAAGACATATTTCACATAAACAAGTTAGGTAAAATCCCATACTATTAAATTTGAATTGGAAGCATCATGAACTCATGATAGTTTTCTCCCTTTTCTCCTCCTCCACCTCCTCCTTCTCTCCCCACCCTCTCTCTCTCATCTTTATCTGAAAAGTCTTCTTAAATGTCTAGTTTAGCTCTCAGTAGCCCACTTGAGCTCTGAGGAAGCTTGCCTTCTTTTGAGCTACCCAATATTTCTTCTGGGAGGGAGAGACATTTCGGTATGATTCAGCCTCTTCATTGGACTTCATTCTTGGGCTTCTTATAGACTGGATTCTTGCATATGAAAGCCACTTGAGCTTTCGTAGTCATTTCCTGCATTATATCTGACATTATGTTGTTCCTTATTTATTGAGAGAATTATTCCTTGCAAACATCATCTTCTTCCCTTAAGTAACACATATAATCTACAATATTCAGGTCCATGTTGTGCTTCTGATGTACTTCTGCATCAAACTTCTTGCTTTCAGAATTGTAGCCAATAAATCATCTGGTATTGTGAGGGACAGACAAGTTTCCATCCATAGCTCCATTTGGGGGCCCCAAATCTTTATTGCAAGTAGTATATATCTTGCAAAGCCTGCAGGTGAAGGCACCAGGTGGACTACTAATGCTTTGCACATTGTATTCATGCCACTCCCTTCCACTTCAGTGATGAGTGATCTTCTTGTGCAATTTTGTGAAGCCTGTGAGCCAGAAGCAGACCAGTATAAAATGCTACAGTATAATCTGGCAAGCCGAAATTCACACTGTATTTTAGTAGTTGGACTGTGTAAGTGGCACAGCCTATCATATTTCCTCTATTGGCATAAGCAACCTGAAAAATGATATTTCTATTAGTATATAGACTATCATTGTGTACTTATGTATGCTGTAATATTTTTATCCTGGATCACTGACTGTGAATGTAGTAACAATCAGTTTTATCGTTTCTTCCCAATTTGACTTGGTATCTCTTAAAATAGGCTTTATTCTTGACAACTTCAACAAACCTCATCCTATAGAACAGAAACCTTTTGTTTGTGGCTTGCCACAGACCCGCATGCCCAGCAGTGCTACAGAAGGAAAAATCATTTCTATTTTTAAAAGTTATGTTCTTCCTAGCACTTTCATTAAAAAGTCTAGATTCCTTGCAACAAAATGTATTAGGATGCAGACTTTGATCTTTAAATACCTTTTCCCACTGAAAGGAGCCAGTGTGCTTTGGAAAAACAGCTATGCAAGCGTGGGCAATAAAAATACAAGATGAGCCTGGGAAATCTTGTAGCAGATAGCAAGAAGCTATCAAAGATCACTGGGAGTCTGTTAAAAGGACAAAGGAGCCACTTAAGAGGATTCCACTGGCCACTGATGTACCAATTCACACATAAAATAATCAATGAACATCTAGTTTTAGCTCACACATGTTAAGAGTGGCATTGCCACACTTACAAAAAACAGAAAGCTGGAGGTTGCTAAAAATGGTGGAGGAGGAAATTCCAGGGTTCTATCCTTACACAAAGGCAACTAGTGAGCTAGCATACTGTCACAAGCAACTTACACAGAACTCTGGAATCTAGTACAAGCCTTACACCAAGTAAGGAGAGAGCTTGATGAAGAAAACATTGTTCCATCTCAATAAGAGGGTACCATGACATTTTAAATTGCCCGCTTACCATATCTCCCTCACCACCAGAGTAGTGGCAGCTGTAAGAATGGCAGTCTACACTCTTGGTGAAGATTGCGTGTGCTGGAGGAAATAATGCAGATGTTATTCTCAAACAGTTGTGTGTGTGTGCATACACATTTGACCATTCTGAGGATTCTCTGATGGTATAAAAGGAACAGTACAAGGACTTGCCTTCTTTTCAACTGACTTTATTTATTTTGGGGGGTTTGAGACAGGGTTGCACTGTATAGTTGAGACTGAACTTGAACTCACTATGTAGCCCAGGCTGGTCTCGAACTCACAGTGATCCTCCTGCCTCAGCCTCCCAAGTGCTGGGATTACAGGCATGCGCCACCATGCCCAGATCAATTAATTTTAAATGTTCTAAAGGCAGCTCATTTTGAGGCATTTGCCAAAAGCATTTCAGGCAAAGATATTGGTTACAGCAACCTGTGGCAAGGATAGCAGTCAGTACAAGCAAAGGAAAGACTGAAAAGCATGGGAAGGAAGGGGAGGGAAAGGAAATACATGGGGTCCCAGCACTCTAGGAGGCTGAGCCAGGAGGATCGAAAGTTCAAGCCCACCCTGCGCAACTTGGCAACTTATTAATATCCAGTCTCAAAATAAAAAATGGAGTGGGGATATATAGCTCAGTGTGAAGATGATAGGTTCAATCCCCAGTACCACAAAAGAAAAAGAGAAAAAGAGAGAGAGAGAGAGAGAGAGAGAGAGAGAGAGAGAGAGAGAGAGCGCAAAGCAAAGCTCCCGCATAACCAAGGAAATGAGGAGGCCATGAACATACCCTGGGCTGAACACATTCTCTGTAAAGGCCTAAAAAGACCTTAAGCTTTCATTGTTGGCTTACTCCCAGACTTTGCGCAAGCAGAAAATGAAGCCTGAGACAAATGGTTTGCCTAATCACTCAAGGACTAAACCTCAATCAAAAAAAGAAAAAAGGCAATATATATACTTATTCCTCACAAAACTGACAAAGAGAAACATGAAACATTTATCCTGGCTTTCCTATATACACTGTGACTCAGAGTAATCAAATAGCTGAGAAGAAAAGGTTTCTATTTGTGGAAGAATTCTAGCTAATAAATGCAAAAGAAATGTTACTATTAGAAAATTCACCATTTTGCTGTTCCTCACTGAAATGATGGATCTAGGCAATGATTATTTGGTAAAAAGTTAATGGGGATCTTTATAGTAGGGGAGAGATAAGCTGGTATCACCTGAACCCATTGAAGAATCTCAGCCTGCATCAAAATGAGACAAGTAGACATAATGTACCTCCTCATGTGCTGCAGTACAGTGAATGCAGCATCACTTCTCTGGCGTCCTTGCCCAAAATTTGACACTGATTCTAATCAAACCTCTACACTGAACTATTGGTTCTTAGGAAATACAGGAAACAAAGGACAAGTTAATACCACAAAGAAGCAATTAGCCAAATCCAGAGTGTCAATCTACAGAAAAAGTGACACAGTTTCTTCAATAAATCTGTGACATAGAAAAGGAAGGACAACTATTGGAAATAAAAGAGAATTAAGAGAATATATCAACCAAGTACAATAGGTGAACCTTGTTTGGGTCCTGGTTGGAATAAAAAGACATATTGAAAACAATTGTGAAAATTGAAATATGGACTGAGAATTAAGAAATTGTTATTAATTTGGTTGACCTGACAATGGCATAATGGTTATGTTTTTTAAAACATCCTTGTCAGTTATAGATGCACATCAAAGTAATTTCTGTGAAATTTCCTTTGAATTCCCCTAGTTGGGAGATCAACAAAGTGATAATTGTTGAATTTTGATGATGATACTTGGGGATTCATTATATTATCTCTTATATTGTTTGAACATTTTAATAATAAAAACTTGGAAAAAGAAGTTTGGATTAGGAATATGAACACTACATTCCAGCATTTAATGTACTCTTAATTAGCTGTGCAAACTGGCCAAGTCACTTCATTACAGTATCTCAACTCTCCTAACACAGAAGTAACAACCGGTTGAATTTTTTTTTGTTTGTTTACCATATGCTCAGAATCATACCAAATATTCCAAACAAAAGGATTATACATAGTTTGCCTGGTATCCTACCTATTCTTGAAGCATCAATATGGGGGTAGGAGGAGCAACAAGAGGAAACAGAGCTTCTCGAAATGTAGACTATTATAAAAGAAGAAAATTATAACCTCTGATATCACTCTGCAGCAATAACAAATTAAGTTGTTGGTGCACATTTACACATGTTCCAGACATTTTTTGTGGATATAATATATAATGTACATGTCTTTTTTTTTTAACCAGGAGTCAAACTCAGGACCTTGCATTTGCGAAGCAGGTGGTGGAACCACTGAGTTAAATCCCCAGCACTATACATGTCTTTTAAAGAGTAAAATGTGGACTATATCTGTATGTGTTCTTTTATAGCCCAGTGTGTGTGTGTGTGTGTGTGTGTGTGTGTTTGTGTGTGTGTGTGCTCTATTATACCCCATGAGTAATCATATTAAGTATATGAAAGCAGTACAGATATATCAATGATTGGTTTTATTTTCTTACCATAGCCATTTCATTAACTATAACCAACCTTGTAATGAGTATGTGCCAAAGCAAAAGTCCTACCTGGTTTGAGCTCTTGCAAATAGTCTCCTGGTTTCTTGTTTTATCCTCCTCTAATCCATCCTTCACACAAACACTGAAGGGATCTTCCTGACATAGCCCTAACCAAGCCATTCATCTTCCCAAAAACCTTTAGAGCAAAAGGTTATGTATTGTATGATCCCACTATATGACATTCTACGAATGACAAAACTATAGAAGCAGAGAATGAATCAGTGGCTGCTGGGGGTTTGAGGTATAGAAAGGATGTGACTCTAAGGAGATAGCACAAGGCATTATATGGGGTCTTGGAATTGTTCTGTAACTTGAATATAGTAAAGGTGTATATGTGTTAAAATTCATAGAACTGTGTATTATCTTAAAATGAAAGCTTTTCTATATGACAACTTTGAAAAGTGTCTAGTAGTTCTTCTATTTTCTGCAGATTCAAAATAAGGATGCTTAGCCAAAACATTTAAGGGGCTTTGCATTTCCCCTATCTCCCAGTCTACCTTTCCTACCTCGTCTCTGGCTATGCCTCATTCCTAAAATACTATATTCCAGCCATACTACAGCTACTTGCTGTTCACTGAATGTATATGTCATGAACTTTTACACTTCTGTGTTTTAACCTGAATTCTCTCTGCTAAAATACACCCCTGCTCACTACCACCAACAGAAACCCTATGTATCCTCCAAGGCTTTGTTCAAATTTCACATCCTCTGTGCACTTCCCACCTCCTCAGTTACAAGTGAATCTCTCTTTTCCTTAGTGCTCTGCCAGAACTTTTTGATTTCCTAACACTGCTTCAAGGATTGTGCAATAAAACCCCAAACCTTGCCCAGAAGTATTCACTACAGCTAAGCATTTGCATTCCTTCCATTCTTGTCTCAGCACCCAATGCCTTACTGGTTTCTAGGTCAGGCTACACCCGTAGATGTTTTAGATGTGCCTTGTTACTTTCCCATCCTTCCAACCTCAGCTTCCAACTTAAGTTTTAATGAAATAAATTCCTACTTTTCTACTTTGGTACTGAATTCCAGGCTTGAACCCCTAAGCACATGATTTTTCTTGCCATTCCAGGGAAATTCTAGTTTTCTGACTGGTTATGCCTATTCAATCCCATTGTTTGGTCTGAGAGACAGAGAAGCTTGTCCAGCAGGTGTGGGCACTTGGGTTTGTGGCTGGTGAGAAGAATGTCTCATTGGCAAGTGAAGCAATTCAGTTGGGAAGAGTGAGGTGAGGTATGAGATAGGCAGAGATTTGTAAAACAGAGCTAACTGGGTCAGGAAAGCCAGGAGTTATGGAGCCCAAACTGAGTATGAGCATATAGAAGACAGGGAACCTCTAGAATGGGTTAAACCAAGGGCTTGTTTAGGTAATATTTTTTAGGTAATATTTTGGGGGAAATCTGGTGTGCAAAAACTGGCTACCAAAGGGAGAGATGAAAAGAGACTGAAGAAAGAGATAGAAAAAGCCAGAATTGCACTGAATGCATTTATTAGAGACTTGCAGACAGAAGCGTGTCTTGGTCAGCAGAAAGAAAGAAGGATCCCTGCACCTCTCTGCAGGAGGAAAAAGTTTATATACTAAGCTATACAAAAGGGAGCTATACTCAACTGGAATGTACCACAGTTTTCTCAGAAATTTTTAACATGTCAATTATCAGAAACAGTTCAGGAAGGCTGGAGATTTAGCTCAGTGGTGCCATGCCTGCCTCACAAGCACAAGGTCCTGAGTTTTTTCCCGGTACCTGGGGAAAAAAAAGTTCAGGAATCAGTGCTAGACAAGAAACGCTAGACTATGTTAATGACTTTTTTATTCTATGGAGTTTGGAATGTATGCCAGGGTTTCCTGGTGGGCAAGATGGCAGTTAGTACCAAAATGGCTATTATCACATCAAGGTGGATCTCTACAGGTAAATACTAGAAGTGAGACTTCTGGCCCTTTCCCTTCTAGGTGATGTCTGAATGGACCTGCCCCCATTTACAGTGTCAAAGATGAGAATAAAATGCTGCCTTTGGTTCTAGCCAGTTCAGACCATGAGACCTAATATTTATGGGAGGCAGTATGATGGAATGGGAAAAAATATGGGCTTTGGAAGATAAGAAAGGTCAGGATTTAAACTCTGCCTTAGTAGTTGTATGACCTTGGTTGGGCAAGTCACTATCAGATTCAGTTTCTTCATCTGAAAAACAGATAGATAGCATCTACATCACAAGGTTATTGTGATGACAAAATGAGACTACATAAATGATTCACCATAAATCTTGGTATTCTAGTAAAGCACTCAGAAAGTGATAGCCCTCTTTCTTTAAGACACCTATCATAACTTGCCTTGTATTTGTAGTTATATGAGGCATGTCTCTCCCTCTTTAGCCAAATCTTAAATCTCTTGGGGATACACACTATGTATAAATTATTTTTGTAAATTTTTATCTTTAAAGAAATATATTTGGGGTTTAAGATATATCTCAGTGGAATATCATTTGCCTAGTATCCACAAGGCCTTGAGGTTTTTTTTTCTCATTGAGTTTATTGGTACTTTTTAAGTATACAGTACAGTTGCATTTATCATTGGGATCTTGCGCCTTTACGTGACAGATCTTGGTTCTCATTTTTTTCCGTATTCCTGCCCTCCTATCACCCCCTCTTCCCTCCCCATTTACAAAGACTTTGTTTCCATTTTTCCCTTTACTCACATTTTTTTTCTTTTCCCTTATTTCCTTTCCCCTACCCTTCCCACTTCCTCTACACCCTTAGCCCTTTTCTTCCTATTTCACATCATCAGTTATACAATTTGGATCTTATTTACACCTTTAGTTTTCCACACCAGAGAAACTATTTGGTATTTACACATGTGTGTCTTATTTATTTCACTTAAGAGTATGGTCTCATTATGCATCCATTTTCCTATGAATGACTCTAGTTTCTCATTCTTGATGGCTGAGTAGTACTCCATTTTACAGAAAAACCACATTTTCTTTACCCAATGTCCAAATGATGGACAAAGGCCTTGAGTTTGAGTCCTAGCACCACAAAAAAGTATTGTTTTTCAATGGTTATAAATATGCAAAATTATACAAAGTCTAAGTATTGCAAAATACTCAATAGAGAAGAGATCTCCAATAGTCTTTCCTACCTCCCCAAATCAAGAACTGCTGAAAAAAATTTAGAACATTTCTCCAGCTGCTCTTAATCACATTTCTGGCATTGTTTCATTTTACACAAAAATAGAGCCATTGTTTAAGTTTGATTCTCACAATATAAAAAAGAGAGAGAGATTAAGGAAGAAAGTTTTACACAAATGAGAGTGAGCATGTATAAAAGTTTTATTTAACTCATGGAGGAGGAAACCAGCAGGATGGCAAAAGAGGATCTGTAAACTAGTATTTTACATATAGTCAATAAAAAATAATTCTAAAACAGGACTGTTAACTTTTAATCAAAGCTGGTTAATGTTCTATAGGCAATAAGAACCAAATCCTGATACATTTTTTGGGGGTACTGTTTAATGTATAGTTTAATATGTGTTTTATTTCTATAAATATATATTTAAAACTGTAATTCTGAAACTGACAGTACTATTAATTTAATTATTAATACTACCACAATTAATTATTTCATTCAGTAACGTCATGCTCCAGATTTTAATGTTTAATTAGTACATCTTTGCAGTACATAATGATTGCATTCATTGAGGGAAATTTGTACATGTACATAATATATCTCAGTTCCTCCCCGCCACCTTCCCCTGTGTTAGGTAAACTGTAATGAACCTTGTACAAGAACACAGCCAGCCTGAATTTGGCTCATCTGGGTGGGACCTCTTGCAGTACCTCCAAAGGAGAGTCCAATCCAACTGATTGAGTTGAATCTTTTATGGATAGAGTACCAGGGTTAGTAGGATGGGCTTAGGTGCGGTATGTGAAGGGAGGGAATGAGATTGGGGGAGTAAGAACGGCTGACTATGTGGCTATAGCAACTGGCTCTGTCACCTAGCAGGTGGGGTGAGTGTGTCGTGTCCTAGCAAATTAGACACTGTTTCCTGGGCTCAAGCAGCTGGGAATCAGCCATTTCAGTAACTCGGGCAGCTGGAGGTTTGGAGGAGATGGGGATCACATCCACCACCCTCCATCACCTTTTTTTTTTTTTTGCCAGCATCAGCTTCATTCATTTATATTATAAGCCCTTGTAAAGTTAATCATACAAACAGATTAACAGCTACACTAATAAGCAAAAAATCCCATTTAAAATACATAAGACAATTATACTCACTCTAGGTACACTTTTAGATACACTGTCCATGATGGATTACTATAACTTTTTTCTTTCTTTTTTCCTATTGTGTGTCTTTTATTTTGCACTTTGCTTATGTACTGAGCTCTTCATATAAAAGAAACCATGTGATATTTAAGTGTGTATGTCTGATTTATTTCACTTAATATTATGGTGTCAAGATGCATCCATTTTCCTACAAATTTCTCAAGTTTAACCTTCTTTATGGCATAGTACTTTTTTGTGCATTAATACCACATTTTCTTTGCCCATTCATCTGTTGATGGACGTATAGGCTGCTTCCAAGATTTAGCTGTTATGAATTGTGCTGCTATAGACATGGGTGTGCATGTATCACTGTGGTATGATGTCTTTAACACTTTTGGGGAGATCCTCAGAGGGGGACAAGTTTTTTAAAAAGAGTACTTTTAAGAGCAATTTTAGGTTCACAACAAAAATTGAGAGGAAGGCACAGAGATTTCCAATATATATTGTCAAAATGCCCCACTAGAGTGGTACACTTTTACAATTGTTGAGTGAAACTACATTAACATATCATTATCACCTAAAGTCCATAGTCTTCCTTAGGGGTCACTCTTGTACATTCTATGGGTGAGGACAAATGCATATGTATCTACCACTGTAATATCATACAGAGTATTTTCAGTGTCCTGAAAATAACCTCTGTGGTCCACCTATTCATCCATTACTCTCCCATTCCCACCCCTCATGGTACCTTCTTTAGGAGGCTAGAAAATAATGTCACTGCATCTTATCAATTTTACAGAATTGGAAAATGACTGAAACCCTTGTCAATCATGCTACAGTATGATTTTCTACATTTAGGGAATCAGAAGACTCTTAGGCCTGTTAGATCATGTTCTTAATGTGGGATTAAAGTATCAAATTATCATCTTTCTTTGTGTATTAGTTTCTAGTGCTGCTATAACAAATTATCACAAAGTGAGTGGCTTAAAACAACAGTCATTTATTCTCATACAGTTTTAGATGTCGGAAGTTAGAAGTTTATTTCAATGGGCTAAAATCGAAGTGTCAGTGGGATCACACTCCTAGAGGTTCAGTGAGAGAATGTATCCTTGCTTTTTGCAGCTTTTACAGAAGCATTCTTGCACTTCTTGGTTTTTGCCTTCTTCCATGGTTATATGCAACAGTAGAGCATCTTCAAATCATTTTGCCTTTATCTGCATATTACTACTCTGTTATAGGGACCATCATGACTACATCAGGCATACCTGGGCAATCTATTTCAAGATCAACTGATAAGCAACCTCAATTCCCTCAGCCATGTAACATAACATATTCCCAGACTTCATGGAGTAGAATTTGGATATCTTTAGGGTGTATGCATGTGTCAGGAGTCATTATTCTATCATACCCCAGTTTCTAAATTTTGAATCACAGTTTTGGAAGGTAATTCGTCAACATTTTTCAAAATTAAATAAGCATACATTTTTGTCTCAGAATTTCAATACAGTTATGGAATTTCCAGAGTTTAATCATTTCCACATGAATGAAAATGTGTGACTATTTTTTCATCATTATAAGTGGTATAATGAACGTCTCTTGTACAAATCTCTTTGCACAATTGTGACTATGTTTTGTTTTGTTTTTCAGTGCTGGGGTTTGAACACAGAACCTTCACCTTAAGCTATATCCTCAGCCCCTTTTTATTTTTAGCCAGAATCTCACTAGTTGATAAACTGCTCATGATGGGCTCCAACTTACAATCCTCTTCTCTCACCCTCTCAGAGCATTGGAATTACAGGCATACGCTCCTACACCCAGCTGACTGTTTTCAAAGGAGAAATTCCTAGTAGCTAAAATTCCAAGACAAAATGTATGCCCATTTAATTTTGAAAACAATTGACAAATCACCATCCAAAAATATATGCCAATATTTTACACTCATAGTAACAGAGTGGCTGTTTATCTCCAACATTACACCAGATATTTGGGATTCATTCTTGAGTCTTTCAGAATTTATATAGCATTTTGAACTATCCATACACGTTTTTCGGGCACAAAATAAAAAATTAACGATGTTTGGTGAACTGAAGGTAGAATGATGCAAATCCATGTATCAAAGGCCTTGTCCTAACAATGTGGCATCGGTAACACAGAATGTATGTAAATAAGTCTGTAAATCATAAAGTGCTATTCTAATTTTATTTTCATGTATGGAATGTGTTCTTTTCATACTTAGTTTTCACTCCTCATGTATAGTGGCCTCACAACTTATGTTTCACTTGGCTTGGCTTGTGCACATCACCAAGGCCCATAACATATTTTCACTAAGCACCCAAGAGGCTGTAAGGTCTCAAGTGTGTAATTGATTGGGTCAGTCCTTCAGCATATAAGGAATAAGATTATGAGCATATGTGTTCTCTAAAGATAGTAGGAGAATACAATTGCAAAATCTTCAGAGAGTGAGGATTCTCACCTTTTGGATAGGTATTTTGGAGACTTCGGAGTTAACTGATTTTGTACTAAAAGATTTTTTTTAAAGACAGAGTCCCAAGGTCTTAGATGAACCATCCTGGTGAGCACCCAACCCTAGATACCTGCCCAAGAGCTGGAAATAAACTGTGTAATACAAAGAACCATGACCTTCTAAGGTACAAGTGTGATGGTGCTAGCAGAAAAGGCACTAAATTTGCCTAGGCTCTCAGGAGTATGGTAGTAGAGGAATGGGCATTATTCTCCACCATCTATTGCCCCTAGAATTAGGAGTCAGCTTCTCAGTAGCAGTATGAATACAGCAGACAAGAAGAAGTATAAAAGAATGGGCTTCAGAGCTTCCCTGACTAGTTGTTTCTGGGGTTAGGCTTCCTACAACCCTGAGTGGTTATTGCTCCCTCCGATTTTCTTCCCACAACAGGGTTTGGAAGGTATATATTTAAGAACATACATGAGGCAAAGTCCTGAAGCTAGAAAATGGACCTTTTACCATCCATCCTTCTTCTCACTCCCTCAATACCAATCTACAAGTGTATGTAAACACATACTTGGTTTTCATCCCATTTTTTAGGACTTGACCCTTCCCTCTTTAGAGGGAATTGAGTGGTGTCCTTTGATAAGTGATTGTAAAACTGGGAGTGGTGAAGCCTACCTGTAATTCCAGTACTCTAGGAGGCTGAGGCAGGAAGACTGCAAGCTTAAGCCCAGCCTGGGTAACTTAATGAGTGAGCAAGACCCTGTCTCAAAATTTTAAAAATACTTTGTTTTAAAGGACTAAGGATGTAGCTCTGTGCTAACTATAGCCCTGGACTTAATCCTCAATACCAAAAAGAAGTGATTGTGGGAAATAATGTTTGGCAAAAACACAACCTGTTTCATAAAGTATTTCTGAAACTACTAACAGTAAAATAATTTCACAAAGACCAAAAAGGATCTATTGGCTTTGGTCATAATTAAGTGTCTGACCCGTGGAATCTATGCACCTGAGAACTAACAATGGCTCTGATTCTAGCTGTGACCTTGGGCAGATCATTTAATCTTTCTATGCCTTAGAAGATGTAACTGGGGGGGATAATAAAAATACCTACAAAAAAAGAACCCAACCTACCTGATCAGAGTGACTATGAGGATGAATAAAATAAATACATGAAGTACATAGCACTGTGGCAGGCATAGAGTAAGGGCTTGTAAATACAAGCTATTATTTAATTCTCCCACAATGCCCCATAACTCTGTACCTATAAAGTATTCAAGAACTAGATGAAATTGACAACTATCATTTAATGTAATTCAATTTCTGTAACATCATAATTTGCCTATACTATGAGAATAGCTATTGTTGCAATGGCCTACTTCTTTTCCCCAAACTTGATGACTCTGCCTTTCTTTTCTAGAAACATCTGCTAGCCCCCATCGCTACCTCCTTTCCAATCAACAAGACTTATCTTTCAAATGTGCCCTGTGTTGCTTTAATATTTCAAAAGGTAAAAAGAGAATGGTCACTAGTGTTTACAAATGGAAGAGGGTACCTCCCCTGCCCATCATCTCAGATTCCACAATTCCTTTTATGTATCTGGAAAATTTCTGTGGAATAGAAAGGCCACCACCTAAAGGAGGTTCTGGGAGTTCATTTGCATAATGTATCAACAGAGTCTCTTTTCTGGTGAGGGAAGCAGGTTTCTCAGGTTGGAAGCTACTTCACACCCTTCCTCCTAAAGTCTATGTAGTCTTAGGATATTAAGTCATCAAGACTAGGAGGACACATGAGGGGTAATTTTTGACTGGCCCAGTACTGAAGCACACCTTTCCGCCATGTACATCGCCATTCTGGCTCTAATTGGCTTTCCTGACTCTGTGTGTGTGTGTGTGTGTGTGTGTGTGTGTGTGTGTTTCTATAGTATCCTCCTCCTAAGTAGCTGATTCATATTATTTTATAGACCAAATTACTGTTTCATGCTGCTCCTGCTCTTAGTTGAGGGCATATTGACCATTGGAAAGAAATTCTTCCTTTGAATTCCAAAGAGACAGTGTGTTCTTCTGGAGGTCTGATAGATTATTTCTTTCAAGTTCACCTTGAGTAACCAAGTCAGTATGAACTTTGTACAACAAAATTTAAGTCTTTTCTTCATTGTGAAACATGGAATTGAGGAAGTTTGGATCACTTTTCCATCACTGGGACAAAATTCCTGGTACTGATATTAAAGGAGGAGAGGTTGATGTCAGCTCACAGTTTCAGAAATTTCAGTCTTTGGTCTATAGGCTCCAAGGCAAAAATGGCATGGAGGAGGAGTATGGCAGAGGAAAGCTGCTTACATCACATTGGCTAGGAAGCAGATACCGAAGGGAGGAGCCAGGGCTGAGAACATACCCTCCTAAATTATACTCCCAGTGACATGCCCATTCCAGCCAGGCCCCACCATCATACTTGAGATGGGGGGGGGGCTTTTAGATTTAAACCATAACACAAAGTAGGACACTATATTCTTCCCCAAATTAATTAACCAATCCTTTTAGCTCCAAACAGCAGCAGAAGTTGGGGAAACCACACTATCCATGTCAAGAAATGGGATAACTCTGGTTGATAGCCCAGCTACTTAGAAGAGGAAGCTTCCTCTGACATAAAAACTTAATAATGTTTAAGAAAATGAGGAATTGCCTAAAGATAAACTCTTAGCATGATTGCAAGAGTAAAATCAGATGGGCCTGGAAAGCCTGATGTCAGATTGTTTACAATGTGGGGAATCATGTGGCGATGACAACTGGTACACACTACTACTGGTTCTCACTGTTTTGGTCTGTGAGGGACAGGGATTAATTAGATAAAGGCTAGGATACTTGGTCCCAATAAGCAGTGGTCATAGTAACCTCAAGTTCTTGCTTACTTTGCGGCATCCAGCTGACATGCCCACCAAAATATCCAACCGACATGAGATATAAACATTGAGATACACGAGAAAGGGAAGCATGTTTTCATGCATTGGTGATGGGGGAATGATCAAAGGTTTGACAAACCTATACTGCTTTCAGAAAGTACAACCTTGCAGGCAGAAACCAGTGCTCATGACATTTAATGTGATCTGGTTTCTTGCCAGTTTCACTTTATCTTGGAAGTCTTAGCCACTCAAACCAGCTCCAAGCAACATGAAGGTGACATCCCAGCCATTATCGTTTTTCTCCACCCTAAAAAAATCAGTGAAATACTCAGGACAATAGCAGACACAAAGCAGTCTTCATTTCATTCACACACTAGAAACATTTTCAGTTAGAGTTCAGCATCTCTGAGGTCCACAGCAAATAGTAAAATGCCACGAGCACAGAAAAGCTTGGTTGGAGGGAATTTGTGTAAATGAAGCAGTGAGAGACTTCACTCAACCATTTCACTTGACAAGATGGTGGCTCAAGCAGGCTCCTAATAAAAGAGGCATTCTGGCTTATACACTGAAGGATTTCTACTCTGCACAACCTCCTTGCTTAATGACCATTAGTGAAATTCTAATGGAGAGCTCATCTGGGGAACAACTCTTTTAACAGTACTGATTTTCTTCTGAGCCAGAGCTTTTCATTTGAATGTAAAGATTCTAGGCACATAGATTCCATAACAGTCAGATTGTTTCCTGGGAGGTACCCATAGTTAGTAAGCTGTTTCATCTACTGATCTGATCAGTCAGGAGATTCTGAGCATCCAGCTTAGCAGGAAAATCTCAATAATACCTTGAGCAAATGAGCAGATCTAAAAAGTCACCAAGAGCTTAAGGTGCATAAGGTAATTTATCCCAGCTGGCCTGGGTAGGAGTGATGTGGAAGTATTTCTGACCCTTTCAACTAAATAGTGGATATCCCTAGTATCTAAACGTAATAATAAATATTTTTTTTTCATTTTTGTGGTACTAGGCGTAGAACCCCAAGTCTTGTACATGCTAGGCAATCACTATACCACGCAGCAACATCACAGCTTATTTAGGTTTGTTTATTTATTTATTTATTTATTTATTTATTTATTTATTTATTTATTTATGGTTTTGTTACACTGCCCAGTCTGGCCTCAACCTTGTGGTCCTCCTGCCTCAGCCTTCTGAGTAGCTGGGATAACAGGTATGTACCACCATTCCTGACTAGTAGTAAATCTTAAAGAAGTAAAACCTATTTGGGGAGGTTACTCTTTCTTCTGATAGGCTTGCCAGAAAACTCAAGAAAATCTTCTGTTGGCTACTTACCCATGAGTCTCATCCTCTCTCTCAATTTCATAACTCCTCTTGGCAACCCTCAGTTCATCCCATAATACCCAAAAGATAGAATCAGACAATGTTTTGTCTTGTTTCAGCCTCAAAAGGTGGCTCTGAGTTTTCAGCCCTTCCCTGATGGTGCTGGTGGCAGCAGACACAGTGGAGATAGTCCACTACATTATGGCTGAAAAGTGAGCGCAATGGATGCAAATACTGGAAGAAAAGGAGCATAAAGACAATGGAGATCAGATATGCAATAATGAGTTGCAAGGCAATGAAAGAATGACAGTAATTCAGTAACACTTTGACTCCAAAGAACTTGAATACTAAGACCATTATCACATTCTCTACCAATCTCACACTATAGTGTAGGCCCATATGTCCCCAGTTCTGACCTTTGTCAACAAGATCTCTGTCTGCCAACCTCAACTGCAGTGCTGACCAGCAAGAGAAGTTGATGCCAGCATATAAGATGGTGACTGAAATTAGCACCACCAGAGTGCCAACCCGGCTGAAATTTTTCTCAATATTATTGGGCATTTGGGCACCACTTCTCCAGAACATAACCCAAGGCTCAAAGAGGATGATCAGGAAGTTGAGCACTAAGAAAGGCAAGGCTTTTAACTTCAAGGTGGCTGAGAATAACACCAGAATCATAAGGCGAGAAGTAATCTCCAGTGTCCTCCAGATGGTGATGCAAAGGACTTCTAGTGGCCCAAGGCGAATCTTGTAGTCATCATATTTGATCTGGATAGCCAACATATTGCAGAGGGTAGCCCCATAGGTGACAGATATCAAGGAAAAGGTCATTAGCACAGCTGTAAAAACAAAACAAGGAACAGAAAAAAAAAAACAGGCACTCAGTCAGTATGGAAAATAGAACTACCACATGATCTAGCAATCCCACTTCTGGATAGATATCCAAAGGAAATGAAATCAGTATGCCAAAAAGATATCTGTACTCTCATATCCATTGCAGTACTATTCACAACAGCTAAAATAGGGAAACAACAGAAAGATCTGCTGATGGATGAATGGATAAAGAAAATGTGTGTGTGTGTGTGTGTGTGTGTATGCTCTCACACACAAATTGAATGTTAGTCACAAAATGAAGTATATCTTGTCATTTGTAATAAAGTGGATGAACTCAGAGGACATTACACTAAGTGAAGTAAGGCATACTAAGAGAGATAAATGCTGTATTATCTTATCTATATGTCAAATCTTAAAAACAGAAACAGTAAAAAAATAATATCCAGGGGCTGAAGGTTGAACAGAATGGGAGAATTTGTGTCAAAGAGTACAAACTTTTAGTTATAAGGTGAATAAGTTTGAGGAGTCTAATGTACAGCATAGTGACTATAAAGATAATAATATATTGGGCTGGGGATTTAGCTTAGTAGTGTCACTGCCTGCCTTGCAAGCGCAAGGACCTGAGTTCACTCCCCTGTACCCCCCCCAAAATATATATATATATATTGATGACAAAACATTTATACTTGTAATTTTCTAAAAGAGTAGACCTTAAGTGTCTATAGCAAACACAAAAATGGTAATTATATAAAGTTATAAATATACCAATTAGCTTGGTTGTGGTAACCATTTCACAATGTATACATATTTCAAAACATCACATGCTAGTCCTAAAATACATATAATAAAACAAAATAGCATGTACAGAAATAAATTGAAATATTTTATGTGATAGGGTTTTATATCAGTTTTTAAAATCTCTTAGGCTAGGGATGTAGCTTAGGGGTAGAGCACTTGCTCAGGATGTACAAGGCCTCAGGTTCAAGCCTTAGCAACACTAAATAAACATATATTTTGCTGCATTTCTCTATTTTCTACTTTAATAATAGTATAAATATACAAAATAGGCTTTTTGAAAAATTGTGAAGTCATTGGCTTGAGAAGAGTGCATATAAAGATATAGTGAAGACCTACCTGTACTATACGAAGCAGGATTCTGACCAAACACTACATGAGCCAGAAAAAACACTAAAAATAATCCAATTCTAAGACTCAGAGAAAACGCTCTTTTTAATTGAATTTCTTTTTTTGATGCTTACCTTCTTACGGAACTAATCTTGTTTGTGATTCTAGAATATTTAACTCTAATTGTATGTGTCAAAAAGTATGTTAGAAATCCCATGAGGGATTGTAAACTGCTGTATCCTAAAAGTCTAATACAATGCCTGGAACAGAGTAGGTGCTCAATAAATGTGGAATTAATGAAAATTTACTTTAGAAGGGCATCATAGAATATTTAGGATTAGAAATCCTTGACTCATACTGGGCATGGTGGCACACACCTGTAATCTTAGCACTCAAGAGGCTGACAGGATTGCCACAAATTCAAATCAAGCCTGGGCTACATAGTAAGCTCAAGTCCAGCCTGAACTACATACCAAGAACCTATCTCAAAAAAAAGAAAAAAGAAATCCTTAACTGAGCAGTAAGGGAGCTTGTGGAAGCCATTGAATATCTACATGCTTCAGTTTCTTATTTTACTGAGTTATTCTAGAGTTGCTTGCTTGTATTTGTCATTAGCAATGCCAAATTGTTACCATCATACCTTACTACACTTAAGGAATCTCCAAATTTCCAACACAGTGGTTCAAAAATTTTAAATCCCTGCCATCCCATGGCATCTATGTCACAGTATACTTGAGTAGGATCCCAGAAAAGCCAGAATGCCCCATAACCTGCTTTACCTAATCCTCAACTATAGACTACACATGTGGCCCTTTTTTTCCTGAAAATTATACTGATATACATCTCTAATCATAATGATAATAACAAAGATTTTGGTGTCCCTAAAGAAAGTGGGAAGTTTAAGGAGTACTTAAAAGAAAAGCTGGAGCTCTCTGTTCCTATAAAAACACTGGATCTAAAGAAAATACAGTTATAGAGATGTATATCAAATGAACCTGCAAGAAAAGTGCATCTTTCCCATGAAAATAAAAAAGGAAGTACAGCTGTTTCTAAGATCTTCTGCTGTAAGTAGAGTATTGGCATCTCCATGTGACTATTCTTGGCTTTCTAGGCTTTTTCCCCCCAGAACCAGGGATCAAACTCAGGACTTTGCACTTATTCTTGGCTTTCTAAACCACTTAGTCCTATCCTGAAGAGTCAATGCTCTTTGTGGAGCTCAAAACATCAGAGCATATGTCTTACCAAGTGGGTGATGCTGTCCCTTAAATCAGAACTCATTTATTGACGTAATGTAGAAGGAGGAAGAAAACCCGATGGTTCCAATAAATGTAAAAACATTTGCATATGTCTGCTTACAAATTCATGCAATAAGAGGTCAAAATGCTGCTACAGCTAAAACCATGGGCTCTGGAAGCAGACACCTTCAATTTTTATTCAATCTTTGCCATCTACTAATTGGGAGATTTGGGGGAATTTTTTTAAACTTCTCAGTGCCTGTTTCCTCATCGTGAAAAATATAATAACCCCATAGCATTATTGTAAAGGTTAAATTAAATAAGTACATGTAAAGATCTTGGAGAAATGCCTGGAACCTAATAAATGCTAGCTGTTTCCTTTTCTTTCTCCAATTTTACTAATGTACATTTAAAATTATTTAACAAATCCATATATGGTAGTGAATGCCTGTGATTTTAGCACTTTGGGAGGCTAAGACAGGAGGATTATGACTTTGAATCCAGCCTAGGCAATTTAGTAAGATCTTGTGTCAAACCAAGTATTAAAAATGTGCTGGCTGGTGTGAAAAACTATAATAGTACACAAGATCCTAATGAGATATAACAATGTGAAGTAGGAAGAAAAGGGCTAAAGGTGCAGGGAAAGTGGGAAGGGTAGGGGAAAGGGAATAAGGGAACAGAAAAAAAAGACAAAATGAAAAAATGGAAATAAAGTATTTGTAAACGGGGAGGGGAGGAGTAGGGGGTGAAGGGAGGTCACGGATAAGGGGAAAAAATAAGAACCAAGGCCTGTCATGTAAAGGTACAAGATCCCAATAATGAATGTAACTGTACTGTATACCTAAAATGTACCAATAATCTCAAAAAAAAAAAAAAAGAAAAAAAGCACTGGAGATATAGTTCAAAGCAAAGGTACTGTGTTCAATTCCCAGTCTGTAAACAAAACAAATACCTTAATAAAATGGAAATGATGAAATGGAAACAAGATCAATCTTGTATTCCCAGAACGAATAATTAATGCAATTACAATTGGAATTTTGAAGACAATTTTCTTCAATTTTTTGCAGGGGAATTTCTTTCCTTTCTCTTTTCTTTCTTGCTTTATTTTCTCTTTTTTTTTGTGCAGGGGCATTGACAAATTAAGTTGGATATTAATATGGAAAATCAGACTTAATTTCTTTACCAGAGAAAGAGCTATGAAAAACCTTTGTAAGAAAGACACAAAATTGGGGCCTTCATCAGAGCAGACAGGTAAGGACTACCCAGCTGTGCAGGTATCTCTGCAGCATTCCCCTCACCCCCCATGCTCTTGGGCCTCCTGGTTATAACAGTACCTGGATCCACACTGCAGAGGCACAGGTGGTCATAAAGGCCATTTTACTGAGCTCCAGAAGATAGAACAGAAGTGAGCAACTGCAATAAAGGCACAGCAGACCTCCAAAGTTGATAGATTGGAGGGATAACCACCTTCCATCAGAACTTGGACTATCTCCAGGGGAAGAACAGTGAGAACCTGTAGTAGAACCTTGCAGAGTTCAACCCTGCAGGAGGTCAGGAAGCTCAACTTGGGCCTTGCAGCCAAAATTCAGCCTGAATCTCAGGGGTCTGCCATCAGCCAGCTGAGACTAATTGACTTACTTCTGCACATTGCTTCCCACATTGTCTATTAGTACTGCAGAGATATAACCTGAAAGAGGATCTTCAAATTTTTTTCTTATATTTTTAAATTTAATATTTAGCTTTAAAATTTTATTTTTTCACATTCTGCAAATTCTTCCTTTTTCCTTTCTTCTTTTTCTTGCTCAGTCTCTTGCTCCCCCATGTTATTCTTCATCTCCCTTTTTGTTCCTGTTCCTACCCTAATTTGGATTTCTTTCTTTTTACTTTCTTCTCTCCTTTTCCTGAACTTGAGTATCATTAGTTTCAAAGGAAAGTGAGTACAATTTATACTTTCCCTATTACTGTTAAGTTGTTCTATTCTTGTCTTTGTTCTTGTACTCTGCCTTTCCCTCTTGTCTTCAATAGTTCCCTAGAGTTCATGTGGTCATCCCGTGTCCTCTGGCTTCACTTGAAACCTTCTCCTATTCTTCTACTTATACATTCCTCACCTCCTAACTCCTTCTAAGTCCCCATACTGAAGGGTCAAGTTGCTATATTGAAGAGTTTATTCACTATAAAAATATTTTGGCCTGGTCTTTGATTTTGATTTAATTCACATGATTTAAAGATGATAGATTAATAAATAAAAAATTTGTCAATTTCTAAACTGTGCTTGATGCTACTGTGTTGTTGATTGCATTAATTTGGCTAAAGGGTTGTGATTGCCTTAATGAGTTGTCCTCTCTGATATTATGAAAATGAGAGTGTCTATGAGTCATTAGAGACTCAAAACCTAAAAAGCAGCTACATCAGGAAGATTAAAGTACTAACCCATGAATTAAACCAAAGACAGCCAAACAACAAAAATAAAAATGAGAAAATACGTAATCAAGGTACAAAGAGAGATTTCCAGTTCACCAACGGCAAATTCTAGGGGAAACAAGATGTAAAAGTCTGACAGTCAACCAACTGGACACCCTGAACTGATAGCACAGGAAGTAACAAAACAGACCAATCAGACTCTAGAAAAATTCAAAACAGAAGTAATTTCCCAGATAACTACAGAGATGGTGAGCACAATGAAAGACATGATTACAGACTCTAGAAAGAAACAGACAAAAAATAGATGAGTTCAGGACCATGATAGAAGCCATAAATGCCCAGCATAGAAAAGAAATTGAAACCATGAATGCCTAACATAGCAAAGAAATGGAATCCATAAAACAGATTCAAACAGATATCCAGGAGATTAAAAACTCCATTGAAAGTGTTCACACCAGGATAAATGAATGTGAATCTAGAATTTAAAATATAGAAGATAGGATTGCAGTGACTGTGAAAAGATAGATCTCTTAAAAACAGTAAGGGATGATAATGAGAAATCGATCCAAAAACTCCTAATGATGCAAAGAAGAATAAGATAAGACTGATAGGAATCCTTGAAGTAGCAGGAGAAAATTCAAATGACCTAAAAAAGCTGTTTACAGAATTGATGACAGAATACTTCCCAGAGGGGAAGAATTTGACATACAGACAAGTGAGGCATATAGGACTCCAACTATCCATGATAAAAAGAAATCTACACCTAAACATACAATAGTCAAGATCCCAGAAACCCAACAGAAGAACAAAATACTACAAGCAGTTAGAGAAAAGAAACAAATCACATGCAAAGGAAAGCCCATCAGAATCACAGCAGACTTTTCAACACAAGACCTCCAGTCAAGGAGATCCTGGAGTTAGGTATTTCAAATCCTAAAAGAAAATAATCTCCAACCTAGATTGATGCATCCTGCAAAACTCTCTTTTAAAATGGATGGGGAAATAGGATACTTCCATGACAAAGAACACCTGAGAAACTTCATGAATGCCAAGCTAGCCATACAAACAATTCTAAATAATACCCTAAAAAAGACAATGAAGGTCAAAACACCATGAGGCCCAACAGAGCAAATTAACTAGGCAAGGCAAGAAACTAAAGGTAGAAGGGGAAAAATTTAGAAAAGCCAACAACAGCAAAATAACACGACAATAACTCAATACATATCAGTTATAATCATCAATGTCAATGGCCTCAATTCACCAATCAAAAGAAATAGACTGGCACAATGGATTAAGAAGCAAAATCCAACAATATGTTGTATATAAGAAACACACCTAGTTCAAAAAGAAACTCATAGACTGAAAGTGAAAGGATGGAAAAACAGTTCTCCATGTGACAGGAGCCCAGAAAAAAGCAGGGGTAGCAAGCGTATTAGCAGACAAAGTAAATTTCAAGCCAAAACTGATTAAGAGAGACAAAGAAAGCCACTACATCCTTGTAAAGGGAACAATCCAAGAGGAAGAGATGACAATCAAAAATATATATGCACCAAATATTAATGCCCCCAATTATATAAAACAAATCCTAAGTGGCATGAAAAACCAAATAAGCACTAGCACAATTGTAGTGTGGGACCTAAACACCACACTATCCAAACAGACAGATCATCTAGACAGAAAATCAGCAATGAAATACTAGAACTGAACCAAGCTTTTGAACAAATGCACGTTATAGACACTTACAGAGTGCTACACCCCATGAAATTAGAATATACTTTCTTTTTGGCTGCATGTGGGTCATTCTCCAAAATAGACCACACACTAGCTCATAGAGCACGTTTAAGTAAATGTGAAAAATTGAACTTATCCCATGTAGATTATCAGATCATAGTGCAATTATACTGGAGATCAATAGCATAAGAAACTGCAAGAACTTCACAAACACATGGAAAGTGAACAACGCTCTCCTGAACAATCAATGGGTCACAGAGGAAATTAAAGAAGAAATTAGACAGTCTTTACAAATAAATGTTAATGCCAATACAACATAAAAGAATCTCTAGAACACAATGAAAGCACTTCTACAAGGGAAATTCATAACAGTGAATGTCCACACTAGGAAAACAGAGCAAGTTCAAATAAACCTAATGATGAATCTTAGGATCCTAGACAGGGAAGAGATAGACAAACCCAAAGCTCATACAAGAGAAGAAATTAGAAAAGATCAGAGCAGAAATCAATGAAATGAAAACTAAGAGAGCAATACAAAAAATCAATGAATCAAAGAGTTGTGTTTTTGAAAGAATAAATAAAATCAATAAACCCTTAGCCAAACTTTTCAAAAAAAGGAAAGAAAAAGCTCAAATCCACGCAATTAAGAAAGAAAAAGGTGAAGTCACAACAGATCCAGCAGAAATCCAGAGGATCATCGATACCTACTTTGAAAACCTGTAGTTTAATAAAATTGAAAACACAGAAGAAATGGACAGATTTCTTGATACTTATGAATTACCAAAATTGAACAAAGAAGATAAAAAATTCTAAACACCCCAATTATAATCAGTGAAATTGAAAATATAATTAAATTTTTATCAATGAAGAAAAGCCCAGGTCCTAACGGATTCAGTGTTGACTTCTACAAGACATTTAGAGAAGAATCACTGCCACTACTCTTTAAACTTTTCAATGAAATTGAAAGGGATGCAATACTTCCCAATTCATTCCTCAAAGCAAGTGCTACTTTGATTCCCAAACCAGGGAAAGACCCAACCAAAAAAGAGAACTACAGGCCAATTTCCCTAATGAATATAGATGCAAAAATCCTTAGTAAAATACTAGCAAACAGAATACAGAGGGTCATTAAGAAGATCATACAACCTGACCAAGTTTGATTTATTCCAGGGATGCAAGGATGGTTCAACATACGTAAGTCAATAAATGTAATACACTATATTAACAGAGTCAAGGACAAAAAACATATGATCATCTCAATAGATGCAGAAAAAGCGTTTTGCAAAATTCAACACCCATTAATGGTAAAAACCCTGAAGAAAATTGGAATAGATGGTCTTTATCTCAACTTGATTAAGGCTATCTATGAAAAACCAACAGCCAAAATCATAAATGGCCAAAAAGTGGAAACCTTTATGTTAAAATAAGGAACAAGAAAAGCATGCTCACTATCACTACTCCTGTTCAATATAGTTCTGGAGTAATTATCCATAGCAATTAGACAAGAGAAAGAAATTAAAACCATAAGACAGGAAAGGAAGAAGTTGAACTGTCATTATTTGCTGATGATATGATATTCTATATAGAAGACTCGAATGTTCTGCCAAAAAGCTTTTAGACTAAATTGACACTTTCAGCAGAGTACCTGGATGCAAGGTCAACACTCAAAAATCAACAACTTTCTTGTACACAAATGACAGACTCACTGAGAAAGAAATTAGGGAAAAATTCCTTTCATAATAGCATCCAAAAAAATGAACTATCTAGAAATCAATCTAATGAAAGATGCAAAACACCTCTACACTGAAAACTACAGCACTCTGAAAAAAGAGATTGAAGAGGATATAGGAAAATGGAAAGATATACCTTGCTCCTGGGTAGGAAGAATCAACATAGTGAAAATGGCAATACTACCAAAACTGCTATACAGATTCAGTGCAATCCTAATTGAAATTCCAACCGTATATTTCAAAGAACTTGTGAAAATCATCCAAAAATTCATTTGGAACCAGAAGAGACCTAGAATAGCAAAAGCAACAGTAGGCAACAGAGACCAGCAGGGTGTTTCACAATCTCCAACTTGAAACTAGACTACAAAGTCACTGTGATAAAAACAGCATGGTACTGGCAAAGAAAAAGATGTTAGGATCAGTAGAATAGATTGTAAGACACAGAAACAACTCCAGATGTACTCAGCTGCCTCATCTTTGACGATGGAGCCAAACTCTGTCAGAGGAGGAAAGATGGCCTCTTTAATAAATGGTGTTAAAAACCTGTATTTCAACCCGCCAAAGATTAAAACTAGATCCTTATGTTTCACCATGCACTAAACTAAATTCCAAGTGGACTAAAGATCTAAATATTAAAAAGAAACAATAAACTTACTGGAAGATACGTTAGGCAGAACTTCAAAGACATTGGCATAAGAAAAGACCTTATGAACAAATCTTCAGTAGCTCTGGAACTAGAACAAACAATCAACAACTGGGATCTCATATTAAAAAGCTTCTGCACTGCAAAAGAAACCACCAACAGAGCTAAAAGACAACCTACAATGTGGGAAAATAATTTTACCAGCTGCTCCTCAGACAAAGGACTATTGTCTAGAATATATAAAGAACTCAAAACAATCATCCCCCCCAAATATAAAGAACCAATTCAAAAAGGGGCATCTGAAATGAACTTGACAATTCTCAGACAAACAAGTATAAGCAGCAAATATATGAAAAAATGTTCTACATCACTGATCATTCGAGAGATGCAGATGACAACAACACTGAGATTCCACCTCACCCCACAAAGAATGGCTGCTATCAAGAAATCACCCAATAACAAATGTTGGTGGGGTTGTGGAGAAAAAGGAACCCTTCTCTATTTTTGGTAGGAATGCAGACTGGTGCAACCACTGTGGAAATAAATATGGAGATACCTCAAAGAACTAGGACTAGAGGTCCCATTTGACCCAGCCATCCCTCTGCTGGGTATCTTTCCAAAAGAATTAAAAGAATCACATCACAGTGCTATATGTGTACCTATGTTTATAATGGCACAGTTTGTAACAGCTAAAACTTGGAAGCAGCCCATTTGCCCATCAATTGGAAACTGGATAAAGAAGATGTGGTTTTTCTATAAAATGGAATACTACTCAGTCATAAAGCATGAGAAAGTAGAGTCATTCATAGGAAAATAGATGCATATTGAGGCCATACTCTTAAGTGAAATAAATAAGACACACATGTGTAAATATCAAATAGTTTCTTTGGTAAAAAACTAAAAGTGTAAATAAGATCCATATTGTATAACTGATAATACAAAACAGGAAGAAAAAGGCTAAAAATGTAGGAGAAGTGGGAAGGGTAGGGGAAAGGAAATAAGAGAAAAGGAAAAAGTGGAAACAAAATCTTTGTAAATAGGTGTGCATGGAGTGTTAGGAGGGCAGGGATATGGGGAAAAAATGAGAACCAGGATGTGTCATGGGAAGATACAAGATCCCAATGACCAATGTAAATGTACTGTACACTTCAAAAGTACCAATAAACTCAATGGAAAAAAAAGAAATATGCAAAATTTGTGATCAAAATAGTATTTGAATACATAAGATTTTAATAATTCAAAATGCCACAGGAACCAGCCGAAAGAATCAACAACTGGGATCTCATCTTATTAAAAAGCTTCTGCACAGCAAAAGAAACCATCAATAGAACTAAAAGACAGCCTACAATATGGGAAAAAATTTTACCAGCTGCTCCTCGGACAACGGGCTCTTATCTAAAATATATAAAGAACTCAAAACAATCAGCCACCCCCAAATACAAAGACCCAATTCATAAATGGGCATCTGAAATGAACAGACATTTTTCAGACCGAGAAGTAAGAGCAGCAAGCAAATGTATGAAAAAATGTTTCACATCACTGATCATTGGAGAGATGCAGATGAAAACAACACTGAGATTCCACCTCACCCCACAAAGTGGCTGCTATCAAAAAATCAAACAATAACCAATGTTGGGGGGGTTTGGGGGAGAAAGGAACCCTTGTCCATCATTGGTGGGAGTGTAGAATGGTGCAACCGCTATGGGAATCAATATGGCTTTACCTTAAAGAGCTGGGACTAGAGGCTCCATTTGACCCAGCAATCCCTCCGCTGGGTATCTTTCCAAAAGAATTAAAAGAATCACATCACAGTGCTATATGTGTACCTATGTTTATAATGGCACAGTTTGTAACAGCTAAAACTTGGAAGCAGCCCATTTGCCCATCAATTGGAAACTGGATAAAGAAGATGTGGTTTTTCTATAAAATGGAATACTACTCAGTCATAAAGCATGAGAAAGTAGAGTCATTCATAGGAAAATAGATGCATATTGAGGCCATACTCTTAAGTGAAATAAATAAGACACACATGTGTAAATATCAAATAGTTTCTTTGGTAAAAAACTAAAAGTGTAAATAAGATCCATATTGTATAACTGATAATACAAAACAGGAAGAAAAAGGCTAAAAATGTAGGAGAAGTGGGAAGGGTAGGGGAAAGGAAATAAGAGAAAAGGAAAAAGTGGAAACAAAATCTTTGTAAATAGGTGTGCATGGAGTGTTAGGAGGGCAGGGATATGGGGAAAAAATGAGAACCAGGATGTGTCATGGGAAGATACAAGATCCCAATGACCAATGTAAATGTACTGTACACTTCAAAAGTACCAATAAACTCAATGGAAAAAAAAGAAATATGCAAAATTTGTGATCAAAATAGTATTTGAATACATAAGATTTTAATAATTCAAAATGCCACATGATACTACAAAGTTATTGTATATATTAAATATAGTGTGTTGCACATGCATTTCATGTATATGTACACTTAAAAATTGCATATAAAGAAAAATTATGCAAATGTATGCATACATGCTCTTGCACAATAGACAAAAGATTAATAATCAGAAAAAACAAATTACTACTATGAATTACTATGAAAGATAACTCAGTAGAAAACAAGTAAAATATATACGTGAGCAATTCACATAACATATACAATAACAAAACATGAAAAGATACTCAGCTTCAATCACAAAGGAAGAAAATTATTTTTAAAGCCAGGTACTTTATAATTATACAAATAATAAACAAGTTTGAGACATGAAGAAATAGGTACATGCATGAACTGTGAGTAGAAATATAAATTCATACAACCTTTTGAGAGGGTTGCTTGCAGTATCAATAATATTCTAAATATTTCTTTTCACCCAGAAATTCTGTTTCTGTATATTATTGTATGACATGTTACCCCACCATTTACAAAGATATTAAGTGTAGCATAGTTCGACATTAGGGAAAAAAATGCCTTTTCTCATGAAAAATTAGAAACTTTAATCCTGCCAATTAGAAAATCAAGGAAATGAAAAAAAAATAGCCCAATTCATATAAGCGAGATATATTTTATATACTTAATATATATACTTTATATATATATTATGCTGTTTAAAAAATGTATTATCAGCCTTTTTAAAAAACTTTCTGCTGAACAGAATGTTTCATATAGTTTGTTTTTTGGGAAAATATACACATATACAGTGGATACTAGACTTATGAACTGAATTTATTCCTGAGGGCTGGTGTAACTCAAGTTGGCCAATTTCCTTCAGAGTCTCTCTCCTGTATAATTTTTGGCCTCACTTTCTTCCAGGCAGATCTGTGTCCTTAGAGAAACACTGGCCCAGGAATTCTCAATTAATCCCATGGAGGAAGGATGTTGCAATGTTCCTTCCAGAGCTTCTTAAGGGTTAAATCTGATTTCTCAATACACTCCTCAGAGGTAGTTTATTTCGTAGCTTTTCAGAAAATTTTTGTGCATATAAAGTTATGTGTAGGTAACCAGTTTATGTATGCATGGATTACTTTGTAAGGTATATATATTTAATTAGCTGACTTAATGACCCACCAATTTTTCTGGAACAAAAGGATCATCATTTCCAGAAAAATTTCTCCTCAAATTACCATGTATATGAAAAGTTGCAAGACAATTAGAATTCCATGAACAATTGTTAGTGGATAAAAATGAGAAAAGAAGGCAAAGTTCCCCATGCATTTCTTTGAGACAGGGGCCTTTCCAAATAGGGTCACCACTTAGTCATAAGGAAATGGTCCAAAGCTATATTCACACTCATAGCAGCTTCTGCCCAATCAAATTAAGTAAATTTCAGGCTGTTAGCACTCATTAACCACATTTTATATTGACTTGAAAACATTGACTCACATTTCATCCTCTGCTAGAAGTCTTACTCATTTCAGGATTCCTCTTTTACAAGTGGGAAATTAAGGCTGTGATTGTTTTGTACTTCAACATCACAGAGAAGCTCAAATCTTACACATGGCCTGACTCTTATCAGTTGTCATCTCAGCAAAGGAAAGAACAAAGCAGTGTGGAAAGTTCACTCCATCTCCTGGGGAGGGGGACCTGTCTCCACAGACACGAGCCCAGACAGTCAGCAGCTCCAGCAGAACCAATAAACCAGGCCAACAGTGTTAGCCCCCCCCCCAAATCCCACAATTATTGTCAGCTACAAAAAGTGTACAGGATTTTATTTCAAAAGTGATTCCTTCCACATAGCAGACTAGAGTTGCAAAAAAGAACCAGTGCAGCACCCACCGTATTTGAGAGGGTTGAATCAAAAGACATTTTGGGAAGGCGCTAATTGTTTAAGACTGAGCCAAAGAACAACCTTACTTCAGGGTTTCCAGTGTTACCTTACTACAGTAACTTCATAGCAGATAGACACAAGAGAACGTTACAGAGAGGGTGTGAACTAGACATAGACCCCTGAGGAGTTTAAGTTGAGGCTGGAAAGGACATGAGGTCCCACTCCTCTTGGTCAGAAGACAGGCCCAGCATGTGTAGCTTTAAGAAGGCCTTATGTCGGAAATGCTGGCATTAAGTCCGGTGGTCTGCTTGAACCATTGGCTTGCTGTCTACATCTATCATAGAGATCAGTGGTCTGGTTGCTTTTCCCATCTACCAACAAGATCAAGGATATGCCTCAGCTTGCTACAACCTGAGATATACAGACAGAGGAGCTTCTGGAGCAAGATGAGCACCTCATAAACCCACAGGCCATAAAGCCAGGTAGAGAAAATCTTTACTTGCTGGATTCCAAAATGGCAGGTCCTAGAAAGAAATCAGTCATACAAAATTACACAGGAACTGTTATTTGGATTCATTTTCTTTTTTTTCTCTGCCCCTTCTTTGGTTTTTCTGGGGGTTGGGCTTATTCCTATCTTTAAAGTTGTTTTTTTCTTTTTGCTATTTTTTTGTTTCTCATTATTCTATTTTATTATCTAATTCTATTAATTTCCTTTTACTCCTTAATGTGATCCTTTATCTCACTTTTCTCTCCTCCTTCTCAATGTTCAATTTTTCAAATTTTACTTCTTCCATTCTCCTATTAGACTTGAATAATCTCTATATAGTTATCTTTCCTATCACTGTTGAATCATTTTCTATTGTTAATGGAGGAATAGCTGGTACATTTAGTAAATATTAATTGTGTGTCAATATTTGGCTTGTCTTTGTGATAATACTGTAAATATAGATCTCTTTTCTATGGCTAAAGGTGTTACATTATTGTTTCTTATGATATGTAAATATACAGTCTGCTTTAATGGTATTATTGTTGCTGACTTTCCTGTTATTGCCAGAATAACATAGTTGTTGGTATTAATTGCTTTTATCTGTATACCAATATCTGGATTGCCTTTGTGTCAACAATACCACAGTTCTGTCATAACTGGGTGCTGGGCCGATTACACTGCATCCTCGAGGAAAGGCCTATAGTTAGCCAAGCCCAGGGTACATTACTGAAAAGTAGATGCTAACTAAAGAGATCTCCATACTAGCAACAAAATCTTTCCACTAATTGACTTGCAAACCTCAAAACAGAAAATAATTAAACATGAGAAAGCAAGGAAAAAAAATACCACCCAAAACCTTCCAACTCCCCCAAAATTAATCCATGGAATATCAATAGGGAGGAAATAAAAAGCTAAACATCTGAATTATTTGAAATAATAAAAAAGATTTTTAAAAAACAAATCAATAAAGTTCTTGGCAAGCCCAAAGAAGATGTAACTATACAGGTAATGAATTAAATAAACAAAACTATCAGTGAGTTTACAGAAGACACTAATCAAAAGCTCGCTGAACTAAGCAAAACGAATTTAGCACAAAATTAGAGTCAGGAAATGGCATCAAACCGAAATCTAGATTAAGACTTCTATTGAAAGTATGGGCAACAGAAGTTACCAGTGTGAGAACAAAGTGTCAGAACTAGACAGTGTTTATTTTAGACCACATATTCAGTGATATCTTAAAAACAAGAGAACATGAAAAATACATCCAACAGGCTGCTAGATATGCAAAGACTAGCCTAAGATTAATTAGATTTAGTAAAAAAAATCAGAAGATAGCACAATTGGCACACACTCAAAATTGTTTACAGAAATTATTGTGGAACACTCTAAAAATATGGGGAAAGAATTTAACATACAAATAAGCAAAGAATATGGAAACCAAATTACCTATGATCAGAACAGAATTTCTCCAAGACACACTGTAATTGAAATCGCAGAAGTTCAGCACAAGGACAGAATCTTAAAAGCTGTCAGAAAAAAAAATCACTTATAAAAGTAAACCCATTAGAATTACAGCAGACTTCTCAAAACAAACCTTAAAGGTCATAAGAGCTAGAACGAAGTGTTTCAATCCCCATAAGAAAACCTCTAACCATGACTGGTATATTCTGTAAAGCTGGCAAAATAAGGTCTTTGCATGACAAAGAGCACCTCACTAGGCAGGGTAAGCAGTTAAGCAGAAGGCAAATAAAAGGGAATTTGGGCCAGGAATAATTCAATAAATTTTAGTAATAACTCAATTTTAATTGCATCAATTCCCCAA
This sequence comes from Fukomys damarensis, assembly GCF_012274545.1. NCBI lineage: Eukaryota > Metazoa > Chordata > Mammalia > Rodentia > Bathyergidae > Fukomys > Fukomys damarensis. Next base: position 78,407,726 of record NW_022900951.1, read on the forward strand.
TCAAAAGACACAGACTGACAGGATGGATTAAAAAATAGAATCCAATTGTATATTGTATACAATAAACAGATTTTATCCAAAATTAACTTCATAGACTGAAAATCAAAGGATTGAAAACAATATCCCAGGTAATAGGATCCTGAAAAGGAACAACAGTAGCTATCCTATTTTCAGACAAAATGAACATCAAGTCAAAACTGATTAGAAGAGGCAAAGACAATCACTGCGTATTGGCTAGGAGAACAATTCAATGGAAAGAGATAACAATTATAAACATATATGCACTAAACACTGGCACACTCAATTTCCTTTAAATCTGTTGGACATAAAACATCAGATAAACACTGATACAATTATGGAGGGGAAACTCAATACACCCCTGGCACAAATAAATTAACTACATAAAATCAACAAAGAAATAGTAGAGTTGAACAAAACCCTGAAATAAATTGACTTCAGGAAGCAATGGATTCACAGTGAATTCTGTAAGAACTTTAGGAACAATCTAATGCCAGTACTCATCAAACCTTTTAACAAAATTGGAAAAGAATGAATACTTCTAAGTTCATTCCTGGATACTAGAATTACCCTGATTCCAAAACCAGACAAGGACTCACTGAAAAGATAACTACAGGCCAATTTCATTAATGAACATAGATGCAAAAATCCTCAACAAGATACTGGTAAACAGAGAGCAACATATTATCAAAAAGATTATACATCAAGATCAAGTAAATTTTTTTAATGATCAAGTAGGATTCATCCCAGAGACTCAAGGATGGTTCAACTTATATAAATCAATAAATAAAATATATCACACAAGCAGAAGTATGGCCAAAATCACAAGATCATCTCAACAGATGCAGAAAGAGATTTTGGCAAAATCAACATCAATTTATTTATTTTTTTTAATTTTATTGAGTTTATTGGTACATTTTAGAAAACCCCCGAAGAAAATAGGTATAGAAGTAAGAAATCTCAATCTGTTAAAAGCTTTTCATGACAAACCTACTGCCAATATTATATTAAATTGGGAAAAATTGAAAGCTTTCTTTCTAAAATCAGGAAGAAAACAAAGATGTCCACTATCAATACTCCTGTTATTAGCTGGAGTAATTAGGCAAGAGAAAGTCATAAAATGAATATGTATAGGAAAAAAATCAAATTATCATTACTTAGAGAATATAAAACTCTCTACATAGATAATCCAAAAAAATTCATGAAAAAGAGTCCTAGAATTAATAACAAAATTAAGTAGTATAGCAGGACACAAAATCAACACACAAAATTAATAACATTCCTATACACCACTAATTAACCTACCTAGAAAGAAATTAGTAAAACTATACCATTCATGATAATATACAGAAAAAATAATTATGTAGGAATTAACCTGATAAAGGAAATGAAAGACCTTTACAACAAAAATTACAATACTCTGAAAAAATAAAGGAGATTGAAGAGGACATCAAAAATGGAAACATGCCCTCTTCCTTGAGAGTTAAAATAAATGTTGTCAAAATGGCCACACTTTCAAAACTAATATACAGATTTAAGGAAATCTCAAATAAAATACCAACAGAATTCCTCAAAGAGCTAGAGAAAAAAGTCCTAAAATTCATGTGGAACTAAAACTGAACCAGAAAGGTAGAAGCAATCCTGGCTAACAAGAGGAAAGCAAGATGCATCCTAATCGTAGACTTCAAGTTACATTGCAAAGCTACAGTGATAAAAACACATGGCACTGACCTGAAAACAGACATGGGAATCAATAAAGTAGAATAGAGAATGCAGAAACAATACCAGGCACTACCTCATCTTTGAGAGAGGGGTCAAAAATATACACTGGAGAAAAGAAGTAGACTCTTCAACAAATGCTGCTGGTAAAACTGGCTATTCATATGCAGAACATTGAACCTAGACCCATATCTCTCATCATGTACTAAACTAAAATCAAAATGAATAATTTATGTTAAAATAGAAACAACTGACTGGAAGATAAAATAGGTAAAACATTTGAAGACGTACTCATAAGCAATGACTTTTAAAACAAAATCACAGTTACACAGGAAATAATAAATGGGATTGTATCAAATTGATATGCTTCTACACAGCAAAGGAAACAACCAACAGGGTGAAGAGGTAATCAAAGAGTAGGAAATGATTTTTTGCCAGCTATTCCGTGAACAGAGGACTAATATCTACAATATCTAAAAGAACTCAAAAAATAAGATCCCCCAAATAAAAAACCCAATTCAAAAATGAGCAACTGACATAAACAGATACTTCTCAGAAGACAAAGTACAAATGGTCAATAAATAAATGAAAAAAATGTTTGGAGATCCAACATGGGTGAGTAGAAGAATTTCATCAGAGACAATCAGAGAAGATCCACTAAAAGAACAGGTAATTAGAAGAAGGGAAGAGAAATACACCCTGATGAAAAAAATCATTTTGAAAGAAGACACTTGTAGATCAAACAAAACATATGCATAGGAGTTTAAAAGAGGCAAACTAAAACTAGAGGCACCATCTGATCCAGCTGTTTCCATTCTAGGTATCTTTGCAAGGCAGAGGAGAAAGTAAAGGGAGGGAAGAGGGATAAAAAGGATGGAATAACAACTATACGAAGTTCTGTAAGTGGAAGGGGAAGAAGGACTTAAGGGAAGGGAGGGGAATGGGGAAAAATTACGATATATTATGTGCAGGTATAAATTCCCTATGTGTATACAATCATTATGTATGTAAAAAATGTACCAAATACATCAGTTAAAAAAAAGAAAAAATGTTTACCATCTCTGGCCATTAGAGAAACACAAAACAACACTGAGATTCCATCCTACTCCAGAAAAATATGGCTATAATCAAGAAATCAATACTAAGAAATGATGGCGAGGTTGTGGGGGAAAGAAGAACATTTCTATGCTGTTGGTAGGAATGTAAACTATCACAACCACATTGGAAATCAGCATGAAGATTTCTCAAGAAACTGAAAGTAGAAATTATGTTCGACTCAGCTAGTCCTAATAAAGGTATCTCCTCAAAAGAGTTAAAGACATATTACAGTGATACATGTATACCCATATATATAGCAGAACAACTCATTATAGCTAAATATTGGAAGTGGTCTAAAAGAAGTAAAAGCAGCAAGTAAATATATGAAAAAATGTTCCATATCACTGGTTATTCAAGAGATGCAGATGAAAACAACACTGAGATTCCACCTCACCCCACAAAGAATGGCTGCTATCAAGAAATCAAACAATAACAAATGTTGGTGGGGTTGTGGGGAGAAAGGAACCCTTCTCCATTGTTGGTGGGAGTGCAGACTAGTGCAGCCATGGAAATCAATATGGAGATACCTCAAAGTACTAGGACTAGAGGTTCCATTTGACCCAGCCATCTCTCTGCTGGGTATCTTTCCAAAAGAATTAAAAGAATCATATCACAACAATATATGTTTACCTGTGTTTATTGTGGCACAGTTTGTAATAGCTAAAATTGGAAACAGCCCATTTGCCCATCCGTTGAAGTCTGGATAAATAAGATGTGGTTTTTCTATAAAATGGAATACTACTCAGCCATAAAGAATGAGAAATTAGATTCATTCATAGGAAAATGGATACATATTGAGGATATACTACTAAATGAATAATGATTCTAAAGATAATTGACAATGTGAAATGGGAAGAAAAGGGCTAAAGGTGTAGGGAAAGTGGAAAGGGTAGGGGAAAGATAATAAGGGAAAGGAAAAAAATAGGAGAATATGAAAAACAGAAATAAAATGTCAGTAAATGGGGAGGGGAGGAGGGGGTGAAAGGAGGGCAGGGACAAGGGGAAAAAGTGAGAACCAAGACAACCTATCATGTAGAGGTACAAGATCCCAATAATGAATGTAACTGTACTGTAAACCTAAAACATACCAATAAACTCAATGAGGAAAAAAATAAACTGCTTCACCCACCCCAACAATATGACCAATCACTGCCATCCATGATGCTCTCCCAACTACAAAACCCAATGTAAGCTCTACCTCCCCAACTTCCTGATCTTTCTCACCATTGTTCAAGACAGTCCTGCAGCTCTTTCCCCCAATGAAGCCTTGCCTCGGGTGAAAAAAAAAATTGAAAGTGGTCTATATGTCCATCAACAGATTAATGGATAAATAAAAAGTGATATTATACAGAATGGAGTACTACCCTGCTGTAAAAAATCATAAAATTTGGGTCAGGGATTTAGCTCAGTGGTTCTGGAGACTGCCTCACAAGTGCAAGGACCTGAGTTCAATGCCTGGTACAAAAAAAAAAAAAAAGAAGAAGCATAAACTTGAGGCATTAGACACTCAAAACCTGAAGACAAGCTATATCTGGAAGATTGAAGTATTAACTCAGGAATTAAACCAAGGATACTACCAATAAAAAATTACAAATGAGAAGACATTTAAGCAAGGCACAAGCATAGACTTCCAGCTCACCAAAGTTAAATTTGGGGGAAAATGAGGTCGAAAAGTCTGATAATCAACCACCTGGACACCCTGAACTGATAGCACAAGATGTAACAAAACAGATCAATCAGGCTCTAGAAAAATTCAAAACAGAAATAATTTCCCAGATAACTACAGAGATGGTGAACACAATGAAAGACATGATTACAGACTCTAGACAGAAATTGATAAAAAAAAATAGATGAGCTCGGGATCATGATAGAACCTATGAATGCCCAGCATAGGAAAGAAATGGAAACCATAAATGCCCAACATAGGAATGAAATGGAATCCATGAAACAGATTCAAACAGATATCAAAGAGATTATCCGTTTAGCTATAAATGTCTCTAGTTTCTCATTCTTTATGGCTGAGTAGTACTCCATTTCATAGAAAAAATCACATCTTTATCCAGTCTCTAGAACAAACTATTTTTGAAAGAAGCCTCTCTACAAATGGTTAAGGAACCCAACTTAAAGTTAAAATCCATCTTAAAAATCATGTTATCAAGTGGATTTAAAAAATCAGTAGTCTATTTTACTCTTCCTAGTTACTTTACAGACCATGTGATATCCACAGTTTACAGGGGGAAAAAAACCAAAACTTCTCAGCAAGAAAAATGTTTTTACAAAGTCTTTGTAAATAGGAGAGGGTGGAGGGGGTGAAGGGAGGGCAGAGGGGGAAAAATGAGAACCAAGATCTGTCATGTAAAGGTACAAGACCCCAGTGATGAATGTAACTGTACTATATACCTAAAATGTACCAATAAACTCAATAAAAAAGAAAACTGTTTTACTAATAAATCAAAAAGTAAATGATCTAACTCAAATGCTCTGACAACTTGTTGAAGGCACTGTGTTTACATTCCATCAAATGCAATAAATAATAAAATGTCAAAAAAACAAAGATTAAAAAAAACTCTGTTGAAACTATACACAACAGAATGAGCCAATCTGAAGACAGAATATCAGATATAAAAGACAGAATGGTGGTCGGTGACCACGAAAAGAGAAATCACTTAAAAATATTAAGGGACCAAAAGAAATCAATTCAACAGCTTCTAGATGAGGCAAAGAAGAATAATATAAAACTGATAGGAGTCCATGAAAAAGCACGAGAAAGTAAAATGACATTACAATAACAGTTCACAGAATTAAAGACAAAATTTTCCAAACAGCAAAAGAATTTGACATACAGATAACTGAGGCATATAGGATTCCAACTAGCCATGATTTTAAAAAAATCTACATCTAGACATATAATGTTCAAAATCCCAGAAACTCAGCAGAAGAACAAAATTCTAAAAGAGTCAATAGAAAAGAAACAAATCACATGCAAAGGAAAGCCCATCAAAATTATGGCAGACTTTTCAACACAAACACTCAGGGCAATGAGAGCCTGTAGTGAGGTCTTTTAAGCCTGAAAGGAAACAATCTCCAACCTAGACTGATGTATCCTGCAAAACTCTCTTTTAAAGTGGATGGGGAAATAAGATACTACCATGACCAAGAACACCTGAGAAACTTCATGCATACAAAACCAGCCCTCAAGACAATTCTAAATAATATCCTAGAAAAAGACAATAAAGATCACAACTCCATGAGGCCCAACAGAGCAAATCCAGTAGGCAAGGCAAGAAACTAAAGTCAGGAGGGGGGAATTTAAAAGAGCAAACAACAGGACAATAACATGACAATGATACATCAATGCATATCAGTTATTACCATCAGGGTTAGTGGCCTCAAATCACCAATCAAAAGAAATAGACTGGCAGAATGGATTAAGAAGCAAAATGCAACAAAATGCTATATACAAGAAATGCACCTAGTTAAAAAAGAAACTCATACACTGAAAGGAAAAGAATGGAAAACATGTCTCCATGTGACAGGAACCCAGAAAAAAGCAGAGGAGCTATCTTCTTTGCAGACAAAGTAAATTTCAAACCCAAACTAATTAAGAGAGACAAAGAAGGCAACTACATCCTTGTAAAGGGAATAATCCAAGAGGAAGAGATGACAATCAGAAATAAATATAAACCAAATACGAAGGTCCCCAACTATACAAAACAAATATTAAGGGACAAGAAAAAACAAAGACGCATTAATACAATTGTAGTGGGGAACCTAAATGCCCCACAGTCACAAATATACAGGTCAGCTATACAAAAAATCAACAATAAAATACTAGAAGTGAACCAAGCTTTTGGACAAATGGACTTAATAGACATCTACAGTGTTCCACCCCACAAAATTAGAATATACATTCTTTTCAGCTACACATGGGTCATTCACCAAAATAGACCACATACTAGCTCATAGAACATGTTTAAGTAAATGTGAAAAATTGAACTTATCCCATGTAGATTATCAGATCATAGTGCAATTATACTGGAGATCAATAGCATAAGAAACTGCAAGAACTTCACAAACACATGGAAAATGAAGAACACTCTCCTGAACAACCAATTGCTCACAGAGGCAATTAAAGAAGAAATTACACAGTTTTTACAAATAAATGATAATGCCAATACAACATAGATGAATCTATGGGACACAATGAAAGTAGTCCTACAAGGAAAATTGATAACAGTGAATACCCACACTGGGAAAACAGAGTGAGCTCAAATAACCTAATGCTTAATCTTAAGCTCCTAGACAAAGAAGTGCAAGAAAAACCCAAAGCTTGTACAAGGGAAGAAATTATAAAGATCAGAGTAGAAATCAATGCAATGGAGACTAAGAGATCGATACAAAAAAAATCAATGAATGAAAGAGTTGGTTTTCAGAAAGAATAAATAAAATCAATAAACCCTTAGCCAATCTTATCAAAAAATGGAAAGAAAAGGCTCACATTCATGCAATTAGGAAGGAAAAAGGTGAAACCACAAAAGACCCACCAGAAATCCAGAGGTTCATCAATACTTCCTTCAAAAACCTATACTCTAAGAAAATGGAAAATACAGAAGAAAGGGACAGATTCCTAGACACATATGAACTTCCAAAGTTGAACAAAGAAGATATAAAAAGTCTAAACACCCCAATTACATTAAGTGAAATTGAAAACATAATTAAAAATTTACCAATGAAGAAAAGCCCAGGTTCTGATGGCTTCAATGCTAAATTCTACAAAACATTTAGAGAAGAACTACTGCCACTACTCTTTAAATTCTTCAATGAAATTGAAAAGGAAGCAATATTTCCCACTTCATTCCTTGAAGCAAGTGTTACTTTTTTTTTTTGAGACAGGGTCTCACTATGTAGTTGAGACTCACCTGGAACTCACTATGTAGCCCAGGCTGGTCTCAAACTCAGTGATCCTCCTGGCTCAGCCACCCGAGTGCTGGGATTCCAGGCATGCAGTACCACGCCTGGCGAAACAAATGTTACTTTGATTCCAAAAGCAGGGAAAGACCCAACCAAAAAAGACAGCTATAGGCCAATCTCCCTAATGAACATAGATGCAAAAATCATCAATAAGATACTGGCAAACATGGGCTGGGGATTTAGCTTAGTGGTTCGGTGGCCTGCCTTGCAAGCACAAGGACCCGAGTTCAATCCCTGGTACCAAAAAACAACAACAAAAAAGAAAAGATACTGGCAAACAGAATACAGAAGATCAAATCTGGGCATGGTGGCGCACTCCTGCAATCCCAGCACTTGGGAGGCTGAGGCAGGAGGATCGTTGTGAGTTTGAGACCAGCCAGGGCTACATAGAGAGTTCCAGGTCAGTCTCAACTACATAGTGAGACCCTGTCTCAAAAACCAAAAAAAAAAAAAAAAAAGAATACAGAAGATCAAGAAGAAACTGACCAAGTTTGATTTATGCTAGGGATACAAGAATGTTTCAACATACGTAAATCAATAAATGTAATACACTACATTAACAGAGTCAGGACAAAAAACATGATCATCTCAATAGATGCAGAAAAAGCATTCAACAAAATTTAACAACCATTCATGATAAAGATCCTTTAGGAAATTGGAATAGATGGTCTTTATCACAACTTGATAAAGGCGATCTATAAAAAATCAGCAGCCAATATCATATTAAATGGTCAAAAACTGAAAACCTTCATGCTAAAATCAAGAACAAGACAAAGATATGCAGCGTCACCACTCCTGTTTAGTATATTTCTGGAAACATTAGCCACAGCAGTTAGACAAGAGAAAGAAACTAAAGCAATAAAGATAGGAAAGGGAGAAGTTAAACTATCATTATTTGCTTACCATATGATATTCTACATAGAGGACACAAAAACCTCCACCAAAAGACTGCTAGACTTAATTGACAGATTCAGTAGAGCAGCTGGATGCAAGGTCAACACTGAAAAACCAATAGCCTTCTTGTACACAAATGACAGAATCACTGAGAAAGAAATTAGGGAAACTATTCCTTTCATAATAGGATTCAAAAAAAATGAAATATCTAGGAATCAATCTAACAAAAGAAGCAAAAGACCTCTACATTGAAAACTACAGCACTCAAAAAAAAAAAAAAAGAGAGATTGAAGTGGTTTTAAGAAAAATGGAAAGACATCCCTTGCTCCTGGGTAGGAAAAACCAACACAATGAAAATGGCCATACTACCAAAACAGATTCAATTCAATCCCAATTGAAATCCCAACAGTATATTTCACAAAACTAGAGAAAAGAATCATAAAATTCATTTGGAACAAGAAGAGAACTAGAATAGCAAAAGCCATTCTAGGCAACAGAGACATGGCAGGGGATAACACAATCCCCAACTTGAAAATATAATACAAAGTCACTGTAATAAAAACAGCATGGCAAGAAAAAGACCTGAGGATTAGTGGAATAGATTAGAAGATGCAGAAACAACTCCAGACATACTCAGCTACCTCAGCTTTGAAAAATGAAGCTAACCATTCTTGGTGGAGGAAAGATAGCTTCTTTAATAAACGGTGTTGGAAAAATTAGATTTTAACTTGCCAAAGATTAAAACTAGACTGCTATCTTTCACCATACACTAAACTAATATCAAAATGTATTACAGATCTAAATATTAAAAGAGAAACACTAAACTTGCTGGAAGATAAGTTAGGTAGAACTCTTGAAGACAGTAGCATGGGAAAATACTTTATGAATAAATTCTCAGTAGCACGGGAGCTAGCATAAAGAAGCAACAACTGGGATCTTATCTTATTAAAAAAGGTTTTTCACTGCAAGAGAAACCACCAATAGAGCTAAGAGACAAACCACAAAGTGGGAAAAAATTTCCCCAGCTGTTCCTCAGACAAAGGTTTACTATCTAGAATATGTAAAGAACTCAAAACCATCAGACCTCCCCCAAATATAAAGACCTGATTCACAAACATGCCTCTGAAATGAACATTTTTCAGACAAATAAGTAAAAGCATGTAATAAATATATGAAAAAATATTGAATATCTCTACTCATTCGAGAAATGTAAATGAAAACAACTCTAAGGTTCCATCCACTCCAGAAATATTGGCTGCTATCAAGAAATCAACAAATAAGAAATGCTACAGGGGTTGTGGGGAGAAAGGAACACTTCTCCATTGTTGGTGGGAGTGCAGACTGGTACAGCCTCTGTGGAAATCAATATGGAGATATCTCAAAAAACTAGGATTAGAGGTTCGATTTGACCCAGCTATCCCTCTGCTGAGTATCTTTCCAACAGAATTAAAAGAATCATACCACATGCTGGAGATTTAGCTCAGTGGTGCTGCTGCCTACCTTGCAAGGACAAGGTCCTGAGTTCAATCCCCGGTACCCCCAACCAAAATCATACCACAGTGATATAGTTACAGCCATGTTTATAGTGGCACAGTTTGTAATAGCTAAAATTTGGAAACAGCCCAATTGCACATCAACTGGAGACTGTATAAAGAAGATGTGATTTTTCTATAATATGGAGTACTACTCAGCCATAAAGAATGAGAAACAAGAGTTATTTATAGGTAAATGGATGCATACTGAGGCCATATTCTTAAGTGAAATAAATAGGACACATATGTGACAATACGAAATAGTTTCTCTGGTGTGAAAAACTAAAAGTGTAAATAAGGTTCAAATGCTCTAATTGATAATGTGAAATAGGAAGAAAAGGTCTAAAGGAGTAGGGGAAGTGGGAAGGGTAGGGGAAAGGTAAGAAAGGAAAAGAAAAAACACAAAAAATGGAAACGGAGTCTTTGTAAATAGAGATGGGTGGAGGGGGTGAAGGGAGGGAAGGTGTATGGGGAAAATATAAGAGCCAAGATAAATCATGTAAAGGTACAAGATCTCAATGATGAATATAACTGTACTGTATACCTAAAAAGTACCAATAAACTTAATGCAAAAAGTATATTTTCTTGGAAATTCTGGAATAAAAAAGGATAAATGAATCATTTATGTGAAAATGGATACACCTTAAGGCTATAATATTAAATGAAGTAAATCAGACACACAAGTTTAAATGTTGTATGGTTTCTCTTCTAGAGCTGAATAAAAGAAGGTTAATTGGAAACGGGGAGATAGACCATTTATAAATGTGAAGGAGAACAAGAGATGGAGTGAAAGGAGGTGAAGGGAATGAAAAAAGAAATAAGATGTGTTATGTACAGGTACTAACTCCCCACAACAAATGTACATATTATGTATTGCAAATATATACCAATAAAAATTAAAATATAATTAAAAAGTATTCATCTCAAGTCCCTTTTTTTCTTTTCACTGACACTGTGAGAAATGATTAAAGCAATGATTCCAAAATGAGGCTGATCAGAATCAACTGGGGTATTTTTTCTATATGCATTTTCCTTCCTCCCCATACTGTGGGCTTGATTCATGTCTGGGGAAGGAATATAATTTTCTTTCTTTATTCATTTATTCACTCACTCATTTTGTTTCATTTTGGTTTTGAGACAGTGCCTATATAGTTCAGGGTGCCCTTGAAATCACTGCATAGCACAAGGTGGCCTTGAGCTCATGATGATCCACCTACCTAAGCCTCTCAAGTGCTACAATTACAGGTGTGTGTCATCATTCCAAGCTGTGGAATATAATTTTTAAAAGAACATTAACACATGATTCTGATAATCAGTAATATTTGTGAACTTCTTTGAAGATAGCCTTTCCTAAACAAGCAGAACAACTAACATAATTTAAACACTCTGGGCAAGGGAAAATATTTTTCTTACTGGGTTACTAGCTTCTTATGTGGTCAGAGAGGGCTTAAAATGATATTTTAAATCTAAATGGCTTACTCCAGTTTAAGAAATCCAGCAGTCCTAAGATGTCTGACTCCCTACATTTCTTGGATCTCTACTAGTGCTGTGCAGTAGAGCTTTCTATGATAATGAAAATGTCCTGGGCCGGAGATTTAGCTCAGCGGTTCGGTGGCCTGCCTTGCAAACACAAGGACCTGAGGTCAATCCCCGGTACAAAAAAAAAAAAAAAAAGAAGAAAGAAAATGTCCTAAATCTATGCCATCCAAAGCAGTATCCACTGACTCTATGTGGCTATTAAATACTTGAGATGTGGCAAGTACTACTAAGGAAGTATGTTTTAATTTTTTAAATTTCTATTTAAATTGCTCCACAAAGCCAGTTGATTAGACATCTCAGGTATAAACTTACACCCTTGATCTAAGTGGAGACCTCCCTCTCCTGACCCCACTCACCTCTGCTCAGGGGGACCTCTGCAGAGATCAGAGTCACATACAGCTGATAGGTCAACTGGGGCACTGAGCCCAGGAAGGCTTGGATCTGTGACATACGTTTGTAGGCATTGCGATGCATAGCCAGCGTCCGGATGGAGTGGCCCACCTCCCATTCTATCAGCACCTCCTCGCCATTTATTAGCATCTTCTTGCGGGTGAGGCTGACATAGGGCTCCTCTTGCCCTTCTTTCTTCCACAGTGTGAGGTACTTTATCATGGCCTCCAAACATCTGCAGGAGTAAAGCATTATGGGAGCTTAACTAAAGCTGTCGAGGGAAGGGAGGTTATAGTGAAGAGGGAAATACTTGAGGAGGTTATACTACTTTTTACCATTTCCTCACTTCTGTTCTGGGGGTTTCTTATGAGTGAAAGGGTTGGTCATGCCCTATTCACGTTAACATGCCTTGAACACAAAAGTATTGTGAGAATATTGTATTCAAAGAGGAGGATGGAGTCTCCAAATGGCCTTGGTTTTTATAACACTGTAAAGTCTTATAGTAAAGCATTCTTTATTCAAAACATTCAAGTTCATAACCAGGGTTTTCAAATTCTGCTTTTTTTTTTAAAGAAAGCCCCATTTTTGTGCCTCTTGACCTGTTTTGGAAGACGGCCTTTTAAACCTGATTCATTCTTTACAAAGAGGAAAACAACCTTGTGGGAATTTTTCACCTTTGAAATAGTGAAAAGACCACACTTTCTGCTGTTCCTTTTCCATCTACCCTTTATAATCAGAAGTCTCTAGTAGTTTTGATGCTCTAAATAGAAGCAACTAGAACATCTTGTTTTGGAACACCTGAGTTACCACTTCCTCTACTCACCCTGAAATAAATGCAAACTCTGGGCTGTTTCTTATGACAAGTGAGGACAATTGTAGAAATTAAGACGTCTTCCCCAATAGGTTGAGGGCAAGGGTTATATATATCTTGCTCATATCTGCTATCACATGGTGGGAATTTGATAAATATTTGCTTAATAAATTAATGAATGAGAAGGAAAAAAGAATGCAGGGTGAGAGTTGATGGGAAGAAGATAATAACAGCAATGTGATTTAACATAAAAATAGATTAAAGATAAGCTCAGAGATTTATATCCTTTCTAGGTTTTGGCTCCTGACAGAAAATTTTGGACTATGTACCACCATTATTCTCCAGATTTCCTTGAGATTGATTCATGTGTAACACTCCAAAGTGTTAGAAACTTCCACTTTCTAAGACAAACTCCAAAACATGGGAGAGAAAAAGGAGGAAGGAACTAACAAAGAAGAGAAAGCAAGATTATTTTCCTATTTAAGAAGAATGTTTCACTTTCAACAGAAAAAGTTTAGATTTTAACCATAGCCTATCCATGCTATTGCTAATTCTATATTGGGGGAGGTAGTAGCATGAAATGCTCTGCTTATGCATCTGTTCTTAAGGCTGTTCACTGGTTTATGTGAAGGTGTTTGCCTTCTTTATAAGCTTCAATAAACCAAGAGTATAATTTCATTTCCAAAAGAATGGTTGCATTTCATGGAAGAGAGCTAACCCTATAAACACCTTCATATGACTGAGAGTACCAACCCTACTTACCTAAAAATTTTTACTTTCCTAAAAATTGGCCTTAAAAATAAGCATACAAAGCATATGATTTATGAGTTTTTAAATTACATTTTCCCTGTTGTGGGCCTAGATGACTGAAGTTATAAATGCTTCCCAATCATTTCTAGTGGAAGCTATACAAGAAAAAAAAAACAGTGACCAACACTCCATATAAAGGGTCTAGATCAAAGATGGTTTGGAAGGCTACAAAGCATAAAGAGAGAGAAGCATCAAAGTAGGGGCAAGGCACTTGCTAGAATTTGCATCTTGAGAGTTCTTGATCTTGATCTTTTAACTCACTATATTACATTTGAAAAGAGAGAGAAATGGGTTCCTTGTTCCTCTAGTGACATCTTAAAATTTCTTGGTTTCAAGCTCAAGATGAGGGCTTCCTTTTATAGATTAACTACAAACATTTAGAACTGGAAAGGACCCTTAGATCACTAAGTCAAAAGACTGCATATGACCAGCTGAGACACTATCTGACTAGTCGATGTAGTTTGTCCCTTACTGCATTGTTTTTAGTCATTTGCCAAAATTTAAAATAATGGAATTTCATGTAAAACCTTGTCTTGGGAGAGTATCCTAAAAGGTAGGAGATCTGGCAATACGGGGACTAAATTCCAACATGGAAATGATGGGCCAGATTTGTAGAGTAGCTGAGTCCTCTATAGGCAGGTCATGGACTCTAAATTGCCATACTACTCACTATTCTTCCTTTTTCTAACACTGAGACTTTGTTTTCTTTTATCATCACATATGACATTGCTGGTTTTCCCATACTTGGCCCACTTCACTCATTTATGATACCTGCCTGGCCTCTGACATCATTAGAGTTTAAGCCTCATGATGTAGTCCAATTCATTTAATTTACAGTTGCAGGATTTGAGTCCCAAGGCATTTCTGGAGATTTCACTAAGGGTACACAACTAGTCAATGATGGAGGGAGGACTAGATTCCGAGTCTCCTGATTCCCTACCAGTGTTTGTTAGGCATATTTTCTGTGAGAAACCTTAACCAATTCTTTCCCATTTAAAACTATTCTGTAATTTTTCCAGCTTTATAGAGATATAATTAAGAAATAAAAATTATATATATACATTTACTGATTAAAAATTTTACAAAAGGGGGGCTCCATCTTTAATCAGTTTTACAGCCCATTTATAATCCTCTGTTGAGTTGCTTTCCCATTGCAATTACAACATCAACATTCTGACCTATCGCCCTCAGCTAACTGCAGGTGTTTGTCACCTTTGCATCATGACAAACTTGGTCCATTACTCCCTCCTGATCTCACAAGTCTTGCAACACTGCTCCACCTTGAAAACCGCATAGTTTCCAGATGAGACTGCTGATACAGATGCCTGTTGCCCTTGATTTTCATCCTTTCAAAGCAACATTAGGTACACTTGAATCTATTACACTGTGGTACTGCTTCCAGATAGATGGAGTACCTCCCTTTGCCCCCTTCCAACTATGTGCCATAATCACAGGAATATACAAAAAGAAAAACAGGACAGTGATGAGCTATAAGATAGAAATAGGAGAGAACAATGAACTACTTTTTGTTGGGGTACCAGATTACTGCAGATGTCTTAAAATTTTTTCCAGATGTCAAATTACTAGAAATTTTTAAGACGGCAGCAGATTTCATCCAGGAGCTCAAAGTAAAACTGAATATGAGATGGGATGGAAACAGGAAGGAATTTTCTTCCAATTTAAAGAATATCCAAAAGGCAGAGTTACAATTACACACTCTCAGAATAGGGTGTAGCTCAGTGCCTAGCATGCCTGAAGCCCTGGGTTCAATCCCAAGAACTGCAAAAAACTTAACTTTGTAGCTATATCCTGTGTACACAGGTTGACCACATCTGTTGATTCCCTACCAGTTATTAAAAGAAAAATCAGGGAGCAGACAGCATGCATTGCCTAAGGAAGTCCTATTGATGGTATCCTCCACAGTTTGGGAACACAGGTACACGCCACATATTCATCCTGGTAGCACTTAAAATTTCAAATAAGTTCTTTTGGATAGGTGACAGGAAAGCCAAGAGTGGGAGTGAATTGGAGAATCAATTAGACAAGAGGCATAGTATCAGTCTAGTAAATATTAACATCACCTTTCTCTGCATAAGTTTGGAGAAGGTGGGGAGAGATTTAAAAAAGTGCTCACCTGATAACAGGTCCCAAAAGGATTAGATGCATAAATAATGATAGTGGCCTATCCTTGGCCAGATCTCTGTGGACAAAAATGAGGGTCAACTGCACCATAATAGATGAAAACATAAAGAAAGAAAATGTATATGTCATCCAGAATGTTTCATTATTCTTTCGATATATTCTAACCATGTACAGGGCAGATGCAGCCTCCCCACAGTACAAAAAGGTGGAAAAGAGGATACTAAATGGGAAGGTAAAGCGGGGGTTGTCCCCTCGGATGACATCTTCTTCTACAGATGAAACCGGATCTGTGTTTGGCTCCTCAGGAATTTCATAAACTCTATCCATTGTGGAGGTTCTGAGTGTTGTGCTGTGGTGTTCAAAGCATCGTCCAAGCCATCCCCTCAAAACCCTGTCGCCACTGCAATCCAAGTACCAGTCAGGTTGGCTCTGTCAAGTTGAGTTCCAGACCAGACTTCAGCCGGTAAGGAGACCTATCTCTTCTAGACTCAGTTATGCTTGCAGTCTGGAATGGAGAACGCAGGAGTACCAATTTGAACTTGACTGCTGATCGGCCCCCAAATCCAGTTGTCAACATCTGTGCTGAGAAAATTGAACAAGATAAAGGCAAGCATTCCAGTGCCAAGTCTGGAGTCCAATTGCAGGTGTGTGAAGAAGCATGGGAGCAGCTGTCTCCTTGGAGGCTCCTTTTGCAGCTCCCCCAGACAAATGGGTAGCCACTCTGTTGGTCCTTGTGAGGAATTCTGCCAATGCGTGCCCTCTAAGGTCAGCAGAAAATGAGTCAGGGCAGAAGAGAGAGCGCAGCCTGAGTGTCCCCCGAGGGATTCAGTTCAGCATCTGTGTACCCTAGCTACTGGTACAGGTAGGATTTGGCTAATTAGCTTGTTCTCTCGCCAGCTCACCCACGCGCTCTCAGGCCGGCGCCTACTCAAGAGTTCTAAGGATGGCTCCATGGAGTCCCCAAGCACCGCCCTCAAGACAGCCAGGCTGGGGGCAGGAGTAATGCCATCTTTCTGTTCCCGAGCTAGCATAATCTCTGAGGAGAGAGCAGAGCGCGCGCACACTACAAGACTGAGAAAACGCTGGAGGGGCTCCTCCTCCTCGGACAAACTGTGAGTGAAAGGCGCAACATGCGGACCGTCAACGTGGCTAGGCAGATGTCGCTAAATCCTTGGACGCCGTCTGCTGAGGCAGGTATTGCCTGGCCCGCGGTTCCAGCAGCAAGAGGTCAGTGGCTTCAGGACTAAGGCACCTGGATGGCGGGGGCGGAACCGCCAGAGAGTTCCAGGAAGACCAGCCAAAGGATGCTCCTTGTGGGGAGAGGCACGACAAAAACGGGGCTTGGGCTACTCCTTAAAATGACTTCTCACCAAGACCCCTGAAATCAGGAGGGAACCACAGTCTTCCTCTCTCTCAAGAGTAGTCACCCACTTCTACCCCACCCTCCCTAAGTGACTGGTTCCCACACTAGCTCAACCCACGCGGTTAGACAGGTGTGTCTGCCTTGGCCTCAGGGTTGAGCCTCCCTGGGTCCTATTGCCCTACGGATAACATAACGGGAGGGGGAAGCTGGGAAGCAATTGTGCCACAGTTTCCGTTTTGGGCAAGATTGTTTAGAGCAAAGGGAATGCTGAACTGTGTAGAGGACAAGACTTGAGGCCAACTCACAGATACTGAAAGCTGCTCTTATATTCCTTGATTTCTCCACTTACAAAATGAGGCCTGAACAGGAACTGCAAAATGAACTTTCAGGTCTTTGGTTGAAAGGGTCTGAAAAGGTGGCAAATCTATATAGATTGGCGAGGAGCCAAGGGAGCTGCTAGCAAAGAGAGAGAGAGAGAGAGAGAGAGAGAGAGAGAGAGAGAGAGAGAGAGAGAGAGA
>NW_022900951.1:78426317-78493662 GCF_012274545.1 Fukomys damarensis
AGAGAGAGATGCCTTAACTCTGAAAGCTGCCTGGATTCTAAGGTACAGTCCACCCTCACTTCACTGAGCTTTTGTTTTTTGCCTTATTTGCATAATTCTAAACCCCATAGAAAAAAGAGAAAACATCTCCTCTTGGTACTATTATAAATGTAGCAGAGGCTGTGCCAGTCTCCATTTGCTGCAGGAAGTCAGCAAAAGAATCTGTATGTAGAGGAGCCAAGTAGCAGCCACCAAAAGGATGGCCTCAAAATAGACTTTGTCTTGCCATTTGTGTTTTTTTTTTAAGGTTCCCTGGATTGCTACCTCCCTTCCCTAGGGCTCATTAAGGGACAAATTCAGCATTGAAATATTCTTGCTTTGTGAAGCAGATCCCCTATCTTGCTCTGCACCTGTGTTCACAGCTGGGCTAAGAGGCTGATACTTCCTCCTTACTGTTTCAGAAGGGAGGACAACAACTTCAAAGTGCTGATTACTAGAATGTTTCAACTGGGAGGAGGTTTACCACCAATAAATGGTACAGAACAGTGATGGCATGCTTTTTAGAGCTTTCAGTGATACAAATAGCCCACTGTGGCACAAGTGCCATACATACACCAGCACTGGTATAGAACCTCTTGAGGCTGCTATAGCAACCTCTTTGTAAAGTGGATCTGAGGCAGGCTGACCAACTCATATTATTCTGCTAGGATAGAGTGAATATGTCAGTCACGCTAACACAAGAGAGTAAAGCTAGGAAGAATGTAGAATCCCATTGTTCTTTGAGCCTTTCTTCTTTCTTGCCCATGTTGTTATCATGTCCCAAATACCCAGATCTACAGTGCCTACCTACTTTGTTTTGAAATGACTCCCTTTGTCCTCCATCTAAGCCTCTCTGTAATCACCACACTGCTTCTCCCTCAAACTATAGTCACCCACGCTACCTTACCACATACCTCTTGTTCCAGTCCAGAAGGTTTTCTTGCTTATAGTATTCATCCCACTCCCACCTTTTGTGCCTTATTGATGTGGTTTATACTCCCTTCACTCTGTTCTGCATTGATCCAAACCCTAACCTCCCTTGAAGGGTCAACTCAAGTTCAACCTTCTGCAGGAAGCCTTTTCTTACTTTCCTTTCTTTGTGCTATTAGCACAGGCTCCCTTGTATCAGTCCTTCAACTTTTTTTGTTTGTTCTGCTTTCCCAATAGAAGTGTTAATTTAGTGAGGAAGCAATGTCCATTGAATATTTATACGGCTCTTGTTGATGACAGTGATGATTGATAAATGGTGATTATAAACCTTTCTCCCCTATATTCCTTCCATGAAATCAGGAAAGACTCAGAGATGCCTCTAAAAGCTATAGCTACTGTAGCTGGGGTCCTTAGACTGAATGAGCACTGTATTATTCAGCCTTTAGCTTTCAGAGGATGCCAGTCCATGTGACCTGTCCTTTATCAGACATTTTTATCAATACCAAACTGTAACCAAATTACAAACTGTTTCCACTGTATTAATTTTAATGTTCTAACTAAATTATTATAGGCCCCTTGAGGACAGAGCTCCCACTATAGTTTTATTGGATCCTCCTCCTCTGTAGCTGGTATAGACCTGTTAATTTACTGCCATTTAATTCCTTTCATCCACCAGCTTCTCTATTTTCAGCTCTAAGATTTTCTAGCTTTTTAGGTCACTAAATCCTCTGGTCTCTTATTTCTGTGTTCCTTTGCCTTAGTAGAAGAAGCTAACTGAAAATTTGACCTGTTTCTGTCAAACACTGTTCTTTCAGGCAATCTCTAGATTCCAACTCTTTTACTCTTTTTAAGATGAGCAATTCTGGAAGTGCTGGTAGTTATGAGACTGCTTAGGCCCAGGAGTCCCTTCCCCATTAAAGTACAGGTCTCCCAAGGGCTGGTAGACAGAAGTGATGCTCTAAGTGACCCTCTGAATTCTAGTAAGTGTTCAAGAGTCAGTTTCTCCCTTTGAGAAGCACCAGAATTCTGCAAGGAGATCCAAGATCTGACTCCTTACCCACATTCAACCCCTATCAACAGAAACAACAACAGGTTTAGAAGCCATATGGTCTAAAAGCTTCTGACATCTTTGGCAGCATTCAGAATGCTGCTGAACCATGTATGATTTGGGGACAGAGTTGAGCTTTCCAAGCCACAGCAACCTGAAGAAGACTGCTAATGGGCCTCGCAGGAGCTGTTTTATAAGAGGTGGTTGGCATCCACAAGGGAAGAGGAAAGGACGGATGTAGATAGACAACAAGTGATTCATGGTGCAGTCACAGAATACTGGTTGGTGGAAGGTGATGAGTAAGGCCCAGAGAATCGAGCTAGCATGGAATGATGGCTTTATTCCAGAGAATGTTCAGTTTAGGCTGTTAGAATCCTTTTATCTAAGGCAAAAATCAGTCATGTCCTCTGAATCTTCTCTTCACTGTCAGTTCCTTGTGGACACTTGCCTTTCAGTGTGTGTGTGTGTGTGTGTGTGTGTGTGTGTGTGTGTGTGTACATGATGATTACATAGACTCTTGCCTTTTAGTTCTTGCCCACTCCCTCATCAGTATATAGAGGTAGGATCTCATCAGTATATATAGAGGTCAAAACACAAGTCAGTTTCCTCCATAGCCCTCACACATAACATTTTACTTCAAAAAAAAATCTAGTAAAATGAACACCTAAATCAGCCTTAAGGAGGAAAAAAACACTGTCACAAAAATGGAGCATAGAATTTGGAGATAATGGTGTTGTTGCCAGGCAGCTGGCAAGCTTTATTTAAATTGCCTGTGGAACGAAAGAGGGAGCAGAGATATAATGGGTATTATTTATTTTAAGATAATAACTTTAAGGTGTAATTCATATACCATAGAATTTACTCATTTAAAGTGTACAATTTAGTGGCCTTAGTACAAAGTCATGCAACCATTATGACAATATAGTTCCAGAACATTTCATTACCCCCTGAAAGAAACCCTAACCCATTAAGCACTCCCTCACTTCCCCTCCTCCAACCCTAAGCAACTACTAATCTACTTTTCATCTCAATAAATTTGTCTAATCTGTACTGCATTAGTTCCTTTTCTATTGCCAATAACACAATACCACAGACTGAGTGACATAAAAAAGAGGCCTATTTTGGCCCACAATTCTGATCAAAGGGCAATAGGCCACATCAGGTGATAGTTTTCATGCAGAGAGCTAAAATAGCACAGGGCATCACATAGCAGTAGACAAGGAGCTCTGCGTGTGTGTGTGTGTGTGTGTGTGTGTGTGTGTGTGTGTGTGTGTGTCGGTTCTCTTTCCCTCTTCTTACAAAACCATCAAGATTCATGCATGGGATCTCTGCCCTAATAGCTTCTATTTAATCTTAATTACTCCCTAAAAGCCCCATCTCTAAACACCATAGTTTGAAAGTTCCTGCCCTCTTAATACTTTACAATGGGGATTAAATTTCAACATGAAAACCTGGAGGACACTCTAACTGTATCCATAGCATGAACATTTCACATAAATTTAATCATACAATATCTGACCTTTTTTATCTGGCTTATTTCACTTAGCATAACATTTTTCTATTAATAGTTATAAAGTTTGATTAATTCATGTATGTCTTGATGGCTCACGTCATTTGGAACCAGCAATGGTAGTAAAACTTCAAATGGAATTCTAAAATAGATAATATGGTTAGTTTTTGAGCAGTCTGTCATCTGCAAGCTGCAGATCCAGAAGAGCTTGTGGTGCAATTCAGTCCAAATCTGAAGGTCTGAGAAGGAGGGCAGCCTATGGTGTAACTGCTGTTTGTGAACAAAGGCCTGAGAACATAGAAAGGGAAGTGTGTGTGTGGGTGTAATTCCCTGAGTCTGAAGTACAGGTAAACAGGAACTCTCTTGCCAAAAACAGGAGATGGTTGTCGCAGCTCAAGGAGAAAGAGAGAGCTCCCCTAAAATGGTGAAGGCAGATCTTATTTACTCATCTACTGATTCAAATGCTAAGCTTTTCAAGAAACACCCTCACAGACACACAAAGAAATAATGCTTTACCAGCTATCACAGGATCCTGTAGGCCAATCAAGTTGACACAGGTGCCAAAGCTTTCAATCTTAGAGCCTGTGCTATGTTTTCATTGTAAGAAAGTGCACCTCACCCATTTAACAACTTGTTTATGTTTTCTTTAAAATGTAGGGATCCATAACTTGCTTCTCTCTCTCTTTTTCTCTCATTGAGTTTATTGGTACTTTTTAAGTATTCAATACAGTTACATTTATCACTGGGATCTTGTACCTTTACATGGCAGGTCTTGGATCTCATTTTTGTCCATATCCCTGCCCTCCCTTCACCCCTTCCACCATCCCCTATTTACAAAGACTTTGTTTCCATTTCTTGTATATTTTTTTCTTTTCCCTTCTTCCCTTTCCCCTACCCTTCCCACTTCCCCTACACCTTTAGCCCTTTTCTTCCTATTTCACATTGTCAATTATACCATTTGGATCTTATTTACACTTTTAGTTTTACACACCAGAGAAACTACTTGGTATTTACACATGTGTGACTTATTTATTGCACTTAAGAATATAGCCTCAATGTGCATCCATTTTCCTATCAATGACTCTGGCTTCTCATTCTTTATGGCTGAGTAGTACTCCATTTTATAGAAAAATCACATCTTCTTTATCCAGTCTCCAATTGATGGGCAATTGGGCTGTTTCCAAGTAACTTGCTTCTCACTTGAGGTTCAGAGAGGGTGTGGCAGGTTCCAGGAAACTCCTAGCTGTGTTACAGTGCAGCATGCTGGTCTTCCACTACTCTGACCTGCTGGTCAGTTGAACATGTATATCAAAAACAATGCTATTTGATTCCTTCAACAACTGTATTCCCAAACCAATTCCAGGGAGATTGATGATAGTATACAGCAGGATGTGCATAGATTATATGTACGTATTGCACTGTCTTCTACATAGGATTTAAGCTTCTGCAGATGTTGGTATACTCAGAGTGGGTGAGGTATCCTGGAACCAATTCCCCACAGATGCCAAGGGATGACTGTATAAATAATATGCCCTCCACAATCCCACTCCTGTCTTGAAGCTTCCCTAGAATCCTCCTCATGTTGGAAAGTTGGCACAGAAACTACTGCTCGGGCTGGAAAGTCTGCTAGATATCTGAAACACAAGTTTGTCATCTCTAAATTCGAATGATGAATTCTAGGAATGACAGAGGTTAAGAGTAGGACAAATTTATTGAGAAAAAGATAGCGTCTGTCTAAGAGAGATAGAAGGGGAACCAGAGAGTGGGTTGTCCTAGCGTAATGGTTTTTTATTTTTCAGGTTTAATTGAGTTTATTGGTACATTTTAGGGATACAGTACAGTTACATTCATTGTTGGGATCTTGTACCTCTACAAATCTTGGTTCTCATTTTTACTGTTGTCCCTGCCCTCCCTTCACACCCTCCTCCCCTCCCCATCTACAACCACTTTATTTCCATCTTTTCATTATCTCACATTTTTTTCTTTTCCCCTTTTACCCCTCCCCTACCGGGCCCACCTTCCCTACACCTTTAGCTCCTTTCTTCCCATTTCTCAATGTCAGTAATCTTATTAGGATCTTCTGTATTATTGCAGATTATTCACACCAGAGAAACTCTTCGGTATTTACACATGTGTGCCCTATTTATTTCACTTAGGAGTTTATCCTCAATATGTATCCATTTTCCCATGAATGAATGTATTTTCTCATTCTTTATGGCTAATATTCCATTTTATTGAAAAACCACATCTTCTTTATCCAGTTTCCAACTGATGGGCAAATAGGCTGTTTCCAAGTTTTAGCTATTACAAACTGTGCCACTATAAACATGGGTGCGCATACTTCTCTTTGATATGATTCTTTTAGTTCTTTTGGAAAGATACCCAGCAGAGGGATGGCTGGGTTAAATGGAACCTCCAGTCCAAGCTCTTTGAGGTATCTCCATATTGATTTCCATAGTGGTTGTACCAGTCTGCACTCCCACCAACAATGGAGAAGGGTTCCTTTCTCCCCACAACCCCGCCAACATTTGTTAGTGTGTGATTTCTTGATAGCAGCCATTCTTTGTGGGGTGAGGTGGAATATCAGTGTTGTTTTCATCTGCATCTCTCTAATGATCAGTGATGTGGAACATTTTTTCATATATTTACTTGCTGCTTTTACTTCTTTGTCTGAGAAATGTCTGTTCATTTCGGATGCCCATTTTTGAATCGGGTCTTTATATTTGGGGGAGAGGGGCTGATTGTTTTGAGTTCTTTATATATTCTTGATAATAGTCCTTTGAGGAACAGCTGTTGAAAATTTTTTCCCACATTGTAGGTTGTCTCTTAGTTCTGCTGATGGTTTCTTTTGAAGTACAGAAGCTTTTTAATAAGATGATATCCCAGTTATTGATTCTATCTGCTAGTTCCCATGCTACTGAGGATTTGTTCATAAAGTCTTTTCCTATGCCTATGTCTTCTAGAATTCTGCCCAACTTACCTTCCAGCAAGTTTAATGTTTCTGTTTTAATATTTAGATCTTTGATCCATTTGGATTTTAATTTAGTGCATGGTGAAAGATAAGGGTCTAGTTTTAATCTGTGTCAGGTTGAAATCCAGTTTTTCCAACACCATTTATTAAAGAGGCTATCTTTCCTGCACTGAGGATGGTCAGTTCCTTTGTCAAAGATGAGGTAGTTGAGTACATCTGGGTTTGTTTTTGTGTCTTCCAGTCTGTTCCACTGATCCTCAGGCCTGTTTCTTTGCCAGTACCATGCTGTTTTTATCACAGTGGCTTTGTAGTATAGTTTCAAATTGGGAATTGTTATACCCGGTGCCATGTGTCTGTTGCCTAAAATGGACCCCGGAGGAGGTCTCTCCAGCTGCCTGCCTGGGACCACCCAACGGGTGCATGACCTCCCGGACTAGCATAATATTTTTAAGGCTCATCCACATTGTAGCATGTATCGGAACTTCATTCTTTTTATGATAATTAATATGCTGCTGTGCTGATATACCACAGAGAAACAGAACCAACTGGGTGGCTAGTAATTCTCAAATTCAGGGCAGTCTGGCAGGCTAGAAATTCAAGTGGGAATGGCAGGGAAAAGGAAATAAGGGAAAAGAAAAATATGAGAAAATGAAAAAATGGAAATAAAATTTTTGTAAATAGGGTAGGGAGGAGGGCATGAAGCAAGAGCAGGGGTATGGGGAAAAATGAGAACCAAGACCTGTCATGTAAAGGTACAAGATCCCAATGATAAATGTAACTGTACTGTATATCTAAAATGTACCAATAAACTCAAAGAGGAAAAGATTAAATAAAATAAAAAGAAAGAGCTGATGTGCAGTCTTCAGTTCAAAGGCTGGAAACTCAGAATTTCTATATTGCAGTTTGGAGGTAGAGTTTTGTCTTCATCGAGGTTGGGAATGAATTGGAAGAGGCCCACCCATACTATGGTGGACAATCTGTTTTACTCAGTGTTACTGATTTCAATGTTAATCACATCTGAAAATACCTTCACATGAATATCTGCACTGGTATTAGACCAAACAACTGTGCACATGGGTAGCCATGGTAGCACATAAAATTAACTATCACAGGAATGTTTCCACTTTTTGGCTCTTATGAATAAAGCAGTTAAGAATATTTGTGTACCAGTTTTTGTATGAATATATTTTTAATTCAGTTGTGTGTATTTCTACCAAAAAAATGCTAGATCACATGGTATCTATATGTAAGCTTTTGAGGAACTGTCATACTTTTCAAGTTCCTGCAACATTTTTACATTTCCATCAGAAGAATATGAGATTTCCAATTTCTCCACATCTTCAAAAAATAGTTATGTGGTTTTGATTATAGTCATCCTAGCGCATTTTGACTTGCATTTCTCTGCTGACTAAATTCTTTGATTTATTAGTGAGGGGGGCATTTAAATGCCTGTATTCATTCACTTTGATACACATTTATTTGTAAATATTTATAATTAACAATAAGCAAGACAAAGAACTCTGCTCTCAAGGAGTTTACACAGAGTAGTGGACATTTGTCTTTTTATGGAGTATTTCTCTCCAGTATATGAACTACTTTATTTGAGGGAGAGAATTTAGGGATCTTGGTGGGAAGCAGAACTCCTTCACATTCAGAACACAGATATGTGACTTAGGCTCTCAATATAAGGAACCATCCTATAATTTTGGAGCCAGGAATCCAATGCAATAGAAAAATCTTCACTGACTGAGACAGCCATGAAAATGTGCCACAGTTATTTCAGTGTGAGAAGTATTCTTGTAATTAACCTTGCTATGCTCTAAATTCACCCCAATACTTGCTTCTTTGTTCTGAGGCCACAAGGATATCAGCAAATAACTGAGTATAGCTGGCCTATTTCTGGGAAATACAGAGCTATTCTAATAGGTGGCTTTGGCTTCCAGATTCCCCATCAAACTGGCCAAATTTTACTCAAACTGTATTTCAATTTAACATACTTCCTATCCAATCTTCTTTTTGTTTTCCATCATTAAAAAAGATGAGATTTATATTGCAGTCTAATACTTCTCCCAGCTTTTTGTAGGTCTAGCTTTTTCTTACCCTATCTTCTTTTTTTTCTTTCTGAACTTACCATTGATCTTCTTTTTTAAAAATTTCTTTTATTGTAACACTTTTGCTGAACATAAAGATTACATTCATCATAGGGAATTAGTACTTGTAATATTGATAATATATATCAATATATATCAATATATATCAATTCTTCTTTTTTCCTCATTCCCCTCCCCTCCCTTCAATTCTTCTTCCCTTCCTTCTTTACAAAAGCTTTGTTTCCATTTTTTCTTGTCTATTCTCTTTTTCTCTTCCTTCCCTTCTCCCTCTTTCCTCCCTTGTTCCCCTTCTTAATTTTACATTTTCTTCCTATACCCAAAATATACCATCCATTTTGGTCCTTATTTGAGCCTTGGGTTTCTCACACAGAGAAACAATGCAGTATTTAAACATCTGTGCCTCATTTATTTCACTTAAAAGTATAATCTCAAGGTGCATCCATTAACCTAAAAATTGTTCGAGTTTATCCTTCTTTACTGCAAAGTATTACTTCATTGTATTTAAAAACCACATTTTCTTTATCCATTCATCTGATGATGGGCATAAGGGCTGTTTCCAGGATTTAGCTATTATAAATTGTGCTGCTACATGGAAATTTGCACAAAGAATCAACAACTGAGATCTCATCTTATTGTAAAGCTTCTGTAGTGCAAGATAAATCACCAGTATAGCTAATAGGCAACCTATAATGTGGGAAAAAATTTACTAGCTGTTCCTCAGACAAAGGTCTACTATCTAGAATATATAAAGAACTCAAAAAATCAGGCCCCCAAATATAAAGACCCAATTAACAAAGAGGCATCTGAAATGAACTGACAGTTCTCAGACAAACAAGTAAAAGCAGCAAATAAATATATGAAAAAATGTTCCACATCACTGGTCATTTGAGAGATACCGATGAAAACAACACTGAGATTCCAGCTCACCCCATGAAGAATGGCTGCTATCTAGAAAAAAAACAATAACAAATGTTGACTGAGCTATGGGGAGAAAGGAACCCTTCTTCATTGTTGGTGGGAGTTCAGACTGGTGCAACCACTGTGGAAATCAATATGGAGATACCTCAAAGAACTAGGATTAGAGATCCTATTTGACCCAGCCATCCCTCTTCTGGGTATCTTTCCAAAAGAATTAAAAGTATCATACTGCAGTGATACATGTATACCCATGTTTATATTGGCACAGGTTGTAATAGCTAAAACTTGGAAACAGTCCAATTGCCCATCAGTTGGAGACTGGATAAAAAAGATGTGGTTTTTCTATAAAACGGAATACTACTCAGCATAAAGAATGACAGACTAGAAACATTTATAGCTAAATGAATGTATACTGAGGCCACACTCTTAAGTGAAATAAATAGGATACAAACATGTAAATACTGAATAGCTTCTCTAGTGTGAAAAACTAAAAGTGTAAATAAGGTTCAAATGGTATAATTGATAATATGAAATAAGAAGAAAAGGGCTAAAGGAGTAGGGGAATTGGAAAGGTAGGGGAAAGGAAAGAAGGGAAAAGAAAAAAAAAAGAGGAAAAATGGAAACAATGTATCCATAAATAGGGAAGGGTGGAGGGGATGAAAGGAGGGAAGGTGGTTGGGGAAAAAGTAAGAACCAAGATACATCATGTAAAGGTGCAAGATCCCAACGATGAATGTAACAGTATTGTATACCTAAAAAGTACCAATAAACTTAATGGGAAAAAATTGTGCTGCTATAAACATGGATGTGCATATATCACTTTGACACACTTTTGGGAAAACACCAAGAAGTAATATTTGGGTCAAATGGAACTTCCAGTTTTAGTTTTTTGAGAAATCTCTAAACTGATTCCCATATTTGTTGTACCAGTCTACACTCTCACCAATAGTAAAGAAGGGTTCCTTTTATCCCACAACCCTGCCAGCATTTGTTATTGGTTGATTTCTTGATGGTAGCCATTCTTTCTGGAGTGAGATAGAATCTCAATGTTGTTTTAATTTGCATTTCTCAAATCATCAGTGATGTTGAACTTTTTTTTTTTTTTTTTTTTTTTTTGTACCAGGGATCGAACTTGTGTTCTTGTGTTTGCAAGACAGGCAGTGGAACCACTGAGCTAAATCCCCGGCAATGTTGAAGATTTTTGCTGTTTGTACTTCTTCATCTGAGAAATGTCTATTTATTTCAGATGCCTATTTTTATTGAGCCTTTAAATTTTGGGTGGTCTGACTTTTTGAGTTTTTATGTATTCTAGATATTAGGCCTTTGTGTGAGGAATAGCTGGTAAAAATGTTTTCCCATTTATTGGGTTGTCTCTTCACTCTGTTGGTGGTTTCTTTTGCTGTGCATCCCATCTTATTTTCTATGACAGTATTTTCTCCCAGAAGTCTTTTGCATATCTAATCTCATCTTGGTGTCTACTCCTCAGAAGACATGAGCACAGCAGTAGCAGTGGTAGTAACTGTCAGCTGTGATATTGGCTGTGTAGCCTTGAGTCTGGTCCTTCAGTCTAACTGGTGATTCTATGAGGTATTTAATAGACTTTCAATGCATACATTTTCTGCCAAAAATAGCCAGTCAATTTCTATTGCTTATGACTAATAACTGTCTGTAGTATACAGGTAAAGGACAAAAGCATTCTGTTACAATACAGCATGGCAAGAGTTAGAGCAGACAATTTGTGGGTGCACCTGGGGACACGTAATCCAGACTTTATGGCTTTCCAAGTGAAATAACTATGTGCTCCGTGGAATTCCTAGTCAGTCAGATCTTATCACTAACTTTACTGGCCACCTCAAACTAAAAGGCTCACAACTATCTCTCCAGTTTACCACTTCTTAAGCATAGTTCACAAAGTTAAATTCATGTAAGAACCACTGGAGGTCAGGAAGAACTAACTGCAAACTCCAGTCATCAGGCAATGCAAGTACTTAGAGAATTACACTTGGAGAAAAACTGTCCTAGGGCTAGCTCTACAGACTGGACCTAGAACAGTTTTATCCATCATCAGAGTGTGCATTTTGTAAAGACTTGTGCAGCTGAGTGGTCTGGGCCAGAGTTAAGATTGACTTAAGAGTCTTTTGTCTCTTTCTGGTACACACAAAAAATATCACCACCTAGTACAATTTAGTAACAGTGAAACAACGTACCTACACATTCATATTCTTTATTTGAAACATTAATAATTTGTTGGACCTAGAGGTGCTCAATCTTATAAATAAGGGGAAGAGATGTTCTGGTAGTATCAAAAGGAGAAAGGGACCTCTCCTACACTGCATGGTAATTCAGTGGATAAGAGTAGAAAGCAACAAAAAAGATTGTGAATCTTGGGTCATTACCAGATCACCTTCTTAGCAATCCTGCCTTTCCACCATGGCTTTATTTCTTTAAAAGAATTGTCCTTTCAATCTTTGAAAATAAATACCATAAACAGCATTCATTGAAAGCTAATAACAACACAAAAAGTGCAAAGTTTGCAAAGATATGAAACTCATAGCCAACAATGGACTGTAGCTGGGTGTGATATCACACATATGTAGTTCTAGCATTCAGGAGGCTGAGGCAGGAAGATTACAGGAGTGTGAGGCCTGCCTGGACTTCATACTGTAAGGAGTTAAAGGCCAGCATGAACTACATAGTAAGACCTTCTCTCAAAAAATAATCAATCAAGCCAGGGATTTAGCTCAGCAGTTCGGTGGCCTGCCTTGCAAGCGCAAGGACCTGAGTTCAATCCCTGTACCAAGAAAGAAAAAAAAAATCAATCAGCCTGGAATTTTGCTCAGTGGTTCCACTGCCTTCCTCACAAATAATAATAGATCAAGCAATCAATCAATAAGTGACCACAGGTTAATATTCAGTGGATGGAACAATTTATAATCTGTTTAGAGTTATTTTATGAAGAATAACCATATGTGTAAAGCATTATGCTTTGAAGTACAAATCATTAAGCAAAAGCTATAGGATGCAATTTTAATGTCAAATGGGCAATTTTAACACTTTTTTGTGAAATGTATTTGACTCTATTATACAAATTGGAATAAAGAACTGTACTTTAAGTGACATTAATACTAACATTTATTGAGTGCTTACTATATTCCAGGTATTGTTATAAGCCCTTTATGAACTAATTTAACATTTGCAATACCCTTATGAAACAGAATTATGATAATCTCTATTTATTGAATTTCTTTTGAGATAATGTCTTGCTATGTAGTTTAAGATGGTCTTCAAAGTGCTATGTAACCCAGGCTGGCCTTGAGCTTATGGCAATCCTCCTGCCTCAGCCCCCAAAGTGCTGGGATTATAGGCATGCACCACTACCTCCATCTTCTCCTATTTTTGGATAAAGAAAAGGAAGCACAGAAAAGGTAAGTGAATTGTCTAAGCTAAATTAGCTCAGATAGAAGAGCTTAGATCTGAACCTAGGAAATTAGGCTCTGGTTCCTAGTTCCTAGTCATTTAAAACAGCAAATAAATTGTGTTCAAAATTTAAATATGGCCTGCCAAGAAATTTTAGAAATTGATTTGACAATTCCAAGAATAGCAGCCAGAAAGACCTAGATTTGTGAAGTTCATATCTGAACTACTCTAGCAGTCACCTAATTGGTTTCCTTATCCTACTTTCTAAAGCCTACACCTTTCTACCTTACTAAACTTCATAAGATAACTTTCATCAGGTTTCTCCTTTGACCAAAAGCTGAGGGTTCCCTTCTTCCTATCTAATAGATTTGAAACTGGAACATACATCATAAACACCTGAGAAGTTGACGAAAAATACTTATTCTTCAGGCACCAACTCAGAAAATTTGATTTAATAGATTTGAGTTGGCCCTAGAAATTTATGTTTTAAGAAAGCTTTCTGACACATTGCTCTATGTGAGCAAGCATATGCTCTTTGTGCTAGAGTTCAAAACTGCCTGTGACATGCCCCAATGCCAGCTAACTCCTAGTATGAATGTTCTATTTTAGAAAGTCCATTATCCTCAAACTTCTGGTATTTGGGAGTTTCTAAATCAAAGCCTTTGCCCACCCTTTCCAACCCATCTGGAACAGTTTCTTGCTTTCTTTCCTCCTGTTCAAATACCACGCATCTTTCTAGATTAAGCCCAAGTTTCACCAATTCTATGAGACTCACCTTAAATTCTCCCAAGCTGGATGATATCACTTTTTTCTAGACAAGCCTGAACTGCTCTTTAGAACATATCTCTTCCCTAACTAGACTAAAGACTTCCAGGGCAGCCGGAGCTGCACTGTGCATTTATGGTAGCTACTACCTTCAAGTGGCTATCTAAATTTAAACTAATTAATATCCAACAAAATTAAAATTTCAATTCCTTACTCATTCTAACCACAACCACAAGTGTTCCATAACCATGTGTACTGAAAAGTACAGATACAGAACATTTCTATATTACAGAAAGTTCCAGTGGATGGGTCAAAAAGAGTCTGCTATGGTCACAGCTGCAGTCTTTGCAAGTACTTCCCTATAAAACTTGCTTACTTAGAATTTAAAGGAAATATTTATTCTGAAGACAAAAAATGATGGATTTTCTTTTTAAACTGATTCACACTTGTAGTAAAAATAAGGAGCTCAGAATATAAGTCTCAAGAGCAAATATCACTCAATATTTCTAATCAAATCTCAAAATCCTTGCCTTGAAGGATTCTCATCTTCCTTGAATTCTGCTGCATTTGGCTTCATGGACAATAGATTTCTCCCTTCTACTCCAAAAAGCTGTCCTCATTGACTTCCATGACACTGAAACAGTAAGAAGAATTGTCATTAATAATTTATTATTTACTTACTTTATGCTAGGCACCATAGTAAACACTGTACATACCTCAACCACTATATAAGGCAAATACTATTAAAGGTCAAACATCTTGTTATGGTTTATATCTAAATGTCCCCATGAAAGCCTCTTATGCTCAGAGGTGGGCTTGTGCAAGGTGACTGGACCATAGGGCCACTATAACTGACTCATTGTTAGGGCGTGGGGCATGGTTAGGTGTATCAGTTAAGGTTGGTTCACTAGAGGAACGGAATGTAAAGGGGTGTGTGCACTGGAGAGCCCAAAGATCCAGCCAAAAGTCAAAGGCTAAGAGCTCACTATAGAACCCTGTGCAAGTCCATATCAGGAAGCTAAAAAATAGACATTGAAAGGCTAAAGAGTTTGCACTGGAAAGTTGAAGAATCTGTGCTGGAAGCCTGGAGATGGACATCCAAAGGCAATGTCAAATATTGGAACTCTCCGAAGAAGTAAAAGTGAGATTTCTTTCTTTCTTTTTTAAACTTTAAACATGTAATTACTGCAGGATTGGCCACTTTCTACGTATTATTCTGTAATGGTAGTATCTTTCTTGTATGCATCTAAGAAAGTCTGTATTTGCCTTAGAGTATCTTCCCAAGAAGTTGTTTTGCTTACTTTGGTTCCACTTTATCCTAAAGAACAAATGGGCACATCTGGGAATCTGTCAAGAGACAGTTGGATCATGCTTTAGGAGAATATTTAAGCCTTTCTAATTTATTTTCAGACTTAGTTCACTAGGTTAAATGCTAAATATTCCTGGAAAGTATTTGCATATTCCTCTTTCAATAGAGTCTAGCTACAACAATGAGGAATGAACAATAGCTTTGTGTGGTAGGAAGAGGTTGTATCACCCTCATGGACTCTAATGAAATGCCCAAAAGAAAAAAAGGAGATGCTCCAAAAAGTCTTCTCAGGTTATTCCTACAGTGGAAAATCAACATGAATGATATTTTTTTGAGATTGGGTATCATATTGCTATACAGTTCAGGTTAGCCTTAACTCATTATGTAGCCCAGGCTTGTCTCCAATTCACAATAACGGTCCTGCCTGAATCTCCTGAGTCCTTGGCTTACAAATATAGGTCACCATGAAGAATACCTCCCCCAGCTTTTTGCTCCACTCCTCTGTTATTTTTCCAGCATCAGAATCATTTATTTATTTCATATACATTATAAAGTTAGTTATCATATATAGTGATAACTCACTTCACAAATGTAATGCATTCCACAATTCTGGTCATGAACTGTGTTGGTCATGAACTGAATCAAATTTCCCCATAAAGTTCAATGTAAATAAGATTAATCAGTTCTGACACCTATGAACATGGTTGCAACCTGATTTTGGTGGCAAACAAATCAAATTTTCCCATAAGGTTCAATAAAAATAACGTTAATCTGTTCTAAACCATGTGTACTTTTTAACCACCAAAATATAAAACAAAATACAGTACAGTGTGAAGAGAGAACACTAACCTTGTTTGAGGCCACTTCTGGTGCAGAGGACAGGAAGGTGGATGGGGAGCAGGTTATTGTTTGGATGATAGTCCTCCTCCATAAGGGTTCCAGGGAGGTCTCCTTCAGGGGTTTCCTCTCTATCTCTCAGCTGCAGAGTCAATTTTGACCAAAAAAAATCTGTCTAATGTCACTTGTTTTTTCCTGTGCTGCAAAACCTTCTGGAAATGAGATACCATGTTACTGTTGATCAGATTCAACACTTTGTTTATTATAGTTATGCTGGGTTGGTGCTTCTCAAAGAAATCCTGGCACTCATTCCATTTTTTCCATAATGGACTTTATCACATCCCTGCTAACCTCCCTGTCTTCCTCTTCCTCAGGGAATGCCTCTCAAAAAGCGCGTTCTGCTGCTCACTCTGGAGTTCAGCAAGTTCATCCATTGTCAGATCCTCCTAATGATCCTCAACAAGCTCCTCTATGTCTGCACCATTGATGTCCAGACCATATTTTGGGCCAGAACCTTCAAAGTCATATTCAGTAACACATTCTGGCTACAACTTTCTCCAGGCTGAGTTTAAGGTCCAGTACATGACATCTTCCCAGGCTTTATTAATGAAGTTGATGCAGATGAGGACATTGAAATGTTTCTTCCAGAACTCCTTCAGAGTCAAGAACATCTCTTCCACAACACAAAGTGAAAACCATCTTTGGGTACAGCTTCTTGAAGTTGCAGATCACTTGCTTATTCATGGGCTGCAGAAGAAGTGTCATGTTAGAGAGATGAGGTCATACACAGCATTCATATCATCTGCCAAGGCTGGAGGGTGTACCTGGGAATTGTCCATCAGAAGAAGACATCTTTTGGGCAGTTGGTCAGAAAGATGTTTCTTTTTTCTTCCATTCCCCTCCCTTCCCTTCCCTTCCCTTCCCTTCCTTTCCCTCCCTTCCTTCCTTCTTTCTTTCTTTCTCTTTCTTTCTTTCTTTCTTTCTTTCTTTCTTTCTTTCTCTTTCTTTCTTTTTCTTACCTGCCTGCCTTGTTTCTTTCTTTCTTTCTTTCTTTCATATCAGGAATTGAACTTGGGACCTTGCGCTTACAAGGCAGGTGGAGGAACCACTAAGCTAAATCCCTGGCCCCAGAAAGATATTTCTTAATGTTGGGTGAGAACACCTCATGCAATTGCCTTGTGACCCAAGATTTCACATTGCCCTCCCACATGACAGCCAGTCTGACCTTATTCACATTTTGGTCCCCGAATGCACAAGGGGTCTGGGAATAGTCCACCAGTAGTGGCTTAATCTTCAGATGGGCACTTGGGTTAGCACACAGCAAAAGGGTCAATCAGTCCTTCATGGGCTTAGTGCCCTGGCAGTGCCTTTTCCTTCTGCATAATATAAGTTTTGTTCAGCATCTTCTTCCAGAAGAGCCCTGTTTCATCACAGTAGAACACTTGTTGAGTGATATATTCTTCTGCCTTCATGAATTCCATGAATTCTTTCTTGTGGGCTTCTGCAGAGGCCTTGTTAAACCTGGAAGCCTCACCATGTCATCACACTGTGGATGCCTCTTCTCTTTGGAATTTAACAAACCAACCTCTACTGGCTTTAAATTTATCACTAATTACACTTATGAAAAGGTTTTCCTTTTTTTGTAGTAAATCACTATGCAATTTCCTGGTTTTTTAAATAGATCATAGCTTCACTAACACTATCACCTGCTAGCTGTTTCTCATTCAACCACACTAACAAAAGTGTCTCCACTTCTTCCAGCACTTGTGCCCTCTGCTTGGTTAACCACTTACCTTTCCAAGTACTTAAATACAGGATGACTAAACATTGCATTGTTTAAAAATGATTTTTATAACATAGTATAACAGGAAATGTAAAATGGCAATTGCATCAAATTCATTCAAGAATCAACTAGTTGAAATAACATCTGTCTGACACTCCAGCTAGTATGTAAACAAATACAGTACCCAAATGATGCTTGGGGTAAATGGTTAAGTGGTTAACTTGTTACTCCTTTTGCCACATCAGGTCCTTTGATGGCATCTTTATTCTTCAAAATAGTTAAGATTGTTGACTTTGTCATCTTGTACTCCAAGGCCAGATCAGTCACACAAATACCACACTCATGCTGTTCTACAATTTCCTTCTTCAATTCAATGGTTATTTTCTTCAGAACCTTCTTCTTACCATATTTGCTTTACATTTTCTTGTTATCTTCATTACTGTTCTGAACATTCTTTTTACTACCATGCTTGCTCTGCACTTTCTTTGGAGCCGTGATGGGTTGAATAATATTGTACAGTATTTTCTGTGCTAAAAAACACATGACAAAGCTTCACAGTAAGTGCACACAGGTCTATCTGGAACTGAAATCTCACCTAGGGGAAGCCATGACCGTGTGTCAGAATGAGGAAGATGGTCACGTTCATTCATGTTCCTGTGGGGAAGATGACTGTGGTCATATTTGTCACTGGATGCAGAATTTGAAATTGGAAGAAAAAATTTGCCAAACATTTCTGTTCATAAACCAAATTGATTGCAAATAGAAGCATTAAGGAACCAAGGTATTACTCTATAAAACTCAACTAATAGGATAGATAACTTATAAAATATGGAAGATAATTGTTACTATGTCAAGGTACACTTTCAGATACATTGTCTGCACTACATTACAGTAATTTTATGTCTCTCACGCTCTCTCACTTCCTACTTTTATTTCAAACTCTGTAGATAAAGATAGATAGATAGAGCAATATTTAAGCTTGTGTGACTGAGTTATGTCAGTTAACACTATAGTCTCAAGGTACATCCATTTTCCTCATGTCCATTGGTGTTTGCTTTATGAAGTTGCTTGTGTTTGTATATGGTACATATATGTTTATAATCATTAACCCTTACTATTAAATTATTCCATTACCCAATATGTAATGACCTTTTTTATCTCTTCTAATCAGTCTTAGCTTGAAATTCACTTTTTCTAAAAGTAGGAGAGAAACTCTTGCTTTTTTCCAGGTTCCCATTGCATGAAATATTGATTTCCATCCTTTGATTTTTTAATGTGAGCATCTTTTTGAGTTAAATGTGTTTCTTGCATGCTACATATTGTTGGGTTTTCTTTCTTGACCTACTCTGCCAATCTGTCTTTTGACTAGGAAATTGAGACCACTCACATTGAGAGTTATTACTAAGAGGTAATGACTTATTCCTGTCATTGCATCTGTTCTTGATTGCCTCATCCCCTCCCCCCCCCGTTTGCTTAGCTTCCCACTCCACCAGGCCTATTCATTCATTTTGGTTTATTGATGCTGTTGGCTGCATTTCTTCTTTCTAGGATATCCTTGAGAATTTTTTGTAGTGCTGGTTTGGTGGTCACAAATATCTTGAGATGCTCCTTGTCATGGAAAGGCCTTATTTCTCTGTCAGTTTTAAAGGAAAATTTTGAAGAATACATAAGTCAGGGATAGAAGCTGTTATCGTGCAAAGCTTGAGACACTTCACTTTAAGATATCCTATCTTTTAAAGTTGGTGTAGAGAAGTCTGCTGTGATTCTAATATTTTTACCTTTGTATGTGATTCTTTGCTTTTCCCTATCAACTTTTAAGATTTGTCTTTGTGAACTTTGAGTACAATGTGGCTCTGAGAGGTTCTCTTTTAGTCATGGCTATTTGTTGTTCCATGTGTCTCATTGATCTATATGTTTATTCCTTTCCCTTTATTTGAGAAGTTTTCTTCTGTTATTTCTGTGAACAGTTTTTTATGCCATTTGTGTTATCTTCTAATTTTTCACTTATTCTAGTTATTCTTAGATTAGTCTTCTTTGCATCATCTAGCAGTTGTTGGATCTATTTTCATGTTCGCTTGTTGTTTTTAAAGTGTCTTTGACTAGTCGGTCTTCGAAGATATCATTGTCTTCTGGTTCTGAAACTCTATCCTCACAATGGGTGGTCCTGCTGCCCATATTTTCAGTATAATTTTTAATCTCCTATATTTCTGATTAAAATATTTTCATGGACTCTAATTCTTTGGTAAACTGAGAACTCAGTTTTGCATCATTTTGTTTAGCTCATCTAGCTTTCTATTTGTGAATTCTGAAAGCTCCTGAATCTTTTTGGTTATTACCCTGATTATCTGATTAGTTATAGCTATTTAATCCTGCTGAGTATCACTTTGAGCAGTTTTCCAACTTCCTCTGCTATCCTCTCAAGTAATTCAGGTATGTGACTTATAATATTCTGTCCCTCAGTGCACCCCTCTATTTGCTTCAAGGGAATTAGGAGCTTGTGGAGGTTTTTAATTGTCTTTACATGTTTCTATTGTTTTTGTTTGTTTTGTTTTATGCTGAGGAGCCTTATAGTCTAAAGGCTTTGTTGCTGGTATAGAGATCTCTTTAGCTGCCTTTCAGTGATGTACTTTGTGCATGACTAAGTATAATCCTTTGCCACAGTCCCAAGATTTGACCATCTTGGTTATTTTGGGAGAGGAGGATACAGTGTTGTTACCCCAAAATCCAGTTTTCTGAGAAAGTACTCTAGTATTATTAATGTAAAGAAGGCAATCTGAGTGTTTCTTAAAGAGAAATAGCAACAATTATGTTGCCCTTTTAATAACAAGCAAAATCACTACAGTAATATCACCCAAGGCAAATTAGATATTAACATATCATAAGAATCAGTTATGTAGCACACTTTATCCTAGTGAAGAAACCATCAATTATGATGTAAACATTAAGGCAATGTAGGTACTGCCTTATAGCTAAAATGTGTTAAATGTAACAACTACCTTTTTGCTAATAGTTGAAAAGATTCAATAGTTACGTGGCAGAGTTAAGTACAAAAAGATTAACAAGCATTTATGGTTATATTACTAAAGATTTAGGGTTGGGAATGGGGGATGCAAAAGGAAAAATGTGAAACCTTAAACTGTATGATATGAAGAGGAGAGAGAAGTGGTACAAAGGATGTTATTGGAAAGCAGAAAGATATCTATAATTTTTTTTGGTAGTGGAGATTGAACTTGGGACCTTGCACTTGAGAGGCAGGCAGTGGAACCACTGAGCTAAATCCCCAGCCTTAGAAGGGTGTCTATAGAATTGGATAAACGTAAGTAAAAAACCTGACAAGAAATAGAAGACAAAACAAAAAGTGGGAGAAAAAAGAAATTATATGGAAAGTAAAAATTGGAAAAATTAAGGGGAAAATTTTTAAAAGGGGGAAGAGGAAAACATAGAAAAATAAAAGAAGAAAAAGAGATTAGAAGCAAGGCTAAAGGACAAAGGAATATTACTGAGGCTCTAGGAAACTAGTGAAAAGGACAAGAGAGAAGGAAAAAAAGAAAAAGGGGAAAAATGAAACAAAACTGAAAACAGTGTACTCTCACGACCAAATGAACAAAACAAAACACAAAAAAGAAATTTCTGTGTGATTTTTGAGCCTGTGATTATTTTGTGGGGGTCTATAGTTTTGTGGAAGTGTCCAATTCAAGACCTACCTCTGCTCTCACTGGTAGGCAAAGAAGAGCTCTGATCCATGTTGGATATAGTCACCAGCAAGCCAGCAGTAGGATTAGGGCAGTGCTAGTTCTGGAAATTTCAAATCCGCATATTCAGGCTGAACGTGACCTCCGGTCAAGGGATTAAGTCATGTAGCTTATAACACTCTGGGTGTCTCTTGTTGGCCTAACCACAGCTTGCTGACCACAGAGGTTTCTTGTGGCCATTCTTCATCCATCAACTGTAGGAGTATAGTACTGGGAGCCCTGAGATGAAACCAATCTGTGGCTATGATGAGTCCCAGGTTCACTTGGCCCCACATCCAACCAAGCACTCTCTCCAGGGGATATGGTGGTCACTTGGACTGGGGTTTACCAGCTGTTGTGTTGCACAACATTTGCTGGTCCATTTCACTGATGCAATTCTCCCTGAAGGCCCCTGGAGTCACCTGCTTTCACTGTTTCTCTATAGATTTGGCCATTCTTTCTGATGAGCCAGGAGCTGGAAGAAGATGCAGATTGACCCCTCCCTTTTTTGCCTTCTGTTCTGTCTCTTCAATTGTTCTGTGGGCTACAATTTTCCTGTCATATCCTTCCTGGATTGCAGGGTTCTACTTTCCTTCTTTTCTTCACCAAGTTGTTATTTTCCAGTGTCTGAATTTCAAATCTTAGAGAGGCTGATTTGTTGCTGCTTATTGTTTTGCCATCTTCTCAATAGTTGTCCAGACTTCCTTTTTCCCTTCCCTTTTTATTTCATTGAGGCCACAAGCCAAATGGTTGATTCCACTCACATCCATGGTGGATATTCCCTCTTCAGTAAGTCAATCATCCAGACATACCCAGAATTATGCTAAACTAACTCACTAAGCGTTTCTTTTTTTTTTCTCATTGAGTTTATTGGTACATTTTAGGTATACAGTACAGTTACATTGATTATTGGGATCTTGTACCTTTACAGGACAGGTCTTGGTTCTCATTTCCCCCTTGTCCCTGCCCTCCCTTCACCCCTCTTCCCTCCTTTACAAACACTTCATTTCCATTTCTTCGTTTTCTCAT
The DNA here is from genome assembly GCF_012274545.1 of Fukomys damarensis. Classification (NCBI taxonomy): domain Eukaryota; kingdom Metazoa; phylum Chordata; class Mammalia; order Rodentia; family Bathyergidae; genus Fukomys; species Fukomys damarensis. Next base: position 78,448,695 of record NW_022900951.1, read on the forward strand.
ATTTTTTCTTTTCCCTTATTAGCTTTCCCCTACCTTCCCATTTTCCCTACACCTTTAGCCCCTTTCTTCCTATTTCACATTGTCCATAATATCATTAGGATCTTATGTACTATTATAGTTTATTCACACCAGAGAAACTATTTGGTATTTACACATGTGTGACTTATTTATTTCACTTAGGAGTGTATCCTCAATATGTACTATGAATGAATCTATTTTCTCATTCTTTATAGCTGAGGAATATTCCATTTCATAGAAAAACCACATCTTCTAGAAAAAAGAATAAAAAAGATCATTTGGAACCATAAGGACCTAGAATAGCAAAAGCCATCCTAGGCAACAGAGACATGGTAGTGGGTATAACAATTCCCAATTTGAAACTATACTACAAAGCCATTGTGATAAAAACAGCATGGTACTAGCCAGGTGTGGTGGTGCATGCCTGTAATCCCAGAACTTGGGAGGCTGAGGCAAGAGGATCACTGTGAGTATGAGACCAACCTGGACTACACAGTGAGTTCCACAGCAGTCTGAACTACATAGTGAGACCCTGTCTCAAAAAATCAAAACCAAACCAAAACAAAACAAAACAACAACAACAACAACAACAAAAGCATGGTACTGGCAAAGGAACAGACCTGAGGATCAGTGGAACAGATTGGAAGGCACAAAAACAACTCCAGATGTACTCAGTTATGTCATCTTTGACAAAGGAGCTGACCATCCTCAGTGGAGGAAAGATAGCCTCTTTAATAAATGATGTTGGAAAAACTGGATCTCAACCTGCCAAAGATTAAAATTGGACCCTTACCTTTCACCATGCACTAAATTAAAATACAAGTGGATTAAAGATCTAAATATTAAAACAGAAACACTAAACTTGCTGGAAGATAAGTTAGGCAGAACTCTTGAAGACACTGGCATAGGAAAAGACTTCATGAACAAATCCTCAGTAGCATGGGAAGTAGCACAAAGAATCAACAACTGGGATCTCATCTTGTTAAAAGCTTCCACTAGGCAATTCTTATTCAAGTTGACGTGAACACTATCACATCACTGGGGATATGACCTAGAAGAGAATATCTCCTTCCCTATCCCCTCATTTCTTTCTCTGTTTTCTGGCCTGATATGACATAAGCAGCTTTTCCTTTGCCATCCTGTTTTCTTCCTTGGATCCAGCCAAGCATAGACTGAAATTTCTGAAATATAGGCCAAAATAAACCTCTCCTTTACATCGCAGATGTTGTGTATTTTGTCTCAGTGATGAACATGACAGATGTACCAGAGAAGTTGGATCATTGATATAAAGGTACCTGACCGTGTGGTTCAAAAGCCTTTGGAACTGATTTGTGAGCATTTGGAAAGGTTTGGAAATGCTGGCCAGAGAAACTCTAAAATGCAGTAAGCAAGCTTGATGTGCAGTACTGGTGAGAGATCAAAATACCAGAATACTGATGATAATCCAGACAATAAATACCAGGCTCGATTAGGAATTCCACTGAATTGAATTGAATTTCATTCAATTAGGTATTCCATTGACAATTGGGCTAAAGACCATGTGTGTTTTTCTCTGGTAGAAAAATTGTCTGTATTTTGCTCATGTTATGAAACTTTGTGGGAGACTGAGATTAGGAGAACCAAACTAATCTGGTGGGGAAAATTTCAAGGCGGTCCAGTGTTCAGACTGCACCATGGGTACTAATTGTTGCATTTAGCAAGATCTACTAAGAGAAGTAGGAACAAAAAGCCAAATTAAGTAACCTGAAAACTTTGCTGATAACCAGAAAGGAAACACCTGTAAAATTTTGGCCTAGGTCAGCTTGGCTACTGAAAAGATTAGCATAAAAAGGAGCCAAGGGGCTGCGGATTTAACTCAGTGATTCCGCCACCTGCTTCACAAATGCAAGGTCCTGAGTTTGATCCCTGGTACCAACAAAAATAAATAAATAAAATAAAATTTAAAAAAACTGGATCCAGGTACTTTGCATCACAACAAAAGGAAGCATGTCTTGAAGGCATCCAGAGAAACAGTAAGACTCTGCCCTTTCCCCTGCAAAAGTGAAAGACTGCTTTGAGAAGTAAGCCCCAGGGTGCTCTTCTCTTTCTGAGCCAAAAAGGGAAATATTTCCCAGAGTTCAGTCACCCAGGCATTCAAAAGCTTTTGCAGCCCTGAACTAAGTAGGCCTGGCTATTTCTGGCACCAGACTTTGGTGTCAACCACATTGTCTTAGTTTTATAGGCACACAGAATGCAAGAGTCATAGTGTCGGGGAGGCTTCCATCCAGATTTCAGAAGAAGATCTGAAAGGCCAGGTAATGTGCCATTCAGAGAGCGGTATGTGAAGCTGTGAGAATGAAGTTGAACGTGCAGTGGAGATCCCAGGAAGTTGGAAAAACAAGGAGCATAGAACATTGAATAAAAACCACGAGCAATGAGTGGAGCCACCCCAAGAAAGAAGCCATGAGGGCTACAACAGGCAGCCATAGAGACAGAGCCACCAAAGTCATTTGGAGTTCACATCTCTCCACACATTGTTCTGCATGCTGGACATGGAGCTACAGAAGTTAATGTTTTCCTTGCTGAGTTTCAGTTTTGCTTCAGTCTCATTGGCTTTTTATCCCTCCATTCTCCCTTTTAGAATAGGAATATTTACCCTGTGCCTTTGTATGTTGTATGTTCTTTTTTAAATTTTTTACAGGGGATCATAGGTAAGAGTTTGCCTCAATTCTCAGAGAAGACTTTGGACTTGGACATTTTAGCACCAATGAAGCTGTTAAATAAAATTTTGGCAACTCTTAGAGATGGACAAAATGCATTTTGGCACAAAGAGATGTGCATGAGTCTTTTGGGGGTACAGGGGTCGAATGCTCTGGTTTATATCTAGATGCACCCCTCCCTCAGAAGGAGAGCTTGTGGAAGGTGACTAGACCATGAGGCTGCTATAGCCGACTTTCTGGTATGAGGTGGAGCCTGGACAGGGAAGGCAGATTGTTGGAGGCATGACCTTGAAGGGTAAATCTCCCTCGCTGGTTTCTCTTTTCGCGGCTTCCTGACCATCATGATATGAGCAGCTTTCCTTCATTACACCCCTCTGGCATATTGCTTTTTGCCTTGGGGTCAGCCAAACAGACTGAGATTTCTAAAACATTATCCAAAATAAATCTTTCCTTTAAGTTGCCGGCATCAGGTATTGTGTCTCAGGGAAGAAGGAAATGAACAAAACACATCCCTAGACCAGAAATCCAAAATGTGAAATATGTTGAAATTAGAAGTGTTTCAAAGTTTGAAGGATTTCAGAGTTTCAATTTTCTGATTAGGGATGCTTAACTAGTCAACAATGCAGTTATTCCAAAATCTGATAATCTCTGAAATCTGGAATATCTCTGGTCCCGAGCTTTTCAGATGAGATATACTCCATTTTATAGATGAAATATCTGAAATTCAAAGAGATTAATTGATTTTTTTCAAAGTCCCTAACCTGGTGGTGCTGGAACTAGAATCCAAATCTCCTCCAATGCTCTTCTTATGAGTCATTATTAGATCAAATGCATGAAATAGTTCAGACTATCAAAATTCCAAAATCAAAGAATAGAAATTTCTATTTAAAAGTGTATCATTTTTTTTCTTTTCCTTTGTCTCTGTCCTTCCAAAACTTTCTCTTACGCTATCTCACATATTCCCAGGTTATATTTTCAAGGTCTGAATAGCCTAGGGACTAGAGAGTCAATTACCAAGTTATCGAGAAAAAGTACCACAGTAGGTCTAGGAGAAGAGAAAACATGTTCTGCCTTTCACGTTCCAAAATTCTGTAGGCCCCTGACATTAAAATCTGTGTAGTTCAGGACTTAAAATTTTGATCCAAGCACTTTGCCCATGGCCTATTTTATTTTATTTTTCTGCATTGAGTTTATTGGTACATTTTAGGTATACAGTACAGTTACATTCATTATTGGGATCATGTAACTTTACATGACAGGTCTTGGTTCTCATTTTTTCCTCTTGTCCCTGCCCTCCCTTCACCCCTCCCCCCCCTTTACAAACACTTCATTTCCATTTTTTCATTTTCTAATATTTTTTTCTTTTCCCTTATTAGCTTTCCCCTACTCTTCCCACTTTTCCTACACCTTTAGCCCCTTTCTTCCTAGTTCACATTGTCCATTACCATGACCTATTTTAATTATACCAGGGACCGTTTACAATTTTTGATTCCCAGGGCAGTGTTTTCTGTCCATAGCTTCTACCAGAAAGAGACAAACATGACTGAAAAATGTTCAGCTTTAGGTTGGAACAGTCACTTGCTTACTACTGTCACACATTACACTGTTTACTAATGCCCATAAACAGGTCAAACTCAATATTCCAGGCCAGCAGACAGAAGGTAAGGATATGTAAAAATTATAGTAACCTTACCACCCCTTGCCTTCCTAAAAAGGAGATAATTAACACTACTCATTATGCAAAATCACCAGGCTCTCATTATGAGTTCTGAGCAATGCAAGCCCCAGCTACTGGAAATGGTGAGTCAAGTTAATGATTGTGCAGACTCCACAGACTCTGAAGCCATTATTCCTTATTCAAGTTAAAAAAGAATAAGGAAAACCATCTTCTTGTCCTAGTTCAGGAACATACTGACTCTGTATGTACATGTGTATTCAGTGAGAATTTTTTCTTTTATCTATTCATGCTCCACAAACAATATCTTATATAATAGGATAAAGATTTATGCTTTAATATTTTACAAAAATGTTACTATACAAAATTTTCTGCAAGTTTACCCACACCACTGTGGTTTTGACTCATTTTGCTTTAGTTCTTTGCTGCTATGTGTGACTATAATTCATTCATTTTAACAGTTTATGGAATCCCCCCACCCACAAGATGAATATACAATAATTTATTTTTTAATTTTTTAAATCTTTATTAGGTTCATTGGTACATTTTAGGTATAAAATACAGTTACATTCATCATTGGGATCTTGTACCTTTGCATAATTTATCTTTGTTCTTATTTATCCCCATTCCCCAGCCCTCCCTTCATACCCTCCACCATTCCGCATTTATAAAAATATTGTTTCCATGTTTTCCCTTTTCACATATTTTCTCTTTTCCCCTACACCTCCCACTTCCTCCACTCCTTTATATCTTTTCTTCCTATTACACAATATCAATTATGCATTTTGATGCAGAAAAACCATTCGACAAAATTCAGCACCCATTCATGATAAAAACCCTGCAGAAAATTTGAATAGATGGTATTTATTTTAACTTGATAAAGGCTATCTATGAAAAACCAATAGTCAACATCATACTAAATGGTCAAAAATGGAAAACCTTCACAGTAAAATCAGGAACAAGACAAGGATGTCCACTGTCACCACTTCTGTTCAATATAATTTTGGAAACATTAGCCACAACAATTAGACAAGAGAAAGAAACAAAAGCAATAAAGATAGGAAAGGAAGAAGTTAAACTGTCATTATTTGCTGATGATATACTCTACATAGAAGACCCAATATACCATAATTTATGCACTCATTCTGTTGACAGTCTTTGTTATAGTTGAAATATAAATTGCCCCCTCAAAGACATGTATGGAGGTCTTGATGCCCAATGTAGCAATGTTCAAAGATGGAACCTAGAAAGGTAATTAGTGCTAACCTCCCCATTGATGAGTTAATAGCTGAATAAGCTATTAGGAGTTGTGGCCCAGCTGGAGAAGCAGGTCACCAGCAGGCCTGTGAAAGGAATGTCAGGCCCCTGTTCCCTTCCTCTCCAGCTCTTTCTCTTCATCTCTGCTTCCAGGCTATGAGAAAAGCAGCTTTCCTACACTATGCCCTTCTGCCATAACATTTCTGCATTGACATAGGCCTAAGGCAGTGGAGCTAACTAACTGAAATTTCTGAACCCGTGAGCCAAAGTAAACCTTTCTTCCTCTTAATTGTGTCAGATATTTTGCCCAAGCAATGGAAATGTTTACCAATAAAATCATTTAGGTTGCTTCTCATTTCTCACTATCACAAACAAAATTCTTCAATGGACGCATATATTCACATGTGTATCCTCATGCCCATGTGGGAAGTTTTCTCTTCATTACATATCTAGAAGTGGTACTGCTTGGTCTTTAGAGTATGACTAAGTTCAGCTTTAGTAGATACAGCCAAATAGCTTGTCAAAGTTTTTGTACCAGTTTACACCACCAATAGTGTACAAATCATACAGTAAATCCACATCTTCAGAAATACATGATATTTTCAGTCATTTCATTTCAACTACTCTGAGGAATATGGAATAATATCTAGCTTGAATTTTCCTGATTACTGGTGAGATAGAATAGGAAATCCTAAGGCATGAAATCAAAGTTTATGGTTGAACCAACTCTTCTGAGGACTAGCCAAGTATACACAGACTTCAGAGTCTCCACGTGCAATAGCTAATGCTACATCTTTGAAGTGAAACCACAAAAATGCTGGCACTGACCTAAGGCAAAGTTCTCCTTGCCACAACAGTGGCAACTCAGGTTCCTTCCTGCTGTCTCATCAATCTAGGTACAGTACTGACTCTAAATGTCCTTGTGTCAAAACAGCAGCACTGGTTTTTCAGAATGCAGCTAAAATGCCATGTGGTATTAGTATTAAAGAGTACAGCATGGTAAATGCCCTTTTCATCCAGCATCAATAAAACAGAACTTTCTATATTAATATATAAAATTCAGACCATAATAGCAACATGGTTTAAAGTGCTGCTTTTCAAACTCTAATGTGCATGTAAGTCATTTGGAAATCATGTTAAAATGTATATTTTTTACTAATAGGTAAAGTGAAATTTGAGGTTCTACATTTTTAACATGATCCCAGATGCTCCTGGTCTAAAAACACACTTTGAGTTCAGAATATGAACCATGAAGTGAGACAGATGTACAATTCAATCTCAGTTCTTCTGCTTCTTAGCTGTGAAATCACTAACAGGATTCTTAATCTCTCTAAGCCTTACATTTCTCATCTATAAAAGGGACTTTTTTATAAATTGCCTTTTTCATAGGGTTGCTGTGCAGGTTAAGTGAAATAATGCACAGAAAACATGTTTAGCACAGTGCATATGAAGAACAAGTAATTAATGAATACTAATTATTATTATATTCCATGAACTGCTACTCCCACAGGTCTCCGATTCTCTGAAGACTGCAGTTCAGAATGATTATCTAAAAGCACCACAAGAGCATAGATTAATCAGAGAAAGACAGAGAGAGAGAGAGAGAGAGAGAGAGAGAGAGATGGATTGAATCATATTTACTCATATTTCATTAGGCTTCTTCATTGTCTTCTTATTCTTTGAAAAGCGAGACCTCCTTTCTATCAGTTAGGGTACCACCAGAAAACAGATGACACACTCCAATTAGCATAATTAGTGGAAAGTTTAAGAAAAGGACTATAGACAAAGGTATGGACAGAGGTAGGAAAACCAACAGGAAGAGAGAGTACAGTAACTTGGTGCTGTTGCAACCCCTACACCCTAAAGGATAAAGGGAAGGGCAGACACCCTATAAGAAAAAAGGGAGAATGTGATGTAGAGTCTCTTTAAGAGGAGCTATGACCTTTAGTTAAAGGACAGTAGCCAGCCTGAGGCAATCCTGTGAAAAGAAAGCCAGGAACAAATAACCTGACATTAATTTCTTCCCTCCCTTTCATGTCCTGCCAGGGACATTGCTCAAACCCATCAGGAGTCAGGAAGCGAAAGAGACTCACTGATGTAATCCATATGAGTTAACCTCCCAGGGCACAAAACAGGGTATAAAAGGGTAGAATTTGCATCAAAAGAATTAAGCAGAAGGTATATGGTATACCACCCATAACATATATGGGATACGGTTAAAAGAAGATGAGTATTTAAATTTTAAAATAATTTATTACTACAGTAAAAGAACAGTGCCACTGACTTCCTCAAAATATTACCCCTCACTTCAACACATTTATCCCATCATTCTGCCACTTTCTGAAGCAGCTCTGGAAGTCTTCTTTCATGAGTGTCTTTAACTGTGCTGTTGTGGCTGCCTCCATTTCTGAATCCACTTAAAACAATGACCTACAGTGGTCATTTTGACATTGTGAAAGATCCAAAATTCACACTGTGCCATATCTGATGAATAAGGTGGATGAGGACACGCCATAATGTTTTTATTTCACAAAAATTCCTGTAAACATTTTGAATCAATTATATTCATAAAAAGATAGAAAAGAGGATTTCCAGAATTGCTTCAGGTAGTAGCAAGAACAATGGGATAAGTGTGTTCAAAGTGAGGGGAGTATTTTGAGGGTGGTTAATGACAATGTGTCTTTTACTATAATTAGTTTTATTTCTGATGTAAACATTCTCCATATTTTTGACACATTTCATATACATAACCATAATACATTAAAAGTACAACACTGTATACACTGTATTCTTCTGACCAAACCAAAGAAAACAAACTACTTTGGACAAAACAAAGCTAAACTCAACCGGTTTGTCACTACATGAGAATCAATAGCTTCCAGGGCATCTCTTCATTGGGTGTCTTGTAATCATCCAAAACTAAATGTAACTAAAGCTGAAATTATCTTCCTCTACCACAATAACTCTACTTCCCCATTTGCACTCATGGTAGCATTTGGGTATGTCAATCTCTCAACCTCAACATCCTTCATTTTCTGTCTGCCTGTTTAAATCCTACTTATCCTTTAAGCTCCAACTCAAATACTTTTCCCTCCTACTAGATCTCTTCCCCCCAAATTCTGTAGCCCACATTGATTGCCCTTGTCTATGAAGACTCATAACTAGTAATTTAGTAATTGTCGCAGGTACTGCTATTTAACTGGCTTGTATGTACATACTATCATGCCAGCCAGATAATGCACTTCTTGAGCAGGAACTATGTTTTAACTTTCTTTTTCTCCTTGAGAAGACCAAGCATCTTGAAACTTATTGCATATGAAAGCTATACAATAAACACCTGAAGAAAGAAGAGACCTAATTTTCCATAAGAAGTTCTGAGAAAAAGCCTAGCTCTCTGGGGCCTGCCTAGCATTTATTTTTCTCATTGAGTTTATTGGGACCTTTTTGGTATACAGTACAGTTACATTCATCATTGGGATTTTGTACCTTTACATGACAGGTCTTGGTTCTCATTTTTTCCCCTTACCCCTGCCCTCCCTTCACCCCCTCCTCCCTTTCCTATTTACAAATACATTATTTCCATTTTTTCATGTCTTTTTTCTTTTCCCTTATTTCCTTTCCCCTACCCTTCCCACTTCCCCTACACCTTTAGCCCTTTTCTTCCTATTTCACATTGTGAATTTTACCATTAGGATCATATGTGCCATTATAGTTTTTCACACCAGAGAAACTATTCAGTATTTATACATGTGTGACTTATTTATTTCATTTAGGAGTATAACCTCAATATGTATCCATTTTCCTATGAATGACTTTATCATTCTTTATGGCGGAGTAGTATTCCATTTTATAGAAAAACCACATCTTTTTTTTTTTTTTTTTTTGGTACCAGGGATCGAACTCAGGTCCCTGTGTTTGCAAGGCAGGTGGTGGAACCACACTGAGCTAAATCCCTGGCCCATAAACGACATCTTCTTTATCCAGTCTCCAACTGGTGGGCAAATGGGCTGTTTCCAAATTTTAACTATTACAAACTGTGCTGCTATAAACATAGGTGCACATATGTCACTGTGATATGATTGTTTTAGTTCTTTTGGAAAGATACCCAGCAGAGGGATGGCTGGGTCAAATGGAACCTCTAGTCCCAGCTCTTTGAGGTATCTCCATATTGATTTCCATAGTGGTTGTACCAGTCTGCACTCCCACCGACAATGGAGAAGGGTTCCTTTCTCCCCACAACCCCGCCAACATTTGTTAGTGTGTGATTTCTTGATAGCAGCCATTCTTTGTGGGGTGAGGTGGAATCTCAGTGTTTTTTTCATTTGCATCTCTCGAATGATCAGTGATGTGGAACATTTTTTCATATATTTACTTGCTGCTTTTACTTCTTTGTCTGAGAAATGTCTGTTCATTTCAGATGCCTAGCCTTAGGTAGAAATACACAAGCCTAAGGATAGCCTTGCCTCTTATCTGTCCACTTAGCATTTTAAACAACCCTTCTAAATAACCCTTGAGTTAAATAGCAAATCATAACACAAGTTAGAAACTGTTTAGAAATAATCAGCAGGAAAATCAGCACTCATGAAAACCAATAATGTGTAGCTAAAGTGAAACATATAAGAAAGCTGTAGTATTAAATTCATTTATTTATTCCAATATATTAAATAATACATGAATTATTTCAACAAACAATATATAAACTAGCCAACTAAACAATATGCTAAAATATCAAAATGTATATGCAAATAAAGTAAAAGGAAAGAATTAAAGTTTTTTTAAATCACTGACTACAGGGCTGGTGGTATAGTATTTGCTTAGCTTGTGTAAGACCCTGGGTTCAATTTCTAGTACTCTTTTCCCCAAATAGTTACCTATTTCTCACTAGCCCCCTTTCTTAATTTAACAATAATAATAAATCTTGATGTAATAATAAGCGAATATAAGATGACACTGAGGCAAGCTAGATATCCAAGGGGCCTTAGGATATAAAGGGCACTACAGTGATGAGCTGCCTAGGGTTTCTTTTTGCCTGCCATATGTTCCAGATTAGGTGTGAAAAAAGCCTGCAATCTGAAACTGTCTATAGGTTCAGACTAAAAAAACAGCCTCAAGAAAAGCGTTTTTTCCTTTAGTCGAATGACCAGGAAAAGAGTACACTAGAGGAACAGAGAACATTTTTAATAATACTTACCCTACTCTAAACATCACAGGAAAATCTACCCCTTCTGTGCTGTGTCAATTATTCCAAACAGAGGTAACCTGTTGGGTTCCACATAGCAGCCATCAGGCATTTGAGTAGGCCCTTGGCCTTCTGCACAAAAGTGGTGTCAACAGGATCGATAAAAGTCAACTTTCATTCCACTTCTTCAGTAGCAAAGAAGTAGAACAAGGCTATAGTAGGTAGTACCAGGTGAACCTTCACTTTCCCCACCTGGACTGTGTCAATGGGACCATCCTCAGCAGGTAGCGGTAAAGCAATATAATCAGCCCCTTCCCCATTCTCCTAGCTAGTACTGGCAGGATGCCCATCAGGGAGCTAACTTCTTCCCTTCCCCACACAGTGACAACAAAGTGAAACAAGACAGACTAGGCAATACTCTGCTTCCATCCCCTGTGGAGAACTTTAATCTGACCCAGCAGCAACAAAGTGATGCAAGTAATATTACATAGTTGCCAGAAATTGTCACTAAGTAGAGTGGGGAGAGAAATTTTTATCCTCATCCACTAAAACAAGGTGAGGCAAAGCAGTATTTTTGTTGTATGTTTATTTGTTTTTACTTCTGCCCGGGTCAGTATAGTCAAACAGGGAGCCATATATTTACAACAACACAGAACTGCACAACACATCTAAATAGGAAAACTGCCTGCAAAATAAATAAATGAATAAAAAGTAAAATAAAATGCAGTCTCATAACCTAATACCCCACATGTCCATAATACAATAGAAAGTCACTCATTATACCAAGAAGCACAAAATCTCAACTTGAATGAGAAAAGAAAATCAGCTTACTCTGATGCTCAGATGACACAGATGTTTGAATTATCTGATAATGATTTTAAAGCAATCATAAAAATATTTCAACTAGCAATTATAAATATGCATAAAACAAGTGAGAAATAGAAGTTTTGGTAAAGAAATAGAACATATAAAAAAAGAACCAAAAGGAATTTTTGAATTAAATAAAATAATATCCTAGTTTGGTGATGTATTCCTGTAACCCCAGTATTCAGGAGGCTGAAGCAGGAGGATCACCATGAGTTGGAGGCCAGTCTGGGCTACATAGTGAGTTCAAGTCTAGCCTAAACTACATAGCCGAACCCTGTCTCAAAAATATAAAAATATTTAAAACTCTTTGAATAGACTATGTGTGAATTAATATGATAGAGGAAAGGATCAATGAACTTGAAAATAGATTAACAGAAATTACCCAATCTAAACAAGAGAGAAAATATACTAAAAAGAAACAAACAGAGCTTTGGGGCTCTGTGAAAAAAAAAATGAAAAAAGAATAGAATATTCATATCACTGGAGTTCCAAAATAAGAGCCTATAGGGCTAAAAAATATTTGAATAAATAATGTCTGGAAACTCTTTAAATTTAAAATCTTGATTCAAGTAGACTGTGATAAATTATTTATGTGCAATGTATAATTAAAGCAATTGCTAAAAATTTATACAAAATACATTCAAAGCCTGTATAGATAAACCAAAATCCAGTTTTTTAAAGACAAAGAGTCTCATTATATTGCCTTGGTTGACATGCAGTCCTGAACTCAAGCAATCCTCCTGTATTAGCTTGCCAAGTAGGTGGCACTATAGCCATTCATACTTAGCTGAAACAGAATTCTTTAGAAGGTTCAATCAACACAGAGTAAGGCAGGAAAAACTGAAGAAGAGGAACAGAAAACAGAAAACAAAAAAATAAAATGACAAATTTAAGTCTTCACATATCAATGTTTACATTAAATATAATAACCTAAATGTATCAATTAAAAAACAAATAAAGAGGTTAAAAAGCAATATGGGGGCCAGGGATGTAGCTCAGTGGCACAGCACCTGCCTGGCTAGTGTGAGGTCCTAAGTTCAATCCCAGGTACCAAAACAAAACAAACCAAAACATGCTATTTATAGCAAATGTACTTCAAATATGATGACATAGATAAATTGAAAATAAAAGGTTATAAAATGGTATTCCATGCAAATACAATCAACAGATAAGATAGCCTTCAGAACAAAGAAAACTCCCAGAGTCAGAAATGCATTACATAATGATTAAAAAAGGATCAATTCCATAGAAGATACAGAAAATTGAAATGTGCTGTGCCAAACAACAGAGCTGAAAAATACAAGACACAAAAACAGATGGACTTCAATCAGCAATTGATAGAATTAGTAGAAAAAAAATGAGCAACGTTATAAAAGTAAGCACACCAGCATCAACCAATAGAATCTAATATTTACGGAACATTTCACTTGCCAACAGCAAAACAGACATTCTTTTCAAGAGCACAGTTAAACTTCATGAAGATAAATTATCTCCTGTGTTTCAGGGAAGCGTGGGGATTATAAAGCTTATAAACATTTTACTTAGAAGTTACTTTGAAATTGTAAAAAATCTTCCTACCATTTTAGTTTTCTTTTCCTATCATTTTTAGATGGTTAGTATTTCCTCAGGGGTTTTATTGTGTAAGAAATTTACCAAAGACATTTAAGAAATATAAGTTCTTAATTTAAACCAGGTCCCAGTCCAAGGCAGGAGGATCTTTCAAGAATATTTCCTTTCAAGAATATTTCCTTTCAGATATCATTGGGCTGTAGGCTGCAGCCCAGAATTCAGTATGCCTTTTTATGGAGTTAGCTACCAAGATGGTCATGTATCAGAAGGAATGTGCATAATGTATAACTTTCACTGGACAAGGTCTAAGAAAGTTCCCACCAAGATAAAGAACCCAGACCCACCCTACCTGTACAATTAAGTTGCCAGTTTGCTGACTTGTCAGTAAGAGGCATGGGTAAAGTTTTATTAGACAAAGATTTAAATTTAAAAGTACATACTCAAAGAAATAGAGTGAAGGCCCTCAAGAAAGAGGAGCCTTATGTCCTGGACCTGGGCATATTTAAAAAGACTTAAGAATATCTTCAAAATTAGTGGTCTACAATATGTATTCCTACTCTTAGGCCCATGTGGTAGGCAAAGTTGAGATATGCTGCCCATTAATATTGTTGTTTCCTTGAAGATGGTCTATAGGAAGAAGCACATTTTGCAGGTGAAAAAAGGCTGGCCTATTTACAGATAACAAGTTCAACTTGCAGGTGAAAGGGAATTGTCAGGGATTATAGTGTCTTGGGAGAAGGCAGAAAAATACTTTGCAATGTGATTGAGTAACTTTTATGTCCTGAAGCTACAGTTTCTTGTAAAAGTGCAATTTTTAAATTATGATTTTTTTCTTGTCTCCTTTCTGTCTTTATTTCTTCTATCCTACCTCATAAACTTAAAATGTCATTGTGCTCCATGGAATAACTTTGGGTCTGAGACATAACAAATGATTATAAATTTATTATATATTAAATTCTTTACTTAACTGGCATCACGTGCTACTTTGGACCCCAATTTGTTCCTCAGGCATGATGATGAGTAATCATCTACCTCACAATAATAAAACAAAAAGGAAATGTAGATGTTATAAAAAAACAATAAAATTAATAAACCTCCAGAAAGACTGATAAAAACAAAATTTACGAACATTGGGAAAATAAGGTAATACTATGAACAACTCTACACAAATTTGATAACTTACATGAATCAGACCACCTTCCTGCAAAACACAAATTACCACAACTCATCTGAGGCAAGAGATTAGGATGTGGCAAGCTGGCTTGAAAAGTGGATATGACCTGTCTATCACAGAGTTTTAGGACACATGTGCAGAAAAGTTGCCAAAGCCCTGCATCTGAAACCAATTAGACAGTCCTGTCTTCAGTCTTCTCACAAGGACTTAAGCAGGTTTTTGATAGGTTGGCCTAGACTTGATATCAGCCTGAGGAGTGAGAGATACAAAAGACAGCCACCATTAAGCTGAAGGCCACTCTTTTTCACCTTGTGCTTTGCAAGGTGTATATGTATTCTTACCTTTATTTGGCCAGCACTCAGTCTAAAGAACATATTTATTTTCTTTTCACACCTTTAATAAATATAACATCTCACTACCTTTTACACTTGTCTTAACCAACTCTTTGTTCAGGAAGAAAGTATTACAGGCAGTTAAATTAGGTAGAAACTAATGGCAGTCACACAGGGATGGGCCCTAGAGGGAGTCAGTGATATATGAGAATATATCAGAATTGTGGCTGGAGGTACATCTGGGGAGGGCAAGGCCTCAAATAAAGTCACTGCATCAGACACTTCAGTGGGAAGCCAAAACATCTGGACCCATCCCTTCACAAAATTGCTCCCTTTTTAGGTGTCATAGATCAGCTGAGGCTAACGATGCTTGCCAAATGAACTTGCTATATGCCCCATTTTCTTATTAGATCAATATTAGCTGAGTGAGTATAGTTGTGGATTATAGTTTGATTCATATTGTACCCATATTGTGTCTTTGCTGTATGAGCTACCCCTGACAAAGGGACCCAGAGGCAACCCACTTGGGACCCCTCCTGTCTCAGGAACTATCTCTGAATAAACCGTTCCTACTCTTAACCTCTGTTGTCCTTTGGAATTCATTCTTCAATTTTCAGAAAAAAACTTGGCACATCTGCCACATAGTAGGTTGACAGTTATACTTCTCCAAATCAAAAAAACGAGAAAGCACCTCTGGAAGAGTCCCCAGAACCTCAGAACCTGATAACAATATGCTTCAAAACAGATAACTTGAACAGCTCTACAGATATAAGGAAATTAAACAAATTGTTTAAAAGCTCCTAAAGAAAGCTTTCCAGGCCTGGATGGTTTCACTAAAGAACTCTATAAAACATTTAAATTAACACCAACTTTGCATAACCTCTCCTACAAATGAAGGAATTCTAATTAAGTTTTATGAGGCCAGTAATCAAGTTGCCATGAGAGCAAAATTACATAAAACTATCACCAGACAGAGTCTGAAGAAGTTTCCGAAGCCGAGATGGGGAACTTAATCTATCCTGAATGTAGAATGTAGAGGTTTGCTGACTGTTTTAGTGAAAAAAAATAATTTTCAGGATACTTCTATAAAAGGAATAGGTAGGGTTTATTATGCAGAAATTTTAGTATGCGAAAGTGGAGTGCAGATGGTCAGAGAAATGAGATGCACTATAGTTTGCAACTGAGAATATTTATGTGTCTTTAACCATGGAATTCTGTAAAATTTGTCAATCTAGGTTCTGCCTTGGTAGGTGGGTGGAAGGGATGGCCCACTCACGTAAGATAATAGTCTATTCATAGGGGAAAGACTAATTTACAGGTGAGAAATGAGTCTATTCATAGATGAAAAAGGGAATGGCTGAACTCATTTGCAGATAAAGGTAATTGCCTAGGCTTAGAGAAAGAGGAGAAGATGGTCAAACAGAACTTGTTTCCCAAACTGTGGTTTTCAATTTTAAAATTATAATTTTCTTATCTCTTTTTTTGCCCAATTCTTCTTTTCTACTTCAAAACCAGTACAAAAAGAAAACTGCTTACCAATATGCCTTGCAATAGTAGATACAAAAATCCCAAACAAAATATTAACGAGTAGAATGCATCAAGGTTAAAAAAATATACATTGCAACTAACTAGGGTTCCTTCCAGGGGTACAACACCACCTGTGAATAGACTTACTGATCATACTGAGGTAAAAGAGATTAGTGCTGTGGCAAAACCAAACAACTAGGCAGAATCTGTCAAAGTCATGGAGACCCAGGGCACATGTGCAGAACACAGAATCCAGGATGACTCTGCAGCTCTTGAGCACTGTACATGGAACCAATCTGGAAAGTGTTATTTTCTATTCTTCATTTATATCTAGTGCAAAACCAACTGAGTCTTTCAATAGGACACTTTAAATTCAGCACCTGGCTGAGTTTCTGAAACCATCCCAATATCTTATTTGCATGAGGGAGAAGTCAACCCAAATATAAGACCCCTTTCTCATATCCTCACCACAATTGTGAAGCTGTTTATCACCCCACTCTCATTCCACACAGTGTTCTTTTATCCCACCTTTAATAAATGTACCTTCCTGCTACCTTTTCTATGTGTCTTGTCCAATTCTTCATTTAAAATACCAAGAACCTGAAAAGAATTCCCATGGGAACCAAGATCCTGTAACATTTTGCTGGTGAGCCCAGCCAGAAGGTAAGACCTCTGGGGGAATTTTTTTTTTCTTTTGCTTGCTTCTCTTTCCTACCTTTTTTTTTCCTGCTCGCTCATTGTTGGCATGCCATTGACAGCTAAAAGCCATTAGGACATCTACTACTAACCCAGTCATGAATTAGACCATTTTAGCCTCCACAATGTACAAGTGTGTGTATGACCTAAAGTTTAATGTGCCCCTTTTGCTCCCACATTTTTGTACTTCCCAATAATTTATTCAGCTTTTTCATTCCTTTTGGGGGGCTAATAGCTATCAGTAACTTGGTCTTCTACTTGAGTAGCCATCTACCTCAGCTTGCCCCATTTTGTGCTTATCATAATCAAAATTTCATTTGAGCTTTTCCCTTAGATGACCTTTTATCTCAAGTTATCCTTTGTGAGTCACTTGCTTCATGGCTCCATTTCCTGAAGCCTCGGGGAGCCATTCAACTCACCTTTTTGCCATGTTTTCCAACTCTCCTCATGGACTTGAAGAAATGTCAGCATTATAGATGAGAGCTATAGTCTCCACTTTTGGGGAATGGATGAGCCTCCTCTACTCTTCCCTTTTAAATCTGCGGAGATATCCTCCACATTTCTCCTAAAATAAATTCAGATAACTAATTTTGAAACATGTACCTGAGAGTCTGAGTGGAACAAAGTGAACAGACAGTAAAGGTCAACCCATCTGGCTGTTGAGTACGCAGAAGTAGAACAGGAGTACTTTAATCAATATATAATGGAACCAGCTTTTGTACTTGGAGCTCTCCAAGGCTTTTTCTTTTTTTAGTGCTAAACAATACAATTCTGTTTAACTGCCTTACAAAATAATTGCCAAAGCCTTTCGTTATCAGGATAAGTGGGAAGGCTGCTATTTCTCAAGTAGTTAGATGGAGCCAACAGGGAGCTCTATTCTCGTCTTTAAGAAGATATAGGGGGCCACAGGCTATGGGGAAGTCTAAGGGAAAAAATGACTTTGGTGCTTTTAGCTTCACCAGCGATGTCTGGACATGAAATAGGAGCTTCATGAGGGATGCCCCATAGCTTAATGAGTCACTATTTTTCTATGGTGATACTTCAGAAGGGCCCTAAACCTTGTGTTCTTTCTCTCTCTCCATAGACCCCATGAAGAACAATGGGAAACACTGCTTGTCCCATCAACCTCACCATTAGACTGTATCCTTTAAAATTCAAAACAGGGCCAGGGATTTAGCTCAGTGGTTTCGTCGCCTGCCTCACAAGTGCAAGGTCCGGAGTTTGATCCCCGGTACCATAAATAAATAAATACATAAATAAAATAAAATAAAATTGAAAACAAGTTGGCCCTGATAATCCAAGAAAAAACAGTTCATCTTCTATTGCAATACTATTTTGCTCCAGTATGAATCAGAAAATGGTGGGAGATGGGTATAGAATTGTTATCTAAATTAAAATACTATTCTTCAGCTAGATCTTTTCTGCAAAGGGCAAGGAAAGTGGTCTGAAATCCCTAATGTTTGGGTTTTATGGCACTTTATTAGAACCATCCCCCTTCAAAAGCTCAGGAGATATAGTACTTAAAGTAGACCCCAAAGAGGAGATTGATATCATTAATAATCCCCTTCTCCTACCCTCACCCATCTCTCAGGGAAATAAGGGTCTTCCTTATGGATTTAATAAAAGAAACCACACTAGAAGTTCTCTTCAATCTCTTCTATAATTTTTAGGCCAGTAAATCAGTCCCACACTCTCCAAGTGACAGAAACTCCATCAGTGGCTAGTCTTCAGAGAGACCCAATATTCCCCAGCCCCCTTTCTCTGTGCTCCTTAAACAGCTTTAATCCCCACAGGACATAATTAGAGTGGAGTTGCCTACTCTTCTAACTCACAGCTCATCCTGCCCCTAGCAGAGGTCTCAGGAGTAGAATTTAAGGTATCTAGAACTTATACAGCATGCAGATGGTATTCTAATGTGCAACCAATCTTGGGAGCTATCCAACCACAATTCTCTCCAAAATCTCTATCTAAAAAGGGTATAAAGTCTCAAATGAAAACGCTCAAATATCCCTCCAAAAAGTCCAACTTGCAAAGCATATTACACCTGTAGAACAACTATTTAAGTATCCAAGGTATGCGTGATTTCAGCCTGCCACCAAGCAACAGCTTTGCTCCTTCCTGGGAATGTCTGGTTTCTACCAAATCTGGATACCTAATTTTGGACTAACAGCAAATCCTCTATATAAAAATATCAAAGGTCCTGGTTCTGAGTCCTTAGAAGTGACAAAAGTTACTGACAATGCTTTTTAACAAATAGAGCATGCCTCATTCAGACTCCAGTAATAGGAATACCTAACTTAAAAAAAAAAATCTTCTTCATTTCTGTATCAGAAAAGAGCAATTGTTTGGGGCATTTTAACATAAAAGCTAGGACAGGAGCCATGCCTAGTGACACACTTTTCAAAAAAGTGAGATGGAATGGCTGCTGGATGGCCACCCTGCCTGAGGGAAATAGTAGCTATGGCTATGCTAACAGAAGAAGCCACAAAGCTAACTTTAAGACAAACACTACAAGTCCTGACTCCTCATCAGGCCAGGACTATTCTTGAGAAAAAAAAACATTACTTGCGGATGATAGTAAGATAATTCCCAATATCAGGTCTTGTTCCTAGATACCACTGAGGTTACCATAAAGACTTGCTCTACACTAAATCCTTCCTCACTGATGCCTATACACTCAGAGTTTAGTTGTTCCTCTAAACAGATGATTTTCCAGACTTATGAAAGCAGGCAGGACATCAGTGACCTGCCGCCACCTCAACTGGGACCATGAGGTGTGGTTAATGGATAGAAGTGGCTTTGTCCAAGTTTAGGACATTGAAAGGCAAGTTATGCAGTTGTCCATATACAAGAGGTCATTGAGCCCAAACTTCTTCCTTCAGTAACCTCTGCTAAAAAAAAGTCAGAGCTTATAGACCTTACTCAGAAAAGGTTAAGTTGCTAAATTTACCAGATTACAAATGTGCTTTTCTGGTGCTGCATACCATACAACAATCTAAAAAGAGATGGGCTTCCTAACTGATAAAAAGTAATCTATAAAACTCAAGCAACAAATTATATTAACTGGTGGGAGCCAAGAGTGGAGAAAAGACACTGGAGCAGTGCCAGACCAAGCATTCTCCCACAAATCCCCAAATGCTACTGGGCTTCTTCCTCACTCCCTTCAAATACTACTGAATTCTATGCAGGAGGGCTATTTTCCCCTGAGCCTGAAATGCCACTGAATTTGCAGTTAGGAAAGACTCCTCTGTGAAACTGAATTGGGATGTGGGATTGCTGGTGATGAAGAAACAACCCGAATTAGTGCTCATGGAGGCTATTTCCTGCTGGACCCCAGAAATCACAAATCCTGTTCCACATTGAAACTTGGCAAGCATGAGTATTGTTTTGACCTAGGAGTAAAAGAGGCAGAGAAAAGCCAACAGTGTGGCTCACAGAGGTGGGGTTACTGCCTCTTGCCTGGTCACTGGGTATCACTGAAGTTGGCCAGCTAGAGAAATGCTAGGTCAATCTGGGACTTAACTGCAAGAAAGAGGAACTCAGGGTTGCTACCTGTCAGTGGAAGGAGCGCTCTTGACTCATCAACATTCTGAGAACACCAAAGGGCCCTCCTCAGACCTTTTGTAAGTCTTTTTGTTTTTATGTATTTTTTCTTCTTTTTCTTGTTTGATTTTCTGAGTGGTGGGTCTTTTTATATATGTATGTATGGTTAAATTTTCCACAGTTGCTTATAAACATTTTATATAGTTAAGTCATACTGCCCACTTTTCACGTTGTTCCTGAGTGTTACGTAATTCACTTGACTATTAGTTCAATGGTTAGATACAATCTCCCTATCTCTCCTCTCACTTCCCATTGACAATCTTATCCTTTTATTTTCTTCATTATTTTCCCTATCATACCTTTTCCTAGCTAGTGGTTCCTCCACTTTACTTTTTTTTCTTATATCTTCCTCCTTCTATTTTCTTTTACACATAAAATATTAAGATTAACCTAAACACCTTAAAGTACCTTAATATCTCACATTGCGTTCCCCCAGAAAAGGGTTTCTAAAGGATTGTTTAATAGGATTTCTAAAATTTGTGTTTCCATTAGGTCATTAATTGCATTCAATCACTTTGCAGCCTCTTTTCCCCATCTATTTATAGTCTTCCCATTCTCTCCCATCACTTTCCTTCTCACACCCTCAAAAGTATCTTCACACACTTCCCTTCTTGTATATAAAAAGTATCATAAAAACTTAATATTTCCTCTTTTATTTTAGAGCCTATGAGAGAGGCATATGTTTATGAACAACTATATAAGAGTACTAGATATTGTTTGTGTTTCCACGATGTTTTTCATTAACCTATAAGGTTCTCCTTCACTAAAGGTCATTGCTTAGGTCTTCTGATAGTTTCCACTAGCTTATAAATTAGACACCATCTCCATAAAGCTTTCCCTACTTGCTACTTGTAAATCTCTCACTTTACTCCTTTCCCTTTGCCTCCACACAATCCTTTCTAACCACCTTTTCCATTCTTATGTGTATAAAATAATATCAAGACATCCATTTTCTCTTTTGTCTGCTTTTATTTCCTTTTATTTTCCAATTTTTCCCAATTTCTCTTCTAGTTATTTTTAAGTTCTTTTTTTCTTTCATCTTCTACTATCTCACAGTGCTTCTTCTACAATTCCTACTTTGTTTTATTCCTGGACTTTTAAAAGAGTAGAAAACTCACTTTAAAAGCTCCAAATTATAGGGCTGGGGATTTAGCTCAGTGGTTCCACCACCTGCCTCACAAGTGCAAGGTCCCAAGTTCAATCTCCAGTACCCCAAAAAAGATGACAGAATAAAAGCTCTAAATTATATGTCAATATAGTATTTTTTCTCTTGCTTAGTCTCTCACTGCAATTCAGAGCTAGGAATCTTTACTTCAGTGGAAGAACTTTTAAACCAACTGATCTAAAACATTCAAAACACACACACACACACACACACACACACACACACACACAACCCCACAGGACTCATGACTAAACAGGACAATCAAATGCCTCAAAAATTCATAACTTCCCAAAAGTTGATCTCATAGACACAGAAATAGACAATTCACGGGGGGAAAGCCCTCAAAAATCAAATGATTAAATGTTTGAAGAGATCAAAGAACAAATAAATAAGCCAATGCATAAGATGTTCAATAAGCTCACAGAGGATGTAAATGAACAAATAAAGAATTAATTAAAATGCTCACTGAACTTAAAGAAGACACAAGCAGTTGATTGGATTAAAGAATACAATTCAGTATATGAAAGACCATTTTAGTAAAGAATTAGAGGTTATGAAATAGAATCAAGCAGAAATCCTAGACATGAAACCACAGTTAAAAGCTATGCCAGTAGATATAAACAAACAGAACAAAGATTTTCAGAGATAGAGGACAAGAATGACTTACTGAGTAGTATCACATACTCTAAAAATAAGAAAGCATAAAAAATTAATTCATGAGCTCATAGATGACTCTAGAGAAGTAACTAAGGAATACGGAAGTTAGGGCTGGGAATTTAGCTGAGTGGCACCATGCCTGCCTGGTAAGCACAACCTCCCGAGTTCAATCGCCAGTACCCCCCCAAAAGAAGAAACATGGAAGTCAAGGAAGAGCTGAAGAATGGTATTAAAGGTGTAAAACATGTATTCACCAAAATCATTACAAAAAATCTTCCAAATCTAGGAAATAAAATGAATATCCAAGTAAATGAGGTATTTAGAATTCCAAACAAAAACTATCAGAAAGGAAACACTTCCTGACACATCATAGTCAAAATCCCAGAAATCAGCAACAAGATTGAAAAATAAAAGCCATTAGTAACAACATAAAATAAAACATAAGTAACTTATAAAGAGGCATCCATCAGAATAACAGATTCCTTTACACACACCTTAAAAGCCAGGGTAGTGTGGAGTAAAGTTTTTTAAACCCTAGAAGGAAACAACTGTCAATCCAGATTACTATATGATACAAAATTAGCTGTCAACATTGATGAAGAAATATAAAACTTCCATGGCAAAAAGAATTGAAAGAAATTTATGATCACCAAACAAGCATTATATAAAATTCTGAAGGGAATTCCAAACAGAGGTAATAAGGCCAACATTATCAAAGAGACAAAAGGAAAGAGTACATCTAACTGAGAGTGTAGTTAAATAGCAGGTAAGTAGAAAGAAATCAGCATTGAAAACATAATACAATGACAGGAATCAATAAATACTACAATAATAATACTACACAAAATGTAAACAGGCTTAAGTCCCCAGTTAAAAAATATAAACTTGCAAATTGGATACATGACAAAACCCAACTATATGTTACTTGCAAGAAACATATCTGATCCACAAAGAAACAGACATTCTGAAAGTGTAAGAATGGAAAATAATACTCCATCCAACTGAAACCTGAAAGCAAGCAGGAATAACCATCCTAAATTTTTTAAAAAATCAACAAACTGGTCACCAAATCACCAAAAGGAAAGAAAAAATAAGCACAATGAGAAGTGAAAATGTGAACTTACAAAAGATAGCACCAAAATCCAGAAGATTATAAAAAATTCTTTTGAAAACTTATATTCTAATAAATTGGAGAATCTAGAAGAAATAGATAAATTTCTAGATACATATAACTTACAAAAGTTGAACCAAGAAGATACTTAAAAAAACAAATGGCATTTACAAATGTGTGACTTATTTATTTCACTTAAGTATATCCTCAATATGCATCCATTTTCCTATGAATGACTCTGATTTCTCATTCTTTATGACTGAGTAGTATTCCATTTTATAGAAAAACCACATCTTCTTTATCCAGTCTCCAACTGATGGGCAAATGGGCTGTTTCCAAGTTTTAGCTATTACAAACTGTGCTGCTATAAACGTGAGCGCACATATATCACTGTGATATGATTCTTTTAATTCTTTTGGGAAGATACCCAGGAGGGTAATAGCTGGGTCAAATGGAACCTCTAGTCTTAGTCTTTGAAGTTTCTCCATATTGATTTCCATAGTGGTTGCACCAGTCTGCACTCCCAACAATGGAGAAGGGTTCCTTTCTCCCCACAACCCCACCAGGATTTTTATTGATTAATTTCTTGATAGCAGCCATTCTTTGTGGCGAAAGGTGGAATCTCATTGTTGTTCTCATCTGCATCTCTCAAAAGACCAGTTTTGCAAAACTTTTTTTTCATATATTTACTTGATGCTTTTGTTTCTTTGTCTGAGAAATGTCTGTTCATTTCAGATGCACATCTTTGAACCAGGTCTTTGTGAAAAACTATAATTGTACATAAGATCCTAATGGTATAATTGACAATGTGAAATAGGAAGAAAAGGGCTAAATGTGTAGGGGAAGTAGGAAGGGTAAGGGAAAGGTAATAAGGGAAAAGAAAAAAATGAGAAAATGAAAAAATGGAAATAAAGTTTTTGTAAATAGGGAAGGGAGGAGGGGGTAAAAGGAGGGCAGGGATATGGGGAAAAAATAAGAACCAAGATACATCATGTAAAGGTACAAGATCCCAATGATTAATTTAACTGTACTGTATACCTAAAATCTACCAATAAACTCAATGAGAAAAAATAAAAATAAAAAGATACACAGGAGTTGTTCAAACACTTAAAAAAACAAAAACAAATGGCCACTAACAGGCAAAGACATTGAAGCATAATAAAAGCTTTACAAACTAAGAAAAGCCCAAGACCTAATATATTTACTTCAGAATTTTAGCAGATCACGAGAGAACTGAATCCAGTACTTCTAAAATATTTCCTTTTATAAAATTGAAAAATAAAAACACTGTGAACCTCATACCTTGAAGCCAACATGAACCCGATACCAAAATTGGAAAAAGATTCAACAAAGAAAAAAAAACTACAGGCCAATATCTTTGATGAACATAGGTGCAAAAATACTCAATAAGATACTCAAAAATTGAAATCAGTAAATCATTAAAATGACTGTGTATACATCATAACCAAATTGGCTTCATCTCAGAGATACAAGGATGATACAACATACATAAATCAATAAATGTAATAAATATAACGAAGGTAAGGATAAAAACCACATGATCAACTTCTGGGAAGATGGTGGAATGTTGAGGAGTAGAGAAATATCCTCAGTGATATTTGGAATCCAGACACTGGAATATAGTGACATAAGGAATAGAAGCAGGAGGGAAGTGAGTTGTCAAGACTGAGCAAGGATCTGAAGCAAGAATTAGAGCCCATGGGGAGTGTGAAGAGAGGGACCACAACACAAAAGAGGGAGGGGGTAAGTGGTGCTTTCTCCATGCACCCTGGCTGATGGCATGGGAGAGGCGGCTCGAACTTGCAGAGGTGTGATGACCACTAGAAACCCCAGAGGCATCTATAGATAAATGTACCAGTGGAATAGATCAATGGATGCTACCAACTGCAGTGGCTGGTGAGTTATTTGTGTTCAGATTCCCCCCGGGAGAGGGCAACTGGCCAGTTGCCATTTTGGAAAGGGCCAATGGAAATCCAAATTCAGAGCAGCTGCAGGTTGGCTCTATCTAATGGCTCTAAGTGTAGAGGTACAACTGAGTTCAAGCCAGCAGGAGGTCAGGGAGCTGAGTCCAAGCCAGCAGGAGATGCTCAAAGTGTGGCAGGTTGAAAAACATGTCTCAGCCTCACAGCCAGAAACCAGAAGCACCCTGAACTTCAGTGGAACTAAACACCCAGGTTTGTTGGGATTATGCACCACCACTATAATTCTACTGCTGGCTTGCTGAGATCCATCAACATGTATCTTGGCTTTGTCTGCCCCCTCTGTTAACCAGTGACAGCAGAGTCACATCCTAAAGTAGACTTTTTTTCTACTTTCTTCCTTTCTTTGCTTTTTTATTTTAAAAATATTTTACAGAGCCAGGCATGGTGGCACATGCCTGAAATCCCAGCACTTGGGAAGCTGAGGCAAGAGGATTACTGTGAGTTCAAGACCAGCCTGGGCTACATAGTGAGTTCCAGGTGAGTCTCAACTACATAGTGAGACCCTGTCTCAAAAACCATTGTTTTTTCTATTTTTTTCTCTTTTTCTCCATTATTTGTTCTTGTTTTATATGAGTGAGAACATTGTTTCCCGTGTTTTGTTGGTGTTGCCTTGCTCTGCTTTTGCATCTGTTACTGTTTCTTCTTTCTTTCCCTCTCATCTTCTTCACTATTTCCTAAAGCTTTTGTACTCTTCCTTTGTCCTCTAGCCTTGCTTTTAATCTCTTTCTTTCCCTCTGTTTCTCTATTTTTCCCCTAACTTCTTTAAAATTTTCTCTTCTGAGGGTAAAAATTGACATACTGAGGGGATATTTATTGTATTGAATTTTCTGATTTAGTTTAGATTTGGTTATATAACTACAAATCATGTTGAAATGGTTAAAGATGGCAAATTAATAATAACCACAGCTTGTCATTTTCTAGGGTATGCTTGATGCTATTGTTTTTACTGATTGTACCACTTTAGCCAAGGTGACATAATTGGTCTATTCAGTTGTTCTTCCTGTATATTAAGGCTGAGATCATCAGAGGTTCATAAACAATACTAAAGGCCAATACCAAAGAACCAGGGGTGAGTCAAATAGGAAGCAATTTCTCATCTCCAATAAAATCAAGAGGTAGGATCTTGCATCAGACTCAAAAGCCAGCTACACCCAGAAGATATCTCTGAGGAGTAGTCATTTCCTAAAGGTTCTAAATACTAGCAATAAAGATACCTACCATAAACAATTTATAAGCATCAATACAGAAATTAAACTAAAAAATAGAAAATGAGAAGACATGGAAGCAAGATGCAACCCCACAACTCCAGCTCACCAAAGGGAAACCCAGGTGGCAATGAGGTGAAACAATTCAAAAGAAAACCACCTGAACTCTCTGAAGTGGTAACAGTGGAAGTAACAAAGCAAATGAATGAGGCTTTAGAAAAAATGAAATCAGCAATAATTTCTCATATAACTTCGGAGATGATGACCATAATGAAGGGCATGATTAGTGAATTTAGAGAAGATACAGATTTTTTAAAAAAGAGCTTAGGAAATAGATTGAGAATGAGAATGCCCAATACATGAAAGAAATGGAATCAATGAAACAGGTTCAATTAGATATCCAAAAGACTAAACATTCAATTGAAGAGTATGCAGCAGAATGAACCAATTGAGGACTATCTTAATTACTTTTCTCTCATTGCTGAGATAAAGTACCCAACACCCAAAGTTAAAAAGAGAAAGGTTTATTTGACTTACAGTTTATAGAGGTTTCAACTCATAATCAGCTGGCTCTGAGAAAGGTTGGCAGAGGGTCAGCTGTGCCAACTGCTGGCAGAAGATAGCAAAAGCAACAAGGGAGAAAGGGAGGGGGCCCTCAACAGTGTCTTTGTGCTCCTTTATCTTATGCAGATTACTTAGGAATGGTAGTACTCACACCATTAATACTAGTGCCCTCAGACCCATCATTGCACCATGAGTCAATACTAGCTTCACACACTCTAGATCCAGCCACTGCCAAATAAATTCCACCTCATTTGCATGAGGATTTAGGGAGACATCTAAACACAAGCCATAACAAGGGCATAATATCACATCTATAAGAAAGGTTAGTGGTTAGTACTTATGGAAGGAGAAATTTCTTAAAAATATCAGGGGACCATGAAGAATCAATCCAACAACTGCTACATGATGCAAAGAAGAATAACATAAGATCAATCAGAGTCAATAAAAAAGTAGGAGATAGCAAAAGAACACAAAGAACCTATTCATAGAAGTGAAGGCCAAAAACACTTTGCAATCATGGAAAAAGAATTTGATATATACATAAGTGAGGCACATAAAACTTAAACTAGCCATGATAAAAAAAATCTGTCCAAGACATATAATATGATTCCAGAAATTCAACAAATGAAAAAAGTATTAAAAGCTGTTAGAGGAAAAAATAATTTATAAAGGAAAGCCCATAAGAACTACAACAGATTCTCAACAAAAACCATTGAGGCAAAGAGTATTTTAAAGAGGCAGGCAGTGGAAGATTTTTGTTTGTTTATTTGGGGTTTTTTTGGGGGGGTACCGGGATTGCACTAAGGACCTTGTATTTGTGAGGCAGGTGACAGAATCACTGAGCTAAATCCCTGGCCTATGGAGTATTTTAAAGAAAACAACATCCAGTCCAGATGTATGTACCCCTCAGAACTATCATTCAAAAGTGATGGAAAAATAAGATGATTCCATGATAAAGAACACCCAACAAAACTCATGATCACCAAACCAGAGCTCAATGTTCTGAAAGACATTCTAGAAAGAGATGATGAAGGCTACAACTTCACGAACCCCAACAGAATGAATCCACCAGGGAAGGCAAATAATCAAATAGAGGGGAAAGAAAGGAAACCAACAATTATAAAATAACATGAAAAGGTTAAGTCAATACATATGAGCTATAACCATTGATGCAAATGGTCTCAATTCACCAATCAAAAGAAACAGATTGGCAGACTGGATTAAGAAACAAGAACCAACAATATGCTGCATACAAGAACCACATTTAACTTCAAAACAAATGCAAAGACTGAAAGTCAAGTGATGGAGAACAATATGCCATGCAACAGGAAACATGGAAAAAAAGGCAGGGGTAGCTATTCTGTTTCAGAGAAAGTGGATTTCAAGCCAAGACTGCTCAAGAGAGACAAAGAAGAGAGATTACATCCTTGTCAAGGGAACAATACAAAAGAGATAATAATCATAAATATATATGAACCAAATACCAACACACTCAACTATATGAAACAAAAACAAACAGACATGAAAAATCAAATAAGCACTAATACAATTGTAACAGAGGACCTCAACACCGCACTGTAACAAATAGAAAAAGCAACTATACAAAAAATCATCAAAGAAACATCAGAACTGGAACCTTTGAATGAGTGAACTTATTAGATGTCTACAGAGTCCTCTACCCCATAACATCAGAATACACGTTTTCCTCAGCTGCACATGGGACTTTCTCCAAAATAGACCACATACTAGCCCACAGAATATGCTTAAGTAAATACAAAGGAACTGAAGTTATCTCATGCATGTTATCTGAACATAGTGCAATAAAATTGGAAAACAATGGCAAAAGAAACCACAGACACAAAATAAACATGTGGAAATCAAAGAACACTCTCCTGAACAAACAATGGGTCACAGAGAAATTAAATAAGAAATCAGATATTTTCTAAAATTAAACAAAAATGCTAATACAACATACCAGAACTTATGACACACGATGAAAGCGGTCCTATGAAGGAAATTTGTAGCAGTAAATTCACACATCAGAAAAATAGAGCAGGCTCAAATAAATAAGCTAATGTTGAACTTCAAGCTTCTAGAAAAAGAAGAGCAAGTCAAGCCCAAAGCTGGTACAAGGCAGTAAGTTATAAAGATTAGTGCAGAATTAATGTGGTTGAGACTAAGAAAACAAAATAAAGAAACAATGAATTAAAAAGCTGGTTCTTTGAAAAATGAAATAAACTGACAAACCCTTCGCCATTCTTATCAAAATGAGACTCAAATCCATGCAATTAAAAATCAAAATGATGAAATCATAATAAATCCTGCAGAAATCCAGAAGATCAATGATACCTACATCAAGAACCTGTATTCTAATAAGAGAAGAAACTCAAAAAACTGATAGGTTTCTAGGTACATATCATTTACTATAGATGAATCAAGAAGATACAAAGACTCTAAATAACATTTTATCAGTCATTGAAATTAAAAAAGTAATTAAAAACCTACTACCAAAGGAAGACCCAGGTCCTAACAGATTCACTGCTGAATTCTATGAGAAATTTAAAGATCTAATGCTAGTACTCCTCAAATTCTTTAATGAAATTGAAAGGGAAGAAATACTCCCATACTCATTCCTGGAAGCAAACATTACTCTGATACCAAAACCAGAGAAGGATTCAACCAAAAAGGAGAGTTTCAAGCCAATCTCCCTAATGAACATAGATACAAAAATCCTCAGTAAAATACTGGCAATCAGAATTCAGCAAATAATCAAGAAGATTACACATGACAAAGTAGGTTTCATCCCAGGGGTGCAGGGATTGTTCAACATATGCAAATCAATAAATATCATCAACAGAACCAAAGATAAAAACCACATGCAAATAGTACTCAAGATCCTAATGGGACACTTAGCAAATAGGAAGAAAAGGACCAAAGGTGTAGGGACAGTGAGAAGGATAGGGAAGGGGGAACAAGGGAAAAGGAAAAAAATATGAGAAAATGTAAAAATGGAATTAAAGTGTTTGAAGGGGGGAGGGGAGGGGAGGGCAAAGGGAGGGTGGGGACAAGGGGAAAAAATGAGAACCAAGACCTGGCATGTAAAGGTACAAGATCCCAGTAATGAATGTAACTGTACTGTCTACCTAGAATGTACCAATAAAATAAATTTAAAAAAATAAAAACCACATGCTCATCTCAATAGAAGCAGTAAAAGCATTTAACAATGTCCAATGTCCATTCATGATTTTTAAAAAAAAGCTACAGAAAATTGAAATATGTGATCTTTATCTCAATCTAAGAGTCGCCATCTATGACAAATCAACAGGCAACATCATACTAAATGGTCAAAAACTGAACACTTAAAATTGCTTTAAAATCAGGAATAAGACAAAGATTTCCACTATCACCACTCTTATTCAATATAGTTCAGGAAACATTAGAGCACTCAGACAAGTGAAAATAATAAAAGGAATATGGAGAAGAAAGAAGAAGTTAAGTTATCATTATTTACAGATGACATGATACTTGACATAGAAAATCCCAAAACTCCACCAAAAGACTTCTAAATTTAGTAACCAAATTCAGTGGTGTACCTAGATACAAAGTCAACACTCAAAAATCAATAACATTCCTGTAAATAAGTAACAAACTCAGTCAGAGATTTAGGAAACCACACCATTCATAGTAGCATTAAAAAAATGAAATACTTAGGAATCAATCTAACAAATGAAGTTAAAAATCTTTACATGGGAAACTACAGTACTGTTAAAAAGGGAACCAAAGAGGATATAAGAAAATGTAAAGGTTTCCCTTCTTTTTGGGTAGGAAGAAGCAATATAGTCAAAAAGGCCATACTCTCAAAATTGTTATGCAAATTCGATGCAATCCTGATCAAAATAACAATAGCATACTTCTGGGAATTACAGAAAACAATCTTAAAACTCCTTTGGATCTAGAAGAACCCTAGAATAATAAAAGCAATTTTGGGCAACAAAGGTAAAGGCAGGTAGCATCACAATCCCTGACTTGAAATTATACTACAAAGCAGCAGGGATAAAAACAGCATGTTACTGGGAAAAAAAAAAGAAGTGAGGATCAATGGAACAGACTTGAAATGCAGAAAGATTCAGAAACTCCAAACACATTCATCAATCTTAAAGAGTCTAAATACATTCACTGGAAGAAAGATACCCTCTTTAATAAATGGTGCTGAAAAAACAATTTCTGCATGCCAAAGACTAAACTAGACACATATCTCTCATTATGCAGTATATTAAAATGAAAATGGATCAAAATTAAAAATAGTAAAACAGAAACACTAAATCCTCTTGAGATTGACTAGGCAAAACTCTTGAAGTCATATGTATAGGCAAAGGCTTTATGAACAAAATCCCAATCACACAGGAAATATCACAAAGAATCAACAACTGGGATTTCAACTTATTAAAAAGCTTTTGCACAACAACAACAACCAAAAAACAACACAAAACAAAAAAAACAGAGTGAAGAGAAAACCCACAGAATGTTAAAAAAATTTTACCAGCTATTCCTCAGACAAAGGCCAAATATCTGGAATACATAAAAAACAAAAAAGTCAGACCCCCCAAAAATTTTAAGACCCAATAAAAATGTACATTTGAAATAATAGCTACTTCTCAGATGAAGAAGTACTAACAACAAATAAATACATAAAAATATTCAATATCACTGGCCATTCAAGAAACACAAATTGAAATAACACTGAGATTCCATCTTACTCCAAAAACATTGGCTACCATCAAGATAGCAACCAATAAAAAAATGTGGTGAGGCTGTGGGGAAAAGACCCTTCTCCGCTGTTGGTTGAAGTGTAAATTGGTGAAACAAATTTGGAAATCAGTATAGAGATTCCTCAAAAAACTAAAACTAGACATTCCATTCCCCTTCTTAGTATCTTCCCTAAAGAATTAAAAGCATCATACTACAGTAATGTATGCACACCCATGCTTATAGAAGCATAGTTTATAATAGCTAATCCTGGAAACCAACCTGTAGGTCCATTAACAGATGAATGGATAGAGCAAACATGGTATTTATACACAATGGAGTACAATAAACCATAAAGAAGGATAAACTTCAGGCATTTTTATATAAATGGATGCCCCTCCCCTTTTTTGGATGCACTTTGATACCATAATCTTAATTGAAATAAGTCAGACACAGAAGTTTACCTGTTTCATTGTTTTTCTTATGTGAATAACCTAAAGTATAAATAAGGCACAAAATAAAGAACAGGTATTAGAAAATAGGAAGACTTTTTAAAAGTGGGAATGTGAACAAGAGATGGAGGAGGGGAGGGAAGACAAGGGAAGGAGATTTAAAGAAAATAAAGAACTGAATGAAAAAATAGAAATAGAATTTTTGCCTCTTTGGTGCGGAACAACAGGAACATGGAAGCAGCATGAGACTTTCTGGTAGGCCGGCCCCTTCAACCCAATGGTCCAGAGGTGCTCAGCTGTGGGCACCAACACAGCAAGTGTTCATGCCCCACCACCACCACAGACAAGAGAAAGAGGGCCTCTATGAGGCTACTAGATGAAAATTGAAGCCCACTGGAAAACTCTGTGATAAAGGCACACCACACCACCATAGTTGGTAAGTTACTCACATTGGAACCTGGTCTAACTTCAAGGGAAAGACAGCTGGAACCTGCAGTAGAATCTTGCAGAGCTCTACCCAACAGGATGACAGAAATCTCAACTTGGGCTTTGCAGACAGAAAGCAGCCTAAATCTCAGGGGACAGCTGCTGGCTTGCTGAGGCTAACTAACTTACATCTCCACACTCCTGCCCATGTTGTCTACTGTGACAGCAGAGATATACCATGAAGGAGGACTTCTATTTCTAATTGTATTTTTAAAGTAATATTTTCACTTATTTTTAATCATTTTAAATTTTTATCTGTCTTTTTCTTACCAAATTTTTTTCTTTTTATCTTCTTTTTCTTCTCTCTCTCTCTCTCTCTCTCTCTCTCTCTCTCTCTCTCTCATCTCTCTCTCTCTCGCTCACACCCATTCTCTCTCCCCTTCTCTCCCTCCCTCCTTGATCTTCACTACTCTTCTTTTTTGTTCCTGTTCCTATCCTAATTCAAATTTATTTTATTTCTTTTCCTCGACTTCTCTTTTTCCTTCCCTCCTTTTAGTTTTAAAATAAAGTGATTACAGTCTCTGGCTTCCGTATTGCTGTTAGTTTGTTCTGTTCTTGTGTATATTTTGTTCTGTCTTCTCCTCTTCTCTTCAACAGATTCCTAGAGTCTGTGTGATCTTCCTGTGTCCTCTGACATCACTTCTAACCTTTCTATATCCTATTGATCTGTCCCTCCTCACCAACTCCTTCTAAATCCCCATCCTGAAGGGTAAAGTTGCTATATTGAAGAGC
The DNA here is from genome assembly GCF_012274545.1 of Fukomys damarensis. Lineage (NCBI taxonomy): Eukaryota > Metazoa > Chordata > Mammalia > Rodentia > Bathyergidae > Fukomys > Fukomys damarensis. Next base: position 78,482,412 of record NW_022900951.1, read on the forward strand.
TTATTCACTAAAACACATTTTGGGCTGGTTCTTGATTTTTATTTAATTCACATGGTTTAAAGGTGATAGATTAATAACTACCAAAAATTGTCATTTTCTAAACTGTGCTTGATGTTATTGTGTTGCTGATTGTATCATTTGGGCTAAAGTGTTGTGATTGATCCAATCAGTCCTCCTGTATAGTGAAAATGAGATTGCCTTAGAGTCATTAGAAGACTCAAACCCCAAAGACCGTCTATATCTGGAAGATCAAAGTATTAACCAAGGAATCAAATCAAGTACAGTACCAAGAAACAATAGGAATGAGAAGACATTTAAACAAGACATAAGCACAGAATCCCACCTCACCAAAGGTAAGCTCTGGGGGAAATGAGGTGCAAAACTCTGAGAATCAATCATCTGGACACCCTGACTGATAGCACAGAAAGTTAAAAAAAAACAGAAAAATGAGGCTCTAGAAAAATTTAAAACAGAAATAATTTTCCATATAACCACAGAAATGATGAGAAGAGTGAAAGACATGATTAGAGACTCTAGAACAGAAACAGAGGAAGAAAAATAGATGAGCTCAGGACCATGATGGAAACCATGAATGTGAAGCACAGGAAAGAAATGGAAACCTTGAATGCCCAACATAGGAAAGAAATGGAATCCACAAAACAGATTCAAACTGATATCCAGGAAAAACTCTATAGGAAACATCCTCAGCAGAATGAATGAATGTGAAGAAAAAATTTCAGATATAGAATTGAAGTCAGTAACCAAGAAAAGAGAGATCTCTTAAAAACAGTAAGGGATCATGAGAAATCAATCCAAAACCTCTTAGATGATACAAAGAAGAATAATGTAAGACTGATAGGAATACATGAAGTAGCATGAGAAAGTACAAATGACATGAAAAAGAAACTGTTCACAGAATTAATGACAGAAAACTTCCCAGAGTGAAAGAATTTGACATACAGATAAGTGAGGCATATAGAACTCCAACTAGCCATTATACAAAAAAAAACTACACCTAGACATATAATAATCAAGATCCCTGAAACCCAATAAAAGAACAAAATACTACAAGCAGTTAGAGAAAAGAAACAAATCACTTGCAAAGGAAAGCCCATCAGAATCACAGCAGACTTTTCAACACAAACCCTCAAGCCAAGGAGAGCCTGGAGTGATGTATTTTTTTCAGCTTTAATTGAGTTTATTGGTACATTTTAGGGATAAAATACAGTTATATTCATTGTTGGGATTTTGTACCTCTACATGACATGTCTTGGTTCTCATTTTTTCCCCTTGTCCCTGCCCTCCCTCTACCCCCTCCTCCCCTCCCCATCTACAACCACTTTATTTCCATCATTTCATTATCTCACATTTTTTTCTTTTCCTTTTTTACCCTTCCCCTGCCCAGCACACCTTCCCTACACCTTTAGCTCCTTTCTTCCCATTTCTCAATGTCATATCACAGAGAAGTATGCACACCCATGTTTATAGTAGCACAGTTTATAATAGCTAAAACTTGAAAACAATTCTAATGCCTATCAACTGGAGACTGGTTAAAGAAGATGTGGTGTTTCTATAAAATGAAGTACTACTCAGCCACAATGAATGAGAAACTAGAGACCTTTATGGCTAAATGGATGCACACTGAGGGTGTACTCTTAAATGAAATAAATAGGACACACTTGAATAAATACTGAATAGTTTCTCTGGTGTGAAAAGCTAAAAGTGTAAATAAAGTTCAAATGGTATAATTTATAGTGTGGAATAGGAAGCAAATGGCTAAAGGGGAAGTGGGAAGGGGAAGGGAAACGAAATAAGGGAAACAAAGTCTTTGTAAATAGGTAAGGGTGAAGGCTTTGAAGGGCGGGCAGGGGTATGGGGAAATAACAAGAACCAAGACATATCATGTAAAGGTGCAAAATCCCAATGATAAATGTAACTGTAGTGTTTGCTTTAAATGTACCAATAAACTTAATGGGAAGAAAAAGGAATATAACTTTTGCAAATGGGAAGGGGAAACACACCAAAAAAGAATTAAACTATGTTATGTACATGTACAAATTTCCCATGATGAGAGTGATCATTATGCTCTGCAACTATGTACTAAAAAAAAAAAAAAACAGAAAAAAACAACATTCCCTACCTTGTCATGTTATAGTAAGGTTTAATGAGATAATATGTAAAAAAGAAAAGGCAGCTTTGTTGAAACTGGCACACTTGAAATTTTATATAAGTATTTTATAAAAAAATAAAAACTATAATGACTCAACGCTCATTTAATATTTAACTGTAATCACACAAGGTAAAGAAAATGTGATTTTGGTTGCTAAGATACAGTCAGTGATTGCCATAGGTATGATAGAACTTTGACAGCCATTGTTAAGTCATTGCCTTGCCTACCCTGTAGAAGTGAGCAGCTGGACTGGGTTAATCTGGCCAGATAACTAGCAAGCTCAATGAACCCTTTTATTACCCTTATGTCTTTCATCCAAAAAAAGAACTTCTTAACTAACTACCTCAAGGTAAGAAAAATATATTATCTTCATTTTATAGATAAGAAATCTAAAAGTGGTAGGCTCAAATTTAGATGATTTCATTCCGGATTATACAACAGAGGCACTAAAGATAAGATACAAATCTAATAATCCCTATTTCAACTGATTTCCCATTTGGCTATATTACTTATCCTTCCTCATAAAGGCAGAACCTGTTTAATGCTGGGTTTTCCCCTGTTGGTGACACTGACGAATACACAGATCCTGAGATCAAGATGGGAAGCTCTGCCAATGATCAAGAAATAGAGGTTAAGCTGTCACTTGTCTCTCTCTTTTTTTTTTTTAGACAGGTTCTCACTATGTAGTTGAGGCTGACCTGGAACTCACTATGTAGCCCAGCCTGGTCTTGAACTCAGCGATCCTGCTGCCTCAGCCTGCCAAGTGTTTGGATTACAAGGAGGTGCCACCACGCCCAGCTCACTGGCCTCATCTTAAAGGGAGATGGATATCATGGAACCTAGACAATTAGGTCTTTTCTTTTTCATTGAGTTTATTGGTACTTTTTAGGTATACAGTTACATTAATCATTGGGATCTTGTACCTTTACCTGACAGATCTTGGTTCTCATTTTTTCTCCATACCCTTGCCCTCCCTTCATCCTCTCCATCCTTCCCTATTTATAAAGACTCTGTTTCCAATATATCCTGTTTTAGCATTTTTTTCTTTTCCTTTATTTCCTTTCCCCTACCCTTCCCACTTCCCCTACACCTTTTTTCCTATTTCTCATTGTCAGTTATACAATTTGAATCTTATTTATACTTTTAGTTTTTCACACCAGAGAAACTATTTGGTATTTACACGTGTGTCTTATTTATTTCACTTAAGAGTATGGCCCCAATATACATCAATTTTCTTAGGAATGACTAGTTTTGCATTCTTTACTAGGCAATTAGGTCTTGATCTTTCAGGCTCCAGATCTTGTCACTTTCATGAGCAAGGCTGGAGTAAGTCTGGTTTTGATTAGAGGCTATATATAATGCTTCCTTTTTATCTGGCATAAAACACTGTCATTCTCAAGGAGATCCTTATGGAAGCTGAATGATTTCCTAGGAAGGGAGAGAGCTATACTCTAAGAATTTGATGAAATATGAATCTGTATATGGAAATACCAATTCTATAAAAGTGCATGGTTGGATGACTACAAAGCATCCCTGAATTATTCATTAATAAGAAACCACAAAAACTGCCCTTCAGATAAATAAGCAAAGCCCATCTGAGTATCAAATAATTTCCTAACTCAACCAACACTAGAATCCCATGCAACCAACAGAGAAATGTAAATAAAAATCACAATGAAATACCATTTCACAGCCACAAAGATAACTATAAATGAAAAGGTAATGATACTTGTATGTGTTGGTGAGGATATGGAGAAACTTGATCTGTCCTGCATTGCTGGTGGGAATATAAAATGTTATACCTACTTCGCAAAACAGTCTGGCAGTTCTTCAAAAGGTAGTTCAGAAATTACACCCTTTGGTGTATACTCAAGAAAAATTAAACATGCTCACACAGAGACTTATATATATAAATGTTTATAGCAGCATTCTTTATAACAACCAAAAAGTGAAAACAACCCAAATGTCCATCTGCTGATCTGCCAATAAGCAAAATATGGTACATTCATACAATGGAATATTTTTCATCCATAAAAAAGAATACAGTACTGACACATGCTACAGCATGAATAAGCCTTGGAACAACTGCCTAAATTACTCTTTTCACGTAGGCAATTACTTCCAAATCTGACAGCACATTGAAAACCAGAAAACTTGCACAGCTTCCTGAGAATCTTTGAGAAAAGCACCTGGGTTGATGTTTGAAATCCATTAGACTAGGTGATCTCCAAGGCCATTTATACTCTTGGAATTATAGGAAATCTAAGATAATTGCCCATGAACACCCACATATTTGAAGCAGAGACAAAAAGAGAGCCAAGCTTAATGAATAGTTGTTACTTAGAATAGGTGCCCCAGTAGGTCCTTATTTAAACTTAAATTTATTCTTCTCAAAGACATCATCCCACCCCTTTCCCATGGTCGAATAAAGGTATTCCTAATGGGGACAACCTATAGCTGAAGGGATAGGACACACCTGAATACTTGATTGTTTCTGTGTGGGTTGTTTTAATAACAAGTCATCCTATTTGGTAGGAAGCTACATATTAATTAGCAGAAAATCTGACACTGTAGTTCAGGATAACAACTCTCTCTCTCTCTCTCTCTCTCTCTCTGTCTCTCTCTCTCTGTCTGTCTCTGTCTCTCTGTCTCTCTCTCTGTCTGTCTGTCTCTCTCTCTTTCACACACACACACACACACACACACACACATTTATAGACAAGTTTGAATTGAATGAAGTAATGGAATTCCATTAGTCTCAGGCTTTCTACTTAATGGCACTTGTTTGTCAGCTGGCATGGGTTCATTATTAATAATGATCTGATTTCTCATTTATTTTCTTTCCTTAATATTTGCAAAACAATTTGAATCATGTTACAGCTGCTGATTTCATGATGGTTTTGACTAAAGACAACTAAAAAGAAATGAAGGTAATGTTACAATTGTTTCTCTAGACCTATTCCTCCATTTCTTCACATGTATCTGACCGTAGTCCTTCAATGGAAAAATCCTCGTGATATATTTGGGTAGTAATTAAGCAGTATCTGTGAGATTGGGAACAGAGGTGAAAAAGGATTGACATTCTACAAGGTAAGTAAATCATGAAGAAAAGCATCTTTGGAGGTTTGGGGCCGGGGCTCCCACACCACCTTCTACCACTTTGGCTGGAAGAAGTGCCTCAAATTCTAAGAATAAAAGAAAGAAATGAAGAAAAAAAACTATTTTTAAGTCTTTGGCTCATTTTTCTTTACCATTTCCAGAAATGTGATGGTCATTATCATTGGCTTGAACAACTCAGGCAAAACTGCTCTTGTGGAGGCCATTCAAAGATATTAGGATACGAACTAAGGCATTAGACACTGGTACAATTCTCCCAAAGTCCAATTAAATAATTATTCTCTGCTAGCCTTACTTCCTAGCTCTCAGTTCCCCATTCAGTTCCACTCTCTGTCTCTCTCTGCCCTTCCTTCCTAGCCTGTTTATATAACATTTGTCACCTGTTTATTTTATAGAATGTCCTAATTGAAAGTCTTCTCACTGTCAGTTTAAATGAGCTCAAACTATACAAGTCATTGCCCTCAATTATGAAGGATAACATGTTTAAAATGGTATCCTTGGGCTGGGGATTTAGCTCAGCAGTTCAGTGGCCTGCCTTGCAAGCGCAAGGACCCGAGTTCGATCCCTGGTACCAATAAATAAATAAATAAATACATACATACATACATAAAATGGTATCCTTCTGTAGAGCTTAATCAACATGAAATTTAGTCATGATAAGAGTCAACTGTGGAATGATAAAAAAGTTTAATAACATGAAACTTTGTGACAGCTAATATACAGGGTTGGAACTTGTAAAACATTGTCAGTTCAGAGATATACAAGTTTAATACCACATCCCCAATTTAATACCTTAACATTTCCAGAAGCAGTTACACAGAATTTCAGGAAGCATTGTACTAGTTGTGAATATTCAGCTAACTACTAATCAATTAATCTAAGAGGTGAGTGCCTTGTCTGGCATAAGACAATATATATAACTTGGCTAAATTTCATATAACCTAGCATTCCTAAGAAAAGTACAGTATAGAAAAGGGCTAATCTGGCTCCTCTATCACTAGCCTACTTGAAGACTCACAATTTCCTTGAGCTATTGCAGTGGCCATCTGGCTGATCTTGCCATCTACAGTTGTCCCTCAGTTGCCAGAAAGATTTATGCAAAAATCTAATCACGGTGTTTCTTACACAAACTTTTCAAGGTCTCCCACTGTGTTCAAAATAAAATTATTGCTCCTTAATAGTGCACAAGGCCTTACATAATTTGGCCTCTTTCTCATTCAGCTTCATTTCCCATGCTCTTTGCATATGTCTTCTGATACACCAAAACAAATACTTTGTCATTCCTCTGCCACCACTCTTCCAGTTTACATGGCTACACTTTTTGTACCTGCTGTCCTACTACCTAGCATTTCATCCCCTCTGTGATCCAAAATCTGCCAGAGTAGTCTTGACTACAGGAAAACCTCCCCTCATTCCCAGTGCCTCCTTTCTTTCTCGCACTCTACTCTATGTGTTCCTCTAGCATGCATGTATCTCACCATCCTTGGACAACTGCAAGTCCATCCCCTAGATCAGTAATGGTGAACTTTTTAGAGCTTTCAAAGATACAAACAACCTGCTGTAGCATGCATGCCACTGGATCACCACTGGTGCCCGAGACTGTGAATCACTTGAGACATAATGGATCTTTGCATTTTTATATATTTTGTCTCTTATTTTAGTATCTTCAGTCAGGTATTCAATAAATATTTGTGGAATGAATATTTGCCACCATTCATCCATTTCTCTGAAACTTCATGTTGCTATTTTATAACTTCTTCCCCTGTCCAGTAACAGCCCCAAGCACCAAATTTCAGCTAGTTTCAGCCTTGTATCCCTCCTTAGGGGCAGCAACCATAAATCTTCCATTTCTCTGATAGGCAGAAATGGTAAGAAAGTAATAATAGAAGGAAAGTTAAGGAAGCAGTATGAATCACAGGACACTGATGAAAGTGGAAATAATTTTCTAGAATGCCAACTCAGCCTTGCCTATAGATTATTTTTCTGTTTGAATGGTGCTTGAGAATCTGTATTTTAAGACCTCCCCAGGTATTTCTGAGGGCCAGCCAGCTTTAGGAAGCAATCATGTGCAATTAGCCATATGCTATTAGTTGGCAAGAATAGTGTCTGTTTTCCATTCTAATTCCTAGAGGACAATGTCTGAAGTCTATTTTTGCTGTTGTATAACTTGCAATTGCTCAAAGAATAACTTGGGGATGATTCATAAATGTTTTGGTTTATGGCAGTGACTTCATTCCCAGAGGAGATTTTTATTGGCACAATGTCACATTCTGAAAGACATTTCAGGCAACGTCTATGCATGCTGGACCTTCAGAGTCAATCTAGTGGGTTGTTGTGTACATACAATTCATTTAGCTCACTTTGCTCCTGCAAATGTTTTAAAGGGCAGATAATTGCCTGAAAAGGAAATTCCAGTCTAGAAGTAGTAACTTGTGTGCACATTTGAAGATGCCAGCTATAGAATATTTTGGCACACAAACTGTCATTATTGATGGTACCATTCACTCTGTTTTGTCTGGCATGGTCACACAGGGCAAGAAACCCAAGCATGAGCACAAGCAGGTGCCCTAAATAAGGACAATGTGTCTACTGCCTCTCAACTTAGCTATACATTTCAATCACCTAGAAGCTTTTAAAAACAACATGATACTTAAGCTCCAGCCCTGATCTATAAAATAAAACCTCCAGAGAATGAGGCCTAGCATCACTGGTTTTGAAACTTCCACTGATGATTGCAGAGAACAGTGAAAGCAAGAAATAATGATCAGAATCACCTAGTGAGCCTTCACACCTCCTGACCAATTACCCAAAGACTCAGATACCTTGGTGTAAGTGGTAGAATCTATATATTAACAAGTTCTCCAGATGATGCTGAAACACAACCAGGTGTGAGTTTCAAGGCATTCTAGAGCAGTTATTAGGCTTTAAAATGCAGAAGAAAATCCAGGGAATTTTGTTAACTATAGGAATTTGTTATATACAAATACTTGGGTCACCAGCCTAGAGTATTTGAGTTATTCAGTCCAGGGTGGCACTTAACTCTGAAGCAGATAATCTCCAGACCATGCTTGATGACACACTCTGTCAGGGTTATAGAAATAACTGAGACTCAGTACCTTCCTCAGAGTAATTATAAATTAAAATAGGAAATAAGAGAAATATAAATTTCCAGGGAACAACTTCTTGCGGCATCTAGTGTTGATCAACAATAGACTGCATTATTGAAGCAATTAGTAAGGTTTCAAGTAAAAAGAAAAAGAATTAGGGAAATGTTTTTCTTTGACAAGGAAACATAAAGCTTGCTGAGATTTGGGAAACAAGATTTTAAAATTATCTTTAGAGTTTTAATCTATTCACTATCTGTGTGTGTGTGGCAATGAGGATTGAACCTGTGGCCTTTACAGTGAGTGCCACCTACAGCCCCACCTTTTTATTGTTTGAGACATGGTGTCACTAAGTTTTCAAAGTAGGTCTCAAACTTGTGATCTTCCTTAGTATTCACTTTTTATGTTTAAGTAGTCTAATACAGACACAGAAAATATTACATCAGAATTGTAACTGAAAATTTTGCTATAAAAACTATAATTAAAAATGTTATTGACTACTAACATGAAAACAGAGATATTACAAAATCACATTAAAATGTAATGATAATATGTACATGCATACACACATATATAATTATATATGTATACTATTAAATATGTTTAATTATTAATTTCCAAAGACTGGAAAACATATTACTAACTTCTTGGCTTAATGACTCATTCTGGAAATCCTATGGAAAATATCACCGGCAGATCTGAGACAAAAAAAAGAAGTTATTCCTAAGTGAAATAAATAAGTCACACATGTGTAAATACCAAATAGTTTCTCTGGTGTGAAAAACTATAATAGTATATCAGATCCTAATGATATAATTGACAATGTGAAATACTAAGAAAAGGGCTAAAGGTGTAGGGAAAGTGGGAAGGGTAGGGGAAAGGTAATAAGGGAAAGGAAAAAATTAGAAAATGAAAAAATGGATATAAAGTGTCTGTAAATGGGGAGGGGAGGAGGGGGTGAAGGGAGGGCAGGGACAAGGGGAAAAAATGAGAACCAAGACCTGTCATGTAAAGGTACAAGTTCCCAATGATGAATGTAACTGTACTGTATACCTAAAATGTACCAATAAACTCAATGAGAGAAAAAATTTTTAATTAAAAAAAGGAGTTACTGATTCTGGTCTTAATACTCCCAGGTATGGGTGTGAAGAATCTATATAATCATTTTGCTACTAATGTGGAAAGAGAGTTGGCCAGAACTACCAATTCAGTAGAATGGAATGCACATAAAGACTTGTCATTTTGAACTGTATTTCTATGGGAGCTGAATGAAACATTCCTTACGGAATTTTATGTTTCAGTGATGACTTAGGCATAGTTTCTTGGGAGAGATATGCAAGAGAAGACCTTATACACTCTTCCATAGTAACAGTCACCAGAAACATTTACTGAATAACCTGTGTGTAAGGTAATGGGAGAGCACAGAGATATGTGAAGTTCCCATTCAACAGACAATGTGCTAAAACACACACACACACACACACACACACACACACACACATGCACAAGCGCACACACACAGAGGGGGGAGGAATGGGGAGGAGAGAGAGAGCGGGGAGAAAAAAGAGAAGAGAGGAAGGGAGGGGAGAGGAAAGGAGAGAGAGATATGAGAGGGAGAGAAAGATAACAGATAAGGTAAGATAAAGCTTCCTAAAGAAAGTGGTCCTTGAGTTGGTCCCTGAAGAACTACAGTGTTGGTCCACTGTTCATTGATTCATTTATAAAATTCATCCAGCGTATATTTATTGGATTCCTGTGTGTCACTGCTATGCTCAGCACCATAAATATAGTGGTGAATAAAATGAAAAGAGCTGATTTTCCTTCTTCAATTCATAACTCAGATAAGTAAATCATCAAATTTATAACACTGTAACACATCACATGTGTTTATGATAATAGTATGTTCCAGAAGAGACACCTTATCCAGACTGGGGATGGTGCCTTGAAGGAACAGCTTTCTAGACTGAAAAGATCTAAAGTGATATTTAGAAAAGAATAGGCATGAAGGAAGCACAGAGTAGCGGAAGAATGTTCTAAGCCAGTGATGGAGAACCTTTTAGAGATTTCAGTGATACCAAACAGCTGGCTGTGGCACATGTGCCATAGGTTCACCACCACTATAATCTAAGCCAAAGGAACGGCATCTTGTGATGGCTCAGAGCAAGAGAGGGCATAGTGTGTATATAGAACAGAGACAGTGCGAGCAAGAAAGAAATGGAGGAGAAGACTGGATAGGAACCAGGAACATTGTGACCACCTGTCAAGTCAGTGCCAGGGTATAGGTCTAGCAAGTTAGAAGGCTGCATTCTATCCTGAGAACAGTGGGAACTCACTGTAGGTTACTAAACCAGGAAGGTAGCAAGGATGAATGAAAGGCTTAGAAAGATAGGTCAATGTATGATCAGTGTGGCAGTATACTTCAGTAGGATTTCTCAAAGCAGGCTGCAGCCAAGGTTCAATACATTGTTTGATATAACTATACTTTCCGGCTTTATGGTTGTCTCGCCCCTCTACCCTTAAATGTAGTACTTCCCAGCAGGATACACAATGGTGTGAAATCAAAACTGACTATACTCCTGTTAGATGAGTGTGAATTGTCCCTCCATGACCTGACTGGATAGACCCTTGGGGCAGAGAAAACTGGTCAAGCTACTATGCTCAGACATGGGCTTGTTTTTGTTCTAGATTCCAGTGACTTAGGACACATGCACAAACCAAAGATCATCTTAACACATATAATGTATGATTTTTTAAAAGGTGGCAGGGAAGCCCATCTTACTGTTAGATTCTACTTTTGTGTCCTATTTCCCCTTCCCAGTTTTTTTTTTTTTTTTTTTTTTTTTTTTTTTTTTGATGGGTT
>NW_022900951.1:78493689-78494885 GCF_012274545.1 Fukomys damarensis
TGTTTGGGTTTTGAGACAGGGTCTTGCTATGTAGGCTGGTCTTGAACTCACACCGATCCTCCTGCCTCAGCCTCCCGAGTGCTGGGATTACAGGTGTGTGCTACCATGCCCGGCTCCCCTTCCCAGTTTTTACCTTACGAGAAATATAGAGATGGAGGATGGGTGGTCCTCTGTCACAGTCAGATAGATTTCTTCTCTACAGCTCAGAGAGGTGGAGTGGCCCAGTCCTCTAGAGACTGTTCAAGAGCCACCTTCTACCACACACCATCATGCAGGATATGTTACATAATTGTACAAAGGGAATTTGGAAGCTACATGTCAAAGGGAAATGTAAACTCATATCTGAATAGCCTACCCTCAACCCTGAACTCTTCCTAAAGGTACTTTCTTGAATTTGCTTCTCAGGTTTTGTGGCTTCAGTCTCTGATCTTGAAACTTCACAGTGACAGAAAACAACCCCTATTTTGTGTAATCAGTATCAATGGACTCCTCCCTTAGTGGACTGCTCAAAAGTTACATAAATGGCTCTTATTTTAGGTTGATAATTCAAGTTACCAGTCAATCTTCACCGCTCTTAACTCCTTTTTGATATCTTCATTTGTCATTAACAACCCCAACTACAACATGAACAGAATTTGGAAAAAGATGTAAATACTTTAAATCTGTTGTAATCCCAGTTAGCAAATCTGATTAAAGTGTGATGGCATAATGTCAGGAAAATGAGAAATAAGTTGGGGGGATTCTTAGAGTCATACAATTTTTACTATTCATTGAGAGTTGGCTTCAAGATTCTAGCTCATCTCATTGAGTATGTATTTAAACCTAATTCCTGGATATGTAGCAGCTGTACCAGAATCAATTCCTCTCTTGCCCTTTGCCTCTTTTTTTTTTCAGCTTTAATTGAGCTTATTGGTACATTTTAGGGATACAGTACAGTTACATTTATTGTTGGGATCTTGTACCTCTACATGACAAGTCTTGATTCTCATGTTTTCCCCTTACCTCTGCCCTCCCTTCACCCCCTCCTCCCCTCCCCATCTACAAACACTTTATTTTCATCTTTTCATTCTCTCACATTTTTTTCTTTTCCCTTTTTACTCTTCCCCTACCCATCCCACCTTCCCTACACCTTTAGCTCCTTTCTTCTCATTTCTAAATGTCAGTAATCTTATTAGAATCTTATGCATTGTTGCAGA
>NW_022900951.1:78499761-78504665 GCF_012274545.1 Fukomys damarensis
CTTCATGAGAACCTATGCCTCTGCAGAGTTGGTCTAAGGACTGGCCCAATCAGGAGGTTTGAGAATGGTGGGGCAGGGGGGGAGGTTGTGGGGGTGTTTCAAGGGCCCCCGTGCTGCTACCTTCCTTACTGGGTCTGTTGTGCAGTCCGGGAGGTCGCGCACCTGCTGGGTGATCTCAGGCAGGCAGGCAGCTGAAGAGACCCTTTGCCTCTATTTTGGTTTCATTTTTCTCTCTTCCTTCCTCCTCTCTCATATGCCCTGTTCCAGCCAGGCAAATAAATAATGCAAGAAGAAGGTCCTCTTACTGATAGTATCAAATATCAACTTTTGGGAAGGTTAGTGAATGTGAATATGTCCACATGTTGAATGGTAAGTGCAACCCTTTCCTCATCTCTTCCTCTAGAGCAGTGATAGTGAACCTTCTTAGAGTTTTCAATGACACAGTCCATTATGGTATGTGTGGCATAGGTTCACCACCATTACATTAGAGCCTGCTGATGTATCCCTGGCCCATTTCATCATCACGCCCACATTCTGGATTTGCAGCAAAGTCCCTCCTTGTCAGGCAATACCTACAATGATTTCTACCTTAGGGATGGTAATGAATACTGTATACTGACATCAGAAGAGCTTGGTAAAGCTCAAAATTTTAATATCCTCATTTTATCTATAGAAAAGCTAAAGATCAGAGACTGAGTGACTTGCTTAAAGTCACACAGCCAAGATATTCCAATCACTTTGCTTTTTGTGTCTTTCATTTACTTTCTCAGATGTCAGAGCTGAGTGTCTGTTATGGAGTCTAGAGATTCTCCATATATAGCACAATTTATTTAGATATAATGTAGATGAGTGGGTGGAAATGTGAGCTTTACAGTCGCAAGCTGCAGGTCTGAGACTTTTCTCTCCCTTTCTTTTGGTCACAGGAGCCATGTTTAGCTATAAAAGATCTCCAAAAAAGGAAGCATCATCCCATAATTGATGGGCAACATTGGCTATTAGCTGTCATTGGGGTTAAATATGAGTTACTGTATTCTTGACAATGACCACCCACTTTGATCATGTCAACCTCCAAGAGATTCAGAATCTTCAGAGAAGGATGCTTATCAGACAGGTAGAGTGTCACCTCCATTAGATTTACTGATAAGGACAGAAGCAGAAGTATATCTTCAAAATGAACAGGGAATTCTGGGAGATGCTTGTATTCTAAGCAGCACTGAGCAAGCCTCTTGAGATCAAATTAACAAAGTAGAGCTGGAGCAGAGCTCACCAACACTATAACATTATTGGGTACACCCCGACCCCTGGCACAACTTGAGTGGTGACATCAGTTGGATGAGTTGCCTTAAGTAAAACCAATCTGTCAGCACTAACACTTCTCTAAAACAGGGCTTTTGTTCTGTGGTTTGCCATGTGTATGAGAAAAGGAACATGAGCCCTTAAAGCAGCCTGTTGGCATTATTCTGAGGAGCAGTGTAATACAGCTGCTCCACATTTTCAAGTCTCCAGCTTTCTGATCATCCCAATAATGAAGAATGGTAGGACACAAACAGGAAATCAGGGAAAGAAGAGTTGATCAGGATTTTAAGCAGTAAAAAGAATTGTCTTGCTCTGTTCTCACTTTCATTGCCCAAAGGCATATGGCAGGAATGGATTAGCAGCTGTATTAGATAAAACAGCTTGAAATATTTTTTTTCTGATATTGCTTTGTCCTTTCAGGCTTCCTTTACTTCTCTACCAGGCTATTTTTATGGAGTATTATATAGTTTGGCTATTTCTCTCTCCCTCTCTCTCTCTCTCTCTCTCTCTCTCTCTCTGTCTTCTCCCCAAATACACAAGAACCTTAAAAATGTAGAAGCCCCCAAAATTGTTTAAAAATGTTCAATCACACAACTGTACACAACAGCTAAAAGTTGGGAACAACAAAAATGCTTAGCAATGAGGAATAGCTAAATGAATTAGGATGTGTCCACATGATGGAATACTACACAGACACTCAAAGGCTAATGATGACTTACATCTACTGACATGGTAAGTTTTCCACAGCCTTGTATTTTGTTAGGGAAAATAGTACGATGGTGTGTAAAATATATAGTGTATAGCATAGAGCTATCTGGAAGGATAACACCAAAATATAAGCAGAGATTTTCTCTAGGACTGATATTGAAAAGTAAAAGTGTAGGTGAGGTGCCTTGTTTGGATTTTTGTTTCATTAGAAATTTTCTTTTTTAAACCTGGAGTGGTGGTGCATGCCTATAATCCCCACGCTCTGGGAAGCTGAGGAAGGAGACTCACAAGTTCAAGCTCAGCCACTGGGCAGTTCAGTGACTTAGCAAGACCACATCTCAAAATAAACACTTGAAAAGGGCTGTGAATGGACCTCAGTTCAAAAGTCTCAGGGTTCAGGCTCCAGTACCAAGAAAAAAAATGAAGAAAGTTTCTTTTTTTATAATAAGCAGATACCATTTTTCCCAATAGAATAAAGACATTTTTATTTATTTTAAAATTAATTTTATTGTTACATTTTAGGTATACAATACAATGACATTCGTCATTGTAAATTTGTACATTTATTATTATTATTTTTCACACCTGGCCTCCATTTAACCCCTCCACCCCTCCCTATTTACAAAGACTTTCTTTCCATTTTTTCATTTTCTCATATTAATTTCATTCCCTTCATTCTTTCCTCTAAGGATCCCACTTCCCCTTTGCCCCCTTTATTCCTATTTCACCTTGTATGTTATACCTTTTAGTCTTTATTTACACTTTCAGTTTCTCACACCAGAGAAGCTATTTGGTATTTATATGTGAATCCTATTTATTTCACGTAAGAGAATATCCTCAATGTGCACCCATTTATCTATAAATGCCTAATGTCTCATTCCTTATGGCTGAGTAGTACTCCACTTTATAAAGAAACCACATTTCTTTATCCAGTCTCCAGTTGATGGGAAATTGGGCTGTTTCCAAGTTTTAGTTATCACAAATTGTGCTGCTATGAACATGGATGCACATATATCACTGTGATATAATTCTTTTAATTCTTTTGGGAAGATACCCAGCAGGGGAATAGCTGGGTCGAATGGAACTTCAAATTCTAGTTCAAGGTATCTTCATACTGATTTACACAGTAGCTGCAAAAATCTACACTCCTACCAGCAGTGGAGCAGGGTTCCCTTTTCCGCACAGCCCCACGAGCATTTGCTATTGGTTGATCTTATGATAAATACCATCTTCCAGGAGTGAGGTGAAATCTTAGTGTTCTTTTCATTTGCATCTCTCAAATGACCAGTGGTGTTGAACATTTTTTCATATGTATTCTTACTGTTTCACTTCTTTGTCTGAGAAATATCTGTTCATTTCAGATGACCATTTTTTGATTGGGGTCTTTAAATTTGGGAGATCTGATTTTTTTTAAAGTTCTTTATAGATTCTAGAAAGACATTTAGAGAGGAACAGCAGGTAAAAATTTTTTCCAACATTATTGAAAGGAACTGGAATCGGCCAAAAGTCTCCGCACACCAAAGGAGCCAGTATGAGAGACTTTATTAAAGAGCCATGGTGGCATGGTGGCCTGCTTGGCAGAGAGATAACAATGGAGAGAGAGAGGAAGTGGGAAAGAGGCTTGGTTATATAGTGGGTGACTGGTGCAGGTGGGTTGGGGTTTGTTTTAGCTTCAAGTGCAGCCACTCAGGGGCCACCCTGGACATTCATTATGACCCATGATGTGTGAGGTAGGGAACAGAAACTTTAAGGTGAAGAAGGAAGTTATTTATCAGAATGGTGGCAGCCATTTCAAAGCACTTATCTGACAATTATCAGTTGTCTCTTCCCTCTGTTGGTGGTTTCTCCTGCTGTGGAGAACTTTTTTAAGAAGATGAGATCCCACATATTATTAAAAAGCTTCTGTACTTCAAAAGAAACCATCAGCAGAACTAAGAAACAATCTATAATGTGGGAAAAAAATTTTACCAGCTGTTCCTCAGACAAAGGACTGTTATCAAGGATATATAAAGAACTCAAAACAATCAGCCTCCCAAATATAAAGACTTGATTCAAAAATGGGCATCCAAAATGAACAGACATTTCTCAAAGAAGTAAAATCAGCAAGTAAATATATGAAAAAATGTTCCACATCACTGATCATTCGAGAGATGCAGATGAAAACAACACTGATATTCCACCTCACCCCACAAAGAATGGCTGCTATCAAGAAATCACACACTAACAAATGTTGGCGGGGTTGTGGGGAGAAAGGAACCCTTCTCTATTGTTGGTGGGAGTGCAGACTGGTGCAACCACTATGGAAATCAATATGGAGATACCTCAAAGAGCTTGGACTGGAGGTTCCATTTGACCCAGCCATCCCCCTGCTGGGTATCTTTCCAAAAGAACTAAAAGAATCATATCACAGAGAAGTATGTGCACCGTGTTTATAGCAGCACAGTTTGTAATAGCTAAAACTTGGAAACAGCCCATTTCCCCATCTATTGGAAACTGGATAAAGAAGATGTGGTTTTCCTATAAAATGGAATATGACTCAGCCATAAAGAATGAGAAAATAGATTCATTCATAGGAAAATGGATATATATTGAAGATATACTCCTAATTGAAATAAATAAGGCACACATGTGTAAACACCAAAGAGTTTCTCTGGTGTGAATAGTCTGCAATAATACAGAAGACCCTAATAAGATTACTGACATTTAGAAATGGGAAGAAAGGAGCTAAAGGTGTAGGGAAGGTGGGTTGGGTAGGGGAAGAGTAATAAGGGAAAAGAAAAAAATGTGAGATAATGAAAGATGGAAATGAAGTGTTTGTAGATGGGGAGGGGAGGAGGGGGGAAGGGAGGGCAAGGAGGAGGGGAAAAAATGAGAACCAAGACTTGTCATGTGAAGATACA
>NW_022900951.1:78504723-78532715 GCF_012274545.1 Fukomys damarensis
TGTCATGTAGAGGTACAAGATCCCAACAACGAATGTAACTGTACTGTATCCCTAAAATGTACCAATAAACTCAATTTAACCTGGAAAAAAAAGATGAGATCTCAGTTTGATTCTTTGTGTTATTTCACATGCAACTGAGGTTTTGTTCATGAAAATTTTTCCTATATCAATGTCTCCAAGAGTTCTACCTAACCTCTCTTCCAGCCAGTTTAGTGTTTCTGTTTTAATATTTAGATCTGTGATTCATTTTGATTTTAGTTTAGTGCTTGGTGACAGATATAGGTCCTGTTTTAATCTTTGGCAAGTTGAAGTGCAGTTTTTCCAGCACCATTTATTGAAGCCTATCTTTCCTCCAATGAGGGGTTTGACTTCTTATCAAAGATGAGGTGTCTGAGTGCATCTGGAGTTCTTTCTGCATCTTCTAATCTGTTCCACTGATCCTCAAGTCTGTTTCTTTGGAAGTACCATACTATCTTTATCACCATAGCTTTGTAGTCTAGTTTCAAGTTGGGAATTGGATACCTCCTGCCATGTCTTTGTTGCCTACAATTGCTTTTGCTATTCTAGGTCTCTTCTTGTTCCAAATGAATTTTTGGATTGTTTTCTCAGGGTATGTGAAGTATGCTTCTGGGATTTCAATTGGAATTGCATTGAATCTATTTAGAAGTTTTGGAAGTATGGCCATTTTCACTATGTTAGTTCTTCCTACCCAGGAGCAAGGGATGTCTTTCTATTTTATAATATAATCTCCAATCTCTTCTTTTAGAGTACTATAATTTTCAGAGTAGACATCTTTGATTTCTTTCTTTAGGTTGATTCCTAGGTATTTCAATTTTTTAGATGCTATTGCAAAAGGAATTGTTTGCCCATTTCTCTCTCAGTGAGTCTGTTCTTCATGTAGAGCAAAGCTATTGATTTTTGTGTGTTAACCTCATATCCAGCTACTTTGCTGAATTTGGTTATCATGTCGAGAATACTTTTGGTGGAGTTCTTGGGGTCTTTTATGTAGAGAATCACGTTGTCTGCAAATAGTGAAAATTTAACTGCATTTCCTATCTTTATTCCTTTTATTTTTTTATCTTGTCTAATTGCTGTGGCTAATGCTTGCAAAACTATACTGAACAGGAGTGTTGATAGTGGACATCCTTGTCTTGCTTCTGATTTTAGTGTGAAGGATTTCAGTTTTTGATCATTTAGTATAATGTTGGCTGTTGGTTTTTCATAGGTGGTTTTTGTCAGATTGAGATAGAAATCTTCTTAATGATCTTCTACATTCTATTTGCTAGTATCTTATTAAGGATTTCTGCATCTATGTTCATTTAGTGAGATTGGCCTATAGTTCTCTTTTTCAGTTGGATCTTTCTCTGCTTTGGGGACCAAGGTGTTCCTTGCTTCGAGGAATTAATTTGGGAGTATTGCTTCCCTTTCAACTTCCTTGAAGAGTTTAAAGAGTAGTGGCAATAGTCCCTCCCTAAATGTCTTGTAGAATTCAGCATTGAAGCCATTAGGGCCATGGCTTTTCTTAGTTGGTAAGATTTTAATTATATTTTCAATTTCATTGATTGATATTGGGTTGTTTAGAATTTTTAGGTCTTCATTCATCTTTAGTAATTCATACGTATCTAGGAATCTGTCCATTTCTTCTTTGTTTTCCATCTTATTGGCATAAAGTTTCTCAAAGCAGGTATTGATGATCCTCTGGATTTCTGCTGAGTCCATTGTAGTTCACTTCTTTCAATCCTAATTACATGACCTGGACCTTTTCTTTACTCTTTTTTGATAAGTTATTGTAAGGGTTTGTCAATTTTGTTTATTCTTTAAAAGAACCAACTCTTAGCTTCATTGATTTTTTTGTATTGTTCTCTTAGTCTCCATTGAATTGCTTTTTGCTCTGATCTTTATAATTTCCTCCCATAAATGCATTTTTAAAGCTGCAAGTGCTTGAAAGATTATCATTATTAATGGCCACTCCTTCTCAGTATTCCTTGAGACAACAGTCCTCAAGATTATCATCTGTCATTATGATAATACCACCTCAGCTTTGAAATTGACTTTGCCATTCTGGCTAATCAGGCACCATTGGTGGCTATAGCTACATGCAGAGAACTGGGCTTGGCCTGGTCCATTAAGGAAAAGATAGACACTACTCTGGAGATAAGCAGTGAGAGTATAATAGAAGGAATCTAGCAGAAGAGAAGCAGTGTCTTTGTAGTTGCCAGAAAATACCCTTAAAATTTGTCCAAAATTTAAATCCATTTTGTCTAACTACAGAACCCAGAGCAAAAAATAGAATGAATACCTGAGACACAGAGATTTTAATAGAAAATCACTGTGGAGAATCCGTTGATTCTTGTAGTCAGTATTCCTTAAATGAAGGGGTGAAGAAAAACAGTAAAAATAAGAAAAAGTGATTAAATTTAGACCTATATTTCCCACCATGCACTAAACTAAATTTGAAATGAATCACAGATCTAAATATTAAAGCAGAAACACTAAACAAGCTGGAAGAGAGGTTAGGTAGAACTCTTGGAGACACTGGTGTAGGAAAAGATTTCATGAACAAAACCTCAGTTGCATGTGAAATAGCACAAAGAATCAACAACTGGGATCTAATCTTTAAAAAACTTCTTCACAGCAAGAGAAACCAACAGAGTGAAGAGACAACTGATAATGTGGGAAAAAATTTTACCAGCTGTTTATCAGACAAATGTCTACTTTCTAGAATATATAAAGAGCTTAAAAAAATCTGATCTCCCAAATTTAAAGACCTAATCCAAAAATGTGCATCTGAAATGAACATTTCTCAGACAAAGAAGTAGAAACACCAAAAAAATATGTAAAACTGTTCAACATCACTGGGCATTTGAGAGATGAAAATGAAAACAACACTGACATCCCACCTCACTCCAGAAAGTATGGCTACCATCAAGAAATCAACCAATAACAAATGCTGGCTGGATTGTGGGAAAAAAGGAACCCTGCTCCACTGCTGATGGGAGTGTAGACTGATGCAACCACTATGGAAATAACTATAGAGAACCAGAAGATACAGGGGAGCCCAGTAGCCATGCCCCTTTGACTGACACAACAGAAGAACTCAGCCACAAGGGTGCCAATACAGAGGTATTTGTACCCCCACTCCCATGAACAAGAGAAAGAAGGCCTCTCTGAGGCTCCTGCAATAAAGGCACACACAAACCCTCAAGTCAAGGAGAGCCTGGAGTGACATATTTTAAGTCCTAAAAGAAAAAAACTCCAAACTGGACTGATGTATCCTGCAAAACTATCTTTCAAAATGGATGGGGAAATAAGATACTTCTATGAAAAAGAACACCTGAGAAATTTCATGAACACCAAACCAGCACTTCTAAACAATATCCTGGAAAAAGAAAAGGAAAATCACAAGTCCATAAGGGCCAACAGAGCAAATATAACAGGCAAGGCAGAAATTAAAGGGAGAGAGAAAAAAATTTAAAAATAAAAGAACCAATGAAAGGAAAATAACATGACAATGAAAAAGCCAATACATAACATTTATAACCACCAATATTAATGGCCTCAATTTCCCAATCAAAAGAAACAGGCTGGCAGAATGGATTAAGAAGCAAAATCCAACAATATGCTGTATACCTAAAACCCACTTAATCAGCAAAGAAATTCATAGACTGAGAGTAAAAGAATGGAAAACAGTTCTGCATATGTGAGGAGCCCAGAAAAAAGTGGAGAGTAGCTATCTTATTGGCAGACAGAATAGATTTCAAAACAAGACTAATAAAAGAGACAGAGAAGGTCACTATATCCTTTGTAAAGGGAACAGCACAAGAGGAAAAATTGACAATCATAAATACATATTCACCAAATGTTAATACACCCAACTACACAAAACAAATATTAATGGATATGAAAAATGAAATAAACACTAATACAATAGTAGTGGGGGACCTCAATACCCCACTGACACAAATAGACAGATCATGTAGAAAAAAACATCAACAATTAAATAATAAAACAGAACCAAGTCTTAGAACAAACAGACTCAGTAGATGTCTACAAAGTTTTCCACCCCACAAAATCAGAATATACATTCTTTTAAGCTGCACACAGGTTATTCTCCAAAATTGACCATATACTAGCTCATATAACAAGCTTAAGTAAATGCAAAAGAATTGAAGTTATCCCCTGTATATTATCAGATCATAATGCAATTAAACTGGAGATCAATAGCCTAAGAAACTGCAAGAACTTCACAAACACATTGAAATTAAATAACACCCTGCTGAACAACCACTGGGTAACAGAGGAAATTAAAGAAGAAATTACACATTTTATACAATTAAATGATAATGACAATACAACATACATGAATCTACAGGATGCAATGAAAGTAATCCTATGAAGGAAATTCATAGCCATAAACAGAGAGAGCTCAAATAAACAACCTAATGCTTAACCTTAACCTCCTAGAAAAACAAGAGCAAGACAAACCAAAACCTTGCACAAGCGATGAAATTATAAAGATCAGAGCAGAAATTAATGCAATGGAAACTAAGAGAACAATACAAAAAAAATCAATGAATTGAAGAGTTAGTTTTTGAAAGAATGAATAAAATCCATAAACCCTTAGACAATCATATCAAGAAAGGAAAGAAAAGGATCAAATTCACGCAATTAGCAATGATAAGGAAGTCACAACAAATCCACCAGAAATCCAGAGGATCATCAATGTTTGCTTCGAAAACCTATACTCTAATAAAATGGAAAATACAGAAGGACAGATTCCTAGATACATATGAACTTCCAAAGTTGAATGAAGAAAATATAAAGAGTCTAAACACCCCAATTACATTCAGCTAAATTAAAAATGTAATTAAAACATTACCAACAAAGAAAAGCCCAGGCTCTGATGTCTTGACTCCTGAATTCTACAAGAAATTTAGAGAATAACTATTGCCACTACTCTTTAAATTCTTCAAAAAAATTGAAATGGAAGCAATACTTCCAAATTCATTCCTGGATGCAAGTATTAGTGTTGTCATCAGGCACATGAAGCATAGCCAGACAACAGGAATGCAGTTATACCAAGGAGTAGAGGGCTGGAGTTCTCACAGGCAAACAGCAGCCAATTCTCACCAACCTCAGTTTTTATTAGATAGATGCACAATACTTACATGAGAATAAGCAGTTAGTTCCTTACAGATTATCTCTAGCAAAGCATTAGATAATATTTTTATGAACACCTGGTTCTACTTACTCATGTACTTTCTCAAAACAGACTGTTCCCAGAACGTTATCGGATTGTTCTCAAGACTGTTTGCAGCCTTGACCTTCTGAATTGCGGCTCCATGTGCAGAACCACAGCTTCAGTTCTTCCAATCCATATCCCAATGTAACCTTCTCCTTTACATATTAGTTTGATTCAAAAACCAGGGAAAGACCCAACCAAAAAAGAGAACCATAGGCCAATCTCCCTAATGAACATAGATGCAAAAAGCCTCTATAAGACACTGGCAGACAGAATACAGAAGATCATTAAGAAGATCATACACCCTGACCAAGTCAGATTTATTTAAGGGATGCAAGGATGTTTCAACACATGTACATCAATAAATGTAATACACTATGTCAAAGGAATTAAGCACAAAAAGCATGATCATTGCAATTGATGAAGAAAAAGCATTCAACAAAATTCAACAACCATTCATGACAAAAACCCTACAGAAAATGGGAATACATGATCTTTAAGTCAATATGATAAAGGGTATCTATGAAAAACCAACATCCAATATCATTCTAAATGGTCAAAAACTGAAAACCTTCACACTAAAATCAGGAACAAGACAAGCATGTCCACTATCACCAGTCCTGTTCAGTATAGATCTGGAAACATTAGCCACAGCAATTAGACAAGAGAAAGAAATTAAAGCAATAAAGATAGGAAAGGAAGAAGTTAAACTATCACTATTGCTGATGATATGATACTCTACATAGAAGACCCAAAGAACTCTGCCAAAAGACTCCTACACTTAATTGACAGATAATTGACAGAGTAGCATCATACAAAGTCAACACTCAAAAATCAATACCCTTCTTGTATACAAATAACAGACTCACTGAGAGAGAAATTAGGGAAACAATTCCTTTCACAATAACACCCAAAAAATGAAATATCTAGGAATCAATTTGAAGAAGGAGACAAAAGACCTCTACACTGAAAAATTACAGCACTCTAAAAAAGATATAGACAAGGATATAAGAAGATAGAAAGGCATCCCTTGGTCCTGGGCAGGAAGAATCAACATAATGAAAATGGCCATACTTCCAAAACTGCTATAAGATTTAATTCAATCCTGATTGAAATCCCAACTGTATATTTCACAGAACTTGAGAAAAAAATCCATAAATTCATTTGGAACCATAAGAGAACTAGTATAGCAAAAACCATTCTAGGCAACAAAGATATGGCAAGGGGTATCACAATTCCAAACTTGAAACTATACTACAAAGTCATTGTGACAAAAACAACATGGTACTGGCAAAGAAACAGACCAGAGGATCAATGGAATAGATGAGAAGATGCAGAAACAACTCCAGGCATACTCAGCCACTCATCTTTGACAAAGTGTCAAACGTCCTCACTGGGGGAAAGATAGCCTCTTTAATAAATTTTGTTGGAAAAACTGGCGTTCAACTTGCCAAAGATTAAAACTGATCCTTATCTTTCACCATGCACTACACTAAAATCCAAGTGGATTAAAGATCTAAATATCAAAACAGAAACACTAAAATTACTGGAAACTAAGTTAGGTAGAACTCTCAAAGTCATGGGCATAGGGGAAGACTTTATGAACAAATTCTCAACAGCAGGAGCACTTGCACAAGAATCAACAACTGGGAACTCATTGTATTAAAAAGTTTTTGCAGTGCAAGACAAATCACCAACAGATCTAAGAGACAGCCTACAATATGAGAAAAAAAATTTTACAAGCTACTCCTCAGACAAAGGACTACAATCTAGAATATATAAAGAACTAAAAAAATCAGATGCCCCAAATGCAAAGACCAAATTCAAAAATGGGCATCTGAAATGAACAGACATTTCTCAGACAAACAAGTAAAAGCAGCAAATAAATGTATGAAAACAATTCAACATCACTGGTCATTTGAGAGGTGAATATGAAAACAACACTGAGATTCCACCTTACACCAGAAAGAATGGCTTCTGTAAAGAAATTAAACAGTAACAAATGCTGGCAGAGCTGTGGTCTAGAAAGGAGCCCTTCTCCGTTGTTGGTGGGAGTGCAGATTGGTGGAAGCACTGTGGATATATGGAGATACCTCAAAGAACTAGGATTAAAGGTTTCATTTGACACAGCTATCCCTCTGCTGGTTGTCTTTACAAAAGAATTAAAAGAATCACTGAGGTATCTCAGTGATATATGTGCACCCATGTTTATAGTGGTACAGTTCATAATAGCTAAAACAACCCAATTGCCCATCAGTTGGAGATGGATAAAGAAGCCGTGTTTTTTCTATAAAATGGAGTACTACTCATCCATAAAGAGTGAGAAATTAGAGATACTTGTAGCTAAATGGATGCACATTGAGGCTATACTCTTAAGTGAAATTAATAGGACACACTTGAGTAAATACCAAATAATTTCTCTGGTTTAAAAACTAAATGTGTAAATAAGGTTCAAATGATATAATTGGAAGTGTGAAATAGGAAGAAAATGGTTAAAGGTAAAGGAAATAAAATAAAGGAAAATGTTTAAAAATGAAAAAATGGAAACAGAGTCTTTGTAAAGAGGGAGGGGTGAAGGGGTGAAGGGAGGGCAGGGGTATGGGGAAAAAAGAACCAAGATATGTCATGTAAAGTTACAAGATTCCAATGATAAATGTGACTTTATTGTTTACTTTAACTGTACCAATAAATGCAATGGAAAAAAAGTATGGAGATACCTTAAAAATCTAAGATTAGAGTTCTCATTTGACCCAGGTATCTCTCTGCTGGGTATCTTCCAAAAAAATTAAAAGAATCATACCACAGTGATATATGTGCACTCATGTTTATAGCAGCACAGTTTGTACTAGCTAAAACTTGGAAACAGCCCAATTGCCCATCAAGTGAAGACTGGATAAAGAAAAATGTGTGTGTGTGTGTGTGTGTGTGTGTGTGTGTGTGTGTGTGTGTGTGTTTATAAAATGGAGTACTACTCAACCATAATGAATGAGAAACTAGAGACATTTATAGCTAAATGGTACACATGTGTAAATACCAGATAGTCTCTTTAGTATCAAAAACTGAAAGTGTAAATAAGAATCAAAATGTATAATAGGTAATGTGAAATAAAAAGAAAATGTCGAAAGGGAAAGGAAAAGCTGGAGGTATAGAAAAAATGAAAGAAGGGAAAGTAATAAACATGAGAAAAGGAAAAAATGGAGAGCCAGCACCCTGGGCCATTAGTCTGGTGAGGACCGCCCAGCCACGCAGGCTCCTCTGCAGCATCCCCCCCACACCAGTGCTGTCAGGCCTCCCGCTTGTGCCAGTACCTGGATCCACACTACAGAGGCACAGGCGGTCCTAAAGGCCATTTTACTGAGCTCCAAAAGAGAATGGAAGTGAACAACTGCAATAAAGGCACATCAAATCTCTGTAGTTGGTAAGTTGGAGGAATCACCAACTTCCATCAGAACTTGGACTAGCTTGAGGGTAAGGGCAGTGGGAACCTGTAGTAGAAACTTGCAGAATTCAACCCTGCAGGAGGTCAAAGATTTCAACTTGGGCCTTAGCCAAAATTCAGCCTGAATTTCAGGGGTCTGCCATTGGCTAGCTGAGACTAAATGACTAAGTCTGCACACTGCTGCCTTCATTGTCTGTTGTAACAGCAG
The DNA here is from genome assembly GCF_012274545.1 of Fukomys damarensis. Classification (NCBI taxonomy): domain Eukaryota; kingdom Metazoa; phylum Chordata; class Mammalia; order Rodentia; family Bathyergidae; genus Fukomys; species Fukomys damarensis. The sequence goes on from NW_022900951.1 coordinate 78,513,613, forward strand.
AGATATACCCTGAAAGAGGCTCCTCAAATTTTTTTCTTCTTTCTTTTCCTAATTTTTAATTTTTAGCTTTAAAAATTTACTTTTTCCCATTCTGCAAATTCTTCCTTTTTTCTTTCTTCTTTTCCTACTCAGTCTCGTGCTCTCCCACATTATTCTTCATCTACCTTTTTGTTCCTGTTCCTGCCCTAATTCAGATTTCATCTTTCTTTTTCTTTTCTTCTCTCTTTATCCATCACTCCAGTGTCATTAGTTTCAAAGAAAACTGCGTATAATTTATAGCTTCCCTATTACTGTTAAGTTGTTCTATTCTTCTTTGTTCTTGCACTCTGTCTTTCCCTCTTCTCTTCAGCAGCTTCCTAGAGTTTGCATGATCATCTTGTGTCCTCTCACTTCACTTGAAACCTCCTCCTATTCTTCTACCTATCTATTCCTCTCCTAACTCCTTTGAAGTCCCCATCCCGAAGGGTAAAGTTGCTATATTGAAGAGTTTATTCACTATAAACATATTTTGGCCTGGTCCTCAATTTTGATTTAATTTACATGGTTTAAAAGTGATAGATTAATAACTACCACAAATGGTCAATTTCTAAGCTGTGCTTGATGCTATTGTGTTGCTGATAGCATCAATTGGTCTAAAGGGTTGTGGTTGATTTAATGAATTGTCTTTTCTGACATTATGAAAATGAGAGTGTCTATGAGTCATTAGAGACTCAAAACCTAAACAGCAGCTGTATCAGGAAGATCAAAGTACTCACCCAGGCATTAGACCAAGGACAGTCCAACAACAAAAATAAAAAAGAGAAATGCTTAAGCAAGGCAAAAAGAGAGACTTTCAGTTCACAAATGGCAAATTCTAGGAAAAATGAGGTGGAAAAGTCTGACAATCAACCACAAGGACACCATGAACTCATAGCACAGGAAGTAAAAAAGCAGATCAGGCTCTAGAAAAATTCAAACCAGAAATAATTTCCCAGATAACTACAGAGATGGTGAGCACAATGGAAGACATGATTACAGGCTCTAAAACAGAAACAGAAAAAAATAGATGAACTGAGGACCATGATATAAACCATGAATGCCCAGAATAGGAAAGAAATAGAAACCTTGCATGTTCAACATAGGAAGGAAATGGAATCCATGAAACAGATTCAAACAGATATCCAGAAGATTAAAAATACCACTGAAAGCATCACAGCAGGATAAACAAATGTGAAGTAGAATTCCAGCTACAAGAGACAGGATTGCAGTCACTGACTGTGAAAATAGATATATCTTAAAAATAGTAATGGAGAGGCCGGGGATTTAGCTCAGTGATTCTGCCACCTGCATTGCAAGTGCAAGGTCCTGAGTTCTATTCCCCTTACCAAAAAACAAAAAACAAAAAAAAGGCAAAACAACAACAACCAAAAACAATATCGGATCATAAGAAACTGATTCAACAATTCCTAGATGATGCAAAGGAGAAAAACAATACTGACAGGAATCCATGAAGTAACAGGAGAAAATACAAATGACTTTAAAAAAACTGTTCACAGAATTAATGACAGAAAATGTTCCCAACAGAGGGGAAGGATTTGACATACAGATAAGTGAGGCATATAGGACTCCAACGAGCCATGATAAAAAATATATATACACCTAGACATATAATAGCCAAGATCCCAGACACTGAGCAGAAGAACAAAATACAATAAGCAGTTAGAGAAAAAACAAATCACATGCAAAAGAAAGCCAATCAGAATCACAGCCAACTTTTCAACCAAACATTCAAGTCAAGGAGAGCCTGGAGTGATGTATTTAAGTCCTAAGAGAAAACAACCACTAACCTAGACTGATGTATCCTACAAAACTCTCTTTTAAAATGGATGGGAAAATAAAATACTTACATGATGAAGAACACCTGAGAAACTTCACAAATACCAAACCAGCACTACAAACAATTCTAAACAATATCCTAGAAAAAGACAATAAAATTGACAACACCATGAGGCCCAACAGAGTAAATCAACAGGGCAAGGCAAGAAACTAAAGGGAGAGGGAGAAAAATTAAAAAGAACCAACAGAAGGACAATAACATGACAATGATAAGTCAATACGTATCAGCTATTACATCAATGTAAATTGCCTCAATTCACCAATCAAGAGAAATAGGCTGGCAGAATGGATTAAGAGAAAAATCCAGGGCTGGGGATTTAGCTCAGTGGTTCAGTGGCCTGCCTTGCAAGCACAAGGACCCGAGTTCAATCCCCGGTATAAAAAAAAAAAAAAAAAAGCAGAAAAATCCAACAATAGCTTGTATACAAGAAACACACCTAGTGCGAAAAGAAACACACAGAATGAAAGTGAAATGCTGGAAAGCAGTTCTCCATGTGACAGGAGCCCAGAGAAAAGCAGGGGTAGCTATCTTATTTGTAGACAAAGGAAAATTCAAACCAAAACTGATTAAGAGAAACAAAGAAGGACACTGAATCATTGTAAAGGGAACAATCCGAGGAAGAGATGACAATCCGAAATATATATGCACCAAATATTAATGCCCAAAACTATATAAGCAAATATTAAGGTATATGAAAAACTAAATAAGCACTAATACAATTGGAGTGGGGAACCTAAATATCCCACTATCACAAATAGACAGATCATCTAGACAAAAAATCAAGAATAAAATACTAGAACTGAACCAAGCTTTTGAACAAATGTACTTAATAGATGTCTACAGAGTGTTCCACCCCTCAAAATCAGAATATACATTCTTTTCAGCTGCACATGGATCATTCTTCAAAATAGACCATACACTACTTCATAGAACAGGTTTAAATAAATGCGAAGGAATCGAAGTTATCTCATGTGTATTATAAGACAATAGTGCAATTAACCTGGAGTTCAATAGAATAAGAAACCGTAAGAACTTCACAAACAAGTGGAAATTGAACAACACTCTCCTTAACAATCAATGGGTCTCAGAGGAAATTAAACAAGAAATTAGTTTTTACAAATAAACAATAATGCCAATACAACATAGAGGAGCCTAGGGGACACAATGAAAGCAGTTCTATGTGGAAAATTCATAGCAGTGAATGCCCACACTAGAAAAACAGAGCAAATTCAAATAAACAACCTAATGATGAATCTTAGGCTCCTAGAAAAAGAAGAGCAAGAAAAACCCAAAGCTCGTACAAGGGAGGAAATTAATAAAGACCAGAGCAGAAATCAATGCAATGGAAATTAAGAGAACAATACAAAAAACTGAATTGAAGAGTTGGTTTTTTGAAAGAATAAATGAAATCAATAACCCCTTAGCCAACCGTGTCAAAAAAGGAAAGAAAAGGCTCAGATCCATGCAATTAGTAATGAAAAGGTGAAGTCACAAAAGATCCAGCAGAAATCCAGAGGTTCATCAATACCTACTTCGAGAACCTGTATTCTATTAAAAGGGAAAACAGAAGAAATGGAAAGATTTCTTGATACCTATAAATTATCAAAGTTGAATGAAGAAGATAAAAAATTCTAAACACCTGCATTCCAATCAGTGAAATTGAAACTTAATTAAAAGTTTACCAACAAAGAAAAGCCCAGCTTCTAACAGATTCACTGCTGAATTCTAGAAGACATTTAGAGAATAAGTATTGCCACTACTCTTTAAACTTTTCAGTGAAATTGAAAGGGAAGCAATACTTCCAAATTCATTCCTGGAAGCAACTGTTACTCTTATTCCAAAACCAGGGAAAGACCCAACCAAAAAAGAGAACTGTAGGCCAATCTCCCTAATGAACATAGATGCAAAAAGCCTCAATAAGATACTGGCAAACAGAATACACAGGATCATCAAGAAGATCATACACCCTAACAAAGTCAGATTTATCCCATGGATTCAAGAATGGTTCAAGGAATGTATACAAATCAATAAATGTAATACGCTATATTAAAAGAGTCAAGGACAAAAAACATATGATCATCTCAATAAATGCAGAAAAAGCATTTTGCAAAATTCAACACCCATTCAAGATAAAAACCCTGAAGAAAATTGAAATAGATGGTATTTATCTCAACTTGATAAAGGCTATCTATGAAAAACCAACAGCCAACATCATATTAAATGGCCAAACCTGAAAACCTTCAAGTTAAAATCATGAGTAAGACAAGGATGTCCACTATCACCACTCCTGTTCAATATAGATCTGGAAACATTAGCCACAGCAATTAGACAAGAGAAAGAAATTAAAGCAATAAAGATAGGAGAGGGAGAAGTTAAACTGTCATTATTTTCTGATGATATGATACTCTACATTGAAGACCCAAAAAACTCTGCCAAAATGTTTCTAGATTTAATTAACACTTTCAGCAGAGTACCTGGATACAAGGTCAACACTCAAAAATCTATAGTCTTCTTGTACACAAATAACAGACTCTCTAAAAGAGAAATTAGGGAAACAATTCCTTTCACAATAGCATCCAAAAAAATGAAGTATCTAGGAAACCATCTAATGAAAGAAGCAAAACACCTCTACACTGAAAACTACAGCATTCTGTAAAAAGAGATCAAAGAGGATATAAGAAAATGGAAAGATATCTCCTACTCTTGGGTAGGAACAATCAACATAGTGAAAATTGCCATACTATCAAAACTGCTGTACAGATTCAATGCAATCCCAGTTGAAATTCCAACTGTATATTTCACAGACCTAGAGAAAATTATCCAAAAATTCACTTGGAACCAGAAGAGATCTAGAACATCAAAAGCTATTCTAAGCAACAGAGACATGGCAAGGAATATCACATTCCCCAACTTGAAACTAGACTGCAAAGCTACTGTGATGAAAACAACATGGTACTGGCAAAGAAAAAGATCTGAGGATCAGTGGAATAGATTGGAAGACATAGAAACAACTCCAGATGTACTCAGCTACATCATCTTTGACAAAGGAGCCAACCACCATTGGAGGAGGAAAGATAGCCTCTTTAATAAATTGTGTTGGAAAAGCTGGGTTCAACCTGCCAATGATTAAAATTAGACTTTTATCTTTCACCCTGCAAAACAAAACATCAACAGAGCTAAGAGACAACCTACAATGTGGGGAAAAATTTTACCACCTGCTCATTAGACAAATGACTATTATCCAGAAGATATAAAGAACTCAAAAAAAATCAGGCTCTCCAAATATAAATACCCATTACAAAAATGGGCATCTGAAATGAGCAGACATTTCTCAGACAATGAAGTAAAGGCAACAAACAAATATATGAAAAAACATTCAAGAGATGCAGATGAAAACAACACTGAGATTCCATCTCACCGCACAAAGAATGGCTGCTATCAAGAAATCAACCAATAACAAATGTTGGCAGAGCTGTTGGGAGAAAGGAACTCTTCTCCATTGTTGGTGGGAGTGCAGACTGGTGCAACCACTATGGAAGTCAATATGGAGATACCTCCAAGAACTAGGATTAGAGGTTCCATTTGACTCAGCTATCCCTCTGCTGGGTGTCTTTCCAAACGAATTAAAAGAATCATATCACACTGATATATGCACACCCATATTTATAGCAGCATAGTTTGTAATAGCTAAAACTTGGAAACAGCCCAATTGCCCACCAGTTGGAAACTGAATAATGAAGATGCAATTTTTCTATAAAATGGAATACTACTCAGCCGTAAAGAATGAGAAATTAGAGTCATTCATAGGAAAATGGATGCATATTGAGGCTATACTCTTAAGTGAAATAAATAAGACACAAATGTGTAAATACCAAATAGTTTCTCTGGTGTGAAAAACTAAAAGTGTAAATAATAACTGACAATGTGAAATAGGAATAAAAGGGCTAAAGGTGTAGGGGAACTGGGAAGGATAGGGGAAAGGTAATAAGGGAAAAGAAAAAAATATGAGAAAAGGAAAAATAGAAACAAAGTCTTTGTAAACATGGGAATGGGGGGGTAAACGGAGGGTAAGGGCATGGGGAAAAATGAGAACCAAGACCTGTCATGTAAAGGTACAAGATCCCAATGATAAATGTAACTGTACTGTATACTTAAAAAGTACCAATAAATTCAATGAAAAAAATACAATGATAAAAAAGTGGAAACAAATATTTGTAAATAGTGAGGGGTATAGGGGTTGAAGGGAGGGCATGAGAGTGGAGTAAAAATAAGAACCAAGATATAACGTGTAAAGTTGCCAATTCCCAATGATGAATGTCATCATATTGTATACCTAATATGTACCAATAAACAATGAATTTAAAAAAGCTTTATTTTAAAAGGGATCTCCTTTTCTGTAGAGAACATCCTAAAGATAAAAAGAGAATACAGAGTAATTATAACTGTTACCTCCCATATCCTATTTTTTGAGAATCCTAAACCTTTCAAAGAGGTTTTACACATCTATATCTCAATGTGGCAGCCCAGGGACCATAATAGGAATAGTTTCTTGAGCCAAGAGTGCACATTTTCTTAAAGGTAAATGGTTGCTATAGGGTTTCCTCTTCATTAATTATTAATATATTGACATTCTTCCAGGATTTTTAGAGCCTAGCTCTTGTCTGAGGCACATCAAGCACTCAACCCTGGTCTATTGTTCAACAAAGCACATGTAGTTCTGTGTACCTGTCCATTTTATCTTTCAAGATTGAACTGTTCTTTCTGACTAGAGAATTCACTGTGAATAGGAAAATAACTCCCTGTGCTCTGAATGCATTTCAACTGCTGCACTCCAGTCCTCACTAATAATTCATGTGTCTTTTTAACTCCCCTACAGTAAGTAGGGCTGTTACACAATCTATGATCTATTGAACATGGGTCATATACTTAGTACATAACGAAAGTTATGAAAATAACAGTGACCTGGCAGGTACATGAACCTATGTTCTACCTCCAGAACCTAAAAAAACTGAAGGTTGGGGCATGAATAGAGAAACTAGTAGAGGTTAACCTAGAAATAAATCCCTCAGACATTTGAGTGTGGGTGCTGTAGCCATACCCTTTTGTGCTTTGAATATGATTCTTCTCTCTCCCAGGAACCTCTTTGAGACACGTATTTTCAAGGCACTTATTACTGGCAAGGCATAACAGTCAAGTGCACTGTCACAACATCACATTTAGGAGAATCCTGTCAACTAGTGTTCTTAACTTTAAGATTCCATTGACCATGGCTGGTTAAAGGTCATACCTGGACTTGCTACTTTGTTTGCCTGTAAACCCTTTAGTGGAAGACTGACACTTTACTTCTGACACCCAACCCTCCAGAACCTATAATCATCTCACCCCACTTCATTTTCACAGGTGCACTTACAAGAACTTTACCTATCACATCTCTACCCTGTGCCTTACTCCTTCAGAAGTAATAACCCTTACCCCACTCACCTTGTCTTTTCTCTCAATTCAAGGTTCATGAGAGACACAAGTGACATTGTTGTCTCAGGCAAGAAAGAAGCTGGCATATACCTCCTGCTGTAAGTATGTGAATAATATCAGCCAAGAGTCAGAGTTGTGGGAGTGTGAGTACTTGAACTTCTGCCTATGCACTCAATAAGTGCCCAGATCAAGTTCAGGAATCCCAAGGAGGCTCTACATTTGGGTGGTGAGCAAAGCAATGTCAATAAAGCATTCAGATTGTACTATGCACTGATGACTCAAAAAGCTCATGCGACCCCACACTCACATTGGTCACCACTTCCAGGTACTAAAATAGAACTTTACTGCTAAGGGACAGCAGGCCTTTTGATCTTCTCAGAAAAAATTACCCCAGTCCTAAGAGTAACCATGCTATTGTATGTAATAGAATGTTATACAGTCATTAAAGATGACAATTATGGGCAGTGTATGGGTGGAAACCAGAATACTAAATAATGTTAAGTGAAAATAGCAAAATAGGAAATAACAGGTGCACATGCTGTTCACACCTACACGCAACAGATGCATAAGGGTAATCTGTAAAGCAATTAAGAATGAAGAGTACCATAGTTCATTTACATCACACACACCCTCTCCAACATATTTTTTAAAAGACATGCTTTTAAAGAAAATTGTCATGCTGGTCACATGGGGTACAGAAACAGCTGCCTTTTAGTAGACGTGGGAGTTACACAACTGATAATTTGACTTAGGAACAGAGAAGAACTGAATGCTGAGGGAGATGATGCTTTAAAATGGGTTGGCTTGTCTCCCTACCCCATATGCTCTGGGCACCGACAACACCACAATTGCTTTTGAGTTTAGCACTATAGTGAGGAATTATTTCCATATTCCAAGTTATACAAACAACTATAAGTTGGGAATTTAAGAAAACATATATGGATTTTTGTAATTCTCCCTTATAGTGAGAGAAAAAAACTTTTTAATGGGCTGCTAAAAGCTCCTTGTTTCTTAAACCATTGCTACATGCTACCATCTCAGCACTGTGTCACGGGTAATAGAGTTAGTCAATAAACTAGCACTTACCCAAGTATCCGGCTGAGTAAAATTCTGTCCCTGGACATTGACCTCAATATCTACCTAGACTTCATTTTTTTGTATGATTAATGTTCAAACAGTAGGCTTAGTGTTTTTTAAACTTATGTTTAGGGCTGGCTCTATAGCTTAGTGGTAGGCTTGCCTAGCATGCATGAATGAGGCCCAATCCCATTCCAGACACTCAACTACAGACTTTATTCAGATGCCATAGTTTTTCCAATAAAGTCTCTTTTTCTGTGCAACATCTAATCCAGGGTTGAACATAGCATGTACAATATGTTTAATTTTTTAACTCCATACCCACTCCAGAAACAAACTTCCTCTAGGAGGATGAAAGGGTTCTGCATAATTTATGATGAACTATTGCACCCTAAATAGAACACCATCACTTCTGTACATCCTTAATCTGTGACATCGTATCACAATTATTTTCAGAAAACATTCTTGCATTCTCATTTCTTAAAGTAGTACAAGGAACTTGACAAGTGAGTTAATTTTAGCAAACAATATGGTGAATGTGACAAAATGAGTCTTCCTTGTCCATTTTCTATCCTTCACTTTTCTTTAAACTTTAAACTTTCCATTAGAAGCTGCAATATTTAAGTATAAAATAAGTGCTAAGAAACACCCACACCAACAGAAAATGGACTATTTCCAATGTGTGTTTGGTTTTGTTTGCCTGAAATTAAGTAACAACTTCTGATGGTTCCACTTACAATTGCTCAACTTTACAATGGTGCAAAAGTAATATGCATTCAGTAACAACAGTATTTCAATTTTTGAATTTAGATCTTTTCCCACGCTAGTAGTAGTGATACCATACTCTCCAATCATAACAAGTATCTCCAACTCAGCCACTGGATCACAAAGGTAAATAACCAATACTCTACAGTGAACTATGTTGCTAAGCTATATGTATTGAAGGTACTTTTCACTTAAAATATTTTTGTATTTTTAAAATTAATTTTGTTGGTATACTTTTGATATACATAATGATCATATTGAACATGAGGAATTTGTACCGGGCATAATATACCTTCATTCTTTTTCCCCCTTTTCCCTCCTTCCCTTCAAGTATCCTTCTCCTCCTTATTCGCAAAAGCATTGCTTCAGTATCTTTTTCTATTCTCTTTTATTCCATTTATCCTTTCACCCCTCTCCCCTCCCCACTCTTTTGCTCCCCCCTCATTTGAACATTTTCTTCCTATTTCCCAATAGCTCTCATCAATTTTGGTTGTTATTTACCCTTTCAGTTTCTCACATAAGAGAAACAGTGAAATATTTAAATGTGTGTCTGATTTATTTCACATAAAAGTATAGTCTCAAGGTGTATTCATTCACCTAAAAATGTCTCAAATGTACCCTTCTTCGTGGCAGTGTAGTACTCTGCTGCATATAACATCACATTTTCTCGTAAATAGGGAAGGGTGGAGGGGTGAAGAGAGAGGGAATTGGGGGAAAATAGGAACCAAGATACATCATGTAAAGGTACAAGATCCCAATGATGAATATAACTGTATTGTATAACTAAAATGTACCAAAAAACTTAATTTAAAAAACAAATTTTCGGGCCAGGGATTTAGCTCAGCGGTTCGGTGGCCTGCCTTGCAAGTGCAAGGACCCAAGTTCAATCCCCGGGACCCCCTCAAAAATTAAGAAAAAACAAATCTTCTTTATCCTATTATCGGCAGATGGACATATGGATGTTTCCAAGATTTAACTATTACAAATCATGCTGCTATAGACATAGGTGTGCATATATCACTGTGGCATGATGACTCTTTGGAGAAGGTTCTACGAAGGGGAAAAGCTGTGTCAAATGGAATTTCTAGTTTTCGTTTCTTGAAGAATCTCCATACTGATTTCCATAATGATTGTACCAATTTACACTCCAACCAACAAAATAGAAGGGTTGCTTTTCCCTACAGCATTGCCAGCACTTTTTTATTGATTTTGTGGTAGTAGACTTTTTTCTGGAGTGAGATGGAATCTCAGTGTTTTTTTTTTAATTTCTTGAATGACCAGTGATGTTGAACATTTTTTTCATATATGTATTTGTTCTTTGTACTTCTTCATCTGAGAAGTGTCTATTCATTTCAGATGGCCATTTTTTTTGGATTGGGCCTTTAAATGTGGGGTGATCTGATTTTTTTTAGTTCTTTGTATATCCTAGATATTAATATGTAATATACATTCTGGATATCAGTCCTTTGTCTGAGGAAAATCTGGCAAAAATATTTTCCTATTCTGTAGGTTGTCTCTTCACTCTGTTGGTGGTTTATTTTACTGTTCCAAAGCTTTTTAATATGATAAGATCCCAGTTGTTCATTCTAATATTTCCTGTGTGGCCAAAGTTTCAATCACAAAGTCTTTACCTACACCAATATCTTTAAGAATTTTATTAATTTTATCTTCCAGAAAATTAAGTATTTCTTTTTTAATATTTGGATTTTTCATCCACTTCGATTTTAGTTTAGTGTGTGCTGAGAGATAAAGTTCTAGGTTGAATCTTCAGCATGTGGAAAGCCAGTTTTCCCAGAAACATTTACTAAAGAGGCTATCTTTCCACCAAGGAAGGTGAAGATGTTTGGCCTCTTTGTAAACAATAAGGTGGCTGAGTGTGTTTGGAGGTGTTTCTGTATCTTCTGTATCTTCTGTTCTGTCCCATTCTGTTTGTTCATTTCTTTGTTTTTCATTAAGTTTATTGGTACATTTTAGGTATACAATACAGGTACATTCATCATTGGGATCTTGTACCTTTACATGGTGTCTTGGTTCTTATTTTCCCCCATTCCCCTACCCTCCTTTCACCCCATCCACCCTTCCCTATTTACAGATACTTTGCTTCCAAGTAGTTTCTCTGTTGTGAAAAAACTAAAAGTGTAAATGAGGCTCAAATTGTATAGTTGATAATATGAAATAGGAAGAAAAGGTCTAAAGGGATTGAACTTGGGTCCTTGTGCTTGCAAGGCAGGCCACCGAACCTCTGAGCTAAATCCCAGGCAGCTCAATTTTCTATAATGTTTTTATTATTAATAGTTGTTGGACATTGTCAAATGCTTTTTCTGCATTTACTGAGATGATCATGTGGTTTTTGTCATTGGTACTGTTAATATGGAGTATTAAACTTATTGATTTACATATGTTGAACCATCCCTGTATCCCTGGATAAATCCTACTTGGTCATGTTGTATAATCTTCTTGATGATTTCTGCATTCTGTTTGCTTGTAGCTTCTTGAAAATTTTTACATCTATGTTCATTAAGGAAATTGGCCTGTTGCTTTCTTTGTTGGTGGATCCTTCTCTTACTCTTTATCAGGGTAATGCTTGCTTCCAGTAATGAGTTTGGTAGTATTGCTTCCTTTTCAATTTCATTAAAGAATTTGAGTAGTAGTGGCATTAGATCTTTTCTAAATTTCTTGTAGAATTGGGCAGTGAATCCATCAGGTCCTAGGCTTTTTGTTGTTGTTGTTGGTGGTGGTGGTGGTGATAGCTCTTAAATTACATCTTCAATTTCATATACTGATATTGGGATATATAGAATTTTTATATCTTCTGGATTCAGCTTTGGGAATTCATATATATATATAGGAATCTGTCTGTTTTTTCTGAGTTTTCCATTTTATTAGAGTACAAATTCCTGAAGTATTGGTGATCTTCTGGATTTTTGCAATATCCTTTGTGATTTCACCCTTTTCACTTCTAATTGCATGGAGCTGAGTCTTTTTTTATAGATTGGTTAAGTGTTTTTCTATTTAATTTAATTTTTCAATGAACGAACTATTACATTCTTTGATATTTTTCTATTGTTTTCTTAGTCTTAATTGCATTAATTCCCACTCTTATCTTTATCACTTCCTCGTTCTTATGCACTTTGGGTTTAACTTGGTCTTCTTTCTCTATAACATTAAGGTTCAAAATTAGGTTATTTATTTGAGCTTGCTCTGTTTTTTTAATATGCAAATTTACCACAAAAATTTTACCTCATAAGATTGCTTTCATTACATTCCATAAGTTCCAGTATGTGGTACTGGCATTATAATTTAATTATGGCAACTGCCTAACTTCTTCTTTAATTTCACCTGTGATCCATTGGTTGTTCATGCGGGTGTTGTTTAATTTCCATCTTTATGAAGCATCTGTGGTTTCTTTTGCCATTGATTTCCAATTTCATTGCACTATGGTCTGATAATATGCATTGGATAATTTCAATCCTTTTGTATTTACGTAAGCATGGACTATGAGCTAGTGTGTCATCCACTTTTGAGAAAATCTTGTATACAGCTGAGAAGAATGTATATTCTGTTGTTGTGGGATACTCTGTAGATATCTACTAAGTCCATTCATTCAAAAGTTTAGTTTAACTCTGATATTTCTTTGTTGATTTTTGTACAGTTGATCTATTTGTGACATTGGGGTATTGAGGGCCCCCATTACAATTGTATTAGTGCTTATTTCCTTTTTCATGTTCATTCATGTTTGTTTTATGTAGTGTGGTGTGCTGATATTTGGTGCATATATATTTATGATTGTTATCTCTTCTTCTTGGATTATTCCCTTAACAAATATGTATGACCTTCTTTGTCTCTTCTGATCAGTCTTTGTTTGAAATCCACTTAGTCTCCAGATAGAATAGCTACCCCTGTTTTTTTCCAAGTTCCTGTTGCATACACTATTGTTTTCCACCCTTTGACTTTCAGTCTATTAATTTCTATCATAGTTAAATGTGTTTCTTCTATGCATTGGATCTTCTTTCTTTCTTCTTCTTGTTTTTTTTAAACCAGGGATTCAACTTGGGACCTTGCATTTGTGAGGTGGCAGCAGCACAACTGAGCTAAATCCCTGGCCCTGGATTTTGCTTCTCGATCCATTCTGCCAATCTGTTTCTTTTGATTGGTAAATTGCAATACATTTACACTGGTTCCCTTCCTTTATCCTCTGTTTAATTTCTTGTCTTTCCTGATGATATTCTATTGGGATTCATGGAATTGTTTTCTTGTCTTTTTCTTCAGAACATTTTTAGGTGCTGGTTTTGTGGTGGTCATAAGTTTCTTAAGGTGTTCTTTATCATGGAATTATCTTATTTCTCCATCAATTTTTAAAGTCATTTTTGCAGGATACATCAATCTGGGTTGGCCTTTGTTTTCTTTTAGGGCTTGAAGCACTTCACTTCCAGCTGTTCTTGATTTAAAGGTTTGTGTTGAGAAGTCTGCTGTGGTTTTGATGGATTTTCCTTTATAAGTTATTTGCAAAATTGGTAAAGAGAATAGAAAGGAAAGAAAGAAGGAAAACCAAAAACACGAATTAAACAAAAAAAAACTATAAATAATGTTCACACTCATGAAAAAACAAAAACAATATAGGAAAAAGAAAAAAAAGGAAAGAGAAAGAAGAAAGCTATCTCTGTGATTTTAAGCCTGTGGTTAACTTCTGAGGTCTACAGTCTGTGATAGTGTCCAATTCAGGTTGTGTCCCTGCTGACACTGGTAAATGCGAAAGGTAGACACAGCCCAGATCAATGGTAGGTAATCCCATCAATCTTGCAGTAGGATTAGTGCAGGGAGCTAGACAATCTTAGCAAGTCTGCAATAGGTATAGGGTGCAGTGTCAATCCTGATGTTTTCAACTTCACAGAATTTCAGCCTGATCCTGGCCTCTGATTGTGGGCTTGGGGCCTGAATTGTTCAACATACAACTCTCTGGGCTTTACTTCCTGGCCTGATTTCTGCTTCCTGACCCTGGATGTCTCCGAAGGTTGTACTTCACCCAGTCACAGTAAGCTCTGATATGAAGCCAACCCATGACTTCTCTGAATCCTTGGTTCAGTTGGTCCTTTCCTAAAATGGAATCTGGCCAAGCACCTTCTCCAGGGACACTTGCACTGGAATCATTCACCATCTATTGTAGCTCATAAAATCCACTGCTTCCTTCCACTAGTGTGCTTCTTCCTGGAGGTTACTAGAATCATGTGCCCACACTGTGTCTCTAGATTTGAGCTTCTTTCATGCCACAAGCCAGGAGTCAGGGAAAAAGTATGGTTTGCTGCTTTCTTTTTCTGCAATGAGGTCTGTCTCTTCACTTTTCCTATGGGCTCCAATTCTCACTGCAGATCCTTCTTGAGTCCCAGGCATCCACCTCTATCCTTTTTTTTTTTCTTCTATAAGTCATTATATTTCAGTGTTTGGATTCCAAATCACAGAAAGGCTGATTTTCTGATGTTAACCACTCCATCATCTTCCCAGAAGTCCCAAGAAGTTCTTTTGTGATCATGGCTATTTGAGGTTCTTTAGGCCTCAATAATAATCTGCATGTTAAATCCTTTCCCTATATTTGTAGATTTCTGCTATTATTTCCATAAAAGGATTTTCTATGACATTTGTGCTATCTTCTAATTTTTTCCATATTCCAACTAATCTTAGATTAATCTTCTTGCAACTGTTGGATCTACTTTCCATGTTCTCTTCTTGTTTTAAGGTATCTCTGAGTATGCAGTCAGCTACACAAACCCATCTTCTATTTCTGACACTACCCTCACATTGGCAATTTCTGCAGCTGATACTTTCATAGGAAACTTTTACAGAAAAATGCATAGAACTGAAAGAATTATATTAAGTGAAATTCAGATGTAGAAAAATACCACATAGTCTCCTCATATATGGACTACTTATGTAGTTAATCAGATCTAACATTTTAAAAAGTTTAAATATATTTTTCATCAAAATTTTGAAACATTCATTTTGAGTTTTTTTAAATATTGCATTAAAATTTTACTTTGAAACCAGGATTGGTGGTATATGCCATGAATCCTAGCACTTGTAAAGCAATCTGGACCACACATTGATTACAAGGCCAGTCTGGATTACATAGTGAGACCACATCTCAAAAAATCAAAGAAAATATTATTTTAATCATTGAAATTTTGTACTTGAAGAGCATATTATACTTTTTTCATTTTAGATTTGGTCCTATATCTGATTAAAAGTGATATAATAGTGTTTTTCTTTTTATCTATGCTTTTCTACATTTTCCAAATTGTACCAAATAACCATGGATTCATTTGATAGTTAGAAGAAATAAATTTAAAAAGAAGTCATGACCCACTCGATGTTCCTTATGGTTTCACTATAGGGCTTGCAGGAAACAAAAATTACAAATAGCCCTGAAGTTTCAAATTGCTTGACTCACCTAACAATGTGAAAGAGGATATACCTTGTTATCAGTATAATTAACCTATTGACTGGTTAAGGAACAGAAGAGAAGCTGTTTCAGGATTAGCCCACTGGGAACCCCCTTAACATGGCATGGTAATGAGGAACCAAAGGTAGTGGACATCACAGGGAACACCTAACTAGCCATTCCTCCTTACATCGTACATACAGTCTGGGCTCACCACAGCAACAATTAACTTTCCATCTTTCTGCTACTTTAGTAGGCATGACAAAATCTTCCCTACTTTATCAGTGTGAAATTCAGTTGGTGAAGCCTGTGGAAGAGAGGTCCACATGATATAACTCAATCCCAACAGGTGGAAGCTTCAGCTTCACAGAAATATACAGGAACCAGTGCTCTGCAATCTTTCTTTCTGCTCTAACATATTATCTTAGTTACTTCCTCATTGCTGGGTCAAAATATCCAACATACACAAGTTAAAGGAGGAAAGGTTTATTTTAGCTCATGGTTTGCAGAGGTTTCAGTCCATAGTCAGCTGGCTCCAAGGAAGGGTAGCATGGCAAAGGGGCATCACAGAGGAGAAGCAGTTTGGTTCATGACACAGCAGGCAGGCAACAATGAGCTTCTCTTTCTCTCCTTATTTCATTCAGGCTACAAGCCTACAGGTTGGTGCCAATCACACCCAGGAGGGTCTTCTGTCTTTAATAAATCCAGTCAGCCACAGCCAGAACAATACTAATCAAATCAGTGGTTTAATTCAGTTATCTCTCACCTATAATCCACATTCTCAAGCCCTACATCCAGCCACCTCAGAAAAGCCTCACCTAAGCACATGAGGCGTTAAATGGACATCTAGTACAAGCAATAACATGTACCTCTGAATAACAGAGGTAAGAAATGCATTTGGACATACTTTGTTCTTTTCAAAGTACTTTGCCTTGGAACATCTCAATAAGCCATTTAGCTTGAGAGACTATTTACTGTAATTTTACAATTTAATGACTGAAATGGAATGTGAAGACCTATACCAAGAAGAGAACCTTGACTTTTACTCAAGGGCTCTTCTTGCTGTATCAGACACTTTCACTCAGTACATCAAGAGCTGTCTGAAGGTAGGGCAGAGGGAACAAAGCAATGATTTCTCTATCGCAGCTTGGCATGATTGTATTTGAAGAAAATATAATGTTGCTGAAAATATAGCTTTGAAACCTATTGTATTATGCTCTGCAGCCTCATGATTCTAATGTTAAATAGGCTTTTCTATTCTGTCTAAAGTTTTACCACTTTCCTTCCTATCAACTAGGCTCATTTCTTCCCTCAGATTCTGTTTCTGGATTGAAAGCAAAGTTAGTTATTGGGGCCTTTAGGACCTTTTTCAAAAAACCATAAGAATGACTCTAGATATAGTAGTATTCTCACTCCCTCCCCTCCCCCCATCTCTTCCCCTCCCTCCCTTCAATGGTATCTTTTAATTTCTCTCCAGATCAGGAGTTGTGTACCATTAAAGGCTGCAGTCCACCTGGCAACCTCTATTACCTGTTCCACCAACTCAGTACTGAGGACCTGTGAATACCAGCTGAGCTAAAGAAAGACTAATCAACCCTGGAGAAGTGAAACAGAATCAGGAAGGTGTTTCAGGCTTTTAGACAAACAAGGTTATATATGCTAGCATGACTACCACCATCTTCACTTATCCAATCCTGCAAGGGCCTTGGATAATGGATAGACAGAGTTTGGGAACTAGACAGCATGAGAATTCTTCCTTGGGCTGCCACTTGACAGTTTCACAGCAGTTATCAAGGAGGATGGTATTAGAATTCACTCCACTTAGCTCCTCCACAGTCTGATAAGCATCCCTTACCAGCAATGCTAATCTGGAAAAAGGCATCTGGAATAATGTGAATATTTTGGTACAGGAGATCTTCAAAAATATTGGATTCCCCAAATTGGAGCTGGTATCGGGGACTTCTGGTGGCTGCAATGGGTCATAGTGCTAAAACAGAATAAAAGCATCTTAGGATGGTAGACCATTCTCTTTCTAATTCTTGATTGGAAAGGGAGGCACCAGCACCTCAGCTAAGAGACATAGCTTCCTTTCCATGGCTCTGAGAGCTCTGTGGGAGTTCTCCTCTCAAGAAATGAGAGTATGCTCACATTCTCTCACTTTTACATTATGGCCTGAGTTCCAAGACTTGACTGATACCCAAATACTGGGACCCCTTAACCCAGATACTCCACTTCCAGCAGTCTTGCATCAGCATTTAACAAATCCAGACTATGATAAAATATCAGGCTTCTACTTGCTATTTGACTATCAGAGATTTACCTTTCCTGAAGTAAAATGAGGTCAAGCCAAAGACTGCTTCACAGGACCTTTGATGAAAAATTCCCTTATAGCCTCCTTCTGAACACAGAGCTTCTCCTGCTCAGACCACATAATCATAAATCAAGCACAGATTCTTCTCTAACTAATTATCTCTCCAGTATCTGTAGTAATCAGCTCTGCTATAGTAAGGCAAATACTTTTCTCAAATCCTATTATAAATAACTCCTAACATAATGTAATGTGCTATAGGACCAAAAAGGTGCTATTTTCACATCTCTGTAGAAACATTACTTGGCTTTTCAGCTTTTGAAAAATCCCTACAATAGAATTGGCACTTTCTCTAGCTTGAGCCTCTAATAGTTCTCTAAAGAAAATGTCAGTTACTCGATTAGTAAATAAGAAGCTAAATTAAGCTTCTGCTCCATCACCCAAAGGCAATAATACCCTTTCAGTTTCCTTCATACTTCACTTCAGACATCAACCACCTACCCAAACACCACCTCAGGAGACATGAATCCTGAAATGTCTCCTGTGTCTTGCCATGTGACATCCTACACCACACTGGGACTCAGCCAGCAAGAGTGCTGTCACTAGACATGGCCCCTTCCCCTTGGACCAGAACTCTGAGCATGAGAGTGACATCAACATAAGTTATGGCTTGTGTCTATATGCCCCCCAAAGCTTCATAAAGTCATGGAGGAGGCTTTTCAGAGGTGGATGAATATAGAGTGTGTGTGCTGGGATCAAAGACGTGTGATTACTAAATCAGCCCACTGATTGGTTTGGTATAGTTCTAGCTAGGATTAAGGGCATGAGTGCTACACCCACCATAGGGCAGGTAGCCTGCTTAAAATATAAGGGACAGAAAGAGAGCTAGTGTGCTCTTGGCTGCCTGCTTGCCATGGACTGTTTCTCCTCTGTGATGCTCTCTTTCATGCCACCCTGCCTTGGAGCCACTAGAAACTGTGAGCCAAATAAACCTTTTCCTCCTTTAACTTTGAGGTTCTCAATAAAGAGAAAACTAAGACACCAACCATATTTCCACATGAAAAGTTAAGACCTATAAGAATTGGGCCAGGGATTTAGCTCAGAGGTTTGGTGCCCTGCCTTGCAAAAGCAAGGACCTGAGTTCAATACCCGGTACCAAAAAAAAAAAAAAA
>NW_022900951.1:78533501-78544013 GCF_012274545.1 Fukomys damarensis
AGCACTGAGTAAAACCCGGAACAAAAAAAAAAAAAAAAAAAAAAAAAAAAAGGATACAGGCATATATGAGGCTGATGATGATGTCTGGATTATTGCTGCTGGTTATGAAGATGTTATCTCCAAGAATGGGTAGATCTGTGAGCATGCCTTCTGGTGTATGCCTTCTGTCATACATGAGGTATTAAGCAACTAACTGCTGGTTTTCACAAAATGGATTCCAATAAGCTTCCCTATAGGCAGAAAAGATACAAGGAATGAGTAAGAAAGTCAGCACTTACATTAAGAAAATGGGGGGGGGATTTAGCTCAGTGGTTCTGGTGACTGCGTCACAAGTGCAAGGACCTGAGTCTGATCCCCGGTACCAAAAAAGAAAAAAGAAAATGGGCTGCAACCCAACACAGTAGCATTTCTGCTGCCAACTTCTGGGTGTAATGGTGACAACATACTAGAGCCACGTGGTAACATGCCCTGATTTAAGGAATGGAGGGTTTCCTATAAAGATAGCAATGCCAATGGAGCAACATTTCTCAAAGCTTTGGACTGCATTCTACCACCAACAATCCAACTGATAGGACCTTACACTTGCCCCTCCAGGATGTCTACAAAATTGGTGGTACTAACATTATCCCTCTGGGCAGAGTAGAGACTGGTATTCTCAATCTGGGCATTGCAGTCACCCTTGCTCCAGACAATGGCACAGCTGAAGTGAAGTCTGTTGAAATGTACTCTGGAGCTCTGAGTGAAGCTTGTCCTGGGGACAATATGGGATTCAACTTTAATATCATAAGTTTCAAAGATATTCATTGTCACATCATTGCTAGTGACATAAAAGCAAAACTGACCCACCAAAGAGAAGCAGCTGGTTTTTCTGCTCAAGTAATTATCTTGAACCATCCAAGTCAAATCAGTGGTGGCTCTGCCCCTGTGCTGGTTTGTCACACAGCTCATATTTCTTGCAAGTTTGAGAGTTCAAAGAAAAGCTTCGTAACCATTTGGATAAGAAACTAAAAGATGACCCTAAACTCCTGAAATCTGATGTTTTCCTTGTTGCTATGGCACCCGGCAAGCCCGTGTGTGTTGAGAGCTTGTCTGCCTGTCTCTTTTGGTTTGCTTTGCTATTTGCGATATGAGACAGTTGCTGGGCCAGTTATCAAAGCAATGGACAAGAGGGTTGTTGGAGCTTGCAAAGCCACTAAGTCTGTCCAGTAAGCTCAGAAGGCTAAATGATTACCCAACACCTGTCACTGAATCTTTATACAGTGGAGGAAGAAGAGTTTCAGGGATGCTTGTCTCCATTGGCCACTTGAATTTCATACTAAAAGACTAGTTAATGATAACTAGTTAATGATAACAACTAGTTGATGATAGCCTCATAAGATCTTTAGAAGGAAAGGAAGCTGTTTGGTAGGCTGACTAGTTGTGTGCACGTGACAATTTTAAGTTATTCATTTTTAAAATCAGTACTTTTAATGGAAACAACTTGACTGAAAAAAATCTGCCACAGAATTTTGAGATCCATTAAAACAAAGTTGAATGAGAGAAGGGGAGCATAGAAAGTCAGTATTTAAATGGTTCCCACTTTCATATCTGAAGTATTTTGTGCTTTCAAAATAATTTTTATTTATGAAACCCATTTCATCAGATAATCTATTTTAAAAGAATTCATTACTCCATCATGATGAAAATAAATAAATGTTTAATCAAATAGAAAAGGTAAAGTTCTATCTTTTAGTAGTATGCCAATTTATAAATGCAGAATGAGAGAATTAGTAAATAAGCAGTTGACAATTATCATAAGAGTAATAAATGATTCAAATGAAAATTATCAATAAGTCCTAAAATTTATGGTGAAAGTTAGATGAGGATGAGGATATGTGTATAGTATAAGTACAAAATAGTCAATGATTATATATTCATTAATAGTAGAAAATGCTATTTAACTTACAGTGAAATGTAAGAGACATCTTAAGTGGTAAAAGTCAACATTACTAGGAAGGGAACAAAGAGACATGTGCCTTGTAATGTGTGGCATGCACTGTCCAACTGTCATTTTGACCTTGGATTTATAAATAACATTATTGGAATTATTGGTGAAGTATAGGATTTGTGGATAAATGAAAATATAATATCTATACTAATTTATTTATTTTGTTTGTATATGTAAGAGTTTTTTTGGTTTTAGGAAATATGAGCTGAAGTTTTAAAGGGTACTAGAAATTCTGTCTGCAATTTATTCTCAAACTGTTCAGAAAAAATGTATAGAGAGAGAATAACAAGGCATGTGTGATAGAATGTTAACAATTGGACAAGCTGGATGAAGGTTATATGGAAATTCTTTACACGTTACTTATAACTTTTCTATAAGCTGAAATTATTTGAAAACAAAAACAAGAAGTTGTTTAAAAATAAAATAAGTCATAGTGTAAAAAAAAGACATGAATCCTAGCACAAATGAAAAAGGAGGTATAGAAAACAATGTTCATGATAACTCCTCTTTTAAAGATAAGAAAAAAAAATTTTCTGTAAAAATGTATTTGACCAAAATGTAGGAAAAGTGATAGCATTACATATGATACAGTTGCAAGAATATAGAGCGTGGATTTTATTCATTTGCACAATTTGCTACTGTATCTTTTCTAGTATGATGCTTAATAAATAGGAATGAGGGGCAGGGGGTTCAGATAAGCTAGAAGCCAGGTGATTTTTAGTCAGAATTGTAAACTTGAGTTGGCCCCCACACTGCTGGGGAATATGGAATGTTTCGGCTCTGAGATACTAAATAAGAA
Source organism: Fukomys damarensis (assembly GCF_012274545.1). Classification (NCBI taxonomy): domain Eukaryota; kingdom Metazoa; phylum Chordata; class Mammalia; order Rodentia; family Bathyergidae; genus Fukomys; species Fukomys damarensis. The sequence goes on from NW_022900951.1 coordinate 78,536,288, forward strand.
CGCAAAACTACAACAAAACCAAAATGTGCAGCCCCTGCCTACAAAATTCTTCAGGTAAATTACAAGTTTCTTGAACTTTTATTAACATGGGCCCAAAGAAGGAATTCAAGTCCTAGATAAGAAAATCTTCAATTTGATCTTCCTTGAAGTGTGGAGATGAAGCTATACCAATTACTTTTTGACCTCTACTTTGCTGCCTTTTATTTTTCATAGAGAACAATTGTTTTGCTCAGTTTGATGGCCAACAGTCATCTGAATATGTCCAAGCATGATAGGATTAAACAGCATATTCCTGCCTAATTGAACAGCCTTACATCAGAACAGACAAGTGTGGACCATTATTAAAGTAAGAGAACCACTCTAGAATGAAATATGTGGAAGAGCATAGTATTCAGGATGTATCCAGAAAATACCTGAGTAAGTATTATGACCATTTCCCAGGCATTCTTGTGCTCATGGCTCAGAGGATATTTGTTCTGCAGTGGAGTAAGGAGGAGGGCCAGGATGACTAGGTTAATCTAGCTGTGGTTTATGACTTCCCACAATAGCTCTTTTTTATTTTTTGCTCTGGATGGAAAATCCCCACCCATTTTACTGTGATGGTCCTTAGCCTCCTGTTGTTCTGCCAATGGTTGACCCAGAGAGTGTATATTCTTTTACACTTTAAACTCATGCTCCTGAAAATGTGTTGACTATTCTCCCAGAAAGCAGACCTCGGTCTCATGAAAATATGCTCAACACAAAATACCCTGCCTATTTTAGGAATAATGCAACTTAATGATAAAAATAAAGATGAAAAAGCTAGTGCCATTCAGAAAAAAAGGGAGGGGGGTAGATTAAACTGGTGCCCAAAGCTTCTCAGATACAAAATATTTGTTCATGTATTCATAATTGGCTTGACATTTCCAGCAAAGTGAAGATGCAGTAATGAAACTTCTTACACGGCAAAGAGAATGACACTGGAGTTTCTGTTGAAACAAGACTGCAATTTTTGGTTATATGCAGTTAACTTCATTTAGCGTCTGATCCAGTGTCCAAGTTCTCTTCTTTGGCCGGGTCATCAGTGGTCTTTTCCAGTTTTGCAACCATTCTCTCTGCAAATTCTGCTCGGGTCTCAGCCTCTTTCAGTTTGTCAGACAGAAGTTTAATTCCTTCTTCATATTTATCCTCCTTTTCAGATGCAACCTCAAGTGATTTCAGGTTTTTAGTGACATTCTTGAGTTCTTCTTCCCGGTCACCGCATTTTAGTTCAGATACCTCCGCATGCTCCTCTGCTCTTTCCATCTCACCCTCCAGGATGACCAATTTACGAGCTACCTCCTCATATTTGTGGTCAGCCTGCTAGGCAATGTGCTTGGCCTCTTTGAGCTACATCTCTTGGATCGCCACCTTCTCATCTTTTGTGGCCATGTTTTCTATCACCTTCATTCCTCTCTTGCTCTCATCTGCAACCTTTTCTTCTTCCTCTAGTTTTTACAAGGCAGTGGCTAGTTGTTCCTGAGCCCGGTCCAACTCCTCCTCCACAAGCTGGATGCGTTGAGGTCCACCGTATCTCCTTCAGATTCTGTCCTCTGCGTCGTCCTCCTGCCGCAGCACCTGATCTTGCACTTCACCACCCCAGCGAGTTGAGCCCATGGCGTGCGGGCCCTCAGTCTTTGGCTTGGAGATGGCGGCTCCCGGGTAAAGGTAAGAAAAACTTTAATCTCTTACTTCGTTACAGAGATTCTAAACTTTAGCTCAATACACAGATACAACACAATAAACTATACTAGAGCTATATGGTTAAAACTATCAGGCCAGAAGTCAAGGAACCTGGATTCAAATCATAGCTTTGCTAACGACTGGCTCTTTTACTCTTGAGTATCTGTGCTCATCTGAAAAGTGGGGTTGATAATACTCTTTTTCTTGCCTCCTCCAAAATTTGGTTGAAATGATTGCCTAAGCAAAAGAACATTTTAATATGAGAATATTTTAAAGTTCCAGGTGCATTAGAAATATAAACTATAATTTGGAAGACCACTATGCTCAATACTATACCACCATTGCATGTGAAGTACTTTTTGAGTTATGAAATTTTGACATTTTGTTCAATTGGATTTGGCTTTTAGATTCAGTAGAGTATCTACTTCTATGGGCAAAGTTCTTGTAAAAATATTTGAGAGTCCTTGCATGATAATTGATTTTGTAACCTAGCACAGTCTCTTTGGTTTGATTATGCCAGCAATATTATTAAATGGCATCTGTCTTATTTACTTTTCTAATTGCTGAGATCAAATACCTGACACTCAAGGAAAAAAGGGGAAAGGTTTATTTAGCTCATAGTTTGTAGAGTCTTCAGTCCATACTTGGCTGGATCCAAGGCAAGCGGGCACATGGCTGAGGGGCAACAGTTCATGGGGACCAAAGGTAGCTGAGCAATAAGGAACCTTAATAGCATCATTATGCCTCTTTTTATCTTGTTCAGAGGATGATCAGGTAGCACTTACACCCTTAATCCTTGTGGCCTCCTGCCTAGCATTGCACCATTAATCAATGACATGTTCTAGATTCAGCCCACCTCTGAAAAAGCCTCACTAAGACTTCATGAGGCTTTTGGAGTGACATCTAAACACAAGCTATAGCAGTATCCCTGTCCCAAAACCCTCTCTCCAACCTAAACATCAGTCTGTGGATGTATCATTTCTGCTATCTCCCCTGAAACTTAAAAAAAAAAAAACAATAGTAGTATAGTAACAAGTTTGCAATAGAAGGTAGTCCTTAACCTTTGAGCCTTTGACAAAGTCCAACATAATTCATAATAAAAACCCTACAGAAAATTGGAATATGTCATTTTCTATCTCAATCTGATAAAAGCCATCTATGACAAACCAACAGCCAGCATCATATTAAATGGTCAAAAAATGAAAGATTTCACTCTAAAGTCAAGACCATGACATGGATATTCACTGACACCACTTCAATTTAATATAGTTCTGGAAACAGCCAAAACAATTAGACAACAGAAAGAAATAAAAGGAATAAAGATAGGAATTATCTTATTTGTGGATGACATGATGCTCTACATAAATGATGCAAAAACTTCTAGATTCAGTAGTGCAACTGGATACAAAGTCAACATTCAAAGATCAATAGCATCCTGGGGCAACACACTTTCTGGACCCCCTTCTGCCTCCCTAAAGATAGACAAAAACTATCTTTCTCTCAATAAATTCTTCCTACTCTTAAAAAAATCAATAGCATTCCTATACACAAATAGCCAACTCATTGAGAGAGAAATTAGGGAAACAACATCTTTCACAATAGCATTAAAAAATTGAAATAGGAATTAATCTTACAAAGGAAATAAGCTGTTCGAAGAATTAATGACAGAAAACTTCCCAAACAGAGGGGAAGAATTAGACATAAAGATAAGCGAGGTATATAGGACACCAACTAGCTATGATAAAAAAAAAAATCTACACCTAGACATAAAATAATCAAGACCCCAGAAACCCAACAGAAGAACAAAATACTATAAGCAGTAATAAAAAAGAAACAAATCACATGCAAAGGAAAGCCCATCAGAATCACAGCAGACTTTTCAACACAAACCCTTAGGTCAAGGGGAGCCTGGAGTGAGGTATTTCAAGTCCTAAAAGAAAACAATCTACAACCAAGACTGATGTATCCTGCAAAACTCTCTTTCAAAATGGATGGAGAAATAAGATACTTCCATGACAAAGAACAATTCAAAAACTTCATGAATACTAAACCAGCACTACAAAGAATTTTAAATAATATCCTAGAAAAAGACAACGAAGATCACAACACCAGGAGGCCCAACAGAGCAAAACAAATAGCCAAGGCAAGAAACTAAAAGAAGAGGCCAAAAAATAAAAAGATTCAACAAAATTACAATAATATGACAATAATAAGTCAGTACATATCAGTTATAACTATCAATGGCCTCAATTCACCAATCAAGAGAAATAGATTGGCAGAATGGATTAAGAAGCAAAATACACAAGAAACACACCTAGTGCAAAAAGAAGCCCATAGACTGAAAGTAAAAGGATGGAAAACTATTCTCCATGCGACAGGAATCCAGAAAAAAGCAGGGGTAGCAATCTTATTCACAGACAAAGCAAACTTCAAACCAAAACTGATTAAGAGAAACAAAGAAGGACACTACATCCTTGTAAAGGGAACAATCCAAGAGGAAGAAATGACAATCATAAACATGTATGCATCAAATATAAATGCCCCCAACTATATAAAACAAATATTGAGTAACATGAAAACCCAAATAACCACTAATACAATTGTAGTGGGGTATCTGAATGCCTCACTATCACAAATAGACAGATCAACTAGGCAAAAAATCAACAATGAAATACTAGAACTCAACCAAGCTTTTGAATGTATGGACTTATTAGACATCTATAGAGTGTTCCACCCCACAAAATCAGAATATACATTCTTTTCAGCTACACATGGGTCATTCTCCAAGATAGATCACATACTAGCTCACAAAACAGGTTTGAATAAATGCAAAAGAATTGAAGTTATTCCCTGTATATTATCAGATCACAGTGCAGTAAAGCTAGAGATCAATAGCATAAGAAACTGTAGGAACTTCACAAACACATGGAAATTGAACAACACTCTCCGGAACAATCAATGGATCACAGAGGAAATTAAAGAAGAAATCAGACAGTTTTTACAGATAAACGATAATGCCAATACAACATAGAGGAGCCTAGGGGACACAACGAAAGAAGTTCTATGTGGAAAATTCATAGCACTGAATGCCCACATTAGGAAAACAGAACAAGCTCAAATAAACAACCTAACGATGACTCTTAGACTCCTAGAAAAACAAGAGCAAGAAAAACCCAAAGCTCAAACAAGAGAGGAAATTATAAAGATTAGAACACAAATCAATGCAATGGAAACTAAGAAAACGATACAAAAAATAAATGAATCGAAGAGTTGGTTTTTTGAAAAAATAAATAAAATCGATAAACCCTTAGCAAACCTTATCAAAAAAAGGAGAGAAAAGGCTCAGATTCATGCAATCGGGAATGAAGAAGGCGAAGTCACAACAGATCCCACAGAAATCCAGAGGATCATTAATACATATTATGAGAACTTGTACTCTAATAAAACAGAAAACACAGAAGAAATGGACAGATTTCTAGATACTTATGAATTACCAAAGTTGAATGAAGAAGACAAAAACATTTTAAACACCCCAATCACAATCAGTGAAATTGAAAATGTAATTAAAAACTTACCAACAAAGAAAAGCCCAGGTCCTGATGGATTCATTGCTGAATTTTACAAGACATTTAGAGAAGATCTGCTGCCATTACTCTTCAGACTTTTCAATGAAATTGAAAGAGAAGCCGTACTTCCAAATTCATTCCTGGAAGCAAATATCAGTTTGATTCCCAAACCTGGGAAAGATGTAACTAAAAAAGAGAACTACAGCAAACAGAATACAGAGGATACTCAAGAAGACCATACATCCTGACCAAGTCGAATTTATTCCAGGGATGCAGGATGGTTCAACATAAGTAAATCAATAAATATTATACACTATATTAACAAAACCACATGATCCTCTCGATAGATGCAGAAAAAGCATTTGAGAATATTCAACACCCATTCCTGATAAAAATTCTGTAAAAAACTGGAATAGATGGTCTATGTCTCAACTTAATAAAGGCTGTCTATGAAAAATCAACAGCCAACTTCATATTAAATGGCCAAAAACTGAAAACATTCATGTTAAAATCAGGAACAAGACAGGGATGCCCACTATCACCACTCCTCTTTGATATAGTTGTGGAAACATTAGCCATAGCAATTAGACAAGAGAAAGGAATTAAAGCAATAAAGATAGGAAAAGAAGAAGTTAAACTGTCATTATTTGCTGATGATATGATACTCTACATTGAAGACCCAAAAAACTCCACCTAAAGACTTCTTGACTTAATTGATACTTTTAGCAAAGTAGCTGGATACAAGATCAACACCCAAAAATCAATAGCCTTCTTGTACACAAATAACAGACTCACTGAGAAAGAAATTAGGGAAACAATTCCTTTCACAATAGCACCCAAACAAATGAAGTATCTGGGCATCAATCTTACAAAAATAGCAAAAGACCTCTACACTGAAAACTACAGCACTCTGAAAAAAGAGATCAAGGAGGATATAAGAAAATGAAAAGATCTCCCCTGCTCCTGGGTAGGAAGATCAACATAGTGAAAATGGCCATACTACCAAAACTGCTATATACATTCAATGCAATGCCAATTGAAATCCCAACAATGTACTTCACAGAACTAGGAAGAAGAATCCAAAAATTCATTTGGAACCATAAGAGACCTAGAATAGCAAAAGCCATCCTAGGCAACAGACACATGGCAGTGGGTATAACACAAAAGCCACTGTGATAAAAACAGCATGGTACTGGCAAAGAACCAGGCCTGAGGATCAGTGGAACAAATTGGAAGACACAAAAACAACTCCAGATGCACTCAGCTACCTCATCTTTGACAAAAGAGCTGCAAGTTTCCACTGGAGGAAAGATGACCTCTTTAATAAATGGTGTTGGAAAAACTGGATCTCAACCTACAAAAGATTAAAACTAGACCCTTATCTGTCACCATGCACTAAATTAAAATCCAAGTGGATTAAATATCTAAATATAAAAACAAAAAAACTAAACTTGCTGGAAGATAAGTTAAGCAGAACTCTGGAAGACATTGGCATAGGAAAAGACTTCATGAACAAATCCTCAGTAGCACAGCAACTAGCAGAAAGAATCAACATTTGGGATCTCATCTTATTAAAAATCTTCTGCACTACAAAAGAAACCATCAACAGAACTAAGAGACAACCTACAATGTGGGAAAAACTTTTTACCAGCTGCTCCTCAGACAAAGGACTATTATCTAGAATATATAAAGAAATCAAAACAACCAGCCCCCCCAAATATAAAGACCCAATTCTAAAATGGGCATCTGAAATGAACTTGACAATTCTCAGACAAAGAAATAAAAGCAGCAAGTAAATATATGAAAAAATGTTCCACATCACTGGTCATTTGAGAGATGCAGATGAAAACAACACTGAGATTTCACCTCACCCCACAAAGAATGGCTGCTATCAAGAAATCACACAACAAATGTTGGCACAGTTGTGGGGAGAAAGGAACCCTTCTCCATTGTTGGTGGGAGTGCAGACTGGTGCAACCACTATGGAAATCAATATGGAGATACCTCAAAGAGCTTGGACTAGAGGTTCCATTTGACCCAGCCATCCCTCTGTTGGGTATTTTTCCAAAAAAATTAAAAGAATCATACCACAGTGATACAATGCATACCCATGTTTATAGCAGCACAGTTTGTAATAGCTAAAACTTGGAAACAGCCCATCTGTCCATCGGTTAGAACTGGATAAAGATGTGGTTTTTTGATAAAATGGAATACTACTCAGCCATAAAGAATGAGAAAGTAGATACATTCATAGGTAAATGGGTACATTTTGAGGATATACTCCTAACTGAAATAAATAAGTCACACACATGCAAATACCGAATAATTTCTCCAGTGTAAAAAACTACAATATTACTCAAGTTCCTAATGGGACAATTAGCAATGTGAAATAGGAAGAAAAGGACCAAATGTGTAGGGACAGTGAGAAGAATAGGGAAAGGGGAATAAGGGCACAGGGG
>NW_022900951.1:78544039-78564040 GCF_012274545.1 Fukomys damarensis
CCTGGCATGTAAAGGTACAAGATCCCAGTAATGAATGTAACTGTACTGTCTACCTAGAATGTACCAATAAATTCAATTTAAAATTAAAAAACAAAGGAAGTAAAATATTTTTACAAAATTACACTACTTTGAAAAGGGAGATCTAAGAGGATATCAGAAAATGGAAAGTTGTCCTTTGCTTCTGTGTAGGACAAACCAACATAGTAAAAATGGCCATATTCCCAAAATTGTTATACAGTTTTAATGCAATCCCAACCAAAATACTATTAGCATACCTCACAGAACTAGAGAAAACATTACTAAAATTAATTTGGAACTGGAAGACACCCAGAATATCAAAAATTCTTTTGGGCAACAAAGGCAAGGCAGGGGGAATCACAAACCCTGCCTTAAAATTATAGTACAGAGCTATTGTGATAAAAACATCATGGTACTGGCAAAAACAGAAAACAAAATAAAACAAAACAGACCTGAGGATCAGTGGAACAAATTAGAAGATTCAGAAACAACTCCAAACACACTCAGCCACCTTATCTTTGACAAAGGGGCCAAACATGTTCACTAGACAAAAGATAGCCTCTTTAATAAATGGTGCTGGAAAAACTGGCTTTCTGCATGCCAAAGACTAAAACTATACCATATCTCTAACCATCCACTAAACTAAAATCAAAAGTGATCAAAGATCTAAATATTAAAACAGAAACCCTGGCCAGGGATTTAGCTCAGTGGTGGCCCCACCTGCCTCACAAGTACAACGTCCTGAGTTTGATCCCCAGTGCCAAAACAAACAGACCAAAATACAAACACAGAGAGAGAGAGAGAGAGAGAGAGAGAGAGAGAGAGAGAGAGAGAGAGAAACACTAAATCTGCTGGAAGATAGACTAAGTAGAATTCTTGAGGGCATAGGTGTAGGCTAAGACTTCAGGAACAAAACTGACTGCATGGGAAATCCTACAAAGAATCAACAACTGGGAGATCATCTTATTAAAAAGCCTTTCCACAGCAAAAATCACCAACAGAGTGAAGAGACAATGCACAGAGTGAGAAAAAATTTAGCCAGCTCTATCTGCTGGAAGATAGACTAAGTAGAATTCTTGAGGGCATAGGTGTAGGCTAAGACTTCAGGAACAAAACTGACTGCATGGGAAATCCTACAAAGAATCAACAACTGGGATCTCATCTTATTAAAAAGCCTTTCCACAGCAAAAATCACCAACAGAGTGAAGAGACAATGCACAGAGTGAGAAAAAATTTAGCCAGCTCTTCCTCAGACAAAAGGCTAATATCTAGAACATATAGAGAAGTGAAAAAGATCAGGCCCTCCCAAATTTAAAATCCAATTAAAAATGGTTATCTGAAATGAATAGACACTTCTCAAATGGAGAAGAAGAAAAGACAAATAAATACATGGAAAAAATGTTCAACATTACTAGTCATTCAAGAGATGCAATTTAAAACAATGTTGAGATTTCATCTCACTCCAGAAAGAATGGCTGTTATCAAGAAATCAACCAACAACAAATGCTTACAGGACAGTGGGAAAAAGGAACCATTCTCCATTGTGGGTGGGAGTGTAGACTGATGCAACCACTGTTGAAATCAGTGTGGAGATACCTCAAAAAACTAGGATTAGAGGTCCATTTGGCTCAGCTATTCCCCTTCTTGATACCTTCCCAAACAAATTAAAAACATCATACCACAGTTATATATGTGCACTCATGTTTATAGCAGCACAATTTGTAGTAGCTAAATTTTGGAAACAACACAAATGCCCATCAACTGATGAATGCATAAAAAAGATGTGTGGTTTTTTTATACAATGGAGTACCTACATAAAGAAGGACAAATTTGAGACACTTCTATGTAAATGGAGCACCTTGAGAACATCCTTTTAAGTGAAATAAATCAAACACACCTTTATAAATATCTTATTGTTTCCCTGGTGTGAGAAGCTAAAAGTGTAAATAAGGACCAAAGTGTATAATTGATGTTGTGAAATAGGAAGAGATTATTCAAAATTATACCAAATATGAGATACTTTGTTAATAATTAAAATTTTTATGCAAAAAAGGAATAGTATTCCTAGGAAATGTTGAGAGATAGATTAACAATTGAAAATTATTCTCTTAAGATCATGATACACAGTCTGTTTACCATTGTTATTCTCTAATTATTTTTGTTATGAAAAATTATTTTTAATAGAAGTGTTTTTATTTTATTTATTAATATCTATTTGTATTACATTAAAATAAAGTAATTTTTTAAAATTCCTATGTTAAAGACTACCTCAGTACCTCAGAATGTAACTTGAGATAGGGCCTTTAAAAAATGATCAAGTTAAAATGAGGCCACTAAAGCAGGCCTCAAGCAAATACGACTTCTGTCCTCACAAGAGCAAATCTGGATACAAAAGGGAGAAACCAGGGTTAAGTATGCACAGAGAGTAGACCATGTGAGGACAAAGGAAAAAGCTGACCATTGGCCCCAGAAAAATCTAATCCTGCCTAGACCTTGATCTTAGATTTTTAGTCTCTAGACAGTGAGAAAATAAATTTCTGTTGTTCAAGCCCGCCAGTTTGTGGTATTTTGCTATGTTAACACTTGCAGAATAAAATAGTGATATAAAAAAGCATGAACACTGCCTTATGACCTTACAAAAAATAATATCCATTGTAATCTGTAGGGAATCACTTTTGATTGATTCAAAGCCCAGGGCACCTGAAGACCCTTTGGGACACAACCCTGCTGTCTAGCACATGTGCACAACAGGACACATTTATATAAGTATGACTTCGCATAGACTACCTCATATGAGTTATACAGTTATGTAAGAACATAATAATATACGGCTGTGTTGTGGCCAATATAACGGACAAGGAATAAAGTCATGTGCTTGTGGTCTTGTTGCTGTCAGCTCCACATGCTTTCTTTACCCTGGGGACCTGACCCACAAAAATACCCCTTCAGACCCCCAACCCTGACATATTCCAAACTGTAAGGTCCCTGAAGGATAAGCATTATACCCTCCATCTAGCACATAAAATATGCTCAATAAATATTTTAAAGAATTAATAAATGAATAGGAAATGTATTCAGATGTACAGTTTCAGTTTATTCTATACACAATATGATATAAAATGAGCTTTCATTTTTGTGAATTCCTCCTAGCAGCAATTCCTAATGTCTAATTAAGCTGCTATGATTCATTCTTACAATTTCCTATCCTTTCTATATCATATAACTCTGTGCCAGCTACACTATAATTTAGTCAGATCTTACATTTCCTCCTGGTGAATACCAGTTAAATGCAATCCATTCTGAGTTAGTTGTGATCTCAAAAAAATCCTTAAAAGCACACTTTTAAACAAAAGTCTTTTGCTAATACAACAGGACACAATGATTTACTAAGTCCTTTTGCTATCATAATACATGTGATCTAGATGTACTATATTTTCAAATAAACCTCAAGATTCTGAAGAGGACAATTTATACCAAAAATTATTTTTTTCAGCTTTAATTGAGTTTATTGGTACATTTTAGGGATACAGTACAGTTACATTCATTGTTGGGATCTTGTACCTCTACATGACAAGTCTTGATTCTCATTTTTTCCCCTTACCTCTGCCCTCCCTTCACCCCCCCTCCCCTCCCCATCTACAAACACTTTATTTTCATCTTTTCATTCTCTCACATTTTTTTCTTTTCCCTTTTTACTCTTCCTCTACCCATTCCACCTTCCCTACACCTTTAGCTCCTTTCTTCCCATTTCTAAATGCCAGTAATCTTATTAGAATCTTATGCATTGTTGCAGATTATTTACACCAGGGAAACTATTCGGTATTTACACATGTGTGACTTATTTATTTCACTTAGGAGTATATCTTCAATAGGTATCCATTTGCTACCTGAGAGAGTAAAATAAATTAACATTGCACTTGATCACTTTTGCTATAATCTTATATAAATGTAGTAAAAGATGTGCTTAACTATTTTGAACATATTTTTCAAATTTTGAGATAAGAGATTTAAAGACTGATGCAACTGTTATTCACAAACTGATTAGAAAGGAATACTTTTTGGAAGGAAAATTGAAATGGCACAGTGGTCTTGGAAGAGTGGCAAATGAAAAACTGAGCCTGACCTAAAAGGTAATGGATAAGTAAATATGAATTACAGCCTTGCCTTCTTCGTTGTAAAATGGTGATAGATTCCTATTCTTTTTTTTAATGACAGTATCCTTTCATTCTGATAACATTTTGGCTATTCTTTTTTTTTCTTTTATTGAGTTTATTGGTACATTTTAGGTGTACAGTAAAGTTACATTCATTGTTGGGATCTTGTACCTCTATATGACAGGTCTTGGCTCTCATTTTTTCCCCTTGTCCCTGCCCTCCCTTTACCCCCTCCTCCCCTTCCCATTTACAAACACTTTATTTCCATTTTTTCATTTTCTCATATTTTTCCCTTATTACCTTTCCCCTACCCTTCCCACTTTCCCTACACCTTCAGCCCTTTTCTTCCCATTACACAATGTCAGTTATCTCATTAGGATCTTATGTACTATTACATTTTATTCACACCAGAGAAACTATTCTATATTTACACATGTGTGACTTATTTATTTCAATTAGGAGTATATCCTCAATATGTATTCATTTTCCTATGAATGAGTCTAATTTCTCATTCTTTATGGATGAGTAGTATTCCATTTTATGGAAAAACCACATCTTCTTTATCCAATCTCCAACTGATGGGCAAATGGGCTGTTTCCAAGTTTTAGCTATTACAAACTGTGCCGCTATAAACATGGGTGCGCATATATCACTCTGGTATGATTCTTTTAATTATTTTGGAAAGATACACAGCAGAGGGATGGCTGGGTCAAGTGGAACCTCTAGTCCTAGCTCTTTGAGGTATCTCGAAATTGATTTCCATAGTGGTTGCACCAGTCTGCAGTCCCACCAACAATGGAGAAGGGTTCCTTTCTCCCCACAACCCCGGCAACATTAGTTATTGGTTGATTTCTTGATAGCAGCCTTTCTTTGTGGGGTGAGGTGGAATCTCAGTGTTGTTTTCATCTGCATCTCTCGAATGACCAGTGATGTGGAATACTTTTTCATATATTTACTTGATTCTTTTACTTCTTTGTGTGAGAAATGTCTGTTTATTTCAGATGTCCATTTTTGAACAGGTCTTTATATTGGGGGGGGCTGGTTACTTTGAGTTCTTTATATATTCAAGATAATAGTCCTTTGAGGAGCAGCTGGTAAAAATTTTTTTCCCACATTGTACGTTGTCTGTTACTTCTGTTGATGGTTTCTTTTGCAGTGCATAGGTTCCATTTGACCCAGCCATCCCTCTGCTGGGTATTTTTTCAAAAGAATTAAAAGAATCATATCACAGTGATATATGCACACCTATGTTTATAGCTGCACAGTTTGTAATAGCTAAAACTTGGAAACAGCCCATTCACCCTTCAGTTGGAGAATGGTTGAAGAAGATGTAGTGTTTTTTTTTCTAAAAAATGGAATACTACTCATCCATAAAGAATGATAAATTAGAGTCATTCATAGGAAAATGTATTCTTATTGAGGATATACTCTTAAGTGAAATAAATAAGTCACACATGTGTAATACTGATTAGTTTCTCTGGTGTGAAAAACTATAATTGTACATAAGATCCTAATAGTATAATTGACAGTGTGAAACAGGAAGAAAAGGGCTAAACGTGTAGGGGTATTGTGAAAGGTAAGGGAAAGGTAATAAGGGAAAAGAAAAAATATGAGAAAATGAAAAATGAGAATAAAGTTTTTGTAAATAGGGAAGGGAAGAGTGGGTGAAGGGTGGGCAGAGGTAATGGGGAAAATGAGAACCAAGACCTGTCATGTAGAGGTACAAGATCCCAATGATGAATGTAACAGTACTGTATACCTAAAATGTACCAATAAACTCAGTGAGAAAAAAATGAAATATGAGCCAGGCATGGTGATGTACATCTGTGATCCCAGAACGTGGGAGGCTGAGCCAAAAGAGTGGGTGGGAATTTGATGACAGCCTGAGCTACATGGTGAGTTCAAGCCCAGCCTAAATGATATAGCAAGATCCTGTCTCAGAAAAAAATAAAATACATTATATGGGAAAAAAATCAAAGGACAGAACAGTGCATATACTAAGCCACCCTTTAGATAAGAAAAAGGAGACAAAAAATATCTCTTCACATTTTTAAAGTAAACAAACTGAAACAAAGTTGTTACTTTAGAAGGTGGAAAAACTAGGTAGAAGGGACAGAAATAATAACTACATTTCCCAGAATGTGCCTCTATTGTATATTTCAATTTGGAACTATGTAAACACTGTATTTTTCAAAATTATAAAACAAAATAAAATAAAAATGAAAAAATTTTCAAAATCAATCTCTAAAACATAAAGCAAATGAAAAAGAAAAAAGAACCTATATATCAAGCACCTAGTTAGTGACCTAACTCCCAAGACAGGAATTATTTCAATGGGCACAATTATTTGCTCAAAGAACTGGAAAGAAATCCTGAGCTTTTTCATTTGTTAGCAATCCTATTTTTACTGATGTTCTGAAATTATTATAAGTATACCAGGAGAGAACAAATGAGAAATAATGTTTAGTTTGTCTAAAGCTAAAATTCTGATTAAGAAACAAGAGGTAAAGACAGATGGCCACTGAGGCGCCAAGAGCAAGGGCGAGAATCTCTAAATGAGCACTGGAGAAAAGCAGATACCCTGAGGCAGCAACAAGAGATAAAATCTGAGAGGTGAATGAAAAGAGAAACTTGCTGAACCATAACCCAGTGTCAAGGATATGTGTGAGGAGAAACCAGACCCCTGCTGGATCATGGTACCCCACCCGTGGGGAACTCTGACCAAAGGGATGCTTGATATAAATTTTGGAGGAAGGGATCTTTGGAACCACAGTTCCCAGGCTTCTGGAATGCATGGTTAAAGATTAGAACAAATCTGCTAGACAACAGCCAGAACAAACAACAATAGGTTATCCCCAATAGGTGTCTGTGCTGGTCATTGTGTTCCTCCTGCCCTCACATAAGCTTTCTGCCCTATGAATTTGTTTAAACTAGGTTAATATACATCATGTAACAGGCCATCCTTTTCTGGCCCTACCCCCTGACCAAAACTCCTGTGAAATACATTGCAAATGCTTTTCTCCTACGTCTTTGTTCTTGTGTCTGTAAGTTACAATTTAGTAACCGCATAGGTCTCAGTTGGTTGCTGTTTCCCTTAGGCTCTCTTATGCCCAAGGATCAGCCCTTCTGGATCCTCTCCATGACTGAACTAAGTTTTGTCTCCAAGTAACCTTTTTCATCCTTACATAGCCACTGTTGCACACTGTGATGCACCCCCACCCCAAATCTGGCATGTGTGCTATCTTGGAACAGGTTCAAACTAAGGGAAGGAGTGTGTGCTGGCCTGGCTGACAGAATAGACTCACAACCACTTTAATCTCCCTAATGGGCATGCTAAGTGAGATACCTGAAAGCCAAGGATTCAGAGAAGCCAAAAAAGAAAATAGTCTGTGAGACAACATTGCCACACAGTCAAGTTTTGAAAACAATGGCACTCCAGCTCCTGTGAGTGATGAGATTGTAGGGGGGAAAGAAGGCATACCCAACACAGAAAAATATCAGTTGTCCATTTCCTGCACATACAATGGGAGTGCTGTGCCTGTGGATCATTTAGTGTGCTACCCACTAGTATTAGCAGGTTCTCATGGTGGAGGCAGGGGCAGCACCTTGAAGCTGGGGAATTCAAAGAGCAGGGAGACCCAGGAATGAGCCACATAAGCAAATAAGGAAAGAGTGAAAGAGGTCCATAAGAATGAAGAAATTGTGTTAGGGATTTAGCTCAGTGGTGTTGCACCTGCCCTGCAAGCGCAAGGTCCTGAATTCCCAATACCAAATAAATAAATAACTGAACTATTCTTAGATTCAAGCAATAATATACACTACATCAAAGCAGAACCTATTAGATACAATGAAAGCAGTCCTAAGAGTGACATGTATAACTCCAAATACCCACATCAGAAAAAACAAAATGATCTGGGCATGGTAGGTCATGCTTATAATTCCAGAAGTCTGGAGGCTGAAGCAAGAGAGTTGCCATGAGGTTGAGGCCACTATGGACTGTATAGTAAGTTTAAGGCAAGCCTGAACTGCATAGAGAGACTTTGTCCAAAATAAAAAAAAAAAAAAAAGATTGTAAAAAAAAAAAAAAAAAAAAAACAGGAAAGTAGGAAGAAAGGAAGGAACAGAAGGAGGGAGGGAGGGAAGGAGGGAGGGAAAAGAAAGAGAAAGAAAGAAAGAAAAGAAAGAAAAAGGAAGGAAGGACAAAAGAAAGAAAGAGAAAGAAAAAGAAAGAAAGAAAGAAAGGCAAGCTCAAACAAATAACTTAATGATGCACCTCAAGGTCTTAGAAGAACAAGAACAATCCAAATCCAAAGCAAGTACAAGGAAGGAAACTATGAAGATCTGAGCAGAAATTAATGAAATTGAGATTAAAAAAAAATACAACTTAAAAAAAAACTTTAGCCTATCTTACTTTGAAAAGGAAAGACCCATATGAATGCAATTAGAAACGAAAAAGGAAAAATCACAATGAACACTGATGAAATGTATATTATTAGTAACTACTTAGAAAATCTGTACTCTAATAAATTAGAAAATCTGGAAGAATATATGTGTGTGTGTGTGTGTGTGTGTGCACGCGCGCATGCGCGTGCATTACCAAAACTGAATCAATAAGATATAAAAATTCTGAATAATCTGATAACAGGCAGTGAAATTGAAGCAGTGATAAAAAAAAAAAAAACTACCAAGAAAAGCTCAGGAGCCAATGGATTCAGCACTGAGTTACACAAGAACTAAAAGGAATGTTTAATGTTTACTCTACTCCTCAAACCCATTAATAAAATTGAAAAGAAAGGAGTACTGCCAAACTCTTTCCCATAAGATAGTGTTACCTTGATTGCAAAACCAGACAAGGACTCAACTAAAAAAAGAAAAAACTATAGGCCAATCTCAGTAATGAACATAGAAGCAAATATCCTCAACAAGATACTGGCAAACAAAACACAACAATCACCAAAAAGACATACATCATGAAAAAGTAGTCTTCATCCCAAGAATGAAAGGTGATTTCATGCAAATGAATAAATGTAATACATCACATAAACAGAAGAACAAAAATCACATGATCTCAATAGACAAAATAAAGCAATTGATAAAATCAAACACCTATCCATGATAAAAAAAAACCCTGAAGAAAATAAGTATACAAGAACCTTATCTAAATCTAATCAAAGCCATTTATGACAAACTGACTGCCAAGATAATATGTACTGAACTAAAATAAAATTGTATCAAATATCTAAGTGTTAAAATAGCAACATTTAATCTACTGAGAGATAAAATAGGTAATACTCTTCAAGACATAGCAAGGCCTATCTTAACAGAATCTCAATTACACAAGAAATAGTATCAAGAATCAACAAATGTGATCATATCAAATTTAAAAGGAAGAGCAAAAGAAAAAAACCAACAGAGTGAATAACAACCTATAGAATTGGAAAAATTTTGCTAGCTACTCCTCGAATAGAATACTAATACCTACAACACATAAAAAGTTAAAATAATTAGACCCCTGAATGAAAAGACCTAACCAAAAAATAGCAAATTAAATGAGCAGATAATTCTCAGAAGACAATGTAGAAATGGGCAATACATCCATGAAAATAAAATGTTCAGCATCTCTAGCCAATAGAGAAATGCAAATTAAAACATTGAAATTCCATCTTACTCCAGAAAGAATACTTATCACCAAGAAATTAAATAATAACAAATGCTAGTGAGACTGTGAGAGAAAAAGATACTTTACTACATTGTGGGTGGGAATATAAACTAGTACAACCACTTTGGAAATCAGTATGGAGATTTCTTAGAAAACAAAATAGACGTTATATTTAACCTGGCTATTCCCCTTCTGGATATCTTCCTGAAAGAGTTAAAGACATCATATTACAGTGATACATGCATACCCATGTTTATAGCAGCACAACTCATAACAGCTAAATCTGGGAAGCAGCCTATATGTGCATCACCATATGAATGGGTAAAGAAAATGTGGTTTTGTGCTAAATGGAGAACTACTCTGATATAAAGAAGGATAAATTTGAGGCATTTACTGGAAAATGGATGCACCTTGAGACCATAATGTTAAGAAAAATAAATCAGATATGCAAACTTAAATATCACATAATTTCTTTTATATGAGAAACCCAGAGTATAAATAAATTACAGAGCAAAATAAATGATACATAGTAGGAGATATAACTTTTGCAAATGTGAAGGATTCAAGAGTTTGGGGGTGGGGAAGTGAAGGGAATGTAAAAATAATTAAAATATGTTATATACATGTACCAACTCACAAGGATGGATGTCATCATTATGGACTGTAAACATGTACCAGTAAGAATTAATTTTTATTGCTGTGTGTTTGTTTGGTAACAGGGATCAAACTTGAGAACTTCAACTTGTGAGGCAGGCAAGGGAACCACTGAGATAAATCCTCAGCCCCATAATTATTATTTTTTAAATCAAACCTGACTCAGTTAATCAACCTGGTAGGATTTATGTGAGTTCCTGAAACACAGTGGCCATAAGAGGAAGGGGTGCAGGAAGTAGGGCTGAAAGGCCATGTGTCACTGTCAGCCTGGAAGCAAAACTGCACTTTGTCACCTATAACCTTCAGGAGTTCTAGGGTAAGAGAAAGTGAAGGATACACTGAAGGGGTGGGGATTCAAAGTTTATTCAGGAATGGCAACTACAGGCACAACACTTGTGGCTTACTTCATGCCCATGTCCAAGACTGATGACTTCTTGAAGGTAGGATGTGAGGTAACCATTCTGTTTGTGGGCCTTCAGGTATACCTGGATAGCATAGAAAATCTATGGGAACTTCTAGAACTTGGAACCAGTTTCTATGAGAATGTGATTGAAGAAATGTTGGGAAATATAAGAATGTCCTCAGAGAAGCCCAAGTTCATCAAAGACACTCATTACTAGCTCAGCAAAGAGTGCAAACTAGACATGTAAAGAGTGTCCATGGTCATACACCATGATGTCAAGAAATCTGGAGCTAAGGTTATAAAGCAGGTGTAGCACTCTTTGCTGAATGGTCTGTTGTACCCCAGACAGCAGGATTTTATGAAGAGTATTTATTTAGATTCCAAGCAAACCAATTTCATGACTAAGCTGGGGTACATCTCCTATAATTTTCCGAAAGGGGGTAATATTAGCTAGCCAGGCTGACATCTTCCTCCCTTCTCACACCATTGAGAGTTGTCTGCTGTCTCCTCAGTTTGCTCTCAGGACACTGAAGCAGAAGGTCTAGGACTCTATAAGGTACAGCACTGAGTAAGGGGAAGCTCTCCTCCAGTGAGAATTAATCCCATGTTACCAGGTACTTGACAAGAAGGGCTTTCTAGGCTCTTACTACTCTGTACAAAAACTTGGTTGGAACAATTGGAGAATGTGAAAATTTAACATTTATTCTCAGGCCAAAAAAAGACAAAAAGGAGAAGAAAAGCAAATTTGAAAGAAGTGCTCAAGGAGAAAAGGTGCCCTGAAGGAAAAAGAAAAGATACATCCTGCACACAGGATGGGCCACTGTAAGAATAAGAGGGCAGTGGCAGCAAAAATCAATGGTTGCCATCTTTTATAACTTCTTTCTGATGTTAGATCCAGGCAATACCATCAAAAACCCACTTGATCTCGTGCTAGAAGACTGGTATCAGGTACCAGGCTCAGGAGCTGGTTAACACCTGTTAACACATCTTTGCAACTGGCAGGTCATGCCCAATTGCCCTAATCTTCTTGCCACACCCTAGTCTCCTGCCTGGCTCAGGTGGTAAGAAGGCCCAGGCATGGCAGGTACCTGTCTCTACCTTCTTCCCTTGTCAACTGACTTAGAAAATTCTGGTTTCAATACGATTCCTGGAAAAAGAATCAAACCTGGATCTAGTGAAAACTCCAGACTTACCAGTGCATAATAATCCATGATGAATGTGATCATAATGTATACCTAAAGTATACCAATAAAGTTATTTTTTAAAAGGAAATACAGAGGATGGAAAGACATTAAACAAGTGAAGGAAATTTAATTGGCAAAATCCAGAATATAAAAATCTCCAAAAGAAAACAAACTGGTTTCTTCAGAAGATATAGTGCAACAACAAAAGTGATCACTAAAAACTTGAAGTATTGGTATTAGGTCTTCCCCAAAGTTCTTGTAGACGTTGTCTATGAACCCATCTAGTCTTGGAATTTTCTTAGTTGGGGATTTTTTTTTCTGTTTCAATTTCATTGCCTGTCATTGCATTGTTCAAGATTTTTAAGTCTTCTCGTTTCTGTTTTGGCAATTCATATGTACCTGGGAATCTCTCCAATTCTTCTGAATTCTTCACTTGTTTGGCATATATGTTTGTGAAGCAGTTGCTAATAATTTTCTGAATTTCAGTATTGTCCATTGTGATTTCATCTTTTTCACTTCTAATTGTATTAACTTTTGTCTTTTCATTCCTTTTTTTTTTGATAAGATTTGTTAAGGGTTTGTCTAGTTTATTTATTCTTTCAAAGAACCAGCTCTTTGATTCAATGGTTCTTTGTACTTTTTCTTTCTTTGTTTTTTAGTCTCCATTTCTTAATTTCTGCTCTAATATTTATAATTTCCTTCCTTGTACAAGCTCTGGGTTTGGATTGTTCTTGTTTTTCTAAGACCTTGAAATGTATCAGTAGGGTATTTATTTTGGCTTATTCTATTTTTCTGATGCGAGCATTCACCACTATCAACTTCCCTCATAGGACTGCTTTCTTTGTATCCCATAAGTTCTGATATGTTGTACTGGCATTATTTAATACTAGGAATTGTCTTATTCTTTCTTAATTTTCTCTGTGACCCATTGATTATTCATGAGTGTGTTGCTTAATTTCCATATGTTTGCGTAGTTTCTGTGGTTTCTTTTGCTACTGAATTCTAGTTTCATTACGCTATGAGCTGATAATATACATGGTAAAATTTTTATTCTTTTGCATTTACTTAGGCATGCATTACTAGATTGCACATAGGCTATTTTAGAAACACTAATATGTGTGCCAAAAAGAATGTATATTCCCTTGTTGTTGGATGGAACACTCTGTATATATCTATTAAGTGCACTTATTTAAAGATTTGGCTCAACTCTGACATTTTTTATTGATTTTTTTGTTTAGTTGATCTGTCTATTTGTGATAGTGGAGTTTTGAGATTCCCCCACTATAATTTTATTTGTGTTTATCTGATCTTTTATGTGTGTAAGAATTTATGAAGTTGGGTGCACCATGATATGGTGCATATATGTTTATCATTGTTATTTCTTCTTGTTGATTAGTTTCATTAACGAATATGTAATGTCTTTCCTTGCCTCCTTTGATCAATATTGGCTTGAAATACACTTCACCTGAAATTAGAATATCTACTCCTTCTTGTTTTCCAGTTCCTATTGCATGGAATATTGTTTTCCAGCCTTTGATTCTCAGTCTATGAATTTTTTTGTGTGACAAATGTGTGCTTATATACAGCACACTGTTCAATTTTGTTTCTTGATCCATTTTGCTAATCTGTGACTTTTGATTGTTGAGTTCATTTACATTGATTGGGATTGACTTATTTCTGTCATTGTATTAATTTTGTGTTCATATTTTTGCTTTCTTTCCCTTCTACTTAACTTCTAGCCCTACCTGATATATTCATTTCATTGAACATTTTGGCATTGTTAGCTTCATTGTCTTCTTCTAGAATATTCTTGAGAACTTTTTGGAGTGTTGGTTTGGTGGTTACGCATTTCTTTAGATTTTCTTTATCATGGAAGTATCTTATTTCTCTATCAATTTTGAAATAGAATTTTGCAGGATATAACAGTCTGGGTTGAAGGTTCTTTTCTTTAAGAGTTATTTCAATTTCTTCATTTCATGCCCTCCTTGCCTTTAAAATTTGTGTTGAGAAATGTTTTAACTCTGGTAGGTTTTCCTTTATAGGTAATTTGTTGATTTTCTCTAGCAGCTCCTAGAATTCTGTACTTATGCTGTATTTCTGGTATTTAAATTATTATGTGGCATGGATTGTTTTTTCTGATCATGGCTATTCAGGGTTTTATATGCTTCACATATCTGTATGTTAAATCCATTTTCCACATCTGGAAATTTTTTCTGCTATTACTTGTATAAACAGGTTCTTTATGCCCTTTGTGCTGTCTTCTGATTTTTCACTAATTCCAATTACTCTTCTATTAGTCTTCTCTTTGAGTCATCTAGGAGTTACTGGATCAATTTTTCATATTACCTTTTTGTTTCAAGTTATCTCTTGTTAATTAATTGATCATCAATCACAGCCCTTTCCTCTAGATCTAACACTTTGTGTTCACATTGGTCATTTCTGCTACCCATACTTTCGATCATGTTTTTAATCTTTAATCTCCTAGAATTCTGTTTGTAACTGTCTTATGGACTCCTTTTCTGTGGTCGACATTTATGTTTTACATCTTTTTTTCTCTAGCTTTATTAGCTCTCTTTGAATGTCTTGTCTATACTTGCTGATCATTTATTTCATTAGGGTCATTATCTCATTAGTCATATTTTCTTTAAATTTGTTAGGCACCTTATTGAACTGTTTTACCTCCATGTGATACACTTTCAGACCTATCTGTGGTGTACCTTCTTATTTCCTCCCCTCAATTTCAGCTAAACTAGTTATAGAGTAGTTGGGAGTTTAGAGAGGTATTTTGTACTTTTTCTTTTCATATTTCTGTTTGTTTGTGTTTTGTGATGGGGTTTTCAAATTCTTTGGCCCTGTTTCCCTGTTCTTTGAGATTGAGCTACAGAATTGCTCATGATCCCCCCAACACACACTCAGGCAATGCAGGTATTATCATGGAGAGAAAACAAATTGTCTACCACTACTATGTTACCTTCACAATAGTAGTAAATTCAGCAACAACCATGACATCATATGTCAACTGGACATTGACCAACTCAAGAACAACCCTTAATCAAAACAGAGAAGACTATGATTTTTGTGAAGATAATTAGGCCATGCTTATATTTAACTATATTAGTTCAGACCAGTAATTTCTGCTGGATTTAGGGAACAGTGCTAGAGCTTAAACATATCATTAGGTTAAATGACTTCTTCAGAACCACTCCCTCTGATGATTATTCCCACTGAACCTGGCCTCCCACAAGAAAATACAGGTTCTGTGATCTTCCTTGTCTAAGCTTGGGCCTGCAAGGGGATCCAAGGAGATTCCTATTTAGCTCTCACCCTCTTCAAGGCTATCTCCCAAAACTGTCTGTCTCTCACCCAAACTTTGTGGTAGGGTATCATTTCAGTCTTGAAATGAAACTCTCCTCCTAGGTTTTGGTCTCTTCTTTGATCATGTTAGTTGATTGATTGTCACCTTTGTTGCCCTGTGCTGTTCAGAAACCAGGGTTGGGCACAGGGCACATGGTTTCCAGGTTCTTGTGGTTCCAGAGCAGGGCCAGGCAGGCATCAGTGTCAGCCAGGGGTGAGGCATGAGATTCCTGTCTCCTCCTGGCTCCATAGCTGGACCTATAGTAGCCTTTGAGAAATGCACCTCCCAAAACTCAAGTGGGAGCTAGAATGCAAATACAAATTTAGCAGTTGTCAATTTATAAGTGATCATTCAAGTCATCAGTTACGGTTTTTTAAGGTCTGCAATTAATGTAATCAGAGAGAACAGGACTAGGGATGCTTTCTGACTGACACTAACATTTATAGTGGGAAAGGAGAGGAGAAAAAGATCCCATGAGAAAGTCTACCAAGAGGCCAGCAAGATTGGAAGTTAAACAGAGAAAGGTATCACAGAAAACAAATGAAGTCAGATTTTCAGAAGGAAAATAAGCTTAAGAATTAGTATCAAAAGAAGATACTATAAATATAAAATAGATAAATACTATAAATATAAAATAGATACATATATTTCTATTAGACTTGACAACAATGGGGTCACTGATTACTTTGGCAAGATCAATTTGTATGCGTCATTGAGGACAAAAGCAAGAAAAAATATATTTTCTTAAAGATGGGAAAATTTTAATAATAATAAACTGAAAGAAACAACAGGCAGAGATGTGGGAGGGGAAAGCAGAAGAAAGAGTCAATGTGATGAAGGAGCAAGGGTTTGGGGGGTAAGAGGAGCCCAAACAGGGAGAATGCTAATTCTTGGCCAGGGGGAGGACTTTTTTCACTGAGATAGGAGGGGTGGAGGTGTAAACTTTCAGAGAAATTTGTAGATAGTAGGGGAAGAGCTAAGGGGATTCTCATCTGATAGCTTTAATTTTTCAGTGAAGAACCAGGCATGGCTACAGCCAAAAGCGAGTGTAAAGGTGATGGGATACAAAATTTGTGGAGAGAAAAGAGCTTAGAATAACCACTAAGTAAAATGGGAAAAGATGATGAAAGTCATTGAGCGAGATTTCTGGAAAATGATCCTAGAAAAGGAGCAGGGGAATTCTGGAAGTCAAGATGTACCATAACAGAAGACAGCACTGAAGTGTCAGAAACAAAGAATTCTGAGGAGGATGGGTACTGTTTAGAAATAACTGGAAACAAGAGAGTCAGTTGGGAGCCTTGCTCAGTTCTCAATAGTAAAGCTTTGGTCAATTTTTTAAAGTTCCAAGAGAACAAGCATCAGGTATACTGACATGCTGAGTTGCCATTGCAGCCCCAGCAATGAGTACAGTGTGTGACACATAGCAGGCACACAATAATTAGTGGGCCCATGAAACAAAAGGATTCAAATGTGTCTCAGATGTCAACGTCATGGTGTTAATACCTTACCACCACTCCTATATCTGTCAGGGTATTTCTCAATTTTGTTCTGCTAAAAATATGAGCCTCACAAATATTTCAGGTACACAACACTTAATACAATGCCCTTGTCAGTATGGCTTTACTTCCTTACCATTGGGAAGGGTAGGGGAAAGCTAATAAGGGAAAAGAAAAAAACATGAGAAAATGGAAATGAAGTGTTTGTAAATGGGGAGGGGAGGAGGGGGTGAAGGGAGGGCAGGGACAAGGGCAAAAGATAAGAACCAAGACCACCTGTCCTGTAAAGGTACAAGATCCCAATAATGAATGTAACTGTACTGTATACCTAAAGTGTACCAATAAACTAAAAAAAAAAGTTTATTGAAATTTACTGACGTTTAAATAAAGTTATCTAAAAGTAAAAAAAAAGTCTTTTGATGCCTGACATTTCCAACAAAGGATGCAGTTCTTTCTCTTTTTCTTCACTCTCCCCAAAATGAAACACTGGCAATGTCCTCTCCATCTTAAGAGGTCCACTTTCAGTACAGAGCCCTTCCTCCCCATCAGAAATAATGGCAGCTATATTATTAAACTATCAAGGATGCTGCTGTTAGAGGGTACATTGTCTCAAGTCATTTGCAACCAACCCTTGTTCTTTTTCACCTGAGACACTTGATTCCGTTTTTTAGGAATGTTTTTCATGTGGTTAAACTATACACAGACAATGCTCCCATCTGTGGAAAATAAAAGAATTAGTCTATATGGCTTTCTTCCTAAAAGATGATTTAAAAGAAATTGGCAATCCAACTTCCCTCCTTCAAGTAGGCATAGCATATGTGGATATAAAGAAGCAAAGTGCCTAATTCAAGTGTGTGGCCATTTTTCATAGAAAGCCTAATTGTTTCCTGGTTTAGCCGTTAAGCAGCTAATTCTTAATGGAGCTAGTCCTCAATATTTTCTCTCATACCATAAATGCTCCATATGATAATGCCTGAATTCTGTTCAGATTTTAAAAAGGAAATAAAAAATGATTTAAAAAGAAAAAAGGAAATGAAGTGCAATGGGTTTTGTTTTTCTATTACCAAATAATACAACAGTGACATCATATACTCATTTCATTCAACACATGGGGGTGCAAAACCTCCTGCCCCAATGAACTGTAGCTTAAGGCATATGAATATTAAACAGTATGACTAATATAATAGATATTTCAGAGGATTTATTGAAAATGAGCAAACAGAAATATCAAGAATGAAATAATGAAATGGGCACTGGAATTAAATCTCAGAAAAATAGCATTCTGATTTCTCTCACCAGTATTTATCTCCCCTTTCTAATTCTTTTAAAGTAGATTTACAACACAAAGCACTTCTCTTCAGAGATAAGAGGCTATGAAACAAAAAAGTAGCTTAAATGAAGATGGATGTTCTGATGAAGAGTGCAGTGAGAAACAGAGCACAGCCTGCTCCCCAGGACCCAAGGTTGCCAGATAAACTAGGGGGCTGGGAGATGAGGTGCAGCTCCTACTCTGCAGGCCCCTGGAGCCCTCGCTGCTGCTGTCCGCTGGCTGGACCAGGCTTTAAAGAACCAGTGAACCACTCCCCGCACCCCACTTCACTGACCTTATGGTAGTGGTGTCTGAGGCCTTGGACACAGGACCCCTCAGGCTGCTGAGTCTCCTGGCCCAATCTTGCCCTACCTAGGCAAAACCCCTACCAGGCTGCAAAGGATGTGGTCCCTTTAGTGGTGGCAGCATGGTGTGGCAAGTATGTAGCTTCCTGGTAGCAGCAGAGGGCATTTACCTTCAGGTGGAGGGGGGTCAGCATACTGAATCCTGGCCACTTTAGGCCATGTAACTGCACAGATCCGGGTCCTGGGATAACCACTGTGCTCTTCGCCTCCTTCTGACAGGACAAGCAAAAGCCTTACTAGTGCGTGAATGAAGTTCAGGATGGGTAGGGGTGGGATAGTTACCTGAGGGTTAACTAGTCATCAGGCATTGGTCTTTGTTCTCCCAAAGAAAGAAACAATAAAGTTTGGCTAACTGGAAATGCCCATGGCCTTTGGGAAGATTTACTGGCCATATTTTACAAATATTGTGTATACAATATGAAAAAAATCTGCTTCCACCACCCCCACCAACCTTTTAAAAGAACATTTTGCTGCATCTGGACATTCTAGATATAAAGAGGCTGCCAACATATGATAGAGTTACAAAATCCCAAGTGTTGTAAAAGCCCATTTGTTTAAAAAAATCACAGAAAACAAACATCTTTTGAAGTGTTTTTTTGAGGTGGAATTCATTAGACCATCTCTAGATGTGGCATCAGGAGTGACACTTGTCCAGATTTGTTCAGTGGGTTAGAGAACATGAAGCAAAAGATAAAAGAGAAGACAGTCCAGTACCAGGCTGGTCACATGTAGATTTTGTTCATATTATTTGTTTTGCTTTGTTTATTTATGTTTCCTTTCTTTTTTTAAGAGTATGAAAAATTAATTCAGGGAAAGAAAGTTTCTGCCTAAGAGAGACAGAAAGGGGTTTTTCCTTTCAAGACAGGGTTCACCTATGTAGTCCAGACTGGCCTTAAACTTGAGGCAATCTTCTCTCAGCCTTCTGAGTGCTGGGATTACAGCCATGTGCCACCATGCCTGGCTGATTTTGTCCCTACTAGAACCTTTGATTTGTGTGTGCATTTTATTCTTTGCCTGAGATAGGTACAGAATCTGCCCCCAAAAATGTATACACACTTCAGGAAAACAAAAACTTATATAAATATTTTAATACTAAACGTATTGAGACATCATGTGATTAATGCAAGTTACCTTTGGCTTCTACAATTACAAGAGGTTCTCATAGTGGTAGGTAGCTATTAGCTTCCAGACATTTATTAGTATGGCAAACTGCTGCTTGGGTAACCTTGGTCATTGAGATTGCTGCACATGCATTTCAATCTCTTCTCTAAGGGCCAGCAGTGTAGTGGGTTTTCTGTGATATATGACATCCTCTAGGGTCCCCCATGTGAGGGAAAAACTATCTGTTGAAAAGAACATCGCACTCTTTTTCTTTTCCTGAAATGTGCATACATTTGGGGGTGG
>NW_022900951.1:78564174-78571110 GCF_012274545.1 Fukomys damarensis
ATATATGTATATAGTATTTCTAGATGTTCTCAAATGCCTGATATATGTTAAAAAGTAGAAGCAGCCAGGCTTGGTGGCCCAAGTCTGTAATCCCAGAAATCAGGAAGCTGAGAGAAGAGGATTGCTATGAGTCAAAGGCCAGTTTGGGCTACATAGTTAGTTCAAGGTGAGCAGAAAACAAAAAGAAATAGAATTAGTAAAAATGCATTTTGTGCATTTGTTTTTGTTAAAACTCACTTAAAGTGTTACTTTGTGGGTGAACAGCCAAAACTCCTCTTGAGTAGCACACATTGTGTTTATGCACTGATTATTGGAAGAGAAGGAAATGCAGGGTGCTTTGCTAGCGCACTTACAGCAAGAAAAAAGCAACAATTGTCTCTTATATCTATGCACTGTTTTGTTTTCCTATGTATATGGCTGTGTATAAAGGACAAAGCCCTAATTTACAACATCTAATCTTTCTAGTTATTAAAGAGGTTGCCATTGTATGACAAAAGTATATTTTTTATTGAGTTTATTGGTACAATCTAGGTCTGCAATACAATTTACATTCATTACTGGGATCCTGCACCTTCACATGATGGTTCTTGGTTCTCATTTTTCCCTTGTCCCTGCCGTCCCTTTACCCCCTCCTTGACAAAAGTATAATTAATAAAATGACATGTTGAGTACTTTGTGTTAAAATTCACAAGAAAAATTGCTCTTAAAACCACCTACTAAGTGAAATTGTTAAAATACTCTCTAAGCATTACATATGCATGTATCTGTTCCCCAGTTGAAAAAGATGGAAAGGGTCAAGGGTTCTAGTCCAGAGTGTTCCTATTTAGATGACACTTTGAAATTATAGCCTTTGTTAAGACTTTGCAATTTATTCAGTGCTACAGTTCATATGAGAAATTTAAATTCTCAATGGAAACATCTAGTCTTTCTAGATATTTAAAGTTCACACATGTAAGTCAATGGCTAACATAATAGCCTTTAAGTACTTTTTGTTACTTCATAGGAATCGTTGCAGTTTGGGAATGGGTTTTCAAACTTGATGTCTTTTGGAGAGTAAACAGTCAGCCCACTGTGCTATGGGGAGGAAGAAAGGAAATATGCAGGAAGGGAAGTGCTCTTCGCCTGTTAAGTGATGTGAAATTGTCTAACCATTGCCCTGTACATAAATTTTAGTTAAGCTGGGAATTAAAGGATAAATGCTAATGTCCAAATTATGTTAGAAGTAGCAAGATAATGCCTGTATAAATGTCTTTTTGTTATTGTTACATGATCAAAGTAAGTCTAATGCAGAGGTGAATGGGTGTGGCTCATAAAACCCAACTAAGGGAGATGGCAGGTCTTTGAGGTTTGTGCGTGTATGTTTTATGTATTCCTACATAGCCCAATTCAGCTAGGTGGTTTCCTTCTTTCTCTAGCATTTCTCATGGATGAAATTATTCCTAAGCAAACATGAAATTTGTATTATGCTCAAATTGTTCACTAATATATCAATCCTTTGGAACAAATTTGTTTTTAAAATAAGGATTATGGCATAATTGACTGTATTTACATTTAAACAGCCACTTGTAGCTATTGGCTACTATGTTAGAAAGTGCGTTTATATATAAAACAGCAAGAGCACTGCTACTCACACATGCATATCTTCAAGGCTGACGAAAAAGCTTAGCAGCGGATCAGTGGGAGGCGAAACTGCCTGGAACTAGCCTGCAGCTCTTGTTCCAGCCCCCAACCTTGGCAGCCGGCCAGTAAGAGGCAGAGCTGAGTGGATAGCTGCAGCCTGCACTCTCCGCCCCCCACCCTCCTGCAAACCTCTGGCCTCCTGGTTGTGCTGGTACCTGGATTCACACCACAGAAGCACAGGAGGGTCATAAAGGCCATTGTCCTGAGCTCTCGCCTCGATTTTGATTTAATTCACATATTTAAAGGTAATAGATTAATAAGTATCACAAATTGTCATTTTCTAGGTTGTGCTTGCTGCTTTTGTATGGCTGATTGTATCACTTGGGCTAAGATGTTGTGATTGATCTAATCAGTTGTCCTTCCTGGTGTAATGAAAAAGAGACTGCCTCAGAGGCTCAAAACCTAAAGACAAGCTATAACAGGAAGATTGAAGTATTAACCCAGGTATCAAATGAAGGACAGTAACAACAAAAATAGAAATGAGAAGACATTCAAACAAGGCAAAAACACAGACTTCCAGCTTCCCAAGGGCAGTGTCTGGGGGAAATGAGGTAGAAAAGTCTGGTAATCAACCACCTGGACACCCTGAAGTGATAGCAGAGGAAGTAACAAAACAGATTAATGAGGATCTAGAAAAATTCAAAAGAGAAATAATTTCCCAGATAACTGTGGGACCTAAATTACAAGCCCTTGCTAAATGACAAAGGGCTTAGGAGACAGTGTCCTGAACCCCTCCCATTGTAGCCACAAGCCCCGACCTTTGACCTTTGTTCCTGCCCTGGCCTAAGAATGTGAATCACTCTTGTATTGTTTGGAGTCTGGATCTGAATCTACTTGTAAATTAGGGACTCCAGACATAGAGCCCAAGCTAATTGACAAACTGTTTGCTCATCCAGAGTGTCTTAGTGACCTTTGAGACATCCTATAGGTGGTACCTGTTACTGATCAATATGTGACTGCTGACCACCAGCTCAAGTCATCAGACCTTTGTCCCCTGTCTGTGAGCCCAAAAATGTTAACCCCCCCTTTTACTCCCTATAAGAGGACCTCAGCCCCTGAGCTAGGCGCCTCTCTGAGCCAGCCACTTGGTTCTGAGAGTGACGTCTGGCCAGACTAATAAAGGTCTTTTACCATCTAGCCTGGTGTGTTCCTTCCTGGGTTTCTCGTTCTCCGTCGAGCTCCAGGAGCCTCGCTGGGTGTTGGGCCCAGCATCGTGGAGGCCTTTTGGCTGTTCACACTCCATGGAGTGGAAATGAGACTTTAGGTCTTACAATAACAACAGAGATGGTGAGCAGAATGAAACACATGATTAGAGACTCTAGAAGAAAAACAGATTGGGCTGGGGACTGAGCTCAGTTGTTCTGCCACCTGCTTCACAAGCACAAGGTCCTAAATTCGATTCCTGGTACCAAAAAAACTAGAAGAAAAACAGATTTAAAAAATAGATAAGCTCGGGACCATGATGGAAGCCATGAATGCTCAGCACAGGAAAGAAATGAAAATCATGAATGCCCAACATAGGAAATAAATGGAATCCATGAAAGAGATTAAAACAGATATGCAGGATATTACAAACACCACTGAAAGTATTCACAGCAGATTGAGTCAATTAGAAGACAGAATATAAGATATAGAAGACAGGATTGTGGTTAGTGACCATGAAAAGAGATATTTCTTAAAAATAGTAAGAGACCATGAGAAATCAATCCAACAGCTCCTAGATGATGCAAAGAATAACATAAGATGGAAAGGAGTCTGTGAAAAAGCAGGAGAAAGTACAAATGACATTTTAAAAAAAACTGTTCACAGAATCAATGACAGAAAACTTCCCAGAGTGAAAGAATTTAGCATGCAGACAATTGGGGCATATAGGACTCCAACTGGCCATGATAAAAAATAATCTACACCTAGACATATAATAATCAAGATATATAATAATCCTGGAAACCCAACAGAAGAACAAAATACCACAAATAATTAGAGAAAACAAAAAAAAATCACATGCAAAGGAAAGCCCATCAGAATTACAGCAGACTTTTCAACGTAAACCTTCAAGTCAAGGAGAGACCGGAGTGAGGTCTTTCAAGCCCTAAAAGAAAACAACCTGAAACCTAGACTGATGTATCCCACAAAGCTATCTTTCAAAATTGATGGGAAAATAAGATAATTCGAGGGCAAAGAACACCTGAGAAACTTCATGGATACCAAACCAGCATGCCAAACAATTCAAAATAATATCCAAGAAAAAGACAATGAAGATCACAACACCATGAGGCCCAATGAAGCAAATCCAACAGGCAGAGCAAGAAATTAAAGAGAGAGGGGGCAAATTTTTAAAAGAGCCAATGACAGGATAATAACACGATGATGATAAGTCAATACATATCAGTTACAACAATCAATGTTAATGACCTCAATTCGCCAATCAAAAGAAATAGACTGGCAGGATGGATTAAGAAGCAAAATCCAAGCCAGGCGTTGTGGTGCATGCCTCTAATCCTAGCACTCAGGAGGGTGAGGCAGGAGGATTGCTGTGAGTTCGAGACCAGCCTGGGCTGCATAGTGAGTTCCAGGTCAGTCTCAACTACATAGTGAGACCTTGTCTCAAAAAATTAAAAAAAAAACAACAAAAAAGAAGCAAAATCCAAAATTATGCTGTATACAATAAACCCACTTAACCCACAAAGAAATTCATAGACTGGAAGTTAAAGGATGAAAAAGAGTTTTCCATGTGGCAGGAGCCTGGAAAAAGAGCATGGGTAGCTACCTTATTTGCATACAAAGTACATTTCAAACCAAAACCAATTCAGAAAGACAAATAAGGTCACTACAACTTTGTAAAGGGATCAATCCAAGAGGAAGAGATGACAATCAGAGATATATATGCACCAAATACAAATGTCCCCAACTATACTAAACAAATATTAAGGATCATGAAAATCCAAATAAGCACTAATACAATTGTAGTGGAACTTTTTTCACCATCACAAATACATCATCTAGACAAAAAATCAACAAGAAAATACCAAAACTCAACCAAGCTTTTGAACAAATGGGCATAATAGATATTTACGGAGTGTTCCAGCCCACAAAATCAGAATATACATATAGTCCATTCTCCAAAATAGACCGCATATTAGCTCCTAGAACATGTTTAAAGTAGGTGAAAATGAGTTGCAGTTATCTCATGTATATTATCAGACCATAGTGCAAGTAAACTGGAGTTCAATAGAATAAGAAACTGTAAGAACTTCACAAACACATGGAAATTGAGTAACACTCTCCTGAACAACTAATGGGTGGCAGAGGAAACTAAAGAAGAAATTGGACAGTTTTTACAATGTAATGATAACACCAATACAACATGCAGGAATCTGTAGGACACAATGAAGGCAGTTCTATGAGAGAAATTTATAGCAGTGACTGCCCATACTAGAAAAACAGCAAGCTCAAATAAAAAAATGAATGCTGAATCTTAAGCTTCTAGTAAAAGAGCAAGACACACCCAAAAATTGTACAAGGGAGGAAATTATAAAGATCAGAGCAGAAATCAATGCAATGGAGACTAAGAGAATTATACAAAAAAATCAACAAATTGAAGTGTGTTTTTTGAAAGAATAAATGAAATCAATAAACCCTTAACCAACCTTATAAAAATGGGGGGAAAAGGCTCATATACATGCAATTAGGAAAGAAAAAGGTGAAGTCACAACAGATCCAGTAGAAATCCAGAGGATCATCAATACCTACTTCGAGAACTTGTACTCTAATAAAATGGAAAGCACAGAAGAAATGGATAGATTTCTAGATACATATGAATTGCCAGAGTTGAACAAAGAAAATATAACAATTCTAAACACCCCAATTACAATTAGTGAAATTGAAAATGTAATTAAAACTTTACCAACAAAAAAAATCCTAGGTCCTGATGGCTTTATTGTTGAACTCTACAAAACATTTAGAAGAGATCTACTGCCACTACATTTGAAACATTTCAGTGAAATTGAAAGGAAAGCGATACTTCCGATTTCATTGCTGGAAGCAAGAATTACTTTGATTCCAAAAGCAGGAAAATATCCAACCAAAAAAGAGAACTACAGGCCATTCTCTCTAATGAACATAGATACAAGGAAACCTCAATAAGATACTGGCAAACAGAATACAAAGTGTTATCAAAAAGATAATACACCCTTACCAAATTGGATTTATCCCAGGAATATGAGGATGGGTCAACATATGTAAATCAATAAATGTAATACACTATATTAGCAGAGTCGATGACAAAAAACATG
Source organism: Fukomys damarensis (assembly GCF_012274545.1). NCBI lineage: Eukaryota > Metazoa > Chordata > Mammalia > Rodentia > Bathyergidae > Fukomys > Fukomys damarensis. The sequence goes on from NW_022900951.1 coordinate 78,570,147, forward strand.
ATCATCTCTATAGATGGAAAAAAAGCATTCAACAAAATTCAACACCCATTCATGATGAAAATCCCGCAGAAAATTGGAACAGATGGTCGTTATCTCAACTAGATGAAAAACCAACAAGCAACATCATACTAAATGGTCAAAAACAGAACACCTTCAAGCTAAAATCAGGAACAAGACAAGTGTTTATCAATTTTATTTATTCTTTCGTTTTTTTTTTTTTTTTTTTTGTACCTGGGATTGAACTCGGGTCCTTGAGCTTGCAAGGCAGGCCACCAAACTACTGGGCTAAATCCCCGGCCCATTTGTCCTTTCAGAAAACCAACTCTTCATTTTGTTGTATCGTTCTCTTAGTTTGCATTGCATTGATTTCTGCTCTGATCTTTATAATTTCTTCCTTGTATGAACTTTAGATTTTTCTTGCTCTTCTTCTTCTAGGAGCCTAAGGTTCATCACTGGGTTGTTTAATTGAGTTCACTGTTTCTGAAGTGTGGGCATTCGCTGCTATGAATTTTCCACATAGAACTGCTATCATTGTGTCCCATAGATTCCTGTATGTTGTTTTGGCATTATCATTTATTTGTAAAAACTGACTAATTTCTGCTTTAATTTCATCTGTGACCAATTGATAGTTCAGGAAAAAGTTTTTCAATTTCCATGTGTTTTTGAAGTTCTTATGATTTCTTATGCTATTGATCTCCAGCTTAATTGAACTATGGTCTGATAATATCCATGGGATAACTTTGATTCCTTTGTATTTATTTAAACCTGTTCTATGAGCTAGAACGTGATGTATTTTGGAGTATGACCCATGTGCAACTGAAAAGAATATATATTCTAATTTTGTGGGGTGGAACACTCTATAGACATCTATTAAGTCCATATGTTCAAAAGCTTGGTTTAGTTCTAGTATTTTGTTGTTGATTTTTTGTCTAGATGATATGCCTGTTTGTGATAGTGGGGTATA
>NW_022900951.1:78572049-78586448 GCF_012274545.1 Fukomys damarensis
TAAATCCCCGGCCCATTTGTCCTTTCAGAAAACCAACTCTTCATTTTGTTGTATCGTTCTCTTAGTTTGCATTGCATTGATTTCTGCTCTGATCTTTATAATTTCTTCCTTGTATGAACTTTAGATTTTTCTTGCTCTTCTTCTTCTAGGAGCCTAAGGTTCATCACTGGGTTGTTTAATTGAGTTCACTGTTTCTGAAGTGTGGGCATTCGCTGCTATGAATTTTCCACATAGAACTGCTATCATTGTGTCCCATAGATTCCTGTATGTTGTTTTGGCATTATCATTTATTTGTAAAAACTGACTAATTTCTGCTTTAATTTCATCTGTGACCAATTGATAGTTCAGGAAAAAGTTTTTCAATTTCCATGTGTTTTTGAAGTTCTTATGATTTCTTATGCTATTGATCTCCAGCTTAATTGAACTATGGTCTGATAATATCCATGGGATAACTTTGATTCCTTTGTATTTATTTAAACCTGTTCTATGAGCTAGAACGTGATGTATTTTGGAGTATGACCCATGTGCAACTGAAAAGAATATATATTCTAATTTTGTGGGGTGGAACACTCTATAGACATCTATTAAGTCCATATGTTCAAAAGCTTGGTTTAGTTCTAGTATTTTGTTGTTGATTTTTTGTCTAGATGATATGCCTGTTTGTGATAGTGGCATATTTAGGTCCCCCGGTAAATTGTATTAGTGCTTATATGGCTTTTCATGTTCTTTAATATTTCTTTTATATAGTTGGTGCCATTAATATTTGGTATATATATATATATATATGAATGAATGTCATCTCTTCCTCTTGAATTGTTCCTTTTACAAGAATGTAATGGCCTTCTTTCTCTCTCTTAATAAGTTTTGGTTTGAAATTTACTTTGTAAATAAGATAGCTACCCCTGCTTTTTTCTGGCCTCCTGTCACATGAAGAACTGTTTTCCATACTTTTACTTTCAGTCTATAGGCTTCTTTTTGCACTAGGTGTGTTTCTTGTATACAACATATATAACATATTGTTGGATTTTGTTTCTTAATCCATTCTGCCAGTCTATTTTTCTTGATTGGTGACTTGACGCCATTGACATTGATGGATATAACTGATATGTGTTGACTTATCATTGTCATGTTATTGTCCTGTTTTTGGCTCTTTTCAATTTTTCTCCCCTCCCTTTAGTTTCTTGCCTTACTTAATTTATTTACTCTGTTGGGCCTCATAGTGTTGAGACCTTAATTTTCTTTTTCTGGGATATTGTTTAAAATTATTTGTCGTGCTGGTTTGGTATTCATCAAATTTCTCGGGTGTTCTTTGTCATGGAAGTATCTTATTTCCCCATCCATTTTGAAAGAAAGTTTTGCAGGATACATCAGTCTAGGTTGGAGGTTGCTTTCTTTTAGGGCTTGAAATACCTCGCTCCAGGCTTTCCTTGTCTTGAGGGTTTGTGTTGAAAAGTCTGCTGTGATTCTGATGGACTTTCTTTGCATGTGATTTGTTTCTCTTCTCTGCTTATAGTATTTTGTTCTTCTGTTGTGTTTCTGGGATCTTGACTATTATATGTCTAAGTGTAGTTTTTTTTTTTATCATGGCTAGTTGAAGTCCTATATGCCTCACTTATCTGTGTGTCAAATTCTTCCCCTCTGTTTGAGAAGTTTTCTGTCATTAGTTCTGTGAACAGATTTTTTAAGTCATTTGTATTTTCTCCTGCTATTTCATGGATTCCTATCAGCCTTATGTTATTCTTCTTTGCATCAACTATGTGTTGTTAGATCGATATCTCATGATGGCTTACAGTTTTTAAGAGATCTCTCTTTTCGAGGTCACTGACTGCAATCTTATCTTCTATATCTGAAATTCTATCTTCACATTCATTTATCCTTCTGTCAAAACTTTCAATAGAGTTTTTAATATCCTGGGTGTCTGTTTGACTCTGTTTCATGGATTCTATTTCTTTTCCAAGTTGGGCATTCATGTTTTCCATTTTTTTCCTATGCTGGGCTTTCATGGCTTCTATCACGGTCCTAAACTCATCTATTTTTTGTCAGTTTCTGCTCTTGAGTCTCTAATCATGTCTTTCATTGTGCTCACCATCTCTATAGTTATCTGGGAAATTATTTCTGTTCTGAATTTTTCTAGAGCCTGATTGATCTGTTTTGTTACTTCCTGTGCTATGAGTTCAGGGTGATCTGGTGGTTGATTGTCCAACTTTTCCACCTCATTTCCCCTAGAGTTTGCTATTGATGAACTGGAGCTCTGTCTTTGGGTCTTGCTTAAATGTTTTCTCATTTTTATTTTTGTTGCTGGACTGTACTTGGTTTAATTCCTGGGCCAGCACTTTGATCTTCCTAATATAGCTGCTCTTTAGCTTTTGAGTCTCTAATTACTAATAGACACTGTCTTTTTCATAATATCAGAAAATACAACTCATTCAATCAATCACAACCCTTTAGTCCAATTGATACTATCAGCAACACAATAGCATCAAGCACAGCTTAGTAAGTAGCCATTTGTGGTAGCTATTAAGCTATCACCTTTAAACCATGTGAATTAAATCAAAATCAAGGAGCAGCCCAAAATATGTTTATAGTGAATAAATTGTTCAATATAGCAACTTTAGCCTTTAGGATGGGGACTTAGAGTTAGGAAGAGAGGAATAGATAGGTAGAAGAATTGGAGAAGGTTTCAAATTAAGCCAGAGGACACAGAATGACCATACAAACTTTAGGAAATTTTTGAAGACAAGAGGGAAAGACAGAGTGCAAGAACAAAGACAAGAATAGAACAACTTGACAGTAACAGGGACCACTTTCCTTTGAAATGAATGACTCTCAAATGAATGAAAAGAGAGAAGAGAAAAGAAAGACAAAAAAAAGGAAGAAGAAATCTGAATTATCACAGAAACTGGAACAAAAAAGGAGATAAAGAATAACATGGGGGAGCAAGAGACTAAATGGGAGAAAGAAGACAGAAAAAAGAAAGAATTTGAAGAATGGGGTGAGGAAAAGAAAAAGAATTTAAAGAGCCTCTTTTAGGGTATATCTCTGTTATCACAATAGACAATGATGGCAGCAGAGTGTAGAACTAAGTCATTCAGTCTCAGCTAGCTGATGGCAGACCCCTGAGATTCGGGCTGAATTTGGGCTGCAAGTCCCAAATTGAGCTCCCTGATCTCCTGCAAGGTTCTGCTACACGTTCTGCCCTTTCTCTGAAGATAGTCAAAGTTCTGATGGAAGGTAGTGATCCCTACAACTTACCAACTATGGAGGTTTGATGTGCTTTTATTATTGCTCACTTCCATTCTATCTTCTGGAGCTCAGTAAAATGACCTTTATGACCACCTTTATCTCTGCAGTGTGGATCCAGGAACTGGCACAATGAGGAGGCCTTAGAGCCCAGGGTGGGTATGTTGCAGAGGTGCCTGCCCAGCCGCCAGGTCCTCACTGGTCTGCTGCGTGAAGGCCAGGGCACTGATGCGGGCAGGCTCCCTGCATGGCCCAGCCACCTCATCTTTGACAAAGGAGCCAACCATCCTCACTGAAGAAAAGGTAGCCTCTTTAATAAATGGTATTGGAAAACCTTGATTTCAACTTGCCAAAGATTAAAACTAGACCCCTATCTTTCACCATGCACTAAACTAAAATCCAAGTGGATTAAAGATCTAAATATTAAAACAGAAACACTAAACATGTTGGAAGATGAGCTAGGTAGAATTCTTGAAGACATTGGCATGGGAAAAGACTTTATGAACAGATCCTTAGTAGCACAGGGACTAGCATAAAGAATCAGCAACTGGGATTTCATCTTTTTAAAAAGCTTCTGAACTACAAGAGAAACCACCAACAGAGTTAAGAGACAACCTACGATGTGGTAAAAAAAATTTGCCAGCTGTTCCTCAGACAAAGGTCTACTATCTAGAATATAAAGAACTCAAAAATATCAGGCCCCCCAAATATAAAATCCATTTCAAAAATGGGCATCTGAAATAAACAGACATTTCTCAGACAAAGAAGTAAAAGCAGCAAGTAAATATATGAAAAAAATGTTCCACATTACTGGTCATTCAAGAGATGAGATGAAAACAACACTGAGATTCCACCTCACCCCACAAAGAATGGCTGCTATCAAGAAATCAACCAATAACAAATGCTGGTAAAGCTGTGGGGAGAAAAGAACCCTTCCCCATTGTTGGTGGGAGTGCAGACTGGTGCAACCACTGTGGAAATCAATATGGAGATACCTTACACAACTAGGATTGGAAGTCCCATTTGACCCAGCTATTCTCCTGCTGGGTATCTTCCCAAAAGAATTAAAAGAATCACCACAGTGATATATGCTCACCCATGTTTATAACAGCTCAGTTTGTAATAGCTAAAACTTGGAAATGGCCCAATTGCCCATCAACTAGTGACTGGATAAAGATGTGGGTTTTTTAAAAATAAAATGGAGTACTACTCAGCCATAAAGAATGAGAAACTAGGGACATTTATAGCTAAGTGGATACACATTGAGGGCATAGTCTGAAGTGAAATTAATAAAACCACATGTAAATATGTACAGTGTGACAAAGTAAAAGTGTAAATAAGGCTCAAAATGTATAATTGATATTTTGTAATAGGAAAAAAGGTCTAAAGGTATTGGGCAAATAGGAGGAGTAGGGGAAAGCTAATGGAAAGTAAAAAATTAGAGAAAAGGAAAAAAATGGAAACAAAGTCTTTGTAAACAGGGAAGGGTGGAAAGTGGGAAGGGTAGGGGAAAGGTAATAAGGGAAAGGAAAAAATAGGAGAAAATGAAAAAATGGAAATGAAGTGTTAGTAAATGGGGAGGGGAGGAGGGGGTGAACGGAGGGCAGGGACAAGGGGGAAAAAATGAGAACCAAGACCTGTCATGTGAAGGTACAAGATCCCAGTAATGAATGTAACTGTACTGTATACCTAAAATGTACCAATAAACTCAATAAGGAAAAAAAACAGGAAAGAGTGGAGGTGGGAAGGGAGGCTAGGAGAATGGGGAATAATAAGAACCAAGATTACATTATGTAAATATACAAGATTCCAATGATGAGTGTAACTGTATTTTATATATAAAGTGTACCAATAAAGATTCAGTTTATAATTTTAAAAAATGACCAAAAAAAACAAGTTAGGTGTGGTGGCTTAGACCTATATTTCCACACTCATGAGGCTGAGGCAAGGGGGTCACAAGCTTGAGCCCAGCCTGGACAATTTACCAAGTTAAGGAAGACCATGCCTCAAAATAAAAAGGAAAAAAATTGTAGACATCTAGGAATGTAGTTATGTGTGAAAGCTTAGATTCAATTCCCAGTACCATACAAATAAATAAGACAAATAGGTAATCTAGAAAATCAACATTTGGATCTCTGAGTGTATAGTTCAATTTTAGTATATGTGCTGCTGAAGTGAGCACATGAATCTACAGTTCAGAAAACACAATTGCTCTAAATTCAAATTTTCGAGTTGTCAGCCTAGTGAGTTTAAAAGCACCTGTTGGAGCATCTGGGTAGAGTCTTGTACCAATCTGCTACTGGACAGAAGCAGTGAATACTTAAACTGGGCACATACCTTGAGTTTTTCTTCATAGCTCATTTTCCAGAGTGGGATCACAGCAATGTCCAATCTTTAAAAAGAAAATTCAGGCTCTTCATAAATTATCTAAATATGCAATGAACACCTACTATGTATAAGTACTTCTTGCCACCACTTTCTCTGGTGTTCTACTTAACATTCAGGAGACCCAACTCTCATGCCCCTAGGGAGTCTGGGAGAAGAGCCAATTTTAGTGCTTTATATTTAACAAAGCAGAACAGATGGGCAAACCTAATATAAGAAAAATCCAGATTCATCAGGTGGTAATTAATCATAAAAAGCATCGCTGTTGGGTTCCTTTGAATAGCTCACCTCCCTAATGCTTTTAAAATATAATTTGACTTAGAAAATTTGTTGCATAAATGAGGTATATTTGTGTTTTTATGGCTGCAATGGAAACATTCACTTCTAATCTATGTAATACCATTCTGTGTCTCTGGTTTTCAGCATAGCTACCATGGATCTTTCTAGAGGCAAGGTCCAGTTTAATATCTCCTTTCTGAGAAAAATCCATTAAATTAGAAGGAGAACATTTTCTGTGATCCCAAAGCATTTTAATCAATAGCCTTCAGATGTGCTCCAGTTTTAACCAGGTAACCCACCTTCGATAGCCCTGGAATCTTTGCAATGCCACATTACAGAATTTCAGTAGACCCACAGATTCAAATTGTTAAAGAGAAAGGACATCAGCCTGAGCCTTACCTTTCCTGCCAGAAACCATCCAGTGGTCCAAGATTGTTTTTTTCCTGATGTTTTTGTCCTCTTAGATATTTCTTGACTATCATGTGGGTGAAATTTCCCTAACATGCTGTTCTCCAAAAGGGCTATGACAAATCTGGTTTTTACCAGGGAAGCAGTCCTGCTTTGGAAGAAGAGATCCACTCTGGAGAGCAAGCATCTCAAGCTATGCATTAGGATTCCTCTCTCAGTGCTTGCTAACAAAAGACACACACTGAAATTCTTCTGCATGATACATGAACATACAGAAGTTGGGAAAAACAGGCACAAGTTGGAAACCCCTTCATTCATGTACAAACCCTTAGGGAATCCCAGCACCTAGCACAGTGCTGGCACAGAGTATATATTCAGTAAATCAAGCTTCTTGAGGTGGGATGCAGTGGCGTATGCCTGTGATCCCAGCACTCAGGAGGCTGAGGCAGGAGGAACTCTGCAAGTTTAAGGCAAGTCTCAGGTACATAGTGAGTTCAAGGCCAGTTTGAACTATGCAGTGATACCTGGTCTCAAAAAAGATCAGGCTTCTTGAACACAACTGAATTAGTTGCATACAAGGCACAGTTGTAGTCTCCCAAAATAAAGAGTTGAAGAAAATATAGTCTTTGCTCTCAAGAAAAGAATTCCACCCTCTTGATATATTTCTATAGACAATTTCTCTCCCTATTCTGTCCTGTTATCCAACAGCTAATTACTATGTACAAGACATTGCATCACATTAGATGCTGCAGGGGGAGGGGATGTACCTCCGTGGTTCAGCCACCTGCCTTGCAAGAGCAAAGTCCTGAGTTTGATCTCTGGTACCAAAAAAAAATGCTGAGGGATTACAAAAGTTACAATCTTATTGAGAAGATCAAATGCAAACACAGGAAAGATGTCACAATATTCTTGATCCAGAGCAGGTAGGCCTCACATAGGCCAAAGGATAATAGGGAAGTGAATTAGATATTTGGAGGGCAGCAGGTAGACTGGTCTGGCTAAACCAGCAGTTCATTTTAGGGAACAGAAGCAATGAAGGTGAAAAGTTAAGTCAAAGTGGAATTGGAGAAACTTTAATGCTTGAATATAGACTTTATTATATTGGCAACAGTGGGTTAATGGAGGCTTTATGTTGAGCAAGATAAAGTAAGGCCAATAAAAAGCAAGTTAGTGTAGAGACATGTTGTACCCAAATGGAAGCATCTAACAACTAAATTTAGATGTAATGCCACAAGTCCAAAGAGAACTTATGGAGACCCAGTTTTACATTTTAAAGGGATGGGGGGAGATAAGGACGTAGCTCAGTGGCTCTGTGCAAAGACCTTGAGTTTATTCCCCAGTACCACAAAAAATGGACTGATAACACCTACCTTTCAGGATCTGGGTAAGAATTAAATGAGTTCATATGTATGAAGTGCTCAGGACTATGCTTAACACAGCAGGTAATCAGCATGTATCACTGTCCACCTTTTGGCTGTGATTCAAATCGGGTCACTTGGTTTCTTCATGTATCAATGTCTCCAACATACAAAACTAGTAAGGAAAGTGTTATGAGGATTAGTGCAAGTATGGGGGAAATTTAAAAAAAACAACAGACACACAAACTTTTCTGAGCCTCTGCATGAATGCCTATTGAAGTACAGTGAGGTTACAGCCTATCCTGATCGACTTGTTAAAACTTACAAGTGGGTGACCAGGTGGGTATAGTGGTGTACACCTATAATTCTAGCTACTCAGAATTGGGAGGCTGAGGCAGGAGGATAACTACAGCCCATGAGTTTCAGACCAACCTAGGCAACATAGTGAGACTCTCATCCCAATTTTTAAAATCCATGTGTGGATTGAGCATGTGGCTCAGTGGTAGAGCACTTACCTAGGATGTTTGAGGCCCTGGGTTCATTCGCTAGTATTGCACACACACACACACACACACACACACACACACACACACACACAAAGTGTGACCTCCAGTCATCATTTTCTCAACATGAGAGAATTGCGTGTATTTGATGTGGAGAACAAAAGCCATAGAAAAGAAATCAGTAAAAAGGCAGGAAACATAAAATAAATACTGACCTAGTGGAGCTGAGTCCAGCAGCCTTGAAGGCCAGAGTAGGACACAGGGAGTGGTACTGGTCCTGGAAATGGACCCTGTCCCTATGGCTGGCAGGGAAGTAGGAAAGATGAAGGAAGCTCCAAGCTCATTTTTTCAGGGTTGGCAGAGGAGAGACAGAGAACTAAGAAATTTGAAGACAATTCTTTATCCTCACATTAAAATGTTTTTTTGTTTTGTTTTGTTTTGTTTTTTGTGAGAGCTTGGGTCCTCTCTCTCACTAGTAACTGCCACCACGATTGTGATTCATTTGCCCTGTCCCCCTCCCAATAAGAAGGTCCTTGTCCATCTAGGATTCTTCCTCTGAATGGGGAACATGTTTCTCTTCAGTTCAAGCCAAATTTACTGGTGCAAAAGTTTTTCCCCATTCCCTCAATGTGTCCGGCCTTCTGGACACTTCCTCTCAAGCATCTCAGGAATTTTCTTTGTTCTCAGTTTTTTTACTTCTATCTCTCTGCCAAATGCAAATGCAAATGATATGAGGCTCTGTGCACTGAGCTTGCTGTCTGTAACATCTGATAACCGATGGATTTGCTGGGCCCAAATGATTTGTGCTCTATGTAGCCAATGCAAAGTGCTTACCCCTGCAAGCCCACCCCCTCCTGAGAGTATAACCCGCCCTGCTCAACCCCAAAGAGGGGTCAGTCTCTTTGTGGAGAAGTCCCAGACTGACCCACTAGATTTAAAAGTAAAACTGTATACTTTGCCTCCAAAACTTCTGGGTTAGTCTTCCATTCTCCTGGACTACTATATATAGTATTTCAATGTACCATCCAGCCACCATTCCTGGTAAAAACCTGTCATCATATTTATTAATTTCTGTAGTGAAATGTATCTTTCAAGGCAGGATAGTAAACCAGTAAAGGTGAGTTCTGTTTCTTTTCTTTATGTCAGAGGAAGTGTTTATTCACAGAAAAGAATATTTTCTTTTTATAGTTTTTCCTGTTTTAAATAAATTCTGGGCTTTTTCTTTGTTTTGTTGGGGTTTTTTTTTTAACTACAAGAAAAAAATATTGAACAGGGTTCCACAGTCCACAGTAGCCAGCTAGGAAGACAAACTAACTCTACAGGGCTTCAATGGATAATCTATTTCCAGTGCACAGAGTTCAGATCAGGAATTATATGAATGGTCTTACACATGCAGGGCCATGGATTTCCTTGGAGCAAAATAGTCACCTGTTGATAAGGGCCCTCCTTTAACTGTCAAACCACACTGTCTTGTCACCAGCTCAAACTGAGGAAGTTCACTTGAGATTTGGGCAGCCTGAAGAGACAGAACTGTGGACTGAATTAGTCATCTTTAATCTCACTTGGTACTCAGCCACATGCACTCACATGGCAGTTCTCAGACCCCAAGCCTGCCCACCAGCTCTCCTGGAAATCCACCTATATATATATGGGTCTATGCAATAATGGCTCCTTGCGACTTACAACCTTAGTTTAAAAAATTATTTACATCCTGGGCCAGGGATGTAGCTCAGTGGTTCCATGCCTGCCTGGCAAGTGCAAGGTCCTAAATTGGATCCCCAGTACCAGAAAAAAAAAAGTTATATACATCCAGACCAACAAGGTGTTCCTGTGCTGAAATCTTGCTGACATGGACTTAACATCCACCAGAAATTACACCCACCACAACCTGAAGCAAAATGTAACCATCTTAGGCTTCATTTTTGCCTCCATACACTTGCCCATTTGGCCTGGCCCCAGACTAGGTTCTTTGCTAAACCAGACAGCTGCCCTTTAATGCCCCTCTTTGAAAAGTTCTAACTATACATGCCTGTAAGAATGTTTCACGGAAATGTTAGGCTACTACTGAACATAGGCAGGCTACCCGGCCAGGAGAGGCCTGAAAATGGTGAAGGGAAGCCAAGGAATTAAAGCACACTTGTGCAGTCACCATCAGTTTGTCTTTGGTCTCACCTACCACCTCAACTCCTCTCCCTGCAGGCAGTTTGATGCAGTGAGCAGCTTTCTGTAGAGCATGGTTTAAATAGGGTTTTCTAGGTTACTCATCTCCTCCCTTACCTTCCTTTAGAACCAAAATCCTCGTATAAATCTGGGTTTGAAAACCAAAAGGCCAACAGATGGCCTAGTTTGCTGCCATGGAGTGAGGAGGAGTGGTGTCTTAGTTACTTTTCTCATTGCTGAGAGAAAATACCCAACACCCACATGTTAAATGAGGAAAGATTTATTTAGCTCAGAGTTTGTAGAGATTTCAGCCCATAATTGGCTGGCTCCAATGCAGGGTGGCATGGCAGACAGGCATTGCAGAGGAGAAACAGTTCATGGAAAGCAGAAGGTAGCAAAACAGCAAAGTAACAAAGAAGCAACCAACAATAAGCCTCTTTTTGTTGATAGTTATTCTTGTGTTACCCTAAGGGTGGGTAGAGCTCACACCCTTAATTCTAGCACCCTTAATCCTAGCATTACACCATGAATCAATCCCAGGGTGACAGTCTAGATCCAGCCACATCTGAAAAGGCCCACCTATGATTACATGAGGCTTTGCAAGGGATAGCTAGACGCAAGCCTTAACAAGCAGAGGCAGGCATGCCTGGAGGCCAAGCTGCCAGAAGGGCTTCCTTGGGGAAAAAAAGGAGAGTGGAGGAGAAATGAGGAGAAAGAAGGTTTCCCTCTATTTTCTGCTCATTTTTCTTTCTTTCTTTCTTTCTTTCTTTTTGTTTTGTTTTGTCTGTTGGTTTGTTATTGTTTGGGGGCTTTTTTATTTGTTTGGGTGGTTGTTTTGGGTGGTTTTTTTTGGTGCTGGGAATTGAACTCAAGGCCTTTGCACCAAGCTATATCTTCAGTTCTTGTTATTTTGTTTTGTTTTGTTTTGTTTCAGACAATTTATCACTAAGTTACTAAGTTGCCCAGGTTGGTGAACTTTGGATGCTCCTGCCTCAGCCTCAAAGACTGCTGGAATTACAGGCATAAGCCACTATGCCTGACTACCTTCCTCATTTCCCTACATCCCATTGTGGATCTGGTTAAGTCTTCAAAAAGTCAAATAAATTCACACTAGCAGGTGTTGCTATAATTCTTTCAAGAATGGTTTTCTTTTTTCTTTAAAAATTTTATTAGTACATATTTGTAGTGTGTAAGGATTACATTCTTAATTCTTATTACTTCCTCTAAGAATGGTTTTCTATGGTAGAGTTACAGACACTGCAATTTTAATGGGTAGGATTGGGAGACGAAGGGCAGGGTGGTTTCTGGAAATCCCATTGTAACCCACACTGCAAAATGAACTTCAAAACTTAGGTTTTTTCTTTTGGACACAAGTGGCTTCTCCAAACTTCCTCAAGCCTATTGTTATTGGATGGTATAGGGACCAGCAGTGTTTGCCAGGTTCTTATTTGTCTCAGTCAATGAATGGGTCAGGGCAATTGGTGAATGTGAAAGTTTATTGTTTATTTTAGGGAAGACATAGGAAAATGAAAAGAAAAAGTAGAAGCACAAAAGAAGTGATCAGGGAGAAAAAGGACTTTGAAGGAAGAAGTGAAGACACGTCCTGCAAGCAGAATGGACCACTGCAAAACAAAGTCAATCACTGCCATCCTTTTACGTCTTCTTTGATAGTTGATCTCTGTAGTCCAAAATGATCTTGTGCTAGAAGATTGATATCAGGTACCTGGTTCAGCATGTCCTTGTATTAGAAGATTGGTACCAGATGCAGCTGGATCCCCTGTCAGGTTTAGGTGCTGCTATTCTGTGCCCATGGTAAACAATGATCCTCAGTTGGTAGATAGTGCCCAACTGCTTCCGTGACATTGTCATGGCCTAGCCTCCTACTACACTAGGGCATAAATGGCTACCTCCCCAGCCCAGAAGAACGAACAGAACATTCAGATGCTGGCACCGAGGAGGTCAAGTCCAGTTTCATTTCCTTAGGTGAGGCAGAGGTCCGTGTGCTGTAACCGATGGAAGAAGCTTGAACAGGTCTATTGTTTCATTGTACTCTTTACCCTGCTGTTCCTTGCTATGAGAGACTAACACCCTATGCACCTATCACCTATCAGATGGTGAGTTGAGGCAAATGGGCCCCTCCATCTCCTTGGGGCTGGTTTTGAATAAATCCTTTTTCAGGCAGAGCATTGTGAGAGGGAGGGGATGTGGCTCCCTTGTGCAAAGCTCCAGCTCCAGCTTCATCAATAAGGAGGCCATGACCCCTCACAAATTGGGGAAGATATGAACTGCAGCTAGTTCCATTTTTTAAGTGAGAAATCAAAAAACCTTTTTTGAGGAACTTCATAATTGTGCCTAGTTTTTTAAAAAGCTGTCACATCAGTGACTTGTTTTGTTTTGCTTTGTTTGTTGAGTCAGGGTCTCACTATGTAGTTGAGACCGACCTGGAATTCGCTATGTAGCTCAGGCTGGTCTTGAACTCACAGCGATCCTCCTGCCTCAGCCTCCCAAGTGCTGGATTACAAGTACGCACCAGCACCCCCAGCTCTGCTTGATTTTTTAAGAGGAAAATTGAAGATAGAATTATCTGGTTGGTCCCAGGTGCAGGGTTTAGGTGCATGTCCTGGATCTCCATGATTGACAGGTCACACCCACTTGCCCAGACATTTTGCCTCTTTTTTTTTTTTTTTTTTTTTTTTTGAGCCAAGATCTGCCTATTCAATTCAGGCTGGCCTTGAATTCACTATGTAGCCCAGGCCAACTCTCTGCGATCCTCTTGACTCAGCCTCCCAAGTGCTGGGGTTACAGGCATGTGCCACCATGCCCAATTGATGCCTCACTTTTAATCTCTTTCCTTGTTAGGGCTCAGGAAAGTATCCCCAGTGAGCCAATTACAGTTTAAATAATAAAGGTCATAGATTTCCAAAACTGAGAAAAAGAATTCTTTTTCCTTTTTACCAAAATAAGTGGCCTCCTCTGATTTGGTTGGTGGCTAACAAAGGGTCCTGAGTGCTGAACCTGGGTGGCTGGTAACACCATCCTTGCTAAAAGTCAACTGTATTCTGGGCCACAGAGTTTTTCAGACAAGTAGTTTTTTTAAAGAAAATTATGACAAGGTAAACTTTGTTTCTTGGATCTCACTCAAAGCTATTAAATCCTAAGCCATCAAAGAACAAATTATTTTTGCCTTCAACTACTGAGTAGGAGATTAGGGGTGGAGCAAAACTAATTAAATAACTGGACACATGCACAAAACACATAATCCAGGATGACTCTGAAGTTACTTGAGCACTGTATGTGGAACCAATTAGAAAAGTGCTATTTTCAATTCTTCATTTATATCTGGCACAAAACCAAAGGAGTCTTTGATAGGACGGTATAATTCTGACACCAGACCACATGAATTTTTGATAGGACAAACATTCCAATGCCTTATTTGCATGAGAGGGGTGCCAATCCAGGAATTCCATAAAAAAAAAAAAAAAAAAAAAAACTCCTTCCCCTTATCTTCATGGCTGCCACGAGTCTGTTCACAACCTGCTGTCACTCTGCAGAGTGTACTCCTTTTCCACCATCAATAAAGGTACATCCCTACTACCTTTTCTGTGTATCTTGTCCAATTCTTTGGCCAGAAAATAATTTCCCCAGTACCCATCATTCCAGTAACACTGCAGAACTCAGATATGTTACTACAATGCCAGTTACTGTGGGTCCCAAGTGTCCGGGTTTTTGTATGGCACTAACAAGTCACACAGACACAAAAGAAAAAACAAGAAAATTTTACTGAGGTGATAATATCATAAGAAAGAAAATATAACTGCCAACCCACTAAATGTCAGATGTGCTGAGTTTGTGTCCCCTGAAATCGATGAATGAATTCCAAAAGACAAAGGAGATTAAGATTAGAAAAGGTTTTCCGGGTGTGATGTCACACACCTGTAATCCCAGCACTAGGGAGGCTGAGGCAGGAGGATCGCTGTGAGTTTGAAACCAGCCTGGGCTACATAGTAAGTTCCAGGCAGTCTCAACTACATAGTGAGACCCTGTCTCAAAAAAAAAAAAAAAAAAA
>NW_022900951.1:78586934-78591058 GCF_012274545.1 Fukomys damarensis
AAAAAAAAAAAAAAAAAGATTAGAAAAGGTTTATTTTGAAATAGAATAGCTCCTGAGAAACAGGAGGAGTCTTGAGTGAGTTGCCACTGGGGACCTTTGTCAGGGGTAATTCATACCACAAAATTACAATGTAGGTACAACGTGGCTCAAACTATAATCAACCAATAAGATTACAAGTATAATGGCTTAGCTAACACTGATCAAAAAGGAAAACAAGGCATGTAGCAAGAGTACATGGCTGACATCATTAACCTTGGCTTATCTATGATTTCTAAAACAGGAACATTTTAGGAAGAAATGGGCCCAGGTGTTCTGGTCATCTACCTGGGTGTATGATGCATTTAATGGGTGGGTGACACCAATTACACTATAATCTCAAGTTTCCATTTATCCTTTAGGGAGGTATGCAAGTCTAGCCATTGTGGCTTTATCTTGAGGCCTTGCCTTCTTCAGATGCACCTCTAACCACCATTCTGATGTCTTTATTTTTCACTGACTTCCTTTAGCCCAATCCTTCTCTGACAGCATATTAATTTCTATCTAACTTATTGCTTATAATACTAGTATGCTCAAAGAGGAGTGGGCTTGCACTAGAATGAGAAATGGCACTCACTGAGCCTGGAGGGTGTGCGAGGAGGTGTCTTTTATTTCTGGCCAAGTCCAAGTTCCTCCCAGAGGGCTATCCTGGGCATGTTTGACAGTTCATTCTGAGTCATGTCCTCTTTGTTAACTGCACACATCCTTTCCCATAATTCACTGTTTTAATTGTATCCATGAGATGAACTTCATGAGGATGGTCAGCTAATGAGTTTGTCTGGAGCCATAGGTTACTTTAAGACACTTTGGTGTTTCTGCACATGAGCCTGAGTTGAAGATTTCCCAAAGAACTGACTCATGTGCTACTTCTTATACTGTGGCTATTGTTTGGGAGTTAGAGAGATGTGTCCCTTTGAAGGACCAGAACCCTGAAAGACTGATGGGGAGGTGGTTCTGAGCCCATGATTGATAGGAAGGCCTGTCCTGACTGTGCTAACTGCTGTTCTAGAAAGAGGCCAGATAATATCAACTAGTTCATGCACCATCTCCTAGAACACATCCACTGATTCCTCTAATTTTTATAGGGGTTCTTAGCCCAATCAAATGAGTAATAGAACATTGAAGGATGCACACGTTTGTAGTGAAAAAAAATTGCTGCTTTGATAGAATAAGTTTTATTGCAAAGTGAACCTACATTTAATGACATTTATTTATTATGCTTAATAGTATTTGGGCTTAAATAGGAAGCACTTTCACATTTCATTTTATTCCAAGCATAACACACCTATTATTAACAAGGCAATGAATTAGCCCTCGTGAGTACAGCAATAACTTAAACAGGGCTCAAAACTTCAAATAATAGCACACTGGCTTAGCCAAAGTCAGCCAGGGCAAGGTTCAAAGGCCACAACTGCCACTATAAACTATGGCACTTAAGCGTGTTACTGAACTGTTCCACGGCTGTTTCCCCATGTGAAACAACCACCTCAACAACTGAAAGTAGCCCATATGTTTGGATGAAATTAAATGAGTTAGTATATGCCAAGTTCCTGGAGCAGAATAAGCACACAATAAATGTTAGCTATTATCACTCAATAATAGTTTAGAAACTTAAGATGTAGCTCAGTAGTAGAGGCTAATTTGCATGAATCCTTGGGTTCCATTCCCAGTTCCTCAAAATTAAGAATAATTTTACATACTGTGTGTACCTGCATACACTCACATGAACACATACATCTTCTTTTTTATAAAAGAGACCTTTTGCCAGGTTTGGCAGTGCACACCCGTAATCCCAGAACTCAGGAGGCTGAGGCAGGGGGATCACCACAACTTCAGGGCAAGCCCAGGCTACATTGTGAGTTCAAGGCCATCCTGGAGTACATAGCAAGATTCTGTCTTCAAAAACTGAAGGAAAAGAAATAGAGAGAGAGATCTTTTACTTCCCACTTGAAAGCCCCAAGCAGATATATTTGACTCAGATTGCCATCATAACTGTTCTAATGGTTCTTCATAAAAATTTGAATTCAAGCCATTGCTTCAGGTTTCTAGGTCCATATGGCGCTATCAGGTAAGAACAGGCCAGAGAATGCACCTTTGACTCACCTCTCTTCTCTACTAGTCCCCTTTTTTTGTGTGGATTAGGAGCTCCCCTCCTTTCAACTTTTCTTCTCCTTTATCATTTCTCACTTTGACATTCTTTGTTGTACCTCCCACAGAGGTAGGTGCCCAAAAGGCAATAAATACAGTATTTCATTAAATGAATCTCACCTTATCTACTGAAAGGGGAAGGATGTTTCCTTCTTCCTCTCCACCCATTCCAAGAATCTAACCAAACTCACTTAAAGCAGATTTATCATTTGAGGAGGAAGAACATTTAGAGGTAAAGAGATTAAGAAATCCATAATATAATTATTTAGTCATTAACCCCTTTATATTTATTTAATTGATAAAGTATGTCCTTCAAGAAAAAAGAAATTATTATATCCATGAGGGCAAAGAAATATTGCATCCCATATTATGGAAAAGGTTATACTCTTCAACCAGAAGAGTGGCTGAATGTAAATTCAAAAAATGGGCCTACCATAGTTGATAATCAATATTGTTTAAATAAGATCTGTAACCAAGATATCTTTTTTGCTTAAATTTGTTATCAGCAAACCAAATCTCAACAAAGTGAAATCCCTAGAAACTTGTCATTTTGGTGCAAGAAGATATCTGCAAGACTACAGCATTAGCTCTCGGAAATAACATTAAAATTGTCAGTTAGGGCCAGTTTGTTCCATTAAACAGGTTTTGCCAGGGATTTAGCTCAGTGGTGCTGCCGCCTGCTTCACAAGCATAAGGTCCTGAGTTCGATCCTCCATACCAAAAAAAGAATCAATCCATTAAATAGGTCTTTTCTATGTTTTCTTCACTCTTAGTGTTATTGGGTCGTTTCTTCTAAATGTGGCTCTCCGAGTAAATGTTACTGGATTCTGAGTTGCTCACCTCACCTCTGGAGTTACATTCCAGATTCTTCTCATCTTGACCAAAGAATTGGATAAAACGAGCAAAAATCAATGGCAAAGTTTATTTGAAAAAGTAAAAGAGGAAAAAAAAATAAAGAGTAAGAGAGAAATTGGTTCTGCAGAGTGAGCTTGGGCCAAGTAAAGGACACCCTGGAGAAAGCAGGGCAGGCTACCATGAGGAAACTCATGATACCGGCTCCTTGCGCTGACTGTGTCTCTATGTGTTGTCCAAATCTCAAGGAAATCTGGGAGAACTTTTGCATGTGGGTCCTGAGGCAGTGCAGGGATCCCACGCCTCATGCTGATGTCAGCTCTAGGCCATCCTATTGAAAAACTGCTTGAGTTCTCAAGAAATCTACATGCGGGGCTTTGGGAACTTTTGCTCTTGTGTTCTGGGATCTTCTAATTAACAGGTCACTTCTACTTTCCCAGCCAGCTTTGCCATGCTTTAATCTCCTATCTCATTAGGACTATGACAGAGACTATGAGAGTAGATGCACACACCACATCCCTGAAGATTGTGTGACTTGATCAAAAGACAAGACTCGCTGGATGAGAATTATACAACAGTCCCAGTATTGACAATTCTAGGAAAATAGCCATCATCTTGTAGTTAGGGAAAGAAAAGAACATGAAAATTGAATTGGACACAAAAGATATTAATAATCTGAAAGGAGGGGAGATCTTCAGCATGAAAACATAAATGAGAAATATATGTACAAGACCCATGAGAGGCAGGCCTCGCTAGATGGGAGAGTGGTTACAAAGTCATTGGCCATTTGACTGATTAGATACCATTCCCAAGATAGCAGAATGCTGGGATGAGGAGATTGGGCTGCTCCTGTGAAAGTGGGAAGCTAGAGAACAGGGTTTTCAGGAGCTGTTTCTACAAAAGAATTCTAGTAGCAGTGTATAGGATGTATTTTATAGAGTAATGATCTACAAGCTGGGGGAGACTGCTGCAATTATTCAGAAGGGAGGTGATAAATCTCTGTACTAAGGGGGCCGGGGATTTATTTAGCTCAGTGGTTTTGCTGCCTGCCTTACAAGTGCAAGGTCATGAGTTCAATCCCCAGTACC
>NW_022900951.1:78591127-78597853 GCF_012274545.1 Fukomys damarensis
TACATATATATGTATATATATATGAGCACCATTACCAAGTAACAACTACAATTCCAGGTGAATTACTTGAAGTTCGAGGAAATCAATCCACAAAAGCCTTAGAATAAAATATAGATGTAATGCACCTAAAATTTGGATGGGAAGGGCTTCCTAAAATTAAAAGCAGTAGGGAAAATAAAACAAAAAGTAGGTAGATTTTACGTTGTAAACCCTAAGAACTTCTATATGACAAAAGCAAGATTAACAAAACTGAATCATAACAATAAATGGAAAAATAATAAGTCTGGCAAAGGCCATTACCTTTATTTTATAGTTTATCTAAACTGAAAAATATTAAGAGAATGTGAAGGTATTATTTAAAAGGGACTGAGGGGGTAGCTTAGTGGTAGAGCTCTTTCCTAGCATGTGTAAGACCCTGTGTTCTACCCTAGGTACCCCAAAAAATAAAAATAAAGAACATGATGATGCCAGTAGATCTTGACAAAGGCATGGAGTAATAATTCATGGGGGAAAAACACATAA
This sequence comes from Fukomys damarensis, assembly GCF_012274545.1. Taxonomy (NCBI): domain Eukaryota; kingdom Metazoa; phylum Chordata; class Mammalia; order Rodentia; family Bathyergidae; genus Fukomys; species Fukomys damarensis. The sequence goes on from NW_022900951.1 coordinate 78,591,650, forward strand.
TTGCTCAATAAAACACTTTGTTTTACCTCACTGGTAATAAAAGTACATACAGTTATATTGATATCAATAGATGATATTTTTTGTCAAATTTGTAAAGATTAAGAAAGATACTCCTCAAAGTAGACCATAGACAGTGAGCCAGAAACTCTCATGAATTGCCAGAGGGTATAAATTGATGCGACTTACCTAAACAACAATTCAAATCAGGACTTGCAAAGTTTTTCATACCATTTGTCCCAGAAACTCTTTGGATCTCTTCTAAGGAAATAGAGGAGAGAATCTTCAAAGCTCAACATTAGAAAAAGTGGGAAACAATTACATAATACATTATCTATAGATATTTGTAGAACAAGTGAAAATTATACTCATGGCATGGTGTTAGAAGTCAAGACAGCCCTATTTCTGGAGTAGAAGTAGTAGTTGATGGGGCAGAAGATCGGATGAGGGTCCTCCGGAAGAGCTAGTATATTTAAGCTCATCATCTGAGTGAGCCAGAATAGGGCATGGCAGATTGCTTGGGGACATAAGTGTGACAGAGAAGTTTCTTCTGTGTATGTTCCATACACAGAACAAAGGCCTGCACATGGACTTCTCATAAGAATTTGCACATGCTTTTAATAGGATGGCCTAGGCTGGAGGCAACCCTGAACAGTAGAAAATACGAAAAGGACGGTCACCTTTGAGCTCTCTGCTACTGTGTTCTCTCACAGTAGCCCGCTCTTGTTCTGTAAATTGTTTACAATTTTTTCCTTTGTTTTTTCCTCTGTTTCCTACTTAACTTGGCCCAAACTCACTCTGCAGAGCCTGTTTCTTTTCTTATCTTTAATAAATGTAAAACCTTGCTACCATTTGCACTTGTCTTAACCATTTCTTTGCTCAGGACAGGAAGAACCTAGAAACCACCTCTAGAAGGAGATTCTGGCACTCCAACCCAGTAACATGAGTGCTAGTTATACAGGTATGTTCACCTTGAGAAAATTCATGGCGATTTAGGAAGTGCATTCTTGTTTGTTTGTTTGTTTGTTTTGGTTTTTGGTTTTTTTGAGACAGGGTCTCACTATGTAGTTGAGACTGGCCTGGAACTCACTATATAGCCCAGGCTGGTCTCGAACTCACAGCGATCCTCCTGTCTCAGCCTCCCAAGTGCTGGGATTACAGGTGTGCACCACCACGCCCGGTTTATATTCTTTAATGTATGCACTTTTCTGAAGTATGATATACTTCAATAAAAACTTAACTTAAAAGCCAGGCATAGAAGTGCACACATGTAATCCCAGCATTCTGGGAGGCTGAGGCAAGAGGATTCCAAGTTTGAATCCAGCCTGGGCAACATAGCAGGTTAGTGAGATCCTGTCTCAAAATTTTAAAAAATTAAAAATCCAGGGATGTAGCTCAGGGAAAGGGCCCTGGATTTAATCCCCAATGCTGCTAAACAAAACAAAACAAAAACTGTTAAAATTGTGTTTTGTAAAATGTGGTAGTAACATAGAAATACACGTAGAGTTCATTTGAAAAAAAGCAAGCTAAAAAATAAGAGCCAAGATACATGATGTAGAGGTACATGCATTCAGTATGATCTTAAGTATGAAAATGCACTGGAATAAAGTCAAGAAGGAAATATGCCAAAAGTTTACAGTGGTTGCCTCTGGATTGCAAGCTTGGAAGTGATTCATTTGACTTCTTTTTCATTTCTGCACTTCTCAATTTTTCTACAATGAGCATGCATTACATTGATAATAATAAAAACAATGAATTGCTGACTCTTGGTGAAGCCTCTGTAATCCAGGTTCTGAAGCTGAGAACTAGATTTTATGGGTTCATATGGAAGTAATTTGACACTAAGGAACTAACACTAGTCAGATTTTTATACAAGACTGACTTATAAGACAAATACCAGTGAAGAATACCATCTCTAGAGACAGAAATATTCTTATTTCTCTCTAAGGTCATATTTAACAGCTGTTAATGTACCTGAGAAACCAAACTAGTAATCCAAAGGTCATGTGCCATTTGAATAAGTGAAGCTGAATGGTTTTGAAATAGCTCTCTGACTGCGTTATCTATAACATATCTACCAGGGAGCAGTGTTCCTGTGTTATTTGATAAGTGGCACATTAACACTGACTTTCCAATGTCCTACTGTCCACCATATCTAGCTAGTGTCCCAAATTTTCTATCATTACAATGCTACCTGCCTCCTATCCTCATTGTATGCCACAGTTTCCAAGGTAACAGCTCATATTACATGAATTACATTTTAGGTTGGTAGCTCCCAGGTGAAATACTGGGGAGCATCTTAATCTCATCTGCAGTATATCTACACATTATATTTACCAGAAGTCACTTCCGGGAAGAGTCACAGATGGCTAGTTTCATCCATTGTGAGCTTCTCTCTCTTTTCTAAATTTTCAATTTAGGAGTCTATCATTTCCAGATATACATGCTTCATTTTCTTCTAAACTATATTTCTTAGATTTGGAGATGCACATTACTTTGGGGACCTTTCAGTGTGCTGACAAACAGCAAGGGTTTTTGATGAGAGTACTTAGGAGGATGGCACTGCCACTTACAAAATAGGGAAGTCAGAGTAGTCTTTTGGGAGAAAGAGAACATAGTAGAATATTGAAGTAAGTCCAGTGGGCATGTAGGGACAGAGTTAACATAATAGGAAAACTGTTATGTTGTATGTGGGAGGAATTACCCTGGAAACTATTACCAAACTACCTAACTACCTGTATACTTCTGGTTTCTAGGTTAGCACAGATATTTACTACCTTATATTTACATGGCTAGTGCTAATGTTCATTTTCTCTCTTAAATAATCCCAATTCATTGGTTTTCTTTGTATGGTGTTGAAATTTGCAACAAAGTGTTATTAGCTTTCCAACATCAATGGCTCATTCCTCACAGCTAGATGTAGAGAAACAAAATAAGGACATCCGTCCCATGGCCTGCTCTATACTGGAACACTACCAGTACATGTCTTGAGCTTTATGCTGGGAATAGACATCTGATGCAATGAGCCATTGTTAGGTCCAGTGTGATGGTAGGACTACATTGCTTTTCAGATTTTATGTTCCATAATTCTAGGAAGAAACTAGTAAATACAATTTTTCTGTTCTGTTCCAGTTGAATTATTAAGATGGTCTATTTGGTTGCACATGTCTGTAATCCCAACATGCCAGAGGATTTCGATTTCAAGGGCAGCCTAGACTATATAACAAGATCCAAAAATCAAGAAAGATTAAAAATGAAAAGGCAAAAGAATAAAGATGTGCTATTTGGTTTCTAAACTTATAATTAGGGCCCTTTCTGAAAGAACTCCATTTTGTTGGAAATGATAATGAGTATCCAGAATAGCCCTTATTATAATAATGAGTATACAACATATACTGAATCCTCATTTTGTGTTTCACACTGTGCCTAGTGATGTATGTGTATCATTTCATGCAGATCCCTGTTTTACAGATTCTCACCTCATTCAGATGCCTATTTTACAGATGTTTGTATTTCTACTTCTAATCTTTTAACTCTTTGGGGGGGTGAAAGAATACTGGAGAGTGACTCCAAGGCCTCACTCATGCTAAGTAATTGAAGCAGGAGACCAGGGTGTAGCCAGCTGGCTGGGCAAGTGAGCACGACCTGTCCATCATGGATACTCCGGACATATGCACAGAAAAACAGTTCTCAAGCCCTGAACCCTGAAACAAACAAACAAAATGCTATCTTCAGTTATTCTGCCATGAGGTCAAGCTGGTTTGCGATAGGATAGCCTGGATCTGATGTCAGCCTGAGGAATGGGGGAGGTTACAAAAGACAGTGGCCATTAACATCTTGGTCACTGTAAACTTTCTCAGTGGACTACTCTCACTCTGCAGAGCACATTTCATTTCCTACCTTTAATAAATGTAACAACTTGCTACCTTTTGTGTGTTTGTGTTGTCTAATTCTTTGCTCAGAAAAAAATCCTGGAGAGAATCTCTAGAAAGAACCCATAGCATGCCAGTTACACAAGCACTCTGCCACTGATGTGTAGCAGTCACCTCTGCCCAGTATCAGCAGGCTATAGTGGTACAAGCTTCTTGCCCCTCCATAATTCAGCTGTGTTACATTGGAAGTAGCAGGGCTTGGCTGAGTTCATTTCCAGCCAAGGTCAGCTGACTCCAACTAAATTCTTCCTCTCTGAATTAACTGTTTGTTCTCTTCAACAAAGACACGCTTGTGCCTTCATTCTGCAGCCCTGCCTGCTTGATACTTGTTAGCAGCAGGTGTCCCAAGGCCTGCCCAGCTCCCCTCCTTCCCACACTTGTAATGAATAAGCACTGGGCGTCCTTGGTTTCTTTATCTTTGTTGCCCAGATCAGCTCAGATCAGCCCAAGACTCAGTCTTTTTTAAATCTCTGTGTCTTTATTTCCCTCTTTCCTATCTTGAAGATGTCATCATACTGGTTCACAGAAGTTCAGGACCCACTGCAGGGGTCTCTGGTAACATGCCCTTTCCTGCTCCCCATACAGATGTACATCCTCAGTTTTGTTACAGAGTCTTTGCTAATTTGCCCAGGCTGAGCTCAAACTTATGATCTTCCTAGTATCTAGGATTAAAGATGTTTGCCATTTACCCAGTTTAATGTTTTAACTTTTTACCAGTGCTCCTCAAGCATTAGTGTGCCTTAGAATTTCCCAGAGGGCTTGCTAAAACAGATTGCTGGGTCCCATCTCTAGAGTTTCTCATTCTCTTAGTCTGAGATTTTGTATTTCTAACAAGTTCCTAGCTGATGGTGACAGTTTTGTACTGAGGATCACATTTGGAGGATCTCTGTTGGTAGTCCACTGCTTCCCATCAAGGCCAAAGAGCATACACTATAATGAAGCTAAAAAGAAATGTGTGCCCATTAAAGGGCCTGGGTTCTTGAGCTCGGTGTGTTCTGGGACCCTGGGGACATTTCTAATCTGCTTCTGTCTCTCCAAGAAAACCAAAAAATTGGCTAGTGACTGCTCTGGGGAGAACACAGTGCATAGGCTGTGTTCGCAGAGTACAGCATTTCCGTAAGAAGCTGGACATAAGCTGGCTGAGGCTCAGTTTCTAACTGAACCCTTACTGCTACCAAAAGCTAATACATATACAGCATGATCTTAGTTCATTTTGAGAAATCACTGAAAAAGTCAAAATTGTAGAGCAGTATTTGCCAAGTATAGCTACCTGTTAGCTGTTTTGATATAACCAACACATTCAGCCTGATCCCAAGGAGGGTCTCCATTAACACTAAAGGAAAGAGCCATTACCTTTGCAAGCTCTCTTTGGAGTTGTTGTTCACACCTACCTTATAAAGAACATAGATGGTCTACTTGAGGCAGACAGTGGCACGAGTTGAACATAACACTCACCCTACCATACCTTGTCTTTTTACTCCAGTGTTGCCACCTTGTCCCTTGAATTTCTCTGAGATACAGCTCAAGTCACTGTAATTTTAGGCAACAAAGCATAGTGCAGCACTCATTAGTGTATATTAGAACCACTTGAGAAGCTCTTTAAAAATACCAATGTTGAAGACCCCAACCCAGAAAAATCACATCAGAATTTCTGTGGATGACCCTGGCATATGCATTAAAAACAAAATTCTGGTGATGTTAATGCCAGTCAAAGTTAAGAAAAACAGCTGGATCGCTTAAGCGCCGGTAAGTAGCCTGGGCCCCGATCCACCGCGGGAAGGAGAGCCACGCCTGCTCCCGACCCAGCCGCCATCGCTCAAGCGCCGGGAAGGTACTGAACCCCCATTAGCCCCCCCCCGCACTCTCAGACCTCCTGACTGTGCCAGTCTTTGGACCCACTCTGCAGAGGCAGAGGTGGTCATCAAGGGTATTTTTCTGAGTTCCCAACTTTGAACATCTTTAAAGAAAGGGCGTGGGAAACCTGTAATAGAACGTTGTGGAGTTCAACCATTCAGAAGGTTGGAGAACGCAATCTGGGTCTTGTAGCCTGAGGTCAGTCAGCATCATGGGGTTCAGCCATCAGCTAACTGAGATCAGGGGTCTTGCATCCTCCCTCTGAGCCATTAAATGGTAAATACACTATATTGAAATTTTGTTCACTGCAGACATGTTCTGGACTGCTTCTTGATTTCAATTTAATTCAAATGATTTAAGGGTGATAGACTAGTGACTACCACCGGTGGTCAGTGTCAAAGTTGTGCTTGATCTTAATGTG
>NW_022900951.1:78599113-78599759 GCF_012274545.1 Fukomys damarensis
AAGTCAGTAAATATCAGTTATAACCAGCAATGTCAATGGCCTCAACTCACCAATCAAGAGAAATAGACTGGCAAAATGGAATAAGAAGCAAAATCCAACAATATGTCGTATACAAGAAACACACCTGGCCCAAAAAGAAGCCCATAGACTGAAAGTGAAAAGATAGAAAACAATTCTCCATGTGACAGGAGCCCAGAAAAAACAGGGGTAGCAATTTTATTTGCAGACAAAGTAAATTTCAAACCAAAACTGATTCTAGTATTATTGATGTAGGACGGTACTGTATCATACCTCTATGAATGTAAAATATCTTGTACCTGCTTTATGATACATAGTAGAGACCGTGCTTTATCAGAGCTACATTTAATGATATTACTCTAGAATGTTCTCTTTCCAGATGATGATTAAGATGCTAATAAAAAAAATGGTCCCAGGTACCACAACAGCAACAGAACTTTGCTGTTTTCTGGACATTATTATTTTCTTTGTTTTTTTTTGTTGTTGTTGTTGTTTTGTTCTGTTTTGTTTTTAATGGAATGTGCTAAATGTCTATAATTTTGTTCAGATGACAGCAGAACCTGGAAAAGCTGTTGCTGCTATCGATGTATAACATGCTATTATTAGTCTTTTTATATAAATATAAATA
>NW_022900951.1:78600450-78640289 GCF_012274545.1 Fukomys damarensis
AAAAAAAAAAAAAAAAAAAAAAAAAAGCTCTGCTATGAGGCAGGCTTCATTTTCAGGCAGGCTACTTATGAGAAGATAACCTTGCACAAATGGCCTAACCTCTCTGATTCTCAATTTCTCCATTTGTAAAAATTTTCATAAAAATAAAACCCAATAGATTAGTTTCATGGGTCATAGGGTGTCTGTCAGGAGGTTCAAATGGGCTGGTGGCTTGTTTTGATTTGATCTGGTCTGGTCTGGTCTGGTCTAGTTTGGTCTGGTCTGTGTTGGATTGGGTTGCTTTTGTGCATATGTGCTAAGGATGAAATCTGAGGACGTGAACTTGCTCAAAAGTGTGGTTTCACTGAGCTACACACCCAGCCCTGGCACAGGGTGATTGCTGTAGTTGTACAAGGAATAGCACAAAGTGATTGTTTTCTCAATGGTAATTAGTAATAAAAGTAAAGCACGCCCCTTGTACTAGTCAGCTTTCCTGTTGCTGGAAACAGTCCCTGACATCTAAAATTTAAAGGAGGTTATGTTTAATTTAGCTCATGTAGTTAGTCTATGATCTATGGACTCCAACACAGAAACATCATAGGGGAAGGACATGGAGAACAAACCTGCTCAGTTCATGGTATACAGGTAGCAGAGCAAGTGAGTACCAGAGAGAAATGTGCAAGTGGCTAGACACAGTACCCAAGGCCACACCTCCATGACCCAACCAGACACACCGAGGAGTATGCTTTACTAATCTGCTTGGTGTTTTTTAAATCCGATATTCAAGATTAACAGTCACACTCCTTCAACCTACAGAGAAAGTAATGAAGCAGTGAAGATGTGAGTATTGTACCCATTCTGCTATAAATCCCATGGTCTTTCAATCAGGACAAGGCAAAAGACTCTGCAGAAAGTCTACTTGATACATGTTGCAGCAAACCTTTTTTATAAAAAATGGGGAAAATGATATTTCTTTGGGTAAGACTCCAAGTAAAAGCAAACCAGAAACAAGGTAATACCAATATTCTAGGAGACAAGTCCATGAAGAACTTTGAGGAAATAACAGTTCACTTGGGGAATCTTAAACTTTGAGAAAAACCAAAGGAAGGCATTACACAGCTGGGCCTGGTGGTGCACACATGTAATCCCAGCACTCGGATGCCTGAAGCAGGAGGGCTGCAATTTTGAGCCCAGTCTGGGTAACCTATCAACTTAGTGAGACACTGTCTCAAATTTTTCAACAAGGGCTGGGGATATAGATCTCAGTATAAAGGCTCTGGATTCAACACCCAGTATCACCAAAAAAAAAGTATATGACTGGTCTACTTTATAATTAGTGGCCTTATTTTCAGGCATTCCCGAATTTCTAGTATATTCAGGGATCCAAATACAGAAAAGGTTAGTATCTAATGCTAACATCTTACTGGCTTTACTCCTTTGTATTAACTCTTCTCACCCTGTAGGCATGAGAGTTTGTGCCCACCTGGTGCAGTCACCAACAAGAGACTCATACAAAAACCAATACAGACCTATACAAAAATCTAAGCACTAGGAAATAAGGAATGAGACAGAACAGAGCAGCACTTCTCAGGCCCTAGGAAACAACAAATGGGGCCATTTCTTTGCAGTAACTAGGTATTAGATCTTAGCTCAGTTTTAAATTTACAATTTCGGTATTTATCCTTCTGAGCCACATAGAGAATATTCATCTCAAACCAATAGCAAACATTATGAAAAATGAAAAATAGAAATTAGTAATATATAGTAGTTAATAAAATGGGACTTTTGGTTTTAGAGGAACCTAAGCTGGTTTCAAATCCCAGCTCAGAAAATTACAGGCATGTAGTTGATTCAAGTTCTTTAATCAAAGCCAGTTGTGGTGGGGAATATCTGTAATCTCAGCACTGAGGGAGACTGAGTCAGGAGGACTACAAGTTTGTATCCCACTTGGGCAACTTAGACCCTATCTCAAAATAAAAAATAAAAAAGGCTGGGGATATAACTCAGTTGTAGGGTAACCCTAGGTTCAATCTCTAGTGTCAAAAAGAGGAAAAAGCCTAATAATGATTCCTACTTCAGGGAGTTACTATAAGGAATGAACGAGGTTATATATAATATATGATATATTATATGATTATTATATACATATATATATATATATCACTTAGAATTGCACTTGATACCTAGTAAACCCGCCATAAATTCTAACTCTCTCTTAAATAAAGCCATTCTTCCTAGAGTTAAAGACAAAGCTAGGTTGCTGCCATTGACGACTACTTGATAGAGTTCTGAGTAAGCACTACAATTCTTAGACCCTGGCAAGAAGGACTTCTGGCCTGAGACACATGCTTTAGTGGATGTCTCCTATTACAAGTACTCAAAACAAAGTTATTAAAGAAAGCATAGGAACTTGTGTCATTCAGGATGCAGTGCTCATTGTTGGCACAAAACACAACCTTAAACTTCCACTGTCATGATTAACATAATTCAGATTTAAGAAGAGTACTGCTTAGCTCTTGCTCTGTGTATTTGAAACAAAAAGCAAAAGTATCCACAAGCCATGAGGGTTTGTGAGTTATGCTGCTGCTGATGTCAGACACTGCTTGAGAGTGCAGGAAGAACATGAGGGCCAGAAGTGCTTAGGATGAGAAAAGACAAATTAGCTTTCTCTTTCAATAGCAATAAACTCTTCCGTAATAATGACTGCTTCCTAGTGGTAACAAGCCTGGGCTTTCTTGCTTTTTTTGCTAGAATTTATGGTACCTTGATATGTGATAAGGGGTTATCCATTCGTACACTTGCCCCAAGCCACTTAAATGTTAAAAGCTGGCTATAGCCAGTGCAGAAAGATGCAAAGAAGAAACAAAGTTTGACTATTGGAAATGATCATTATTTGCCATTGATTTGGTTGTCTACCCTGGGAACATCCAGGGTAATCAACTAAAACATGAATAAACTTAAGGAGAGAGTTCAGAAGAGTTCAGTGAAGTAGCTGAATAACAGATTTGCTTACAGAGACACAACTAATTACAAGATTAAAATGAGAGAAAATATATTTATGATGGCAAAAAAGGGCAAAATCCCTAAGAATGGCTCTTTTAGAAATGCATGGGCTCAGTCAGGCATGGTGGTATATTGTAGCTGCTTGAGAGGCTGAGGCAGGAGGATCTCTTGAGTCCAAGAGTGCAAGACCAGTAAGGACAAGCTAGTTTAAGCTCTATACAAAAAAAGTAAACTAAATTTTAAAAAGACATTTGGCTCTTAGTACTCAAAGGGATCTCCTAATTATAGATCTACAAATTCAATGAAATCCTTATGTATATTCCAAAGTCATTCTTTACAGAAATAGGAAAAAATGCTTAAGTTCATATGGAACCAAAAAAGGACCTAAATTGCCAAAATAATCTTGACTAAAAAGAACAAAGCTTGAGGTATCATACTACCAATTTCAAAATATATTACAAAACTATAGTAATTGAAGCAGCATCATACTGGCATATAATCTGACACATCAACAAATACAACAGGATAGAGAACACCCAAATAAACCCATACATCTGTAGTCAATTGAAATTTTTTTCTTTTCATATTGTGTATTGAACTGAAGACCTTTCACATTGAGGAAAATGTGAAACAATTTTTTTAGTTTTTATTTTGAGACAGGATTTTGCTAATTTTTAAGTGGCCTAAGTTGGACTCATACATGCAATCCTCCTGCTTCAGCCTACCAGAGTGCTGGGATTATAAGCATGACTACAGTCAATTGACTTTTTTCTGTTCTTTTTTTTTTTTTTTTTTTTTTTTTTTTTTTTTTTTTTTTTTTTTTTTGGGGCAAGCAAAAAACCTGGGGGGGAAAAACCCACTGACCTAAAACCCTGGCCTTAGTCAATTGAATTTTGACAAAGGTGCCAAGAACACACAATGAGGAAAGGGCAATAAGTGGTGTTGGAAAAATTTAATATCCACATAGAGAAGAATGAAAATGGACTCTTGCTTCCCATATGAGAATTAATTTAAAATGGAGTAAAGACTTACCTGTAAGTCCTGAACTATAAATGTACTTGAAGAAAATATAAGGATAAATCTGTATATCACTGGTCTGGGCAGAGATTTCTTGGATATGACTCTAGAAGCATGGGTAATAAAAACAAATATAAACAAATGAGATTGAGTCAAACTAAAAGCTTCTGCACAGTAAAGGATAGTAGAGTGAAGAGCAAACCCCGCAATGGGAGAAAATATTTGCAAATCATAACTCAAATTATTAAATAAGAAAATAAATAACTCTATTTAAAGTGAGCATGGTCTTGGGCTATAGCTCAGTGGTGGAGCACTTGACATAGGATGTGAGGGGTCCTGGATTCAGGACCATTGCTGCAAAAAAAAAAAACAAATGGATAAAGGACTTGAATAGACATTTGTCAAAAATAAAAATGGCTGGGGAGGCAGCTCAGTTGTAAAGCAACCGTGGGTTCAATCACGTATACACACAACGAACAGAAATTTGAAAAATGCTCAACATCTCTGGTTATCAGAGAAATCCAAACTGAAGCCACAATGAGATATCACCTCATACTTGTTAGGTTGAACATTATCAAAAAGATGAAAGATAAGTGTAGGTGAGGATATGAATATATGTGTACTCATATGCTGTTGCTAGTACAGTATTGTAAATTAGTCTGGCTATTTTGATAACAGTATAGAGGTGCCTTCAAAAAACAAAAGAATTTTCATATGATCCAGTAATCCCACTACTGGGTACCCCGAAGGAACTAATATTCATATGTTGAAGATGCTCTCATGTTCACTGCAGCAGTATTCACAATAGCTAAGACAGAGAACCAATCTAAGTGTTCATAAATGGATAAACAGAATTGTGAAATGGGATATGCAATGGAATACTCTTTGGCCTTTACAAAAAAAGAAAATGTAATTCTATCATTTGTGACAGCATGAATGGACATTGTTAATATTAAGTGAAATAAACCAGTCAAAGAGAGACAAATAGCATACAATCTCACTTACAGGTGGTGTCTAAAAGAAGTCAAAGTCAAATTCTTACTAGAGAATAGAATGGTAGTTACCAGAGGCTTGAAATGGAGGTAAGGATAGAGAAAGTGAGACATTGGTCAACTTGTACAAAGGAGGAACAAGTTCTGATACTCTATTGCATAGGAAGATGAATATAGTTAATAATAGCGTGTTGTACATTTCAAAATAACTTTAAAAAAGAGGAGTTTTCAGTGCTCTTACCAAAAAAGAAATAAATATTTGAGGCAATGATATGCTAATCAGCATGATTGGATTATTCTACAATGTATACAAGAATGGAAACATTACATTGTACCAAATAAATATAATTATTATTTGTCAATTAAAAATAAGATAAAGCTTTTAAAAAGAAAGGAAGCAAGGACATTTATATGTCTTTGAGAAACTAACATTTGAAGAAAAGTAAACCAATGCCTTATTTCTGGGTGGGGAAGCTAAATTTTATAAGACATCAAATCTTAAAAATTAATTACCTGTTACATGTGTAAATACCGAATAGTTTCTCTGGTGTGAATAAACTGTAATAGCACATAAGATCCTAATGAAATAACTAACATTGTGAAATGGGAAGAAAAGAGCTAAAGGTGTAGGGAAAGTGGGAAGGGTAGGGGAAAGGGAATAAGGGAAAAATATGAGAAAATGAAAAAATGGAAATAAAGTGTTTGTAAATGGGGAGGGGAGGAGGGGGTGAAGGGAGGGCAGGGACAAGGGGAAAAATGAGAACCAAGACCTGTCATGTAAAGGTACAAGATCCCAACAATGAATGTAACTGTACTGTATCCCTAAAATGTACCAATAAACTCAATAAAAGAAAAAAATTAATTATCTGTTTAAATTTAACCCAGGCAAAATTCAAATCCACTTCACCTTGGTAAAATGATCTAAAAGAGTACATAGGAGATAATGACAAAGAAAAAAAATTTTTTGGTACCGGGGATTGAACTCAGGTCCTTGCACTTGCAAGGCAGTGAGCTAAATCACCGGCCCTGACAAAGAAATTTTTGAAAAACAGTAATAATGATGCGAGATTGTCTTATAAGATATGAAAGTATATTCTTAAGTTAAGTGAAACATTGTAGTACCGTCATAAGAATCAACGAATAACTCAGTGGAACAGAAGAGAAAGCCTTGAAACTGACATAGCTAAAAAGGTAGAACTTAATGTATAATAAAGGAAGAATCATAAATCGAGGGCAGAATTAGTCAACAGTGTGAAATGTAAGCAAAAAGAATGTATGAAATGGTTTTAACACAATATACGCAAATGTTTATTCTTGAGATTGGGGAGAACCTTTTAAGCATAAAATCAATGGGACAATCATACACATATTGCTAGATATGACTCAGATTTATAGGCAAACACAAAATGGGAAAATATTTAAAATAAATTATTAACATAAGTATGATATAAAAAGCTCTTATAAATCAATCAAAACACCAAATACTCAAAATAAAAATTTTAAAAGGATATAAATAGATGATATAGGTATGACCAAGAAATATATGAAAAATGTTAAGCACCTTAGTAATAGTTGAAATACAAACTTTTTAAATGAATGAAATTGGTGAAGATGAAAAACACACTAAAATTCCTAATGCGGATCTGATGTGATGATCCCATACTTTCCCATACAGCTGATGGGAGGATACATTTTCTTCCGGGAAAACACTTTGCGAATGTGTATCAAGAGTCTTAAACATTGAAATATTTTAAATAAATTTAAAAAGCAGCTGTAAACTGAGAAACAGCACAAGTTTAAATTTGAATACTCTAACAAGTGTTGGCCTTGCTTTGGATTCAGAGAGCTATTCCTCTCCTCGCTAGGCCTTTTCACCCATAAAATGGAGAAAATTAAAAGTACTAACTTTGCAGTACATTCAAGTCATTTCACATAGCATCCACTAAGTGATAAGTAAATCTGAGACATTATTTTGAAGCCATTATTTAAAAATAAACATGGATGTATATTATATAAAAATATGAAAAGTGCATCATTTTTTACATGTTCAACTTCTAGAAATTTAGACTAAGGAGAAATTCAAGTATTCACAAAAATATGTATGTCACATCTTTATTTGTAAAAGCAAAACCCATGGAAACAACCTCAGTATCTAGCAATAGAAGAATGCATGAATTATAATACATTTAAATGATAAAGTATTATATAATTATTTGAATTTGAAGACAGTCTAATGACAAGGAAAAATGCTAGTAAGTAGATAAAAGCACAGTATAAAACTGACTAGTATCATATTCTGAAAAACTAACATATACATTCTGTTCATAGAGAAGCAGTAAAGATAACAGTCAATTAAAATATTGGTCCAGGGATTTAGCTCAATGGTTCCTCTGCCTGCCTTGCAAGCACAAGGTCCCAAGTTCAATCACCAGTACCAAAATAATAATAATATAGTAAAACAAAATATTGATAAAAAATAACATTTATTACTTGAAAGCAGGATTATGACTTATTTTACTTTATGTAGTATTTTACACATTTTGGTTTGGTTTGGTTTTGTTTTGTTTTTTGAGACAGGGTCTCACTATGTAGTTGAGACTGTCCTGGAACTCACAATGTAGCCTAGGCTGGTCTCGAACTCACAGCGATCCTCCTGCCTCAGCCTCCTGGGTGCTGGGACTACAGGCATGCACCACAATGCTCTGCTATTTTACACATTTTTATAATGAATAGGTATTAATCCATCATGTATTTTGAAAGGAAAAACATCATATATAATGATCAGTTGCTTAATTGTGTGAATAGGCTTCCCTAGGTACTCATTTTACTGCCATATTCAGTGTAGGATGTTTGGAACACAAAGTACAAAGAAAAATTTTTTACTTTGGTGTATGCTCTCCAGTATTTCTTTTATATACATGTGAAAAAAATATTTCTGCTCAGGGGGTGAAGGGAGGGCAGAGATAAGGGGAAAAAATGAGAATCAAGACTTGCCATGTAGAGGTACAAGATTCCAACAATGAATGTAACTGTACTGTATCCCTAAAATGTACCAATAAACCCAATAAAATTAAAAATTAAAAAAAAAATATTTCTGCTCTAAGAAATCTTACTCTACTACGTGATAAATCCATTGGGCGCATTCTATGCTTCATTTAACTGTATATTTCTAGTGTCTAACTCACTTATGTATATGTTATAGGTACTCCATAATATTTTTTTGAGACAGGGTCTCAGTATGTAGTTGAGACTGTCCTGGAACTCACTACATAGCCCAGGCTGGTCTTGAACTCACAGCGATCCTCCTGCCTCAGCCTCCCGTGTACTGGGATTACAGGCATGAGCCACCACACCCAGCTGGCACTCCATAATTTACAGATTTTATAATCTGAAAAGAGTCTGAAATTGTTCCATCACAAATGTAAATAATTATTAAATCTTAGTGTTACAATTCTCAGAAGTATTTGCATTTAAATTCATCACTCACATCCCCTTCTCTTGTATATATATCACGAAAAGCATTATTTGAGGTAATATGGGGGAATATCAAAGTGATTTCTACCTTTAAAATGCTTATAATGTGATGGATTTGTAGAGTGCATAAGTAAGGCACAGGAAAAAGTAGGAAGAGATTACACTCACTGAAGTATTATACATTAGACAGTGCTAGACAATTTTCATGCATGAATTTGTTTCCTTTTTAAACATATTTTATTAGTGTCTTTTAAAAATAAAATATTGGATTTCATTGTGGTGTTTTCACACATGCATGTAATTCATTTTGATCATATTTATTCTGTGTGTTTGTGTGTGTGTGTGTGTGTGTGTGTGTGTGTGTGTTGTCACTGAGGGTCAAACCCAGGGCTTCAAACTTGCTATGTAAAGGCACCACCACTGATCTACACCCACAGCCTACATGCCTGGAATTCTTACAACAAACATTTGAAACATAAGGCTCAGATAAATTAGTGACTTATCCAACTTTACACAATGCCAGATCTAGGATTCAAACTCTGAACCTTCAGGTCCAAGAATACTGTGTGTGTGTGTGTGTGTGTGTGTGTTTTAAGCAATATTAGGTAAATGATAAGAGCCATAGTAATGCTGCAAAATGGTATAGGAGAAGCACAGAGCAATAATGAAGAGCTTGGGCTCTAGAAATGACTGTGAGGAGAGGAAAAGGGAAAGGGAAATAAAAAGAATTAAGATGTGTTATATACATGTATCAACTTGTTTGACATGTCATCATTATTACTGCAAACATACACTACTCCTAGTAATAATAAAGAAATTACTGTCTAGGGTTGAATCCTGGCTCTCTCCTATTGAACAAGTTACTTAACTTCCCTGCACCGCAATATTACCGCCCATAAAGTGGGAAGTCACACTTAGCTCAAGGTGTTGCTGGAAAGATTAAGTGAATTAATATAAGCAAAGGACAGGGTTTCACACCTACTGAAGATTCAATAAATGTTGTGTTTTGTCATAGAAAATAGGAGCAGGAAGAAATCATATCTGGCTGGGAATGGATCGATAAAGACTTTATGAAGAAGGTGACACTGGAGAAAAGGTTGAAGGCTAATGAAGAGTGGTTAGAAGTAGTGATGAATAAAGTTAGGAATGTGGAGCCATAAATAAATAGATAGATGAGGGGTGACGTGCAGCAGTGGTAGCTGTTGAAAGATAAATCTTCAAAGAGAGGTCAAAATGTGGAGAGTTTTGAATGCCATATTAAAATCTCTACCGTTAAGCACTGAGCCACGGGGACCCTTAGAAGCTTTTGAGGAAGAGGAAATTAAAGCCTTCTTCAGCTGCAGTCAAATCTGTCAACTGCAGTTTTATCCTCGACTGTTATGGACATCTGACATCAAAGGACTCCCTGAAGGCTAATATTTTGATTGAAGAAACAAAGAGAGGGAGAAGTGGATAAAAGGGAGTGAATCCTGAAAGAGGCCAAGTGAGAGAAAAAAATAGCATGTGTACCTCGTGGGAAGTTGTTAAAAGCACATCTTCCTTAATTCCTCCATTTAGGGGCCGCTCAGTGACTGAACTGGAGGCGCAAGCTATCTTCTTTGCACTTAAGACTTGAAGTTCTCACCTCAGTTTAGGGTCTCGTTTAACTTCTGAACCGATCGTCCTTTTGGTCTGCGAAGTGCAAGCGTAGGGCATTAGGACCCAGCGAGTGTTGTAGTGAGAGTGGTTGAATTTCGATCTCTCAATTTTTCGCTAGCGCTCCCTGCTCTCCCTTTGTCATTCTAGCTGCCTGCTGCCTGCGCAGCGATCCTAGCTCTGCCTGTGCTAACTGCCAGCGCAAAGCGGAAGGATTAGTTGGGACCTGCCTTGGTGACCCCATGGCATCCCCGAGAACCGTAACTATCGTAGCCCTCTCAGTGGCTCTCGGACTCTTCTTTGTTTTCATGGGGACTATCAAGTTGACCCCGAGGCTCAGCAAGGATGCCTACAGTGAGATGGTAAGTGAGGCACAAGGGTGCTGAGGAGCGCACCCCTACGGCATTGCGAGTACCTCCCCGCTTCTTTCGCCACCTCTGGTCCCATCCCTTTAACCTCTACCCCCAACCCAGGTCCTCCCTTGTCCCCAACAAGTTTGCAGCTTAGAAGGAGCAGCCGGACAAGAGTGATTTCATTTGCAGGCTATGCTGGGAACAACTGTTTCGGAGCCACTGGATACCAGTTGGGGGAGGGGCTGCCCAGCGAGTACCACCAACCACAAGTAAACCTGAATGCTGAGACCTGCGCATCACCTGCAGCAGGAGCCTTTCCCTCTTTCCAGCACACACCCAAAGTCCAGGCCACCCGTCTGCAAAGTCTGATCCTTTCTTTGGGAGCTAAGAGTTTAGCAAGCTAGAGACTTTTTATTTTAGGGAAGAACAAAAGCGAGAGACGGGAGCAGCTGAGAATGGGCTACTAAAACAAGAAATTTGTAAGGTCTGGCTAGATATTCATCCCAGGCATAAAGTCGATAATATTCATCTAACCACCTGGGTGCATATCTGGATCCTTGAGACAAAGCAGTCTTAGCTCAAATAAAGGTCACTGAGCTCTCGCTTCTTCCCCTTCTCCCAAGAGAGAGCTGGATGCTTTGTTTTATTTTGTTTTGTGTGTAGGCAAATCTGCAAAATCTGAAAAGTCTTCCTTTTCTCTCCTGCAAAACAGCCCTTAATCCCCACTGTGTCTCCTGTGGATGCCCAGGGCCAGGCCCTCTGCAGGGTTTCCCCTCTGCAGAGTTGGAATCACCCGAAGGTGACTGGACAAAACATCTCTGCAACCAGGGGGCTGGGCTGCTTCCCCCAGTTGGGTGTGATGAGGACTTACACTTATGTTGTGGGGTACCAGGAAACAGCAAGAGATGTTTCCAGCACTTTCAGTCTCTCGCCCTGTCACTTTGCCTCTTCATTTCCTAGCCCCAGCTGAAGGGAACCTGCTCAAAGCCTTTTCCAGACTTCCAGTAATGGGAGGGAGCACGTTATGGGACTCTCAAGGTCAAGAAGGAAATGTGCTTGGGAAAGACCACAAGGGAGAGAAAAAAAAGAGCATGAGGAAGTCCCGGTTAAGGCCAAGGCAGGGAAGAATACCTTTACATTTTGAGAGGAATTAATGCCTCTCCTGGAGCTTACTGCAGAGCTTACCAGGGTCCCTCACCATG
Source organism: Fukomys damarensis (assembly GCF_012274545.1). NCBI lineage: Eukaryota > Metazoa > Chordata > Mammalia > Rodentia > Bathyergidae > Fukomys > Fukomys damarensis. The sequence goes on from NW_022900951.1 coordinate 78,612,106, forward strand.
AGCTGCAAATAGATGGAGACTGGCAAATGGGAGATGCCCTGAAAATGTTAGCAGGCAGCTCTGGATTCTGTCTCAGGATTTGAGCTTGAACTCTCCATTCCTTCTTTACCACAGGACCACTTTGGGGTGGGGGGTGGGGGAGCTGGGACTCAGCGGTTTAGGAATAGACCCAGTGGTAAATCCTAATATACTTCTCCTTCTCCCCTCCGCTCCTCCTAGAATGTTTGACCAGATGGAATTGAAATCAGGTCAAAATAATAATCTCCAGCATCATGTGTAGGTGGGGGGTTGAAGCAGAGGGTGTGAGGTAGCAGAAGCTACCAAAGGGCTTGAAGAAACTGGGGCAGAAGGGCAGAGTGGAAAGGAAATGCCGTTATATTTTTGTCCTAATTGTAATAAGTGTTAGATTATAAATAAATGAATGTGCTCATACTTTACTTTTCATATATAGATATATATAGATAGATAGCTATAGATATAGATATTTGTATATACTATAAGTGTTTTTAGCTTTCCTTTTCCTTAGGGCCACAGTACCCTCTTCAGCAGACTCCTTGCACTCTAGACCTTGCTCAGCTGCCTTGGAGCCAGCCCCCCAAAGGCACTCTAAGTACAGTGTTAGGCTGTGCAGGCAACCCAACTAAGATGGAGTCACCGGGAAGCTTCCTACCAGGTTGGCAGGAGCTCACGAAGAGAACCAGCCACAAATGGGTTTACAGTAGGTTTCCTCTAGGGAGTAGAGCTGTCTATTGCAGCCAAATGAGAAAGAGAGAGAGAGCGAGAGAGAGAGAGAGAGAGAGAGAGAGAGAGAGAGAGAACAAGAAGAAAAAGAAGAAATAAACATGAACATTTCATATCATACACAGTAATATACTTAGTTATAATCTAATACAGCAGTATAGACCCATTGTGTGCATGTGTGTGTGTGTGTGCGTGCATGTGCGTGTGTACACATTTTATGCTTCTGTGCTTGGGCAGCTGGAGGGAATGGAAAGACTATAGCTAACTGGGAGGTAGGTGGCACAGTGGTATGTCGCTTTTAGAGGATTTTCAAACTGCACTTTTCCAGTGCCCTTCCTGAACTGAGCATCAGGCCAGTGCATAGTGCCTAGGCTTCTCCCAGCTTTTATCTTTAGCCCATAGGAAAGTAGAGAGTTCAACAAAGAGGGCCATACACACACACACACACACACACACACACACACACACACATATATATTTCCAGAATGAATGGGTAAATGAATTATGCTGTAGCATTGCCTTGGCTAGTCACCCTCAGATTTTCCTGGTTTGCTCTTGATAAAGCAGTTCAGAAGCCATTTCTTGCTTCTTGGAAGGGCCAACAGCTCCTCAGAACCTCAGGATGGTCCCTCAGATGGGATGATAGTCTGGAATTTCTGTTTTACATTTAGGAGTGATTTCTCCACATTGACAGTCATATATTGACTGCAGTGACTTTTTTCATATGCTCTCAAAATGCGCTGCTGTTGTGATTTTTTAAAAGATTGTTCTTTAAAACATTTCTGTGAGTAGTTTCATGCTTAGTAGTTATTCTTCTATTACTAACAGGTACACTGAAGCACAACAGGTTTAATGACTCATCCAAGGTCATAGGTAAGCTATTGGAGCAGAGATTAGAGGCCAAGTCCATGACTTAATACTCCCAGTAATGGGGTTATTATGATTAAAACTCCTGGATTTTCTGAATACCAAAACCTACAATTGATCCTTGAAAATATCTTGCACATTCTTACCTCCTTTTTCTGTATCAGTTCAACTCCCTAATGTATATTTTGGGGTTTTGTTTTACTTCAGAACCATTTTTGAGGGGGTGGTATGGTACTAGGGACTGAACCCAGGGCTTTCACACTGAGCTACATCCCCATCTCTTTATTACATTTTATTTTTGAGACAAGATCTCACTAAGTGTCTAAGTTGCCCAGGCTGGGCTTAAAGATAAGATCATCCTACCTCAGTCTCCCAGAGTGCTGAAATTACAGTCATGTGCTACCACTCCTGGCTTCAGAACCAATTTAGGTTAAATTTAGTTTTTTTGTTTTGCTTTTCTGCCATTTTCCCTTGTAAAGCCATTAGTATTATGCTTAGGTGTTACCTCCTCCACGGAGAATCACTGTTAAAACCCATCAGACAAATGACTGAAGTTTTTCCTGGCTCTATGGGAGAAGCCAAGAAATGTTGGTGGAAAGACTGCAGTCTTTGGATTCATACAGACTTAAGTCCACGTCCTGATTCTCTTAGCCTCTCAGTTCCCTTATTCGTAAAATGAGAATAATGATACCTACCTTAGAAAATTGTAAATATGAATTGAGATTGCATATGAAAGTGTCTGGCACAGTGCTTACTATAGCAGGGGTTGAAGAAGTGCTTTGGGTGAGGTGATGATTATAATTTGTTTTATTTTATGCAGTGGTTTTCTATTTGAATGATTAGTTTAAGGGATTGAAATCAAGCATTTAGAAGAACAAGATGCTAATTTTGCATGCACTGGTGAACAATGCACAATCAACTAATATTGAAAAGTCAACTTGCTGTTGTGCAAATCATAGGGATCTCATGTACAACCAATTCATGCATCTCTGACTAGTCCATTTGACATGTGTTGTCTCATACTCTCTTTTGAATAAGCTATTATTATTTTTATTATTAGATTTTTTGAGACAGGGTCATGCTACATAGTTCAGGCTGGCCTTCAACTCCAAATGTAGCCCAGGCTACCGCAAACTCATGGTGATCCCCCTGCCTCAGCCTCCCAACTGCTGGAATTACAAGCATGCACCATCATACCTGGCCAAGAAAAATGAAATATTATTACAGAACACTCTAAATTTTACACGATTCCAAAATGATCACATTTTGCATTTGATCACATTTCACATAATGGAAATGTCTGCATTAATTCACTTGAATTGAGAGGCAGTACATTATAAGTGCTATTAAGTACATTTGTGTTCAGTGACTGGGAACATATGAATGGTTAACTTGCATTAAATTTGATATTTGGCTTTCTATAGTAGTGGTTCCATTCTGTAAGCACAGGGGGGACTACATGAGGAATGATTAGAAAACACCAAATTTCTGTCACAAAGCAGCCAAAGAATTTTGGCCCTGAGGATAATAGAGCAAGTCACTAATTTTTTTTTTTGCATCCTCTCATAGTAAAGATTAGTTGATTTGACTGATTTAGTTATCCATAGTTAAAGCTCTTCTATTTACATCACCCTGGAGAAATACCCCCAGTATGTTTGAGCAGTTTATTTAGTTTTCATAGGCAATCTTTAAGCTTCCAGTCACTGCCATTAATTGCTTGTCAACTAGGTAACAAGGTAGTGATTCACTGATACTTAGACTGCTCTCTGAGGTGGTATAGTACATTTTTGCCCTTAGAGAGGAAACTGAGATCCTGAGATCTGAAGTGACTTTGCTTAGTTCATGCAATCAGCCATCATGAGCTCAACTATACATCAGAGATTATGGTGGGGAACTTGTGGACTCTCAGTATGGCCAACAGCTGAGTTTATTTCAGAGTGACCTTTGGCAGAGAGTAGAAAGCACTCTTCTGCCCTAAGATGCAATATAGAAAGGATCCACTTAATAGGACCAGGCTTGCCAGCTTCCACTTTAGGTGGGCACTAAATGAAAATGTAAAGTAGAATTGGTTAAAAGATGTTTATCATACATATGGATATCTGGCAATTAAATATATCATGGCATCTTTATTGCATTTAAACAATGATTTATGATTCAGAGATAGCTTTATTTTTCCTACAGAGATTTGGGAAAATAATACACAAATAAGTAAATTTACACTGATGTAGGCTTTATGGTCCAAATAGCAATCAGGCTGACAGTTTTAGTCAAAATATATATTTTTTTCGCCATCTTCTGCTTTCATATAGTTTTTCCCTGTAAAGCTTATTGAAGTATAAAATATATGCTGAAACATGCTTATAATTATACAAGAAATTTTCAGAGTACTCCCATGTAACCAGGTAACCATAACAAGGAATAACACATGAGCAGCAGCCACAGATCATGAGCTCAGAGCTCAAGGTTAATAAGTATCCTGATTTCTACCAGTACAAGTTAATTTTATGTGTTTTTGAACTTTAAGTATATTTCACAATATTGTAGCTCAATTATTTTTTTCTTTCACCTAATTAGCATAAATTAATTAAAATAGAGAATACCACTTACCTTCTGTTTTTATTTTGTCTTGTTAGCTGGCTTAGGTTGGTTATTAATTGTGATCAAAGATGAATATTATTTGACAGTTTTGAGCTAAGTTTAATATCATTAATGTGAGGTCATAGCCACTGGGGCATTGTTAAGAAGAAACAACAAAAAGTGTTTTTTAAAAAGTATGACTAAAGAAATTCTCCATATGCTTTTGACTCATGTCTGAATCATATGTTTCATACCACAAGAATGGACCTGCTTGATTCATTACCATTTTCAGTAAAATAATTACTGCAGTTTGCAAATTTATGGATTTCTAATTGTGTGGTTCATTACTGATAAATTGCGTGTGTGTCTGTCCCTTGGTTAATAGTAAGGTACCAGGTTCTTTGTCTAATCTCCAAAATGCTCATTACAAAAGGGCAAACTATGGTAATAAAATACTAATTTTCTACAAGTAATGTAGTGGAAAAGGAGAAGAACTAAAATTGGAATTAAACTCATTTTAAGAATTTTGGTCCAAGGACAGGGTATTTAGCTCAGTGGTGCTGCCCCCTGCCTCACAAGTGCAAGGTACCAAGTTTGATCCCTAGTTTTAAAAAAATCCAGTACAAGGATATTGCTGCATGATTCTTTTTGATAGAAAGGATTTAAATATTTGATTAAGCCCTTCATTTCTCTACTTCTTTCCCGTAAGGAAACTATGGTTTGAGGATCGGTATCATTTCAAAGAAAATAAAACAGACCCAATAAAGTGAATTGTAAGAGCTTTATGAAAAAGTAAATTGGTCAACCTTCTTTATTCTTACTACCAATGCAATTCAAATGTTTAGAGACACAGTTACTATAGATCCAAGACATGTGACTTTTTTTTTTTTTTTTTTTTTTTTTTAACCGGGGATCAAACGCTCCTTGAGCTTGAGAGGCAGGCCACCGAATAGCTGAGCTAAATCCCCGGCCCCATGTGACTTTTTTATTGTTAGAATTGAAGTGACCTTGGGCTGGGATTTAGCTCAGTGGTGCCACAGCCTGCCTCACAAACATAAGGCCACCCCGAAAAAAAATTAAGGTAGCCTGGACCAAGCATAAATAATGGGGCTGACAACTGTAGTATTCTCCTTTTTTCGTGTTTCTGTTCTACTTCACAAGAATAAAGGGCTTCCTATAAATGTTAAGTCCCATCCAAGCTTAGTCTCATCCCTAGTAAACTACACATTCCCTTTTTGAAGTCCTGGAGAATAAACACTATCTGTACCTACTCAGTTTAGAACTAAAGATTTGATGAAATGGCATATTCACATGTAACTTCCTCTTGAAAGAAAGAGACAACAGTTGCATAAAAATATCCACAGCTGCAGTTGAAGAAGATAACTGAAAGGGAGTACAGAGTTAAATCAAACTGACAGAAAGGTCACAGAAGTCATAAAAAAACTTCATTTAAAAACCTGGAGGGGCCGGGGATTTAGCTCAGCTGTTCGGTGTCCTGCTTTGCAAGCGCAAGGACCTGAGTTCAATCCCCGGTACCAAAAAAAAAAAAAAAAAAAAAAAAAAAAAAAAAAGCAAAACTGGAATTTGGCCCCACAGAACAGATTCCACCACAGTATATGTACAGTATAGAAGAATCTAATCTTGAACAATGAGTGGTTAGCCCTAATAAAAAAAGGAGTTACCAGAAGTCACTCAGACATCTGAAAGTCTTGGCTACAAACTGACTGTAAAAAATCATCTTGCCTCCTGTTTTCATCATTCAGAAACTTATACTTAGAATTTAGGAATTGCTCCTTGAGAAACTTTGTGTTACTAATTAGGAATGGTCCTTACTTAAAAGAGTTAAGGAAGCCTGTGGGGTCCAGATTTCTTTACCTACTGTACCCTGCTACCTGAGTGCAGAGGAGGAGGGTGTAGACCTGTGGTATGTGTCTAGGTTACTAGGGAAAGGAAAAGGGCAGGCCTGTCACCACCACCTTTTACCCTTCAGCTCAACTTTGCTCTGGTCCACTTGGTTCAGCCTATGATTTATTCTGCCTACTAGTCAACCACTCTCCTAATTTCTGTCAGAAAAGTCTGTCATTTAACCAAAGATGAGAAGAAAAAGAAAGAACAACTAACATTTGGTATTATATGCTCAGCAACAGTGTAGGGACAAGGGTACAGCGAAATTTTAAATAGTCTCTGAAAGAGCAGGAATTAGGGAGAGTTAAGTGAAGGAGGGTCATGCAAGTGAAGAGTCAGTACCTGCCTTTATTTAAAATCTTGATATTTTGTTTATCATGGATACTCTTTATTTTGATCAATGAATGTTTTTGCTGCCCTCTTAAATTTTGCACCCAAGGCTAGTAGCCTCGCCTACTTCACATAGTCCTCACCCTGCTCAGGAAAATGAGACTGAGAGGTCAAATAGCTTGCTCATGGGCATCCAACTAGAAAGTTACAGGGGTGAGATTTGAAGCTAAGTTGATGTGGATTTTTTCACTAAATCATCAGTCTTCTAACATTCTTCATAAAAGAATATTTTGTGCCACTCATGATCATTAATCCATGAAATAAATGTACATTTACTCATACAAAAGTGAGAGAAAAGGCTTTGTTCAGAACCTAGAGTGTGTGAACTATTCTAAATGCCAATTCTTCTGAGGTCAGGTTGGCTTTCTGTCTGGTTCTTATAATATAACCCACCTTTTTTATCCATGAGGGATTAGTTTTAGGCTTCTCCCTAAGAATACTAAAATCCTTGGATGCCCAAGTTTCTTCTATAAAATGGCATAGTAGTTGCATATTGTCTATGCACATCTCATAGTTTAAATAATCTCTAGATTAATCATATCTAAAACAATGTAAATGCTACATAGTATATCTATATGGAATAAAAAGACAAAAGTCTGTACATGTTCATACAGATGTAATTTTTCCCAACTATTTTCAATCTGCAGTTGGTTGATTCCATGTATGCAGAAACTGTAGCTATGGAAAGCCAACTGTATTGTTATGCATCTGGTGCCTCTGTGTACACACACACGTACACGCATGCACACAATAGTGCATACACATAGGATTGAATCCAGGGCCTTACATATGCTAAGCATGTGTCCTACTACGAAAGTGCACCTACAACCCCACTAGTCTCATCTTAAAACTCCTCTTGGCCTCCAAGACCTTATCTCTCTTCGCTTTCCTCCCACTTTTTTTTTTAACTGTACTTTCTTCTGTCTGTTTTATGGATTTACTTCCTCTTCCCGTTTCTTAAATGTCTGTCATGCTATTTTTTCCCTGAGAATACTGATGACTAACCATAATTGATCCTTAGTGCAGATGTCTAACTGAGCTGCCTATCACTTATCTCCACTTGGATGTCTTAGAGATACCATAATTCAATAAACCTTAAATTGGGTTACTCCTGCTCCTGGTCCTCACCTGTTACTCCCAAAATACCATTGTTTGCATATCTGTTTCCCCCCACCACACTAAAAGCTTCTTGATCCTTAGTTATTTCTGTATCTCTAATGCATAAGCCATAGTAGATGTTCAATAAATATTTGTTGAATTAAAATTAATTAACTGGAATCAGGCTAACCAAAGTATTGAAAAGTTCTAAAGCTCATCTCAGTGAACATTACAATAATACTGTTTTTCTGTATTTTAGACATTTGAGGGATGATACCTGCATACATTTTTATTTTTCTATTCACTCAGCAATTTATTTATTTTTATAGATTCCACAAATAAAAACTGCAGCTCAGCTCTTTTTTTGACATATCACATATTTCAAATTAGAGAAGTCCAAATCAGTGAGGCTTTACCATATTATACATTGCCTTGTTTCATTTTGTTTGGTATTCATATACATCTGGGTTTGGATAGGCAGGTATTAAAACCATGGATGTGTCTAACACATAACAGTTTTTATGGGTCCAGTGAATTTTATTTTATTTTATTTTTTGTATCAGGGATAGAACTCAGGACTTTGTGCTTGCAGGACGGGTGGTGGAACCACTGAGCTAAATCCCCAGCCCCTGAATTTTCTTTTAAATTCTTAATGTTTATGATTTTTTTTTCTCATTGAATTTATTGGTACATTTTAGGTATACAGTACAGTTACATTCATTGTTGGGATCTTGTACCTTTACATGACAGGTGTTGGTTTTCATTTTTTCCCCTTATCCCTGCCCTCCACCCCCTAATGTTTATGATTTTTAATCAGCAACTATTTTTCAACTATGAAGCCAAATTCTTTGCTTTATTACCCTTGGTGCTTGTCTTATACTGTTATGACTACTCTTTAAAATAACACAAACTGGTAACTTATAAACCACAAAAACTAATTTCTCAGAGTTCTAAAAGCTGGGAAGTCCAGAATCAAAGTGCCACCAAATTTGGAGTCTGGTAAGGGTCCTCTTTCTAGCTCATAAATGGCACCTCCTGGTTGTGTCCTTGTGTGGTAGAAGGGGCAAGGCAGATCTCTCAGACCTTATAAAATAAAAGCTCTAGTTCCATTCACAAGGGTTCCACCCAGTAACCCAATCAATTCCGAAAGGTCCCATCTACTAGTACCATCATCTTGTGGGTTAGGATGTCAATATGAATTTTAGGGAGCACAGACATTCAAACCATAGCAATGCTGCTACAAAATTTTACATGATAAGGAGCCTAGCAGATTGCTTATTTTATCTTAAATACAAGGCTATTATTTAGAGAACAAAGTGAAAAACAGGATACCCTTGGCTGATGTGGAAGGGCAATAGTAAGGAAGGAGGCCTCTGCTTGTGTTTTCTTCATTCTAATGTTAAAATCATGGTTAATGCAGTAATTTCCTTATGGTATCCCCACTCTAGAAACGTGCTTACAAGAGCTATGTCAGAGCCCTTCCTCTGCTGAAGAAAATGGGCATTAATTCCATTCTCCTCCGAAAAAGCATTGGTGCCCTTGAAGTAGCCTGCGGCATCGTCATGACCCTTGTTCCTGGACGTCCCAAAGATGTGGCCAACTTCTTCCTACTCTTGCTGGTGTTGGCTGTGCTGTTCTTCCACCAGCTGGTTGGTGATCCTCTCAAGCGCTATGCACATGCTCTGGTGTTTGGAATTCTACTCACCTGCCGCTTGCTGATTGCCCGCAAGCCTGAAGATCGTTCTTCTGAGAAGAAGCCATTGCCAAGGAATTCTGAGGAACAACCCTCCTTATATGAGAAGGCGCCTCAGGGCAAAGTGAAGGTGTCATAGGAAAGTGGAAGGGCAAACTGGGGACCTGGGAGGCAGCTGGCCTCAGTGACAGCTGGGAAGATGTCAGTGTGTGTTTTTAATTTGATTTATCTTGGGGAGAAAAGGGAAAATATAATTTGCAATTTAATTGGCTTGTATACATCTATACCCCAAAATAACCTCCCCACATTGACATTTGTGAACCATCTTTAATCACTCCGGGGCAATGCTCACATCTTGCTGCATGTACACGTATATGGTTACTATTGAAGTGTATTTGTGAGATACATTCCAGCAAGCATGTGACTGTGAGATTATGTGTGGGAAAATGAATTTACCTACTGTATGTGTGTATGCACACATATGTGTAGAAGGCTCTCATCTTGAACTAATCCTGCATAGGTATCCTTCCTTTTATATATTGATTCCAGCAAAGGTAGAATAAAATAAATCTCCTGTAAAGAGAATCCTACTTCTGGTATAAAACAAATTACCTATTTACATGTGGGGAGGGATTACTCTCTAGATGAAGCTGAAAACTTAAATTCACCACTTCAGGAAAAAACTCTTTGACTTGAAACCCTGCATTATGTGTAAAATTAGCCTCTATTTCAATAGTTAAGTTTCAACATTCAGTGTAGAGTATAATTAAAACAAAGAATTCACCAGGCATGGTGGCACAAGCCTTTAATCCCAATCTCAGCCCTCCGGGAGACTGAGGCAGGAGGATCGCAAGTTTGAGTTCAACCTGGACAATGTGGTGACTTAGTGAGATCAGCTCAAAATAAAAATATAAAAAGGGCTGATAATAAAACTCAGTGTGAAGGCCCTGGATTCAATCCCCAGCACCAAAATCAAATTAAATTTAAACAGATATCCATGTAGCTAGATAGTCTAATTCGAGTGATAAAATAGGAAATTTCATCTCACTGTGTCTGAGCCCAACCTACTCAGCATTTTACTGATACAAGTTTGAAATGGAAGCAATGGAAATGTTACTGAATATCGTCAGATTTTCTGAAGGCTAAGACTGTCTCACTTGCACTATTCCCAGTAGCTAACAGGATTTGGCAGCTGATCCACTGTTGTGGTTGAGGGAGCAAGGGCTGGTCCTATTAGAAGTCTGAATCTCAAACACTAGCTGTTCTCTGAAACCATTCGCAATTTGACAGATGTGCTGTATCCAGTGCTTCCCTGCAAAACAGATTCACTACTGCTATTGATTATTTGCTGAAGTTTGCTAGTGAAATCAGAGTCCAAATCAGTCAGGTAGTTGCCTCTGCTATGCCTTTTTATCATTCCTGTGAATGGAGTTTAGCTGGGGGAAGGAAATTTGACATGGGTTAGTTGGATTAAGCAGTATGGAAATTTGTTTGTTTGCTTGTTTTTTCATTGCATACTGCTGTTTTTCCTCGTTAAATATGCTTCAATGGTTTTAAAATTATTGTGCTAGGGATGGGGGAAGGGGCAGGGGGCTATGTGTGGGGAGAGTACTTATTATTGTATTTTCTTCGGTGTAATTGTTCCCAGTGATTGGTATTTCTCTCATTCTTTCAAAATAAATTTTTTTTGAAATTTGGAGAAAATTGTCTGGTTATATACTAAGAATCTGGAAAGAAAGGGTCAAATAAAAACACTCAGGATCTGTTTTCTTAAATCTGGTTAAAGGAGAAGAGAAGGGAGAGTACAATGTAGTCACTTAATATACTAGTGAAGTTGTCAATTTGCTAATCCCATTTAAATTCCCTCACACCTTTTTTATGTTAGCATGCAAAACAGAAACCCATAGAGTTAGGATCTCAATACAATAGCCAGGTTTGGGGAGTTATTAGGTGACACCAAGGGAAGATAGAAATATTATTTCAGAGAAAACTGAATGTATGTTAAATAAATGCAAACCACTACCTCTCATTATATGTGTCCACAAAGTGCCACAAATTAGGCAAGTTTCACCATATACAAAAAGACAGGTATTGAAGCCTTAAAATCTCTTCCAGTTTACATTTCTCTGAGCCTATTAAACAATTAAAAGCATGAAAATGACCCAATAAATTTTCAGTTTTACTGAAGATCAGCTATCATAGAAAAAGTTGTCCTTTAAATTTTTCCATGCACGTTAAATAAGACTCCGTGAAACTACCCTGAAAGCCATATAAATAAAAGATGTAGTAAATTGTCATTTCTGGTGGGGTCTTTCCCAAATACTATGTGCCAATTTAATCTTTGATTTTTCATCTTTCTCTAAGATTGAAGTTTCCCACTAGTTTTGCCTAGTTTACAGGTATGTTTTGGCCTCAAGTCAGGGAGAGCCATTACATTTGTATGCTTCCTCTCTTATTCCTATTAGTAAGCTTAAATTAGGGATAAGTTCAGATCTCAGACTAAGACCCTGTTGCTATTTTAGCCAGTTTCTTTAAGGTCAATTAAATCTCCAAGTTTAAGAATATTTACATGTTGACAACCGGCTTAACTTCGAGATGACTCAACATCTGGCTCAAGACACAATTTCCAGAAAACCTTGGAGGTTATCCGTATACATCCTCTGTAAAAGGAAGGCAGATTCAGCTGTTCTTTCCTCGTACCTAGCTTCACAGGAAGACAGACTCTTTAAGTCCCTGTAAAGGAGAAGCCGCCTTTATTGTGAGGTTTGCGGTTTACTTCTTCCTACAAAGTCCGGAATTTGGAGTCAACCTGAGCAAAATGAACTCTACAATTGATCAAGTTAAATTCAAGAATCAAGACATTGTTTTGTTTTAGGAAAAATGACGAATAGCAATCTTTATTAGAGCAGAGAAAAGCGCCAGTCAGATGACCCCACCCTCTACAACCCACTTGAGGCCCGCCCCCGGCCTAGGTGGGTGGGGCAAGCAGCTTCCGTAAATGGTTTGCGTCATTGCCGGTGCGGGCGACTCCTCCCGCCTTAGAGCTCCATTCTAACCAATCAGGCTTCAGTAGAGCGCGCCGCTCTACCCAACAGCTACCTAGTTCTTTTCAGAAGCGCATGCGCGGGGTGGGGCCCGCGCCTTTGAATTTTGGAGGCGGCTTTTGGACGCCGGAGGTTGCTGGACCGAAGAGGGTGTCAGGTAATAATATCGCGCTTAATGGAGGTCCCTGAGAGCGAAGGGGATATGTTGACTTCTGAGGGCGGATCTGCCCTGTAAAGTATAGTTGAGAGTCAAATTTTCCCTCTGCCTAGTGAGTGGGGTCGTCTTTGCCAATTTCGCTTTTGGCTGGGATAGGCTGTGAAAATGACCCTGGGGAAGTGCTGGGGTGGTTCACCCGAATGGGCTCAAAGACTGCCCCGCCCTCCTTTCTTTCATAGGAGTCTAGGAAACATCTCAGAACTGGAAACTTCTGCTCTGGCCCCATTAGTTTCTAGGGAGGTGGGTTTGAGTATCACTTGAAGTTTATCCCATTTGAAGCCAAATTTAGAAATCTTGGTTCTTCACTTTTTCCTACACATCATTCTTTTATCACAGCCTGTTCAATTTACCTCCCAAGCAATATCATGAATGTAGTCATTTTTCTATCCACACTGCTATACGTTGGGCCTAACGTAGACTATCTGTTTTCTGGACTGCTGCGAGAGCCTTTTCAGTTAATCCCTTGCCACTCTTGGTTTTTTCAGACAGGGTCTTGCTGTAGCTCAGGCTGGCCTTGAACTCACTATGCAGCCTAGGCTGGCCTCAAACTCAGCAATCCTCCTGCCTCAGCCTCTGGAGTGTTGGAATTACAGGCGTGTGTGCCAGCATGCCTGACTTTTTGCCACTCCTTAACCCGTATCATTCTAATTTCCACAATGCAGATAAATTGTTTTTAAAGCACAAATCAGATGGTATTGCTCCAGGCTGTGACTGCTCCCTCCTCTGTGGTTTCCTTTGACACTGAAAATACAAACTCCTTTTTCTTGGCCTGCAAGATCCAGTGTGATCTATTTCCTGGCTACCATTTTTTTTTTTTTTTGGTCTGTCAATTTTTTTTTTACTTTTATTAGTACATGTTTGCAGGACATAATGATTACATTCACAGTAGGGAATTGGTATATATACATAACACATTTCGATTCCCTTCTCCCTCATCCCCCTTTTATTTTTCCAGCATCAGACCTTAGAAAGATAATTATCATAAGACCTTAGAAAGATAAATATAATATATATATATATATAGAGAGAGAGAGAGAGAGAGAGAGAGAGAGATTGAAAACCAGATTAATAGGCTAAAGAACATAAAACATGTAAGACAGTTGTACTAGACCAAGGTACACTATTAGATACATTACCCACACTAGATAACAATGCTTTTTTCCTATTATTTGTCTTTTATTTTGCTGTATGTATGTATAGAGAGAGGGAGAGGGAGAGAGTTTCTCATGTAAGAGAAACCATCTATAAGCTTGTGTGTCAGAGTTACTTAATACTATGATCTCAAGGTGCACCTATTTTCTTACAAATGACAAGTTTATCCTTTTTATGGCAGAGAAGTGTTTGTATAAATACCATGTTTTTATCTGTTGATGAGCATATATGCTGTTTCCAAGATTCAGCTATTGTGAATTACGCTGCTATGAACATGGATATGCATATATCACTGTGATATGATATCTCTTTTGAGAAGATATCTAGAAGAGAAATAGCTAGGTCAAGTTGAATTTCTAGTTTTCGTTTTTTGAGGAATCCCCAAAGTGGTTGTGTTAGTTTACAGTCCCACCAACAATGCAAAAGGTTCTTTTCTCCCCACAGCCTCCCCAGCATTTGTTATTGGTTGATTTCTTTTGGGTACCTGGCTACCTTTTTTTAACATCTTTCATTCCCTTTATCTCTTCCATTTCTACTCTCTCCACACTGGTGTTGCTGTTTCTTTTAACACACAAGGCTCTTTCTTATTTTGACATCTTAGTATGCACCCCCGCAAACACCCTTCCACCAGATCTTCACATGGTAGGTTCCTTCTGCGCACTGAAATCTCAGCTTGAAGATCCTCTCAGAGAGACTTTCTTTGAACACATAGTTCACAGTAGATTCCTACCCCATCCAATTTCTATCACATCACTATATTTAATATTAGTTACTTTTTTATTAACTCTTAACTCCCCACCATTGCTCCCCTCACCTTATGTGAGCGCCCTATTTTATTTTTTTATCCCTGGTATCTAGAGTTATACTTGCCAAGTAAATTATGTTAAGTAGTTATTTATTGAATACATGAATTAATACATGGAAAATATTTCTTTCCTGAGAATGCTTAGTCAGGCCACCAATTAGGCTTTTTAACTATGCAGTTTTGACTTAGCAGTGATGAAGGGGAGTGCATAAAGATTAAAAACAAAACTGAAGAGGGATGGAGAAAATAAGAGTGGAGAATGTAAGATTGAGTTCATGAAATGAATTAGTTTTGAATGTGCTTATGTGATGTCGTCATTCTAAGAGCAAACTTATATTGGCCAAGGTTCAGCTGATAAATGTTACCTTGGCAAGTTGTTACTATTTCTATTTAAATCAAGGGTTTTTTGAAAAAGCTAACCTATAGGTTTTGTGTCCCAGATAGTTAACTTATTTACTGCATGCCTGTTATATATTAGGTACTATGTACTAAATGTGGGAATCCAGGCAGATATGATCCCTGTCTTTGGGGGCAAAAAGGACTATTTGGCTGATTAACGATAAATTGACACATGTTTCTGTATAGAACATACACAGTAATGTCCCCTCAAAAGAGAGTTAAGAATTCCCAGGCACAAAAAAGAACTTCACAAGGAAGGAATACTTATCAAACCAGTCTCTCAGCCTGGAAAGTAAAAGAGAAACCAAGTGACTCAAATATCTGGAAACAAAATCCAGTGGAAGCTCACGAACATGTGGATGATCAAGCTGAAGACACTCTGCAAATGGCAGTGGGATACTTTGAGAAAGGTAAAGGCTCATTGTTTTCCTTAGGCACTTTTTGTTTTTAGTCTTTTCCTTAAGATTTTTTAAAGGAAAGCATAGTTTTGCTCATTTACCCTTTTATTTACTTAATAGGCATTTATTGAGCAGTTACTACATGTCAGTATGCAATGTACTACAGATGCAACCACGAAACATCTTCCCAGCAGAGGTTGCCAAACGGCCACATATAGTGATCACCTGAGAATCTTTGAAATACACTGATGCCTCACATCCACTCTTAAGACATTCTTATTCTTTTGGTACTGGGTTCAGGTTGTATTGGGACTTTTTAAAGGCTTCCTAGGTAATGCAAGTCAATATACAGCAGTGTGTGAACCATTGTTCTAATTTTGGAAAAGAATATATAAAATATGTTCAACCTTTTGGCTTGCCTGGGCCACAATGAGTGAAGAGGAGTTGTTTTGGGCTACATACAAAATACATAATATAGTTAATGTATATAAGTAACGAAATTTCCTTTTTTTATATTTGCTGTTATAACATTAAAAAAGAACAAGTAGCCTTTGGACCACAGGCTGGACACACCTGGAAGTTGAATGCTTTTAGCTTAGAGCAAGGAAGATAGATCATGACTGATCAGTTTTCCTTGCTGAGAATACTATTGCTATTGATATTCTAGAGTTTGTTTGTTTGTTTATTTTTGTTGGGTTTTTTTTTTTGAGACAGGGTCTCACTGTGTAGTTCAGGCTGGCCTTGAACTCACTATGTAGCCCAGGCTGACCTTGAACTCATGGCAATCCTCCTGCCTCAGCCTCTCCAGTGCTGGGATTATAGGCGTGCAGCACCATGCTTGGCTGGCTATTCTAGAGTTTTAAAGACTTTAAAGGGTTTTTAAGAAGTTTTTTTAAAGTTTTTATTTTATTAGTACATGTTTGCAGTATATAATAATTGCATTCATTGTGGGAATTTGGTACTTGTACATAATACATCTCAATTCTTTTTTTTCCCTTTCCCTATACATGTCCCTTTTGATGGCATCAGATTCATTTATGATGACATTTTTTACATGAAACAATTCTTTTAAAGAATCCCAAGTTGTAAATGTGGAGCCTGAGAACTGAAAGAATTTTAAGTCTCACTATTTAATATTGTTCCTTTTTCCAGGTCCCATTAAAACTTCGCAACGTAAAAATACAATTTTGGAAAAACACTTGAAAACTGTGGAAAATGTGGCTTGGATAAATGGATTAGCTCCAGAAACAATTGACATTTTATTGAATGTGGCACTCAGTGGCAAATTTGGTATGTTGAAGGGATACCTTTGTCATATGTTTGCTGTTAGATTTGCTTGTCAGGCTTTGAATTAACTTATTCTTTGGGACCAGTTACAGTTCTTTATTTTTACTATTCTCTTTTTAAGACCAATTTGGTAAGATTATAAAATGGGCCTTTCCTGTGTTTAGACTGAGCCAAAAAAGTTTCTATCTGTGTATTGTTGAAAATAATCAGCACATATCTTTGCAAATAAAATGTATAGATTCTTTTCACCAAATATTAGGAGATATTTTAGTATTTTTCTTTAAAAGAATAGATAATAATTTAAATAATGTTGCCTGAAGTCATCTTAAGAGATTAGTCTATTTCATTGCCTCTAGGTTTATTTATCTCTGCCAAGACCTTAATTATACTGTCTGCATCTCAATTTCTCTGACCTTAATAGTCAAAGCCATTTTTCTTTTGTGCAAATATTGTCTTTCTTGGGCTGAGTTTGTTGGTTGGGGGATGGGGGTGGGAAATGTTCTTACAAATAACACCTGGTCAGTATTCTTTCTATTTATATAATAAAGAATTTTCCCACCTTCTCTCATCCAAATTCAGACAAAGTATTTTAGACTCCAAATATCCTTATTTTCCAGATGAGGAAACAGGTCCAGAGTGGTTAGAGATATTCTTAATGTCAGGGCAAAACCCAGAAAGTCAGATTTTCTAACTCCCATTCTAGTGTTTATACTGTACCACATTGCTACTGTTTTCTCTATTAATACAGCTACCAAAATTTGATGCTTTAGTATATCCTGGCTTTTGTACATTGGTTTCCTTTGTGTATATCCTAGCATCTTGTTTATAGGTGTGTATATGTTTTAAAGTAACAACATAGTACTAGCTGAATTTAATACATGACTCAAGTACATTGGACCCTCAAGTTACGACCGGCCTGACATATGATCAGCTTAGGTTAATTAGGTTAATGGAAGATTCATCAGCCTCTTGCTATCTGTAGCATATACTCAGATAACCATCCAGATATCAGCTGTATTGACTTACAACCAACTTGACTTACAGCCAGCCCTTGGGGACTTACTGAGTTTGTAAGTCAAGGGTCCACTGTATTTTGGTTTGTTATATATACATGCTATCATAATTAGATGAATTCTTCTTTTGGATTTGGTATATAGCTAAGGTGTTAGTGGTAAGATTATTTAAAACTTTAAAAGGGTTAGTGGATATGAGTGGGAGAGAGAAAAAGAGATAAACACTAAGAAACTTCAGTGGAAAAAGGGGTTTTATTCTTGTGATTTTCTTATCTGTCATTGTTGCTTTCTTTAATACAGTGATGGGGTAGAAATTGCTGAGATATATTTTTAATTCTTTTCCCCTTCGGTACCAGGGATTGAACTCAGGACCTTGTGCTTGTAAGGCAGGCATGGCACAACTGAGCTAAATCCCCAGCACTATATTTTAATTCTTGAAGCCATAATGTACTAAAGTTGATATTGGGTATATATACTAAACCCAGAGTCTGTCATCGTTGTTGTCTTCTTCCTTCTCTTCCTCGTCCTCTTCTTTTTTGCAGTATTGGGTACTGAATCCAGGGCCTTTATACTTACCTACCTCCTTAGCTCATTTTTATTTTGAGAAGTAGGTCTTGTTAAGTTGCCCAGACTGGGCTCAAATTCAGAATCCTCCTGCTTCACAGAGTGCTGGGATTACAGGCATGCACCACCACACCTGGCTAACATCACTCTATTAGCAGATGAGAAAACACCATGGATGCCAGAGAACAGGATGGAAATATTAGACTAGTGTCGAATATTACTCTACCTGATTCTAGGATATCTGTTCCATTTTTCTATCCTCCCCTTTTATTGAAGGTATGGAGAATAAAACTGTATTTATTATTAAATGTAGCAGCATGCGCAAGAAGTCCATTTGTAGCTATAAATAAATAAATATTTTGTGTCATGAAAAATAATAACTGAAATTTTCCTGTTATTAAGAGCAATTTTTGAGCTATAATTAATGCCATAAAATTCGTGCTTTATAAGATTTGGTGTTATTTGGGAGGCTGAGAGAAAGAGCATCATCAGTTCAAACTTAACCTGGGCAACTTAGCAACGTGGTGAGACCCTTTTATTTTGTTCTTTATTTATATTTTGGGTTTCTCATATAACAGAAACCATGTGATATTTAAGCTTACATGTCTATTTTATTTTACTTACATTATGATCTCAAGGTGTACCCATTTTCCTACACATGACCCAAGTTTATCATTCTTTGTGGCAAAGTACTATTCTATTCCATTGTGTATAAATACCACATTTTCTTTATTCATTCATCTGTTGATAGACATACAGGCACTTCCATGATTTAATTATTATAAACTATGCTGCTATTAACATGAGTGTGCATGTATCACTATAATATGTCTTTAACTCAGGAAGATACCTAGAAGAGGCATAACTGGATCAAATGGAATTTGTATTTTTAGCTTTTTGAGGAATCTCCACACTGATTTCCATGGTGGTTGTACGAATTTATACTCCCACCCACAATGTAGAAGAGTTTCTTTTTCCCCACCTTTCCACATTTGTTATTATTTGATTTCTTGTTGACAGCCATGTTTTCTGAAGATGGAATCTCAGTGTTGTTTTAATTGGTATTTCTGTAATGGCCAGAGATGTTGGATATGTTTTCATGTATTTATTGGCCATATGTACTTCTTTGAAGTATTTATTCATTTCAGTTGCCCATTTTTTGATAGGGTTTGTTTTTATTTTGGGGGGTTCTAATATTTTTGAGTTCTTTACATATTCTGGACATTAGTCCTCTATCTGAAAAATAACTGGCAACAAAGTTCTCCCATTCTGTAGGCTGTCTCTTTACTCTATTGATTGTATCCTTTGCTGTGAAGAGGCTTTTTAATTTGATATAGTCCCATTTCTTGGTTCTTGAAGTTACTGTGTGATTGAAGTTTTATTCATAAAGTTCTTGTCTTCTCATGCCTTCAATAATTTTACCATTTTATCTTCCAATAAATTGTTTCTGTTTTAACATTTAGGTCTTTGATCCATTTTTATTTTGGTTTATTACATGGTGAGATATATGGGTCTAAATTCAATTCCCTGTGGATAGTCAGGTTTCCCAGAACCATTTTTGCAAGAGACCATCTTTCCTCGGTATTATGTTTTGGCCCCTTTGTTGAAGATAAGGTAGCTGAATGTGCCATTCCCAGATTATTTTCATTAATTAAAAAAGAAACCTTTTGCTCATCCCCCCTTTTAAATTAGGAATATTGGGCCAAATAATTTGCTCTATAGTTTATTTTAAAAGTTAAAGGTACACTTTTGTTTTGAATTGTTTGTTTAATGATGATAAGGGGATGTTAAATATTATATACTTTTTATTGGTTTCAATATAATGTGAGCTTTTTATGACCAACAGTGAAGTATAGTAAATGGACAGTGGCAACACTAAAATATAATTTAATGTAGTTTGTCTGCTCTCTAGGAAATGCTATAAACACACGGATATTGAAGTGCATGATTCCAACTACTTTAATATCAGAAGATTCTGTGGTTAAAGCAATCTCTTGGCTCTGTGTTGGCAAGTGTTCTGGTAACACCAAGGTAATCTTTTTAAAAACTTTGATGATGTCCTTCAGAGCCACTTAAAGGCTGGCAAGGAAGAGCCACTTAGGGAGTAATGGTGGTGGCTTTTTGTACAAAGCCTGTACTTTTGGAACAATATAGCTCAATGAAAGAACTCCTCAAACAGAAATTTTTACTGAGAAATAAAATCAGTTATTCTACTTTGTGCTAGAAGCTTCTAAAACAGGTTAGGCATGTAGAATTAAGCTCTTTGCCAGTGAACTATATTAGGACATTTCTAAATATAAGCATTTTGTTATTCTACAGGTACTTTTTTATCGTTGGCTGGTTGCAATGTTTGACTTCATTGATCATAAGGAACAAATTAACTTGCTTTATGGGTTTTTCTTTGCTTCATTGCAAGATGATGCACTGGTAAGTACACATTAGACAGCATTGAGTATCAGTCAAGTAGTACATGTGTATATATTGATATACCATATGTGCTTCTAGGTGCTACCCAATATATTTTAAAATATATAAATATATAGAAAATTCAAAAAATAACATAAAAAACATTTTTAAAAACCCTGGTACCATGTCTCAGATTAACAAATACAAAATTTTTGCAGTATTTATATCTTCTTTTAAGGAAATAAAAATATACAGGTAAGGATTTATTCCACATTGGAGTCTCTTTGCTGGTCTAGAGCAGGGATTACCATTTTTTCCCCTTTTAAACCACTTACAGAGTCCTTTGGGTCACTTTACATTTTCTTGATTAATGTGCTCGCTTTGGCAACACATATACATTTTCTTGATTAACACTGCAAAACTTCATTATAATTAATGAAAAGGAGAGGTTTACTTTTTTGTGAATTGCCAGTAGACTGATTTTGATTAAATAGCATAATTATTCCCATTAAAAACATTAATAACTCAAAGACAGTGATGGCAAACTTTCAGAGCTTTCATTTATACAAACAGCCTGCTGGGGCACATGTACCATAAGTTTACCACCACTGCTCTGAGAAATTAATCTGTCTACCTGGATGACTTTCAAGGACCACCAAAGTTCACAAACCATGTGAGCCACTCATCTAACTGCATTCCTCTTGGGTTTGGGAAAGGAATTCATTCATTTCGTTTTATAAAATTCATTTTTCTATCATGATCCTTGGATTATACTGGGCGCTGTAGAAGACTCAAAATTTGGTAGAGTTTCTGTACTCCAAAATTTTAGAGTTTAGTTTCGGAAATAAGGAAAGCACATATAATTAAATAACAATTCAAAAGTTAAGATTATCAGACAGTGTATGACAAGAGGAAATGTTTGATATAATGGAACTATTTCAAGCAAAGTTGCAAAATGTGTAAATTATGTTTTAGGAGACCTTATATAAGGTGAGTCTGACTTAATTGACATGGTATTTGGTATTGATGAGCAATAAGGCTGAAAAAAATTGAGTGAGGAGAGATTGTAGAGGTCTTTTAGTATGGAATTGGATTTTATTCTCTATTCAGTGAGGAAATCACTGAAAATTTTTAAACTGAATATGTTGAAAGCAGCTTTATAGGAAGTTGTTTATAGTAATGCCAAGTAGGAATTACGAGAGATACTCAATGAAGGTAGAAGAATTAGGAGGCTGACATAATAATCCAGGATGAAATCCTATACTAAATAGTTTCGAAATATGATCTGTGGACCCCTGGAGCCCCCTGAGTTCCTTTCAGGAGATCTGAGGTGAAAGTCACTTTCATAATACCAATGTATTATTTGCTCTTTTCACTATGTTGATATAGGCAGTGATGGTGCTAAAGCAACGGTGTGTAAAACTGCTGACACTTTAGCGCAAATGGCACCAAACTGTACTAGTGGTCTTCATTGCAGTATTCCCCAGTGCAGTAAAAATCAGAAATGCTAGTGTCACTTAAGATAAGTCCTTATTGAAGCAATACAAATTTATTATTTTTATTAAATCTTGACACATGCTCTCAATGTTCCTGTGTGGTAAAATACAAAACCTTTTGGCATACTTAGGTATAATAGGTATAATGGTAGTTCTGAGGAAAAGCTTTGAATGAGTTATGTGCTAAATAGCTGCTTTTTTCATGGAACATTATTTGAAAGAATGACTCACATACAAACTGGTTATTCAGTCTTGGGTATTTGGAAGACAGTGAACCTGACAGCTTCTTGATATTAAAAAAAAATGTTAATGCCTAATGGTGATACAGATGGCAATAATAATGAGTGTAATTTTTAGGTATCATAATGAGATGGGTCAACATGCAGAAGCTTGATCTAACTCTGAATCAGTATTTTCCAGATGATGAAGCATAATGTTACAAAGTCATGTATCAGTAAAAGATCCATTTGAAGGACAAGATGTATCAATAAAGTATAATGGAACAGACTTCAAAGATTTCATTCATAAAGTTTCAGATTCCATATTAAAGCTAAGAAATCACCTATTTTCAAGTTTTGTAGTAGTATCAAAGACTAATAGCCACAATTATTTTTTCAGTGCTAGATATTGAACCTACGACCTTGTATCTGCTAGGCCAGTGATGGTGAACCTTTTAGAGCTTTTAATGATACAAACAGTCCACTGGGGCACACCTGCCATCGGTTCACTGCTACTGTCCTAGGCAAACTTCTACTGGCCAGAGCCCCAGCCCTACAATATTCTGAAAGGCTATTAAAATATTCCTCCCTTCTCCAACTGCGTATCTTGTGTGAGGCTAGATTTTATTTATGTAATTCCATCAGACAAACACATGTTAACAGATTTGTGCAGGAGCAGAGAATGAAACTTATTTTATTAAACTAGAAGCATTAAAACATTATAGAGAGCTGCAGAGGTGGTGCAGTGGCAGGTAGAATGCTTGCCTGTTGTGCATGTGGCTCTGGATTCAATTCCCAGGATCTCACACACAAACATACACACATACATAAATATTTATGTTTATATCTATATGTGTGTGTGTGTGTGTGTGTGTATACACACACATATATTTATAGAAATGTAACACAGTATTACTATTTTATTTTTGTTTGGGAAATAGTTACTTTTCATAGTATGTTTCAGTCTACCATATAATTGAGTTTATTATTAATGAAATTAATATACATTAAAATCTTTTTCTTTGGAGTACAAAACCCAGGGCTTTCTCACTGAATGCCTTTTTTAAAATATTGTTGAGGCAAGGTCTCACTCAGTTGCCCAGGCTGGGCTCAAACTTATATTCCTCCTACATCAGCCTCTCAGCGTGCTGGGATTACAGGCATGTGCCACTGTGGCTGGCCCATTTTCTCAATTTTGATTTCTAATATGTTGAGTATCATCAGATATCCAGATAAAAGTTTCGGGGTTTCTATAATTTTTAAGATCATGAAAGGTATTAAAACCAAAAAATTTGAGAATCACTCTCCTAAACTAAGGAATTGGCAGTACAAATGAAAGGACGGATTTTAGGGGAGATTGTAAAAGAAGAATTGACATGACCTAGTGTCCAAACTGGATTAGGAGAAGAGATAGGAGTTAAAGATCTGAGTTTGTTAGTCAGCATGACTTATTGTGACAGTAAGAGGAAATTAGGAGGAGCTAGTTTGGGAAGGATTATATATTTAGATTTAGATGTACAGAGTTAGAAGTCACAAGACATCTTATAGAAATTCACTCAGTGAGTACGTATTTAGTAACTACAAACTATGCCAGGCACTTACCTAGTGCCAGGAATACAAATATGAATGATATAATAGCTATTGTATGTGAAATGGATAAGCTGGGTGCTAAGTTCTTTATATACACATTATTTCATCCAGTTTAAGAAGCACCATTATCTCTTGAACCACCAAGAAAGAATATTTCCCTTAAACTCATAACATCAATTATAGGACTAGGGATTTAGCTCAGTGGTTCCACCACCTGCCTCGCAAGTACAAGGTCCCGAATTCGATCCCTGGGTACAAAAAAAAAAATCAATTACAGAATTAGTCTTATTTTCAGAGATGATAAAATTTTAAAAATACACACATACATACATACATACATACATACATACATACATACATATATTTTTTTCCAGGCCTGAGAATCTGAAAGATTTTTCATTCTTACATCAATAGTCTTAAAAATTTTATTGAGCATTTATTGATTTCTTTATTTGTTCTGACCAATACAGTATCCACTAGGTTCATGTAACTAGTGAGCAGTAGAAATTGGCTAGGCTATAAGTGTAAAACATATACTAGCTAAAGTATAGTTTTAAACCATTTAAACCTCTTAATAATGTTATGAGGTATACACTACAAACATTCCCCATTTAACAGCTAAGTTATGGTCCTTTGACTACGTCAATAAGTGAATTGAACACTAAATGAGGCACTGTGTATAGTGTGTACATTACAATATTCAGAGCAAAGAAATGGAGAAATGAAACTCCAAACTTCATGATTTTGCTTTTATTTGCTTAACTCTTATGTTCAGAGCTATAATGTATAACAGCATAAAACTACAGTATTACTGTATGAATGAACAAGACATACTGTACAAAAAGACATTGAGGCTCTATGAACAAGATGTACAGGACTGGGGAAAAAAAGATGGGTGGTATGTCCAAGTGGCAGGTCGTAAGTCCAAACAGTTGTTAAACAGGTAGGTCATTAAAGGAGGAATATCTGTATTATTTCCATTTTAGGATGAGGAATCTGAGGTACAGGGGAGTCAGATAATTACCCAGGATTATATGATTCATGATAAATTAATTATTCTCATTTTAGGGGTGGGACAACTGAGCTAAGGAAAGTTAAGTAACATTGCTAGGGTAAGCTATCTAGTCAGAGGCTGAGCCTAAAGGATCTTTAAATATAATGGGGAGAGAGAGAAGTACAGTGTGATCAGCCCTATGATAATGTCCACTGGATTCTTTGGACTTCAGAGGAAAGGTATCAGAATAAGACTAAGGATCTGGGAGATCATTATTAGGCAAGAGGAAGGGAATATGGTGGGGGCTTAAGGACAGTTAATAAATAAAGGGGATAAATATGGTCAAAATTCATTATACATACTGACTCTCCCAAATGTGATAACAGGAGAAGGTGTGGCCAGAGGGGTGATGGGGTTGAGATGATTAAGATATGTTATATGCATGTACAAATCTGCCAAAGTGAAACCCATTACTCTAAAACTAATACGCACTGATAAAAAGTATGGGAAAAAGTTATAGGAATTTGTTTTTGACAGGAAGAGAGATAACCTCTCCTGCTAAGGACAGGTATAATCTTCATGGTTAATATTTATTTATTTTGGCAGTATGGTCAATTAAACAGAGGGCCTTTGTACTGAACTACATTCTCAGCCCTTTTTAAATGTTTTATTTTGAGACAGGGTCTTGCTAAGTTGCTAAAATGTTCAGGCTGGGTTCCAACTTTCAACCTTCCTGCCTCAGCCTCCCAGAGTGCTGGGATCACAAGCATGCGCCACTATATCCAGCTTATCGTTTTTTCACTTAAGTAGCAGGTAAGGTTTGGTGAGTGTAAGGATGGAATGATAGAAAGTAATGTTTGAAGAGAGAGCTCAACTTTTTGGTATCTGCATGGTCCCCAGATGCTCGTTTGTTATATAAAATAAGGTAGTATTTGCATATTGCCAATTTATCGATATCCTCTTGTATACTTTATATCTCTGGATTACGTATAACCTAGAATGCTTAGGTACTTTTAACATATAAAACAGTGTAAATACTATGTAAATTGTTTTTATACTATATTGTTTAGGGAATGACAAGAAAAGCACATTCAGTAGTTTTTTTCTGAATATTTTTCATTTGTGGTTGACTGATTGAATCTGCCAGTGGAGCCCGCCTGTATAGAAGGCTGTCTGTAGATGCTGATAGGAGAAAGAATAGGAGCTGAATTAGAAACACAATTTTGGTTAGTAGCCAGATGAGGTTGGAGAACATGAATTTGGGACCTAACTAATATGTAAGAGTGGGTGATTTTTCCAGAATAGGACAAGTGACAGAAGAATAATTGAGCTGCTAGACCATGGAGTAAAAAGAAAGAAAATAAAGTGAAGACAGAAGTGGGCAGATTTGGAGCTGGTGCACTTGAGGTCTAGGATGCCTTGATGGCATTCAAGAAATTTATTGGGATTAAAAACTAGAATGATAGAAAGTTAGCATTGGAATTTCAGATTTCAGGAGGGTGTGGCTCAGTGTCATGACAAGGTTCCTAGAGACCATGGCATGAATTGTTGAAGCAGAGAGAAGGAATGAAGGTTAATGGAGTAGAAAATATTTCCTGTATCCTTATGGATTTTTTTTGTTATTGTTGCTATCTCTCTATTACTAAGTGAGATACTTTGAAAATCTCCTACCATGAAGGTGGATTTGTATCTGTGTGTGTTCTCCACTATCTCCTTTTTCAGAGTAGTGTAGTTTTAATTATAGAGACCTTTGATTTCCTTGTTTAGGTTAGCTACTAAGTAATTTTTTTTAATTTTTGTTTTTATTAGTAATTGTTTGTAATACATAATGATTACATTCATTGTGGAGAATTGATACATACATATAACATTTTTTGTATTGCCAACATCAGATTTATTTCCTTTTAAGTTGTTATCAGTTTAATTATCATAAACAGAGTAACAGCCAGACCAACAGACCAAAATACATATAAAACACATAAAACAGTTATACTAAATCAAAGTACAATTTTATATACATTGGCCATGCTGGATTACAATAACTTTTTTCTATCTTTTTTTCCTATTGTCTGTTCTTAATTTTACACTTTATTTATATGTTGAGTTTTTCATACAAAAGAAACTATTTGATATTTAAGCTTGTGTGTCTGATTTACTTTACTTACCATTATGGTCTTAATGTGCACCCAATTACCTACAAATGACTCAGGTTTATGCTTCTTTATGTCAGAGAAGTACTTCATTGTATGTAAATAACAAGTTTTCACTATCCATTCATCTGTTGACAGATATTTAGGCTGCTTCCATGATTTAGCTATTATGCACTGTGCAACTATAAACATGGATATGCATGTATCATTGTAATATGATGTTCTTGGCTCTTTTGGGAAAACACCTAGAAGAGGAATGGCTGGGACAAATGGAATTTATGTTATTTTTTGAGGAATCTCCGTACTGATTTCTATAGCGGTTGTACCAGTATACACTCCCACCAACATTTGTTATTGTTTGATTTCTTGAGGGTAGCCATTCTTTCTGGAATGAGATGAAATCTCAGTGCTTTAATTTACATTTTTTGAGTGGCTAGTTATGTTGAACATTTTTTCATGTATTTATTGGTCATTTGTACTTCTTCAACTGAGAAGTATTCATTTCAGATACCCATTTTTTGATTGGGTCTTTAAATTTTAGAAGGTCTAATATTTTGACTTCTTTATATATTCTAGATATTAGTCTGAGGATTAGCTGGAAATTTTTTTCTTGTTCAGGATGTTGCCTCTTCACTCTGGTGGTTGTTTTCTTTTCTATACAGAGCTTTTTAATTTGATGTGTTCCACTTGTTGATTTTTGGTATTATTTTTTGTGTAACTGGGTTCTGTTAAGAATGTCTTTGCCTCTCACGGTGTCTTTAAGGATTTTATCTAATTTGTCTTTCTGCAGCTTGTTTCTTTTTTAATATTTAGATCTTTGATCCATTTTGATTTTAGTTTAGTGCATGGTGAGAAGTATGGGTCTAGATTCTATCTTTGGCATGTAGATAAGTCAGTTTTCCCAGCATCATTTGTTAAAGGTGGTTTCTTTCTACCAGTGAAAGTATCTGGCCAAAGACAAAGTAGATGAACATACCTAGAGTTGTTTCTGCATTCTCTGTTCTGTTCCATTGATTCATCAGTCTGGTTCGCTTATTTGTTTGGTTTTTTGTTTGTTTGTTTTTCTAATACAATGCTGTTTTTATTGCTGTAACTTTGTAGCATACCGTGAAGTTTGGGATTATGATGTCTCTTGCTGCCTAGAATTGCTTTAGCTGTATATATGTATATATATATATAT
>NW_022900951.1:78640319-78641402 GCF_012274545.1 Fukomys damarensis
TATATATATCCTTTTTATTTCTTTCCCTTGCCTGATTGCTCTGGCTAATGTTTTGAGAATTATATTGAACAAGAATGGTAATACCAGACATCTTTGCTTTGTTTCAGATTGTAGATAATAAACCTTCCGCTTGTCTCCATTTAGTATGACTTTGGCCTTTGATTTGCATAGATATTTTTTATCGAGTAGAGATAAAGAACTTCTATACTTATTTTCTTCAGGTTTTTTTTTTAATCATAAAAGAATGTCAAATGCTTTTTCTGTATCTATTGAGATGATCGTGTGATTTTTCTCCCTGCTTCTGTTTCTGTTTTATATTCCAATTATCGATTTGCATATATTGAATCATCTCTGCATTCCTGGAATGACTCTTACTTGGTAATGTTGTATGATCTTTTTGATGATTTGCTGCATTTTGTTTTCCAGTATCTTATTGAGGAATTTTGCATCTATATTCATTGAAGAGATAGGCCTGTAATTCTCTTTTTTGGTTGGGTCCTTTTCTGGTTTTAGAATCAGGGTAATGTGTGATTCCAGAAATGACTTTGGGAGTACTGCTTCCCTTTTGATTTTATTAAAGAGTTTGAGAAATATTGACATTACATCTTTTCTAAAGTTCTTGTAGAATTTGGCAGTGAATCTATCAGGACATGGGCTTTTCTTAGTTGGATGCTTTTTAATTCTTCAATTTCATTTACTGATATTTAGTTATTCAGAATTTTTATATATTCTTGGTTCAGCTTTGGCTGTTCATATGTATTTAGGAATTATCCATTTCTTCTGCATTTTCCATTTTATTTAAGTACATATTCTCAAAGTAGTTACCAATGATCTTCTGGATTTAAGCAGAATGCGTTGTGATTTTACCTTTTAATTTCTAATTACGTGGATTTAAGTTTTCTTTCCTTATTTTGGTAAGATTGGCTAAAGGTTTGTTTTGTTTATTCTTTCAAAGAACCAACTTCAGTTCATTGATTCTTTGTCTTGCTGTTGTAGTCTCAATTTCATTAATGTCTGCTCTGATCTTTTAATTTCCTTACTTATAGTATCTTTGACTTTTTTTTTTTTTTTTTTTTTTTTTTT
>NW_022900951.1:78642709-78674077 GCF_012274545.1 Fukomys damarensis
TATTTTCTTTTTTTTTGTTTTTTTTTTTTTTTTTTTTTTTTTTTTTTTTTTGGTACCGGGGATTGAACTCAGGTCCTTGTGCTTGCAAGGCAGGCCACTGAACCACTGAGCTAAATCCCCAGCCCTTATCTTTGACTTTAGATTTGTTATGTTTTTTTCTAGGACCTTGTGGTGTATCATTAGGTTATTTATTTGAGCTCCCTCAGTGTTTCTGATATGAGCATTAATTACTATAAGCTTCCTTTTTAGGACTCTTTTCATTGTGTCCTATACATAGGTTCCAGTATGTCGTACTGGCATTGTCATTTGATTGTAGGAACAGTCACATTTCTCCTTTAATTTCATCTGACTCACTGATTGTTAAAGAGGGTTATTTAAAGGCAAATTTTTTGAAAGGCTCATTAAGGGAGCATATAACACCCATGTTTATTTTTTGGGCGTACTTCTATTGTTGAATTATTTTAATTTTATGAATTTTATATTAATATGTATTTAACAGGAAAATAAAATATTTAATATGTAGTGAGTGTTTAAACATTAACATTTTCAACATCAACTGTTTATCTGCTTACAAAATCTAAAAAAATAACAGCAGAAATAATTCCTTGTGAACTACAATGAAAATACAAATAAAACTACCTCAGAAATAACCTTTACTTGAATTATTATACCTAAAGCAGTTTTCACACATGAAAACAGCATGTTCCATATACAAATATTGCTTATACTGACAACACATGTATTTTGCTTTCCTCTTTTTTGGCAGGTCATACTTGTCGCATCTCTTGTCTTCCTCTTTTGTCAGGAGCTTTCTATTATGTTATATAGTGTATACTTAGCAGGAAAATGAAATATCAGCAAAATAAAATATCAAATATGTAATGAATGTTTAGAATAAACATCAGCATTTTCTATATCAACTACTTACTAAATCGAAAAAATAACAAATAAATTCCTATGTGAATTGCAATGAAAATACAAATAAAACTCTACCACAAAAATAATCTTTACTTCAATTATCAAACCTAAAGCATTTTTCACATATAAGAACAGCCTGTTCTATATACAAGTAACTCTTTCACTGATAGCATATGTGTTTAGTTTTCTTGTCTTTTTTGGTAGCACATACTTGACATCTTGCTGTGGTCTTCCTGTTTTCTTAGGCTGTTCTTATGATGTGTCATCTGTCCATTTACCGGTCTGCTCCCGAATTCTTTTGTGCAGTTGTTTGGGCAAATACATGTTGATCATTTATCATTTACAGTCCTAACACCCTAAGAAAATTTCTCTGTGATATTTTGTGCTTGTTTTTTTCTTTGTAAACTATGAAATTACTTATGCTTAACATATTTAGGATCCAGTGAAACACAACCATTGGCCAGTGCTTTGTGTTTCAAGTGATGTCATAGTTGCTGCATAACTCAGCAACATTTTCTCTTCCTTTTGTTGTAAAGTATGACCATTTCTGGATTCATTTATGTTGAGGATTCATTATCAATCTTTTTGTTTTGCTTTTTTTGTTTTTTGTTTTTGGAAACAGTCTTTCCACATAGTCTGGGCTAGCCTTGGACTCATAGGATCCTCCTGCCTCAGTCTACTCTGTGCTGGGATTACAGACGTGTATCACCATGCTTGGATTTACTATCAATTTTATCATCATGGTGTAATGTTGACAGTATCAGTACTGCTTTGTTTTTCTTTTTCCATATATGAGGCCAATGTTAAGTCTTTCTGAAATCCAAAGATTACACTATACATTTTTCTATCATGAACTTGCAACATTTTTTCAGGAATCTTTGTTTTTACAAGTAGTTCCTGTGCTGTTCAACTAGTGTTCTTTTAACAAATGTAACATAGTGGGTAACTAGTGAACACGTTGTCAAATGTGACAATTTTTGAAATAGGTGGGACAAGTCTGTTTGCAATATCTTACAATTTATTACTGCACAAATAAAGGTCTGGTGGCTGAGTTCCAGGATAAATTTTTAAATTGATGGTGTAAAGTGTTTTTGCATTTACCAGAGCATTTATTTTTATAACCATATTTGAAGGTTTATTTGTCATATATTGCCAGAAACTTCAACCACAACATGATGTAAGTTGTTCGTCAATTGTCATTTATTCTGATATTGTATAAATTGCTTGGCAGTTCAAAACAAAGCTTTTAAACACTGTGTAAAGGCAGCCAGATTGTCAGATTTTTTTTTCTTTCTTGGCAGGTCTTTTTGTCTTCAAAATATAGGCAGTTTTGAAAGAAGCTAAATCTGTTGATTGTCATTATTCTAAATATCTCAACACCATATATGTCACTTCTGCATAAATCCTTTGGACTGACAATTAGAATGATAAAGTCTTGCTATGAAGGCTTTTAGTTCAGGTAGGGTGGCCTTGTGATAAATATATTCTTGAGTATTACTATCCATGCATATGGAATACCTTACTTGTGTTTTATTATTAGTGTATTTCAAAACATCTTTTAGCATATTGTCCCTTACAAAGAATTTCCAACATCGAATCTCAGTGTTGGCATTCCACCCACTAGGTTTCACCCCTGGCAAGAACCTAATACATTTTCTGACCTGATTCTAATGTTGGATTGTTCAGGTTTACACAGTCATTTTGATTGGTCAAATATTTATTTACATGACTACTTTTTTCTTTTCTTTTCTTTTCTTTTCTTTTCTTTTCTTTTCTTTTCTTTTCTTTTCGGTACCGGGGATTGAACTTGAGTCCTTCAACTTGCAAGGCAGCGGAACCACTGAGCTAAATCCCTGCCCCCCTACATCACTGTTTTCTTCATCTGAATCAAGGTCTTCATTATGTAGTTCTCTGTCATATCTTGCTCTGTCTTGCTGTCACAACTTTGGCTTATATTGGTAGCTGAATCACCTGATGACTCAATTTCAACCTCCTCCCAAAGTTGTAAAAGTGGATTTTCATGCAACATTATACTAAATTGGGCTAATTCTGCAAAATAAAACATTTAATAATACAAATTATAAATACACAAAAATATAACATGGTGCATAATGTGGGTAAAACTTACCTGTTGACACATTGACATATGCCTTGTTCATCATACCAAGGCGGTAAACACAAAGATTGCTTCCTGTATTCCCCCGGTGCAGCTACTGAGACACACATCTGGCTACAGTTTTGCTACAGGACATTTGCTTTAGAAAAGTATGGTAACGTGTCCATTACCCACCCATGATGCTTGTAATCATTTCCATGTGTTGTGTAGGTTCTGTGGTTTCTTTTGCCATTGCTTTCTAGTTTTACCATGCTATGATCTGTTAATATGCATGGGATAATTTTGATTCCTTTGCATTTACTTAAGCATGCTTTATTGGTTAGTATATGGTCTTTTGGAGAAAGTTCCATGTGCTGTTTAGGAAAATATATATTCTATTGTTGTTGAATGGAACACTCTAGATATTGTCTGTGTGAAGATTTAGTTCAACTCTGATATTTCTTTGTTGATTTTTTGACTAGTTCTTCTATTATTGATAGTGGGATTTTAAGATTTCCCCCACTGCCATTATTGTCTGAGTTACTTTTCTTGGTGCTGAGACAAAATATCTGACATTTAAAGTTAAAGGAGGAAAGATTTATTTTGGCTCACAGTTTGTAGAGTTTCAGTCCATATTCGGCTGGCTCCAAGACAACGTGGCATGGCAGAGGGACATCGCAGAGGAGAAGCAGTCCATGGTAGGGTAGTCAAAAAGCAGCAAGCCCCCCTTTCCCTTTTATCCTATATAGTCTACAAGCCTTTTGGGTGGTGCCACCCACACTTAGGGTGGGCTTTTCCATGATCCACATCTAAAACTATAATAAACCAATGAGTGCATGTCTTAATTACTTTTCTCTCCTTGCTGAGACAAATACTTGACACCCAAAGTTAAAGGGGAAAAAGCTTATTTAGCTTACAGTTCATAGAGGTTTCATTCCATAATTGGCTGGTTCCAAGGAAGGGTGGCATGTTTGTAGAGGAGAAAAAGGTAACAAAAGCAACACAGGACCTTATGAGCATCTTCCTGCCCCTTTTATCTTATTTAGACTATTTAGGGAAGGTAATACTCACACCCTTAAAACTAGTGCTCTCAGGCCTAACATTGCACCATGAGTCACTCTAGATTCAGCCACCCCTGAAATAGCCCCCCACCTAATTTTCATGAGGCTTTGCAGGGGACATCTAAACACAAGTCATAGCATCCCACCCTTAGCCACTCAAAGACTCATGCACATCCTTCTATGCAAAAGGCATTTAGTCCATCTCGAAAAGTTGCCAACATCCTAACATTTTCAGCATTGCTGAAAAGTCCAAGTCCAAAGTCTCCTCTGATATTTAAGGAAAACTTAGCTGCAATAGCCCCTGTACAGATGAAAGTTGGACACTTCCAGCATTCAATAGCATAAGATAAACACTACCATTGCAAAAGGTACAAATAGGGGGATACAAAGGAATGGGAACAAAGCAAGTCCAAGATCCAGCAGAGCAAACATTAAATCCCAGTTTTGATTCCAGCATCCCTGGCAACCTGTAGCAAGTTGTGAACTACAAAGGGCTTGGGTGGCTCCGTCCCTATGACATTGCAGATGATTGTAGCTCCCATAGCTTCTCCCTTGAGCCAGTTCTGCTGCTTCCTTGTAGCTTTCCTCAAATGATCCACATTCCTGGCTTCTCAAAACTT
Organism: Fukomys damarensis; assembly: GCF_012274545.1. NCBI lineage: Eukaryota > Metazoa > Chordata > Mammalia > Rodentia > Bathyergidae > Fukomys > Fukomys damarensis. The sequence goes on from NW_022900951.1 coordinate 78,647,404, forward strand.
CTGGAGTCTCCACTGTACCCTTGACTTCACACTCACAGCTTCACTCACTGCTCTCTCAGGGCACACATCCTGGCCTCCCAGGCCTCCATCTGAAGTCTGGGTGGAGCTTTCCTGACCCCACAACTCTTCCATTCTGGATGTGCCTAAAACCAGCACCACATGGATGACATCAAGTTCTGCTGCCAGCTGTAGCTACAACCTTCCCTCATAGGACTGCTTTCATTGTGTTCCGTAGATTCTATTATCATTTGATTTTAGAAACTAATTTTCACCTTGATTTCTCTTGATCCATTGATTGAAAATATATTGTTTAATCCCCCTGTGCTTGCATAATTTCTATTATTTTTGTGCCATTGAGTTCTGGTTTCTTTGCACTGTGATCTGATAATATGAATGGGATATTTTAGATTCTCTTGGGTTTTTTAACCAAGTTTTATGAGCTAGCATGTGGTCTATTCAAGAAAGTTCCATGTACTACTGAGAATATTTATTGTTTTTGTTGTGTAAAGCACTGTAGGTATCTATTAAGTCCATTTGTTTGTGTAGTTCACTTCAGATATTTGTCAATTTTATGTCTAGTTGATCTTTTTTTGATAGTAGGGCAGAGACATTCCCCATTATAATTGTGTCAATGTTTCTGTAATATTTTGTGTCCACTAGTGTTTGTTTCATGAAGTTGGGTCTGCTAGTATTTAGTGCATTTATGTTTATATCTGTTATCTCCTCCTGTTGAATTATTCTCTGAACCATTGTGTGATGACCTTCTTTGCTTCTTCTGATCAGTTTTGGCTTGAAGTCTTTGAGAATACGATAGCTTCTCCTGTTGGTTTTCAAGTTCCACTTGAAATGGTATGTTTTCTTAATCTCATGATTTTAGTTTATGAATTTCATTTGGGGGTAAATATGTCTTTTTATATAGCATACCATTTGATTTTTTTTTAATCCAGTCCAGCAATCTTTGATTTTTAATTGAAGAGTTGAGTCCATTCACATTAAGAGTTATTACTAAAAAAAAGAGTTATTACTGAAAGGTATTGATTTATTCCTATCATTGAATTATTTTTCTTCTGCTGATTCCTTTTTGTCCCTTTCTGCTTAACTGCTCCCCCTACATCACATATTCACTGGACTTTTTGGTATCATTGGCTTCATTGTCTCTTTAAAGGGTATTATTCAGAATATTTTGAAGTAGTGGCTTGTGTCCATAAATTTCTTAAGGTGTGCTGTGTCATGGACCAACCTTATTTTTCCCTGAAATAAAAAAGTAATTGTGGAGGGTTAGGTTGGAAGTGGTTTTCTTTTAATATTTGAAGTACTTTACTAGAACCTCTCCTCGTCTTTAACTTTTGTGTTGAGAGCTGGGAGTGATGATGCATGCCTGTAATCCCAACATTTGGGATGCTGAGGCAAGAGGATCACTTTGAGTTCAAGGCCAGCCTGGGATACATAGTGGCTTTATGGTCAGGCTAAAGTATGCAGCGAGATCCTGTCTCAAAAATCTAAATCAGAATAAAAATAAAAGGTTTTGTGGTGATAAGGGTGCTTCAGTCTAATTGGTTTACCTTTATACGTGATTTGTTGCTTCTCTCTGACAGCTTTTAAGATTCTGTACTTACGTTGAATTTCTGGGATTTTGACTATGATATGTTGTGGAGGAATTCTTTTCTTATGAAAAGGTCTTTATTGTGCTCTTATTGTTTGTTTGCTACATGTAGTGTTCCACTCTGGGACTTACATCCTCTTAGGATATTGACAGTATTAGTCCACTGGTTCCTTGCTTCCATTGTTATTGAGTTGGTGTAAGTATAATCTGTCTTTTCATATCTTCTCTCTGGCTACTTGGCTTTCTTTGTTGTTGTTTGTTATGTTTTTATTTTGTTTGGGGGAGTTTTTTTGTACTGGAAATTAAACTCGGGGCTTTTGCACTGAGCTATATCCTCAGCCTTTTTTCTTTATTTTGAGACCAGTCTTGCTATCTTGCTGAATTTCCCATTCTGGGCTCAAACTTGAGATTCTCCTCCCCAACCTGCCAGAGTGTGGGGACAATAGACATATGCTATTATGCCTGCTTTCTAGCTGTTTAAAAGATTTTATTGAGATTGAATTCACATTGCATGTGGTTAACCTATTTAAAGTATAATATTTGCCATTTTTTATTTTAGTTACAGATAATTGCAACCACCAGCATAGTGAATTTTAGAACATTTTAATCAACTAAAAAAGAATCCCCATAACTTTTAGCTGTCATCTCCCCATCTTTCTGTTTCCCCCTATTCCTAAGCAATCTCCAGTCTGTTATTTCCTGTCTTTACAGATTTGCCTATTCTGAGAATTTCATATAGATAGGACTTGCTTGTTTTACTAAGTAAATGTTTCCAAGTATCTTACATGCTGTTGCACATACCAGTGTCTGTCTGTCTGTGTCTGTCTTCCTTCTTTCCTTCCTTCCTTTCTTCCTCTTTCTTTCCCTGTCTTTTTTATTTTTTAATTAATTTTAACTTTTTTTTTGCACTCCTGGGGCTTGAATCAAGCACCCTGTACAATTCTTTTTTTATTTTGAAACAGAGTCTCCCTAAGGCACTAAGTTACCCAGGCCTAGCTTGAACTTGGGATCCTCCTACTTCAGCCTTCCAGAGTTATGTGATTGCAGGTATATGCCACTGTGCCTATCATTTTATTTTTTAAATGTACATTTAATATAATGAAATTCACCATTTATTTACAGAGAGAAAATAATTTATAAGTATTAAACTATTACAAAAGCTATTACATAAAACCTTAGATGTAATGAAAATGGTGTTTTTAAATTAAATTTATTACAATAAAATATATATTGCCTCTTTTATTGGAAATAAGAAGAAAAAAGCTCTTGAAGGATACCATTGTATCTCTAAGCTTGGCTTAGATGCTTGAATTAGCTCAACCCAATTGGGCTATTCTCTTTTATCTGAACCCTATCTTTAGACTTAGTTCTGACTTCCTTACTCACAATAACTAGATCATTACAGTAGAATGCAAGAGATTATTTCAATTCTGTTGCACTTATTTAAGTATATCTTTTGGCTTAATATATCATCTATTTTGGAAAAAGTTCCATGGACTGCTGGGTAGAATATATTTTCTACATGGAACACTCTGTAGATACCTATTAAATCAATTTGTTCAATCATTTGGTTCAAGTCTGCTATTTCACTGTTGGCTTGTCTAGTTGACCTGTCTATTTGTGAGTGGGGTATTGAAGTCCCTCACTATGGTTTTGTAAGTATCTACCTGTCCTTTTAAGTCAAGTAATTTTTGTTTTATGTAATTGGGTATGCTTACATTTGGTGCATATATTTTTCTAATTGTTATCTCTTCCTTATGAATTTTTCCATTTACCAATATGTAGTGAACTATGTCTCTTCTGATAAGTTTTGGTTTGAAGTCAACTGTCTGAAGTTAGTAGGGCTACTCCTATTTGCTTTTTCACTTCAGCTGTATGGACTATCATTTTCATCCTTTCAGTTTTAATTTATGTGTTTATTGATAAGCAGCCTATGCCTTTTGTTGACAACTATTATAATTTTATATTTTTGAGCAAGTCTACCAATCTGTGTCTCTTGAGTGGGAAGTTAAAACTATTTACACTGAGTGTTATTACCAAAAGATATTTACTGAGTTCTGTCATATTGATATAGGAGAAATACAACTCCCAACCTGCTAGATGTCAAATGTGTTGAATTCATGGCCTCTGAAATCAAAGAATGAATTCCAAGGAAGAGCAGAGGTTAAGTAAGAGTAGAAAAGATTTATTGAGAGATAGCTCCTGAGAGACAAGAGGGGTCCCAAGTAAGTTGCCATCACAATCCTTTCTCAGGGGTAATTTATACAGCAGTGTTACAATGTGGGTCAAACTAATCAACCAATAAGATTACAAGTATAGGCACTAGGTAATAATGATCCAATGGGGAAGTGGAGCACATAGCCAGGTATATGTTTGGTATCATTAACTTCGGATTATCTATGATTTCTGAAACATTTTGAGAAAGGATGGGTCCAGGTGTTCTGGTCACCCACCCCAGTGTCTGATGCATATCTGGATTTAATGGGTTAGGTGCTAGTAATTGCAGTTCTGTTTATCCATTAAGGAACTATGCAAGATGAACCATTGTGACTTTATCTTGAGGCCTTGCCCTCTTCAGATGTGCCTCCACCACAGTTCTCATGCCATTAATTTTCACTGACTTCTTGAGAGCCCAGTCCCTGACAATATGTTAATTTATATTTAACTGAGCTGCCTGTAATATTCCCCCGCTCTGAAGAAGTATTCCTAACTGTGATTAGGGAAAAATGGGTGTAATTTCAGTCTAACTGCTACAAGCTGAGAAGGATTGGTGTAGGGAAGACCACAGTCATGATCCTTCTGCAGAGAGCTAATCTAATGGGCCTTGGATATAATTCATGTTGGACTTTAGCAGTTATAAACTCCCTTTAGAAGGTAGATCTAGTGGATCCCGGTAAAAGGAGTTTGGCACATTTGTCATTGGTTCCATCTGCATGATCGCTTGGAGTTTGGCAGTCTCTAGATGAGAATAAACAAATTTTTCCAAGAGATCAAAGCATGTACAATCAAAGCATGAGCACTAGAATGGAAAGGCAGGTTGGGGAAAGAGCGACATCTAGACATCGCTCTTAAGGGACTGGAATAGTAACTGTAACCACCTCCTAGTCCTGTCTGTTGATGCAATTATATATAAGTCTGATATTTCTTTTAAGATTTTTTTCACCAAATCTGATTTATTTATATAAAGACAACATATTGCACTAATTAGTGCACAAGTCCTTCCAGTTTTCGCTGTAAGAAGATGGAGAGTTCAGTGGTTTTAAGAGATAATTTTAGCTAAGGAATGCAAAGATTCTTGCTGAGCTTTTATAGCTTTCACTGTAGTATTCTAGCCTTATTGAACCATAACAGTGGTCAGCTAAAGGTGTAGCTCAACACTGACAGCAGGGATCACTGATTAGTGCGCCTTTTCTATATCTAGCTTTTATTACTGGTATTATTTTTTATACAACTTTTGATTATACTTTTCTGCTGGGTGTTTAAGACCAAGTTAAAGTGAGACATGGGTTAAGCAGAGTTAACCTCTCACTATATCTTAAGGTCAGTTAAATCTTCTCAGGAAGATTTACTCACTTTAGGAATCATGTATAGAGTCTTTCTACTCCTCTGTCAGTCTCATCTGCCAGAATGGGTCATGGTCTTGCTTTACCATGTCGCTTCCTGTGACAGCATGGGAGACTTCTCCTTGATGACCCTACTTTTTAGCACAGTTTGCACTGGTTGGCTCCTGCTCTCTGGGGTCCAACAATCTTGCTGCTCAGGAGGTTGGGTAACTCACCAGAGTTGTAGAATCTTGTACAAAAGGTCCCCTCATGCCCTGGGCCCCTGTTGACCTTGGAGTGCCAGGGCCAAAATGTTGGCTTGCCTTTTAGCCCAGTTACCATTCTAGCTGTGGTCTACAAACCTCAGTTGTTGAAACACTTAAAAGAGAAGAATGGTTACATCAGTATTATAGTGGGAGTAGTAGGTTTAATTGCATGATCTTATCTAGTCAAGCACCTCAAAATATAAAGTATGACCAGAGAACTATTTTTTATTAATCATGTTTACCTTAGAAGTCAATTTTTGTGGAATGCTAACTGATAAAGTTTGACAGAGAGATTTGTGATTAAGGGCAACATATCATTTTAACATGATAATCATCATGATGATATTATCTCTAAAACATATTTAAATCTATTTTAGTACAAAATAATTTTTAGTCAGTTACCTTTATCTAATTAAAAAAGTTTCTAAAGAAACTTTTACCTAATTTGTTATCTTTTGACTATTCTGTTACCAGAGTGACATTGAAATAGAATGTACTTGTTTATAGATATATTTTACAGGTTGTTAATGCCTAATCTCTAATCATTAGAGTAACCTTGTCTGGACTTCATGGTGCTTAGATACCTCTAACTGTTATAACACAATTATATAACAACCACACAAGCATAAGCTTGAAAATATATCCGCATCATCTGGCTGGCTGTTTCATATTAGATTGGCATGCAGTCGCCACAGGGATTCACAGGGATGGGGGTTTAGCTCAGTGGCACTGCACCTGCTTTTGTAAGTGCAAGGTCCTGAGTTCAATCCTTGGCACTGGGGGAAAAAAAAGAAGCACCTCACAAATAGCTGGAACACAAGTAAGGGACAGCCAGACACTTGAGCCTAAAAAGTTCATCACCATAAATAACATTAGGTGGAAATCACCAGTGTAATAATGTTTTTAGTTTGCTTCTTTGAAGGTCTGTATACTTGGGAAACAAAAATATGCCATTTAATATATCATGAGGTTAGCAAAATTGGTATAACAGCTGTACATATTTATTTGCTACTCTTAAGACAAATTTTAGACTCATTTAACAGGTTTTATAATGTGCAACTATACTGACAAAAATTAAGGACATCTTTACAGCTCTGATAAATTTAGGAAACAGTGTTAATGACCTCAAATAGACTTATTACCTAATATACACTTGTATCTCATTTATACAACAGCAAAAATGCTTGTGTTTTCAAAGCCAATAGATGTAAATCAAGTTTAAATATCAGACCCAAATTTAAAGAGATGTCAAATTTTGGTCATTTTATATGTTTAAGGTCTAAATATGATGTATAAAAGAGAGCACTTTTTAGCTACTTTGTATGTATTACACTTACAGTCTTAACTGTAAACTTATCTTTAAATCTTAGATTTACAACGTAGTTTGTTTTTAGATGTATACATACATATATGCAAATATATACTATGTCATAAACTAAGATAATAGTTGTTTCTTTAGCCAATCAGAAACTGATTATTGAAAACATTTTATAGGTTTACATTGAAATACTCTTTATCTCTTAAAATTCACTTTAAAAAGTTTAGCCAAAAGTCTAACAGGAGAGCAGAAGAAACTTATTTTAGTAAAATACAGAATCTTTGCTTTTAAATCTAGTTTTGTAAGTTTAACCAAGAGCATCTCAATATGTTAAGAAAACGTTCTTTTAGACAGAAAGCTTAACCTTTCAATTATAGCCAACTTAAGTATATCTTAACAATTGCTTTAGATGACTCATGAAAACCAAATCATAACATTTAAGCACTATAAGCTATGCACATTATCTTTAACCAAAGAAAAAAATATTTAAGTTATTGTACGCAAACAATAATAGGCATTGCATTTATAAAGCCAATCTGTTAATATTTTCTCAATTAGCTAACAAGCTGGATGGAAATATGTTACCAACTTTAAAGACATCTTTATTTTTATTTTAACTCTCTGTTAACCCTGTGACCAAAGGTATTGGAGCTATAAGTGCCTGTTTATCTATATACCAACCAAATAGAACATATACCTGAAAGTTGACACACAGAACATGTACAGCAACCCAATCACATATAACCTTTAGGCTAACAAACTATAAGGCTTTTATTTGTAAGTCCTGTGAAAGCCTTGAGAATAGCAGTTCTCATCTGTTAGAATTTTAAATAAGTTTGGCTATCTTGAAAACCTATTCAAATGGTTTTCCATGGAAATCTCAGAAAGAGCCAGAAAAACAAAAAGAAATTATTCAACTTGAAAACAAATTTTTTTAAACAGGTGCAGGTATTTCAACCAGTTATTAACACACAATAAACAGACAGAAGGACAATCATATAAACATATAAAGCAATTATTTTTAAATTGGAGTGCATTCTCAGATGTATTTGGCCAAGTTGAACTACAATAATCCTTTTACCACTTTTAGGTTTGTAACTATAGACTAGTCAGATTTTTTTAAGGTCATCAGTTAACAGAGATCTCTTATAATAAGAATCAGAAGGAAAAACCCCTTGTACACCTTTGAAAACCAAGACTGCTTTTAAGACAGGTCCTTTGCTAATGGTTTATCTTATTGAAATAGCCAGCTATATAGGTTTCTCATTGCTGCTTTGATAGCCCTAGCTGATAGCCAAAACTGCTGTTTTGATAGCCACATGTAATTGTTCCCTCTGAAGGAACAAACTGTTAAAGGTAATTTTAACTATTTTTATTTTTAGGGAACACTCATACTTTTCTTGATTAATAATTGACAATTTAAAATAATTAAAAGGCTTAGTTTTTTTTTCAGCTTTAATTGAGTTTATTGGTATATTTTAGGGATACAATACAGTTACATTCATTACTGGGATCTTGTACCTTCACATGACAGGTCTTGGTTCTCATTTTTTCCCCTTGTCCCTTCTCTCCCTTCACCCCCTCCTCCCCTCCCCATTTACAAACACTTTATTTCCATTTTTTCATTTTCTCATATTTTTTTCTTTTCCCTTATTGCCTTTCCCCTACCCTTCCCACTTTCTCTACACCTTTAGCCCTTTTCTTCCCATTTCACATTGTTAATTATCCCATTAGGATCTTGTGTACTATTATAGTTTTTCACACCAGAGAAACTATTCGGTATTTACACATGTGTGACTTACTTATTTCACTTAGGAGTAGATCCTCAATATTTATCCATTTTCCTATGAATGACTAATTTCTCATTCTTTATGGCTGAGTAGTATTCCATTTTATAGAAAAACCACATCTTCTTTATCCAGTTTCCAACAGATGGGCACATGGGCTGTTTCCAAGTTTTAGCTATTACAAACTCTGCCACTATAAACATGGGTGTGCATACATCACTGTTATATGATTCTTTTAATTCTTTTGGAAAGATACCCAGCAGAGGGATGGCTGGGTCAAATGGAACCTCTGTCCCAGCTCCTTGATATATCTCCATATTGATTTCCATAGTGGTTGCACCTGGCTGCTATCAAGAAATCATACAATTGCAAATGTTGGCAGGGTTGTGGGGAGAAAGGAACCCTTCTCCATTGTTGGCGGGAGTGCAGACTGCACAGAAAACTTCGGTGGAGGCTCTGTGTGGGGATTGCATCACCACGGGCCTCTCTGGGCAAGCAAGATTCCCCGTCTCATCTGCTTGAGATGAAGGTGTGTGTTCCTCATCTAAGATGATTTACTGTCTTCAGCTAGGAAGTAGAGAAAAGCTGAGACAGATTGTGACTAAAACGTTTTCAGGGTTTCTCTCCTTGATATTTAGCAGAAATACGCCTCTGAAAAGAGGAAAGTAAAAAGTGATTGGAAAGGTGATCCATGAAAAGTTTTCTTTTCATACACTTTGCAGTAGTGAGATAGTCCACTCAAGAGTCGTCACCCTCATTCTTGGAAGACAAGAGCAAGGAATCTCAAGAGTTACTACTGTCTCCTCACCAGCATAGGATCAAACTAGAAAGGAAACTGAGGTAGGGCAGGCTTGACAGGCATGGAGGGGTGATCAGGCCAGACAGTCCCAGAGGAGCCTATCCTTGCAGCTGTAAGAACAGCAGCCACCACTAATCATCTTTATTTGGCTAAGGAAGTCCCATTTTTCATATTGAGGCATAATTTTCCCCAGATAGGCTAGATTGCATCTGAAATCCACCCTGGCGATCTTTACATGGCATTTTCCAATTTCACAGCATAGTTAAAATTTCCATGGAAAACAATGTCCACTAGGGGGAGCGCCAACATTACTTTTCCCTAGCATTGTTGTCTACTATAAGGCAACAAACTATCTTGTAATCAAGTGAAAAAAAGAATACAAGCAACTTCAGCAACTAGTAATTCTAAATGCAGCATAAACAAAATAGAAACACAAGGCCCTTCCTACAGAAATAAAATGTCCCATCAATGAAATCTTAAGTATGAAGACATAATTTCACCCACTCTCAATTAAATCTATAATCATTTTAACAACAAAAAAGACAAGCCATAAGCAACTGACAAACAAGAGATAGCAATTCTTGATCACCTAAATGAGAAACAATTTAGAATACAGTAAAAATATTTAGGGGTGCCATGAAACAAAAGCAAACTCTTAATCGAAAAGATCTTGCTGGGGCATCCAAAATGATACAGGAGAAATATAACTCCCAACCTGCTAGATGTTAAATACACAGTTCATGTCCCCTGCAACCAAAACATGAATTCTAAGGAAGAGTAGAGGTTAATAGCAGGAAAGATTTATTGAGAGAAAGCTCCTGAGAGACAGCAGGGGTCCATTGAGAGCCTTTCTCAGGAGTAATTTATACAGCAGTGTTACAATGTGGGGACAAAGTGGGTCAAACTGTAATCAACCAGTAAGGTCACAAGTATAGCCACTTAGCTAATAGTGAGGCGCATAGAAAGGGCATATGTTTGGCATCATCAACCGTGACTTATCTATTACTTCTAAAACAGCAACATTTTGGGAAGGGATAGGTCCAGGTGTTCTGGTCACCCACCCCAGTGTCTGATACATATCTGGACTTAATGGACTAGGTGGTCCTAATCACAATTCTGCTTATCCATTAGGGAAATATGCAAGCCCTTGCCTTCTTCAGATGTACCTCCAGCCACAATTCTTATGTCTTTAATTTGCACTGACTTCCTTGAGAGCCCAATCCCTGTCAGACTGTGTATTAATTTATATCTTTTTTTTTTTTTTTTGGTACCGGGCCCGAACTCGCATCCTTGCACTTGCAACGCAGGCAGCAGAACCATGAGCTAAATCCTCTGCCCAATTTATACCTAATTCAGCTGCCTATAATAATATTATTTTACTGATTCTGATTCCTTCCTGGGTATGGTGGTGCAATCCTGTAATTCCAGCGCTCAGGGCTGAAGCAGCAGGATTGCTGTGAGTTCCAGGCCAATCTGGGCTACGTAGTGAGTGTGAGGCCAGGCTAAAATACATAGACCCTGTCTAAAAATGACAACAACAAAATGTAATGCTGATTTCCTTCCTTTTTCTTTCCTTTTGTTTAACCACTCTTCCAGTTAGATTTTTTTCTTTGATATCTTTGGTGATATTGGCTTCATTGACTCTGCCTAGGACTCTTTTGAGTACTTACTTCGATACTGGCGTGGTAGGCATAGATTTCTCTAGATATTCTTTATTGTGAAAAGTCTTTATTTTTCCATCAATTTTGAAAGATAATTTTGCAGGCTGTAATCTGGACTCATTTGTAATTGGGAAGTAAGCCTTTCTGTAAGGAGCTGAAAAGAACTCTTTAGCTGGTACCCTGTTGGACTCTCGTTTTCTTGAGCTTGAAAACCCTCACTTTAAGCTCCTATAGTTTGTGTTCAGAAATTTGCTGTTATTCTGATAGGATTGTCTTCATAAGTTACTTGATGTTTTTCTCTTAACAGCTTTTAATATTCTGTCTTTGTGCAGAATTTCTGGATTTTGACTATGATGTGTCATGAAGAGGGCTCTTTTCTGGTCATGTCTATTTGGGGTTCTAAATGTCTCGTTTACTTGCATTCATTTCATTCCTTAGATTTGAAAATTTTCAGCTGATTTCAGTGAATAAATTTTTTATTACCCTCGTGTCATCTAATGTTTCCTTAACTCCATAATTCTTGTGTGTGTGTGTGTGTGTGTGTGTGTGTGTGTGTGTGTGTGTTGAGCCATCTAAATACTGTTAGACCCAAATTTTGTGGTTTCTTGTTGCTTTTAGGGTATCACTGAGTACATGATTAACCTTGTCTTCAAGTCCTGACAGTCTCTCCTCAAATGTGTCATAACTGCTGCCCATACTTTCAATTGAATTTTACATACCCAGGATTTCTGCTTCATTCCTTTTCATAATCTCTTAATTCTTTACTAAAGTTGTTGTTCATATTCCTGCATTGTCTTCCTTTAAGTCTTTCATTTGTGAGCCCTTGAGTTCTTTGGACTCTCCTCCTGCAGATCTGATAGAACCTCTCCACTTTCTTTCTGAATTGTTAGGTCATCACTGACTTTGTTGTTGTCATAAAATACTTGGAAAGCTTCTTAGACAGGAGGGCCCATGCTTCTTCATGTTGTCTTTATCTTCATTGATCAACTTGTTAATATTTTCAACTATCTGTTACTTCTTTGAGCTTGTAGAACATTTTGTTAATTGTTTCCTGAATTGATTTTGTTGGTCTTACCTTTGATGTCTTCAATTATTTTAGCTATTTATGTTTTCAACTATTTGCTCTTTGAGTTCTTTGGAAATTCCCCCATCTCCTTTCTTAGGAGCTTAGCTTTTAGGGAATTGAGTTTTTGGAGGTGTCTTATTGACTATTTTTCTCATTATTCATGTTTTTGTGTTGAATATTGTAAGTCAGTTTGGATAGAAAGCTCTGCCACTATAGTAGAAATCTCTTTAGTACGTAGATTTCTTGCTGTGATGTGTACTTGACTTTGGATAAATGTCATTATGCAGTTACCTACTCCAGTAGTTCAAAGAACTGGGTTCAGTCTCAAATCAGTGCCTTATGAAGAAAACAATTACTGATAATAACAAAAAACAGTCATATATCAGTACCTAACTTAAGACTTGCTCGAAACCTTTACAACTCTTTCAAATACACCTGGGAGGGAAGAGTAGTAATAATGGAGTATTGGCTGAGAATCAAGAAAGGAAAAAGAAAAGAATGGATGAAAATAGAATAAACTGTAATGAGCTAATATACAATAAAAACAAAAAAGGAAGAAATATGGAGAAAATATATTTTTATTTTATTGGGGGCTCAGTTCCTCTTGTTTTCCCTTTGGTGGACAGGCATGTTTGAATGGTATAAATAGTATATAATTGACTCTCCTTTACCTTTGACATCTCTCTTTTATATTATTTTATTTTATAGACATCTCACTTTGTTTTTATTTTGTTTATAAATCTGACCAAATTACAATACAAATGAATTTTGTGTTTAATCATATTTTGTAAAGAATGAGAAATTTTCTCCTTTTTTCTAACAGATCAGTAAACTGGGTTCTTCCAGGCAGGAACTGTGCCCTTGAAGGGGGAGAGGGGTAGGGATCAAACCCAGGGTCTTGTATATGCCAAACAAGTACTCTGCCACCAAACTACACCCTCAGCTGTGAGACTGTGCCTTTTATAACCCAAGTACTTAGTAACATAGTTCGTGGCACATATTATATTAACTTCATGAAAGCAGGACTTTTTGTCTATTTTATTCATTATTCAATAAACTCTTGTTTCACGAGTGAATAGGAACTACTTTTATGTGTCAAATCAATATACTTGAGTAGTTTTCACAATGTTGATTTGAAAATCTTTGTGGTTTAGTTTGGGGGCCTAATTTTCATTTTCTTTTTTCCTATTTTTTAGGAAAAATATTTACCAAAGTATACTATACAGGCAGAAAATTTCATTTATCAAAACTGATAATTTTCACTAACTGAATACATTCGTGTAATTCTCACACAGATAAATGGGGAGACAAAGCTCTAACTTTTAAAAGTAATTCTTCATGAAAGTTATTTTAATATACTTTGATTAGAGTCTGACTTCATAGTGAACCATGTGGCAGTTAAATATTTGCCAGGAAGATAACTAAAAATATTGAATGCATATGAATTTTTCCTTTCTAGACACAATTAAAGGAGTTGAGATTTGGTATAATGCTAGAGCCTCGTGATTATATGAAACTGATTTCATACTCAACAGGATGAATAGTGTTGATAGTAGTTTATATCTGAGAGGTGTGAGGTAATGAATTTTTACTGAAATCTAAGTTTATGCTTCTTAAAAGGTTGTCTAGAGTCTTTCTGAATCCATTTCTAAGCACGCAAAAGGCAATATGAAATGTTACACTTTAAAGTCTAGAGTCATAATTACCAAAATATTTAAAATTTTAAAATTTTTATTAGTACATGTTTATAGTGCATAATGATTACATTCATCACGGGGAGTGGGTACATGTATTTAACACAGCTTAATTACTTTTACTTACCCTACCCCTCTCCTCAGTCCTCCCTAACTCCTTCTCATGGTCCCCTTCACATTTGAAAAAGACCTATCTCCTGTTTCCTATTATCTATCTTTTATTTTGCTATTTAAGTTATTTATACTTTGGGTTTCTCATATAAGAGAAGTTATGCAATATTTAAGCTTGTGTGCCTGATTTGTTTCACTGAACATTACGGTCTCAAGGCGCATCTATTTTCCCACAAATGACTCAAATTTATCTTTTATAGCAGAGTAGTACTCTATTGTGTATAAATATCCTATTTTCTTTATCTATTCACCTGCTGATGGACATTTAGGCTGCCTCTGAGATACAGCCATTATAAATTGTGCTCCTAAAAATATGGCTATGCATATATCACTGTAATATGATGCTTTAATTCTTTCAGGAAGATACCTAGAAGGGGTATAGCTGGGTCCAGTAGAATTTCTAGTTTTAGTTTTTTGAAGAGTCTCCATACTAATTTCCATAGTGGCTGTACTAGTTTACATTCTCACCCACAATGGAGAAGGGAGCCTTTTCCCCTACAGCCTCACCAAATTTATTTTTTGATTTCTTGGTGATAGTCATTCTTTCTGGGTTAAGATGGAATCTCCGTGTTTTAATTTGCCTGAGACTTTGAGCATTTTTCGTGTATTTATTGGCCAGTTGTTTTTCTTCTGAAAAGTGTCATTTTATTTCAGTTGCTCATTTTTTTTGATTGGGTCTTTTATTTTGGGGGTTTGGATATTTTTAATTCTTTATATATTCTAGATATTTATTAGTCTTCTGTCCGAGAGGAGTATCTGGCAAACATCATTTTTTCCACTTCTGTAGTATGTTTCTTCATTCTGTTGGTTTTTTCTGTTACTGTGCAATGGCAGCTTTTTGACTTGAAATGATCCCATTTGTTGATTTTTGTTTATTTGTTTTGGTTTGGTTTTTGAAACAGGGTCTCACTATGTAGTTCAGGCTGGCCTTGAACTCAACTATGTAGCCTAGGCTTGTCCTGAATTCTCAACAATCCTCCTGCCTCAGCGTCCTGAATTCTGAGATTACAAGGTTGTGCCATTATTCCAGGCTCCGTTTGTTAATTCTTTTTTTTGTACCGGGGATAGAAATCAGGACCTTGCACTTGTGAGGGAGGTGGCAGCACCACTCTGCTAAATCCCTGGCCCTCATTTGTTAATTCTTGATGTTATTCCTTGTGTATTTGTGTTCAGAAAGTCCTAACCTGTGCCTATGCTTTCAAGAGTTTAACTATTTTATCTTATAACAGATTGTTTCTGTTAATATCTAGGTCTTTGGAGCATGTTAATTTTCTTTTAGTACTTGGCGATAGATATGGGTCTATATTCAGTCTTCTTCATATGAATAGCCAGTTTTCCCAGAACCATTTATTAACGAGGCTATCTTTGCTCAAGCAAAAGGATTTGGCCCCTTTGTCAAAGATAATGTAATTGAGTATGCCTGGAGTTGTTTCTGCATCTTCTGTTCTGTTCCATTGATCCACAAGTCTGTTTTTGTTTTTGCCAGTGCCACAATGTTTTTATCACTGTAGCTGTGTAATGTACTTGAAGTTTAGGATCATGCTTGCCCCTGCCTTACCCTTGTCCAGAATTGCTTTTACCATTCTGGGTCTCTTGTGGTTCCATATGAATTTTATGATTGCTTTTTCTGGTTCTGTGAGGAATGCTGTTGGTATTTTTACTGAGATTGCATTAAATCTATATATTAGTTTTGGATGTATGGCCATTTTGACACTATTGTTTCTGCCTATTCAAGAACGGGATATTTTTCTAATTTCTGATGTCTTCAATCTCCTTTGTCAGAGTACTATATATAGTTTTTCTTATAGAGGTCTTTCACTCCCTTTGTTAGGTTAATTTCTAAGTATTTGTTTTTGAAGCTATTGTCAAAGGTATTCTTTTTCTAATTTCTTTCTCTGAGAGTTTAGGAGTGGTGGATAGGAACACTTGGTTTTTGTGTGTTGAATTTTTTAGGGAGGCAGAGATACGATTTATTGATGTACTTGTTAGCGGGCAGGGGCTGCACAGTAGAAGCTTCAGGAGTGCATGGCCCGTCCCTTGTCCAGGTGGACTGCAATTCGGGATGTGTTTCACCCTGCAGCCATCAGGGATTAGGTGCTTGGCTACCATGTCTTCAGATTCATGTCCATTGAACTTGATGTATCCCCACTTCTTGGAGCTGTGGATCTTTGTGCTCGAACTCATCTGTGTGTTGATTTTGTATTCTGTTATCTTCCAATTTTTTTAGTAGTTTTAGGAGTCTTTTCCTGGAGCTTTTTGGATCATCTATGTAAAAAATCATGTCATATGCAAATAAGGAACATTTCACTTCTCCCTTTCCTATATGTATTCTTTCTATTTCTTTCTCTTGCCTGCTTGTTCTCCCTGATGTTTCAAGTAGTGTATTAAAACAGGAGTAGTGAAAGTGGACATCCCCAGAATTCAAATTTGTTCCAAGAAAATCTTTGTGTTTTTTTTTTCTTTCTCAATTTCCTTTAAATAATGTACTTTTTCACCTTATGTCATCTATTGCAAGTGTTGGCAATTTTTTTCTTAAACGGCTATATAGTAAATATTTTAGGGTTGAGGGCCCTACTGTTTCTATCCCAAGTCCTCAGGTGTGCTCGACTAGAGCAAAAGCAGCTGTAGGCAATATCTAAATAAACATGTGATCTGTAATCCAATAAAACTTTATTTACAAAAACAAACCATAGAGTGAACCTTGATATAGAAGACTTCAATAGATGAACATTCAAAATGAAATATTGAAGAACTGGTCATTCTATGATTTGTTTTTTTTTTAATTTTATTGATACTTTTTTTTCTTTTTTTCTCATTGAGTTTATTGGTACATTTTAGGTATACAGTACAGTTACATCCATCATTGAGATCTTGTACCTTTACATGACAGGTCTTGGTTCTCATTTTTTAGCCATACCCCTGCCCTCCCTTCACCCCCTCCTCCCTTTCCTATTTACAAAAACTTTTATTTCCATTTTTTCATTTTCTCATTTTTTCTTTTCCCTTATTTCCCCTCCCCTCCCCTTCCCACTTCTCCCATACCTTTAGCCCTTTTCTTCCTATTTCATGTTTTTGATGTACATAATGATTACATTCATCATAGGAGATTTATACCTGTGCATAATATATCTTGACTCTTTTTTTTCCCCATTCCTCTCCCCTCACTTCAACCCTTCTTCCCCTCCTTATTTACAAAAGCTTTGTTTCCATTTTTCTTATTTTTATTTTCCTTCCCTTTTCTCTCCCTCTCCTTGTTCCCTTTCCCATTTGAACATTTTCCTCCAGCTTCCCAATATCTATCATCCATTTTGATCCTTATTAACCCTTTGTTTCTCACAGAAGAGAAACAGTATAATTTTTAAACGTGTGTCCAAGTTATTTCACTTAAAAGTATGGTCTCAAGATGCATCTATTTACCTAAAAATGTCTCAAGTTTATCCTTTATGGCCAAGTAGTACTCTATTGTATATTTTTAAAAATCATATTTTCCTTATCCATTCATCCATTGATAGACATCTGGGCTGTTTCCAAGATGCAGCTATTGCAAACTGTGTTGCTATAAACATGGGTGTGCCAATATCACTATGGTATGATGCTTTCAGGACAATACCAGGATAGATACTGAGAAGGGGAATAGCCAGGTCAAATAGAAGAACTATTACACAGATTCAGTATAGTCCCAATCAAAATATCAATAATGTACCTCATAGAACTAGAGAAAACAGTCCTAAAATTTACTGGAAACCAGAGGAGACATAGAATACCAAAAACAATTCTTGGCAACAAAGGTGAGGCAGGAAGCATCACAATCCCTGACTTTGAAATTATACTACAAAGCTACCATGATAAAAACAGAATGGTACTGGCAAAAAAATCAGACCCAAGGGTCAGTGAAACATAATAGATTCAGAAAGAACTCCAAACACACTCCAACCACCTTATCTTTGCCGAAGGGGCCAAATACCTTCAATGGAAGGAACAGAGCCTCTTTAATAAATGTTGCTGGAAAAACTGGCTTTCTGTATGACAAAGACTAAAACTAGACCCATGTCTCTCACCATCCACTAAACTAAAGTCAAAAGTGATCAGGGATCTAAATATTAAAACAGAAACACTGCATCTGCTGGAAGATAGACTAGGTAGAATTCTTGAGTACATAGGTGTAGACAAAGACTTCAGGAACAAAACCCTGACTATATGGGAAATCCTACAAAGAATCAACAACTGGGGTCTGCGGATTTAGCTCAGTGGCACTACGCCTGCCTCACAAGCACAAGGTCATGAGTTACATCCTTGCCCCCCCCAAAAAAAAGAATCAACAACTGGGATCTCATTAAAAAGTTTTTGCACAGCAAAAATCACCAACAGAGTGAAGAGACAACACAAGGTGATAAAAATTTTAGACAGTTGCTCCTCAGACAAAGGACTAATATCTAGAACGTATGAAGAACTGAAAAAAATCAGGCCCTCCCAAATTTAAAGACCTCATGCAAAAATGATCATCTGAAAATGAATAGACACTTCTCAGATACAGAAGTACAAACAGCAAATAAATATATGAAAAAATGTTCAGCATCACTGGTCATTCAAGGAATGCAAATTAAAACAACACTGAGGTTCCATCTTACTCTAGAAAGAATGGCTACCATCAAGAAATCAACCAACAACAAATACTGGCGATGCTGTGGTGCAAAAGGTACCCTTCTCCACTGTTGGTAGGAGTATAAATTGGTAAACCACTATGGAAATTCCTCCAAAAAATCATTCTGTGATTTAAATAACAAGTTTATCAAGTAGGTATTATTTGCCAAATTTAGGATTGTGCTTTTAGTTAAGTGATGATGTATGTGGATTGGGGTTATGCATTTGCTCAGTGTGTACAAGGTCCTGGGTTTGATCCTTATCCCACACACAAAAAAATTGTGGGGTCTTTACTCACTGAAATATGAGACATCATTGACAATGATAATTTTGAAGACATGAAAAAATGCTTTTAAGTGAGAAAAATCCCAATAAATATTTTAAGTTTATACCTTAAAGAGGACAGTTCCATGCCTGGCTGCATGTGATAAGTTGAAGTTAAAATAGGCACACTAAAAATACTGTATAAAATTAGCTTCAAGCCATATTTGTGCGGTTTATATGAAACAAAAATAAATTTGATTTTACACTTCAGTCTCATTCCCAAGATATCTCATTTTATATATGCAAATATTCCAAAATCTAAAGGAAAAGCAGAACTCATAATCACTTCTGGTCTCAACAGTGTTTGATAAGGAATGTTAAAAAAGAGAAGCTTTATAAAACTATCTTGAAGCCTTTATACTTAGCATGAGATTGATATTAGAGAAGAATATATTACTGCTTTGTTCAAGATGTATTGTCATTTCTCTTTTAATATTTTAAATATTTTATAGTGCCCTTATGTCTGCCACTTGCTATATTTACTCACCAAAAAAGACAATGGTAAGTATTTTCATTCCAGTTATATTACATTCACTCTATGGAATTAACATTTGTTTTGTAGTTTATAAAGTTAACATAACTGTTGCTATTATTCATATGATAATACTCTGTGTAAATTGCTTTTTCATGCTTTTATTTAAGAGCATCTGCTTAATGGTTCAGATGAACAGGGTGTTTATTTTCTTGATGTGTTATAAGAAGAAACTATATGAAGTAATGCTGTTTAAATATAGCTCATTTCTTCTTTTTCTAAACCAAATGCATTGAACCTTTTTCTTTACCTTTTCTAGTCAAACCATTTCGTGTGAGAAAACTGCTTGATCTTCAGGCCAAAATGGTGAGTATTTAAAAGACCTAAAACTAGTCAGTATCACTATGTGTCAGAGACTGAGCTATGTTTGGTAATATAAAATCAAATGAGTCATTTATCTTCAAGGAACTTATTTTCTGGGAAAATGAGTCAAAAAAATAAAAAATCACAATCAGGTCTGGGGGTTGTGGTTCAGTGATACAGCACTTACTTGGTTGTTTATCCCCAGGACCAGAAAGATAAACACCACACACACACACACACACACGCACACGCACACGCACACGCACACACAAGCAAAATAGTCAGATTGGAGGTTAAGCAGGTATACTGATATATGAGAGAAAATTGGGATGAATAGGATTTAAGTAGGGAAAGAAGGGTATTCCTCCTGATGGAAGGAACAGCCTGAGCAAAGGCATATGGATGTCAGGCAACAAAACCCTATTTAAAGAACTAGGTTGTTTTGGCTAAAAAGTATTAGGAAGTGGCAAGAAATGACTTTGTAAGTTTATAGTTTTTGTGGATGCATCTAGGAAAATATTTTAAGACATTTTCTTATAGATACTTAAAATGTACTTTGAACATTATCTCTTGTCCTTATAGCTCTTCTGCATTGTTGTTTCCACTATACCTGCCAGGTAACAGAAATATGTGAAGTTTTAGATATAAAACAGTTGGAAGTAGTATCAGTGCCTAACTAAAGCCATTATGGCCTACCTAAAGGCAATCACATTGAATAAAAGACACACAGAACATATTTATGCTCCTCTATTTGAGGTTTCCTTTTAGTACATGTAGTTCAATGATTGTTATTGTTTTTATAGCCTCCTTTCTTGGTTCCTTCGATATGTTATCTTCTCTTTGTTCTCGGAGGATATTAGTTGTAATATTGTTGCATAAGTTGAATTGATTTCACATTATTACAAACTGAAAAGATGTATATTTTCCCATATTATCGCAAAACATCAATGGAAATAACATTTTCATTATAAGATCTTGATATGTAGTATTAACAGAAAGGTTATATATGGTTTCATCACTAACATTCTATATAGTATATTACTGAGTTTTTCATTACATGTTAACACCTATTTATAAAGATGCATTTATAATATTGTTTTGATTAGCTGAATTTTCGTGATTTTGGGCAAGTCCAACAATATTAGACCAAGGTTATATATGTTCATGTGTAGCCTAACCTACATAATAGTAATAGACTATGCAAGCAGTGTTTTGAATATTTGAAGTTCTGATATTTGACAGAGATTTGTATCTTGTCTATATCCATGCATATCTCTCAGTGCTCTATCTAGGAAACAGAAACATAGAAATTGCCTTTCTGATGGCAGGCATGAATGGTGAGAAGTGAAGCAGTGATGTTATTATACCTCGTATACTGGGCTGTCTTGGAAACAGTCTTTGTAACAAGAAGCTGGCATTGTGTTTCATCCTAGGGGTTAGTGAGGATGATTTGGGGGATTCTCCCTCTACTAGGCATGAGCTTGTTTGTATGCACTAAAATGATGATTGAATACTTGTGCTCATGAATAGGATTTTTTCATTGTAGAGTCTTGAAGTGTTGTTGGGCACCCTCCCTGATGACTCTGTCAGTTTTCTCAGATAATTTTCTCATCTCTGCCTATCAGGCTTCAAGCTCTCAAAAGAAAGAGAATCAATAGCATATGTGTATATATGTATATATGTTAATTATAAGGAATTTCCTCATACTGTTATCAAGGCCATTAAGTCCCAAATCCATAGGGCAGACTGAAAACTGAGGAAAGCTGATGTTTCAGTTTGAGTCCAAAATCAGTCTGCTGTTGAACCATGGAGAGCAGTTGTTGCATATAAAAACAGTCTGCTGGAGGTGTCTCTTCCACAGGCAGGCTGTTCTTTTTGTTTTGTTTAGATTTTCTGTTGATTGGATGAGACTTCCTACATTGTAGAAGCCAACTCAAAGTATATGTGGGTAATGTTAATCTCATCTAAAACACTTACGGAAATACCCAGAAAAATGTCTCACAAAATATCTGGGCACCCCATGGACCAGACATAATCAACACATAAAATTAATTAGTACAGGTAATACACCTTGCAACTGGCACTCTGGGACCTAAACATTAGAAAAGATCTTGATCTATTTGTGAAAGTTGGCTATTGAGGTCCCCCACTATGATTGTGTTGATGTTTATTTGATCTTGTGTGTTCACTAGTGTTTGTTTTATGAAGTTGGGTACACTGTATTTGGTACATATATATTTACAGTTTTTATATCTTCCTATTGAATTATTTCTTTAACCAGTATGTAGTGACCTACTTTGCCTCTTTTGATCAGTTTTAGTTTGAAGTCCACCTCATCTGAGAGTAAGAACAGCTTGCTTTTGGGTCCCTGATGCATGGAATATTGTTTTCCCTCTTTTGATTTTTTAAAATCTATTATGAATTTATTCTTGGATTAGATTAGATGTGTCTCATGGATGCAGCTAACCATTGGGTTTTATTTTTTGGTGCGCCCCACCACCACCAACACTCAGGACCTTGTGCTTGCAAGGCAGGTGGTGGAACCACTGAGCTAAATCCCCACCCCGGGTTTCATTTTTTTGATTCAGTCTGCCAATCAGTGTCTTTTAATTAGGAAGTTGAGACATATACATTGTGAGCTATCTCTGAACATTGCTGTCTTATTGCTATCATTGCACTATTTTCTTGTTTTGTTTTGTTTTGTTTTTTTTTAAGTCTGGTTTTTTGTTTTTTTTTTTTTTTTTTTACCGGGGATCGAACTCGGGTCCTTGCGCTTGCGAGGCAGGCCACTTGAACCGTTGAGCTAAATCCCCGGCCCATGTTTCGGTTTCTTGATTTTTCCTTTTTTGTTTAACTGCTTACCCTGCTTAAAGTATTCATTCCATCTGTCTTTTTTGCGTCCTTGACACCATTATCTCTGTCTAGGACATCCTTGAGAATATTTTGGAGTGCTAATTTGGTTGTCATGAATTTCTTAAGGTGTTCTTTGTTGTAGATTATCCTTATTTCTCCAGTTTTCAAAGAGTCTTACAAGGTATATTCTGGATTGAAAGTTGTTTTCCTTTGGGGCTTGAAACACTTCACTCCAACCTCTCCAGGCTATTAATGTTTAACTTTAAAAATCTGCTGTAATCCTCAAGGGTTTTCCTTTATAAGTGATTTGTTGCTTTTCTCTCATAGCTTTTAAGAGTCTGTCCTTGTATTGGACTTCTGG
This sequence comes from Fukomys damarensis, assembly GCF_012274545.1. NCBI lineage: Eukaryota > Metazoa > Chordata > Mammalia > Rodentia > Bathyergidae > Fukomys > Fukomys damarensis. The sequence continues at coordinate 78,670,325 of NW_022900951.1, forward strand.
GATTTTGCCTATGATGTTTCATGGTGAGCTACTTTTGTCCTTGTAATTATTTGGAGTTCTTGCTTATCTGCATGTTGCTTATCTGTCTTGCTTATCAGTATGTTGAGTTCTTTCTCCATACTTGGAACAATTTCTGCTATTATTTCTGAAAAGCGATTTTTTTTTTAATTCCATGAGTGCTAACCTCTAATTTTCTCTAACTCCATTTAGTCTTAGATTAGTCTTCTTAGTGTCATCTAGTAGCCGTTGGGTCAATTTCCTTACTATCTTGTTCTTTTTAAGGTTTTTCTGAATAGATCATGTTCTGCTTCTTACCTGTTCTGAAGTTCTGATGCTTTCTCCTTATGTTGGTCATTTCTGGTGTTCATATTTTCAGTAGAATTTTTTTATCTCTGGGATTTCTGTTTGGCACCTTTTCATGGATTCTCTTTCTTTGGAAATTTATCATTCATGTTCTAGGTGGTTTTGGTTAGCTCTTCTATTTTTGTTTGACTTTTATTTAGTCATATTGGTCAAGTTGTCTTTTAATTCCATTTATCTGTTTAGTTATGTTAATTTGCTTTCTCTTTTAACATTTTGTACAGCTCAGCTACTGTGTGTTTGATTTCCTCAACTGGTGCCCCTTGAATCTGCTTTGGGAGTCTTTACAGAAATTTTGTTGCCTTTATTTTATTTGTGCCGAATGTTGAGGACAAATAGAATGAAGAGACTTTAATTTGTTGGCATGAAGATCTGTTAAATTAGGTTCCGGTTTCCAGTGATGTGAATAGGCTTTGTCAAGAGGTGTTATCTACCACTTTAACCTGTTCAGTTCAGTTGAACTGGACCCAATCACATATAGACAGTGTCTGAACAATTCCCTTCATGCTTTAGTCATTCATAGTCATAGATTGCTGGCAGCCAAGCTCGTTTCTTCTCTGTGACATGCTTAACTTCCTGCCTAGGTGAGGGATGTCATTCTGTCTGGAACCACCTCCTAGCTTCAAGCTATGTTTTGGGGTGTGTCCAACTGTAGACATTTGTCTCTTTCCCCAGATTTAACCACCTTGATTAATTCAGGAAGAAGAGGTTGTGATATAGTTTGCCCAACACCTACTCTCCCACTTTTCCCCTAGCTGGAGGGCAAATCTTCCCATCTCCCTCTAGGGGCCTTCTGCCTATTTATCACCAGAAGGCCTCTGCCCCAGGCAACTCTTTCTGTTCCTTCATCATCAGGTGTATCTGTCCCTGGTTCCTGTCTCAAGAATTCTGCTTCTCAACACAGGTAATTTGGTGTATCCCAAGGCTTGGCAGATGGCCTCCTTTGCCTGCATGGGACAGTGAGCAAGACTCAGCTCTTTCCAGTGTTGGAGGAAATAGTAGGAAAGTGTCCGTTCTGGTCTGGCTTCACTGAGTCTCTCCCCTTCCGCAGTGTTTCCAGGGATGCCATCTGTGGCTCCCTGCCAGTGCACTTAGCATAACCCACAGTTTGTGGTGTCCAGCTCCTCTCTCCCCATGTCTAGGGGCTTTCCTTGCTGACACTGATTGATTGGTGGTGGATAAAATGCCAGAATATAGTGTTTGGTATTTGGGAGGATGTTGGGGGAAGGATTGCCTTTTTTGTGTGTTGCTGGCTCTCATTTTCTCTGGTTGCAGTCCGCAACTTCTTTGGAGACCTAACTCAGCATATATTTTCAACATAATACCTGTCATTTTGGTTTTGTTTTAATAAATTTAGTTTCAATTGCTAATGGATGACAAATACATGAAAAAATGTTCAATATCATTAGCTATCAGGGAAATGGAAATCAAAACTACAGTGAGGTGCCATCTTTCACTAGTTAGAATGACTATTATCAAAGAACACTAAAAATAACAAACTATCAAGAAGACTTGTAGAGAAGGAAACTATTTTATGCTGTTGGTGAGAATGTAAATTAGTATAGACATGATAGAGAATAATATGGAAGTACTTCAGAAAGCTAAGTGCAGAACTACTATATGATCCAGCTATCCCACTTATGGGTATACAGTATATCCAAAGGAAATGAAATCAGCATACTAAGGAGATAACTGCACACCCATGTTTATTGTGGCACCATAATATAAGTTAAGACATGAAATCAGCCTTGGTGCCTATCAGTGGATGAATGGATAAAGAATATATGGTATAATCACACAGTGGAATATTAAGCCACGAAACATAACATAATACTGTCATTTGCAGCACAATTGCTGAATCTAGAGAATATTGTGTTAAGTGAAGTAAGTCATATACAGAAAGACAACCACATACTTTCATGTATGGAAGTTAAAAAATATAAACTGAATACAGTATACTGAGTAATGAAAGTTGAGAAAGGTATGGCAAGGAGAGGATAAAGGGAGTTTTGCTTTGATTAATGCAAAGTGTATGTGTATATGGAAGTATACTAAACTCAATGTGCATAATATGTTAACAAAAATAATATATTTAAGAAGCTGTTATAAAATATGCATACAGTCATGTAATAGACAATATATACCACACAGCCCACATGCATAGTAGGGTATACCATTTAGCTTTGTATAAGCACATTCTATATAATGTTTACACAGTCAACTAACTGCATTTCTCATAACATCCCTGTCTTAAGCAACGTACCTGTACTGTATTTGTAAGCACTATTTTCTGCCTTACTTTGTATAGTATTAAAGTCAACAAAATTTTAACCTAATAAAACAATACTATTACTTTTTTGGAATTCATTTTAGCAATATGCTTCAGCGATACTAATGCATATCTAGAAATAACATTTCATTCTGAAGTTAGTATTTTCATTAAGTCTTGTTTAGTTATATCAAGCTGCTTGACTATTAAATATCTATTTTAAGATTCCTATTTGATTTTCTAGGATTTATGATTATCAGGTATCATATTAATATTTCCTCTGTTCTGTTTTCTTGGCTTCCCTTTGGGGCCTACCTTCTTGATATTTAAATCAAGGACAAGTGAACTTTGAGTCTTGAGTATGCTGCCAATGTGAATAGTGTGAATAGATGTTTAGTCTGTTTATTGTTACATTTTTCTTCTTGGTATTTGTTTCCTTGGCCACATAATCAAAAATGGAAAATTCTACTTTATTTCAGGGAATGCAACCTCATCTCCAGGCTTTGTTGTCACTGTACAAGTTCTTTGCTCCTACTTTGATTTCTGTATCTTTGCCTATAAGGAAAAAGGTAAGGGATTATGGAGAGATAGGTTATATTGAGATTGAAATATATTTGATAAAGTTAATTTACAGATTAATACTAAAATGTTTATAGCCTACTCTTTAAAGATGTAGAATTTTAACACTGGGGGAAGTGTTATTAGTGGTTGGCACTTTGTGTTAATTTTATTTAGTGCATTTATTAGGTTGCTAATTAAGAATTAGCTACAGTAAATTATTTATATGGGTGTAAATGATTTCATAATGAATATGTCTTCAAGTAATAAAGACTTTTCTAATTTATGTTGCTTCAATTTATGGGTACTTTCTTACACTTTATGCTCAAATTTATAGATCTACTTTAAGAATTCAAAGGATCTTTGGGATTCAGCTGTGCTTGCTGTGAGACTTAGAAACCATGGACATTTTTCTGAGCCTCTTAAACTGACTTTAGTTCCAGTTGATTTACATCCTCTAAAAAGAGTAAGTATCTTGAGCTGGGAATTTACCTCAGTGGTTCCACCGCCTGCCTCGCAACAGCAAGGATGTGAGTTTGATCCCCATACCAAAAAAAAAAAAAAAA
>NW_022900951.1:78674162-78713342 GCF_012274545.1 Fukomys damarensis
AAAAAAAAAAAAAAAAAGTAAGAAGTAAGTATCTAAACCCCCAAATGACTTGTGTGGCTTTCTTTTGTTAAATCCAAATAATAACCATTCAGATGTTGGTGAAGTCTTTAGATATTTGCGCATATTTTAATTTCCCAGGATTCTATGCAAACCATATTCATTGAAATGCCTTAACAATTATTTGTTTTTGTTGTTGTTGTTTGTTGTTTGCAGTGCTGGATATTGAACCCAGATCTTATGTTTCCTTGGCAAATGCTCCATCACTGAACTACATCCCTACTGTTTTTACATTTTATTTTGAAACAGAGTCTAACTAAGTTTCCCAGGCTGGCCTTGAATTTGTGGTCCTTCTCGCTCAACCTCCGAAGTTGCTGGGGTTACAGACATGTGTTACTGCTCCTCGCAACAACTGCTTTGGTATTTATAGTTTGTGGTCTGTGTAGCTCATTGATATATTGTCCTATTTCTTCTTTAGAAATGGAATTCTCACTCAGTTATACCAAAGCTAAATTCTGGTAGCTACACTAAAGGACATGGAAAAAAGGAGATGAGTCTTTCTGATCATCTCAGTTGCAATAGGTCACTTCCACTAGAACAGCTTCAGAGCTTCCCTCTACTCTTACAAAACATTCATTGCTTGGAGGTATGTGGCGGGAGCATGTGTTTATATGCATTTTCTTTATGAGTTTTACTTTTGTTATATATTTCCTATATGATAATTTCCTGTGTGCCACAACTCACTTCCACGTATACTTACTATTGACTGATTGATTCCATCTTTACAGCTGCCCTCTCAGATGGGCTCAGTGCTAAACAGCTCTCTGCTACTTCACTATATTAACTGTGTCAGAGATGAGTCCCTCTTACTGAGGCTCTACCACTGGTTGAGTCAAATATTACAAGAAGGTAAGAATTGACACTTAAAAACATTGGACAAATGTGAATGGAACGAGATAGTTTACAAATGGGTTCTTTTATGAGATTGCCAAATTCCAGACAAGAAGAGCCCTCTTGTGCCATAATTATTTATCTGTTGTTATATATTTATAGCATGAATGCTTCTGTTATAATTTTAAGGCAGTAAGAAAGGAGGGGTGTTATTAAAAAAGCACTGCTGAATGGCCACCCAAACTTACTGAATGGCTCTACTCTGATGCAAGGCCTCTTCTTTCTTCTACATCCAGAAACTTGCCATCTGCAAAAGTCATTGAGTTAATGCTAATCAAATTCAAGAAACTCATGTATAAGCCAGTATGTCAACTTATTATTTTATAATAGAAGTGACTTTGTCTTGACTAAAATGTTCATATTTGCCAGCTGGAATATCTCCTCTCTGTTATCAGAATATACGGGAGAAAATTTTGTCATTAGAAAATTTTTCATGTACAGAATTAAAGGAAAGGGCTGTGAGAAATTTTTCATCCATGCCATAGTAAAGGGTGATCATTTCATTCCTCCAAAGTGGTATATTTTTCTAGAGATAGTATTTCTGTTGACCAAATTGAGCATTTCCTTGTTGGATAAGCAACTTCTGACTCTTCAGGTGTTTTAAGTCAGTTTACGTCAGTTCCAGGCTAATTCTCCTTCTTCTGCACAGTTTTTTCTTCAGAGAGGATATGACGTACAATTCATTGTACTTCTATTTGCTAAATTCTTAGTACTTGTAGATGATGTCCTACTCACTCTATTTGAACTTTAGGGAAGTCTCAAGGTTTTCATTCATGCATTTATCACCTCTTAGATCACTATGTGAAATAAGATAATCACATTTGTTATATGTGAATTTTACTGGTTTTTTCTTTACTACAAACTTTCCTCTTACATTCCCATATTGTTGATGTATATCTCACTCTCACCTCCGTATCTCTGTTACAATTTACACTATGAGCTGGCTATTATGTATGAAACTTACAGATTTTTAAATTTACCATTTGTCACTTCAGAGTAGTAATAATTATATTTTGCACCGTTTTTATTGTACAACCAGATTTTTATATTTACTGTTTCTGCTGTAGAATGTATTTGGTATAAGATGAATGATTATGAACATGGAAAAAAATTTACCAACTTCCTGGACACCATCATCAGGGCAGAGTGCTTCTTACAAGTAAGATTCCATTTGCTTCCTACACACTCCACCACTTTTTACTAAAGTTTATTTAGATGTTTATCAAAAACCTTTTCATTAGTACCTGACATCTTTTTTAAACAGTATTTGCTCAATTTGAAACTCATTTTAAATGGAACTTAGTTGGAATAATTTTCATCTGTACATCATTGGATTTGAAGAAACAATATTTTGAATTATGTAGTTAAAAAGGAAAGACCTATAGTTTAGGAGAACAAATTGAAGATGTACTTGAATGCATTCAGCTAATTAAGTCATTAAAGTCAATCATATGAGGTCACTACTTGTGTTCTTAGTAGCCACAAACATTTTTTGAGTGTCAGATATGTTCCAGCAAATGGATTGTTTGACCTGGGTAACACTGAGTTGTACTTTAAGCTGTCATTTAGATATTAGCGGCATCAAGAATCCTCCATGCATCACCCCTGTTTGGGCTAGCTCATTATTCTGTGTGCTGCCATTGCTTCCTGTCCTTAGCCTTGTCAAGGAACTTTCAACATCCACTTTTTCCCACACATTATGAGCTCCCAGAAGGCAGAAAACATGTCTTAACTTTTCTTCATGTACAAATGCTTAACTTGGTACCTAGTATGAAAAAATGTTCAATTGATGTTTTGTTTATTTAATAGAGGTTTTGGTATAAAACCATTTAATTGGAAAACGATGGTAGTGAAGATAAGGCAGCATTCTGGTTTGACTTTTAGTTTTCCTGCTTAAAAGATTAAATGGTGTTCTTTGAGAAAAGGAATGCAGTCCTTTCTTGCTATTCAGTTGCTTTGAAACTAGTCAAATTTGGTTTTTAACACATTTTGGTGCAAAAATTTTGTCCTCCTACTCATAGTTTGTTTGGTACTCAACATGCAAGTAAGAACTTACTGATGTCCATTGCTTGTGACTCTATATTTTCCACCCAAAACATAAAAGTAGTGGCTTTATCTCCAGTGTGGAGGAGATTGTCCAGATAATTTTTGTCATGAAAAGAAAGTCTGAGATAGAATCTTGGTACATGCCAATATTTTAAGATGAAAGACATGAGGGAAAGTTCTGGGTCATTACTCTGGTGAAAGCATAAGCAACCTAAATTGGGCCTCTCCAGATGAAGTTTGGATTTGGTCTATGGCCTCTAATGAAATTCTGTCCCTTTTATATGATACTATACATGTTTCATATTATTGAATATTCAAGTTATTGTATGTACTCCAAAATGATAAATTTCATTTATCTTTAAAAATATTTCATTATTGGTCCGGGGATTTAGCTCAGTGGCTCCACCGCCTGCTTCACAAACGTAAGGACCTGAGTTTGAGCCCCAGTACCAAAATAAATACCATTATTTGGCTTTTTACCTTCTTTACCACTGATGATGTTCTATGATAGCTGAAATCTGTATTGATAAAAGTGGTGATGTATCTAAATACTAATTATTTCATCTTTTTCAATGAGAAAATCTGGCACGTAAAACAAGTTATATCAATAACAAAAATTATTCTTAGAGTAAAGCAGCTAATAGCACAAAACAAACTAATTGTCTAGAGACGAATCACGACTAAAGAGTTCCATGTAAGGTTTTACTGTTATCTTGTGTTTTAGGAGGGGTTTTATTCCTGTGAAGCTTTCCTGTATAAGAGCATTCCTCTCTGGGATGGCCTTTGTTGTCGGTCACAGTTCCTTCAGCTTGTGAGCTGGATTCCTTTTAGTAGCTTCTCTGGTATGTATCATTGAAAACCTGGAGTCATTTCATGTAGTGTAATATGAATTCAAAGCATTTTGAATAATTTTTATTTTTAATTCCTAGAGGTGAAGCCACTACTTTTTGACCATCTAGCACAGCTCTTCTTTACATCAACCATTTATTTCAAGGTAAAAATAAATAAAACCTGCCTTGCTTAGAATCAATAGGAAATACTTTTCTAGTGCAATAATATACAATTCTAAATTGATATTACTCTAGCAGTGGTTTTCTGATTCTTTTGGTCCTGGACTTTGACGTATTTTATTACTCAATTAAAAGTAATACATAGAATTTTCTGCTTTTAAGGTTTTGTCACATACAGTTTTCCTGAACTCTTTCCACTTTTAGCAAGTGATACAATGAATGAATATAACAAATGTGTACATGGTATGTCAAAATATACTGTAAATGTGTAAATTTTTTTAAATTTTTATTACAGAAAGAGACACATTGCCATTCCTCTTAAAATACTTCCCTTTGCTTTGAACATACTTAACCATCATTCTTACCACTTTCTTTCCTGTTTAAGTACCAAATGATTTTATTATAAGACTGATGGTATTTATTGATCAGTCGCTTTTCTAGCCTAAAAGTACTCCCCTTTGCTTTGAACACAGTTATCCTATCATTCTTGCCACTTTCTTTTTTTGAATATCAAATGACTTTATTATAAAGTTTATACCATTTATTGATCATTCACTTTTCTAAAAAATACAGACACAAGAATAGAACAATCATTGCTAATTCTCATTAGTCCTTGCAGGACAGAAAGGCTGCAAATGATTTTCTTTATACCTCATGTCTGAGCTTCCTCATTCACTCTAGGGCTCCATGTTTTGTCACCTCTGACAAAGGAGAGGAAACTGGCTAGAAGATTCATGTAAAAGAAAGTCACAACAACTTTAAGGTTACCTGATACTAATGGCTTGTACCTTCTAGTTTGTAACTCTGATACAGAATACCAAGTAAACACTGTCAAATATAGTACCTACTCCCAACTAACTCTATTGTTATTCTTTGAAGTTACCTTTGGAACTGATTATGTTCTTTCATTATAGCTTCTGTTTATCCCAGAGCTCAAACTCTTTAACCCATGTCCAGTCTCCTGGTTCAAATATAAAAGTTTGTTTCAGGACTACCCCAGGTTGTTCTATGGTTTATACCTCAGACCTTTGTAGTGTCTGCTATGTGCCACACCCTTCAAAAGGCTGGCCAATTGGTAGCACAATTGAGGGCGATCCTCTCCCTGCAAAACTTGCTCCCTATTAAGTCCTCCACTGTCTCAAAGTCAAAGTCTATAACTTACGATCAGTGGTGACTATGACCAACTGAAGTGGTACTCTGTGTAATAGGAATCCATTAATTGAATGGAGCTTTCAAAAGGCATCGGGCCCATTCTTAGGACGTTTCCTGGGATACAGCTGGAGAGTCCTGGCTTTTAGTCTCTGGAGAGGGCACCAGCAGAGCTTCTTTTTTCTGGGCTGCTACGACCTCATGAATTGCTTGTTCTTTGACTTGAAGATGTGGTTTAGTTTTGGATCCACCACCCTCCTACTTTCAGCATCCCAGACTGAACCACACTCTGCCTCAGACCATTTTGAAATTGGTTCCTGTTCATTATAGGATTCCATTCCTGCATGTCCAGATGTGTTAATAGAATTATCTATTTTGCTTCAGGTTTTAATTATATGGCTTGTTCCCATCAGCCAGAGTCCCAGCAGATGATGTCAAACAGGCCCTGGCTATTGAACTTCTCCATTAACAGAGCTTCATGCTGTATATCACTGGGAGGCAGCAAGGTTTGGTTGGTAGGGCCACAGCCCCCACCAGCCTTCTCCACCAAAGTCTGTCCTGCTCTTCCACTGCCCACCATACCATTCCCCTGCCTCTATCACCTACCATGCGTGTGCCCCAGGGCCAGGAGAGAAACGCAGTATTTCTTCTCTGGGACAGAGGGCCTGAATTACACTGAGGAGGCAAAGGGCCCCACAGAGGCAGCAGCAGAGGTGCTGGTAATGGCATTAGCAGTGGTGAAAGTGTTGCTGTGGTCTCCTGTAACTTTGTGAAGCAGTTCTGAAAGTCCTCTTTCATGAATGTCTTTAGTTGTGTTGTCATGGTTGCCTTAATGTCCTGAATCAATACCTTTCATTGGCCATTATGACTTTGGGGAAGACCGGAAATTGTACGATGCTAGATCTGGTGAATAAGGCCAATGATATAATGTCTTTATGAGCCTACCTTTCCATTGGATGGCACTGGGCAATAGCATTCATAGTATTTTTGATCATACCTTATAAGGACATTCACAAAAGAAGACTTCCAGAACTACTTCATGGACATTGCCATAACTGAAGTGTCAATAGCAGAACATGAGACAGAGAACACTAAGATCCTTAGTGAATATGGATGAGTTTCCAGGATATAGATAGCAGCAATTTGGGAAGATAAAAAGCAAAAGGAGCTGAAGTGTAGCTCACTGGTAGAGTTTCCTAGTATGTAGAAGGCCTTAGATTTGATTGACAGCACCTAAAAAACTGAATCAAAATTTTAAAAGTAAATGGTAGTGTATTTGGATAGTATGACCATCAAAGGAGAAAGGATTTTATACACAAGAGAGAAATAATTGTTTGAAAATAGACAGTTTGCATTATATTTAGAAAACCAAGGAACATTCAAATAAAGAAAATAACAAGGCAATGTAAAATGGAGGTCTGATCATAGTCTAATGAATTCAACTAAGCAGAAGTTTGGCTAATGAGGTTAGACTGTGAGTTTTGGCTCACACCGTATTTATAAACATTCTAAAATAGAAAATATGACATGTGGGGTTGATTAAATAGAAGGCCTATTTGATTTGTTTGTAGTATCTTTTTTAAAATTCATTAAGTTTATTGGTATATTTTACATATACAATATGATGAAATTCATCATTTGGAATTTGTACCTGTACTTGATATATCGTGGGCCTTATTTTTCCCCATTCCCCTGTCCTCCCTTCAACCTCTCCTCCCCTCCTTTTTTACAAAGACTTTGTTTCTTTTTTTTTCATTTTGTCATATTATTTTCCTTTCCCTTCTTTCCCTTCCCCTACTCCCCCCACTTTCCCTCCTCCTTCCACTTTGGACCTTTTCTTCCTATTTCACATCTATTGTACATTTTTAAACTCATTTTCACTTTCAGTTTCTCACACCAGAGGAACTATTCAGTATTTACACATGTGTGTCCTATTTATTTCACTTAAGTACGGCCTCAGTGTGCATCCTTTTAATTATAAATGTCTCTAGTTTCTCATTCTTTATGGCTGAGTAGTATTCCATTTTATTACAACACACACGCGCGTGCGTGCGCACACACACACATCTGTATCCAGTCTTCAGTTAATGGGCATTTGGACTGCTTCCAAGATTTAACTATTAGAAACTGCAACTGTAAACATGGGTGCACATATATCACTATGGTATGATTCTTTTAATCCTTTTGGGAAGATACCCAGCAGGGGAATAGCTGGGTCAAATGGGACCTTGGTTTTTGAGGAAGCTCCATACTGATTTCCACAGTGGTTGCACCAGTCTACACTCCTACCAGCAGTGGAGAAAGGCTCCTTTTTCTCCACAAGCCCATCAGCATTTGTTATTGTTGATTTCTTCATAGCACACATTCTTTCTGGAGTGAGGTGAAATCTCAACATTGTTTTAATTTGCATCTCCTGGATGACCAGTGATGTTGAACATTTTTTCATGTTTATTTGCTGTTTCTACTTATTTGTCTCGGAAATGTTGTATCTTTTTAATTAAATCTGATTCTCTTAAAATAGGATTCATTTCTGATTTTATATTTGTTTGCTCTAAGAAGAGGCTTATATTCTGTTCCCACATTAGCAGTGGCAAGCTAGGTCAATTCTTGGTGTTAAAATGAAATATAGAAATATATAGAGAGTTTCTGGAATTATGGGGAACAAACAAGAGCCAAGATACATCATGTAAAGGTTCAAATTCCCAACGTTGAATGTCATCATATTGTATACCTTAAATGTATCAATAAACTTAATTTAAAGTGAAAGAAATATATGGAGAAGAAAGTGTCCTGGTTGGGTTGTGAAGGAGAGCCAAATTATGATTAGGGTTAAGAGACAGAGAAAGCATATGAAGTTGTATGTGTAGATTACCGTAGAACTGAGAGATTTGGAAAGGATAGAATCAGTGAAAGGTAACCGGAAGCAGAGAGAAGTATAGTGCTATGTAAGAAAGGATAGGTGAACAAATGGGCTTACATTTTAGAAGGTGTTAAAGGGCAATAAGAAAGTAAAATATGGTAGAATTAGCTAGAAATTCAGTTAATTTATGAGGTTTTATAGTAATGATTAACACAATTTACCCTCCTTACTCTAATAAATGAATAGTATAAAAATCTGTTCTTTACTCATTCTTAGTACTCTTTGTTTATGCCCAGTAAGTTGTACCTGTCATCAAGTTTTTTTTCATTATAGAATTTTGCATGGGAAAATCGCCATATCATTGCTACTTTTGCTTTGGAATGTTAATTGACTACATTTTGTCTTCATTGATTTACCATTTTTCTATATAGTTGTAAATATAATTTACAAATTAAAATATCAGAATATAAAATTTGCATGGCAATTTCCATGTTTCCATGGTCTTCACAATATTTTTAATAGTTGGCATAATCCTAGTACCATAATTTAATCATTTCTCTATTGTTATTTCTAATTTGTTTCTATTGTAGGAATAATTTTCTTGACTATCTTCATAACACTGATTTTTTTCCCTAAACTATTCTCTTGGCACACATTTCCAGTAGTGAGATTACCAGATGAAAAGAGGGATTGAACATTTTTATGGCCTTGTTATATATACTACTCCTTTGCCAAAGTGTTATCCACTGCAGGTTCTTGGAGAGAAAGATATAATAGAGTGCTTTAATACAAGGATAGCAGTCATGGAAAGAACTGGGACTGGGAGAAGAGAATAGAATATGAGAGACCAGGTAGGTAGATAAAGTGACCTCAAAGCTTTGAAGGATTGATCTATAGTAGAATTTGGAAGGAAAGAAATTGGAAATTTTGAAGGAAAAAATGATAAGATGTGGTAGCTAGAGCTTAAGCATGAAGGTCGGAAACTTCAAGCTTTCCAGTTTGAGATAGTAGAGGAACTAGAAGGAAACAGGGAGGTTTTTTCTTTTACTCTTCTGGAAATGGAACTCAGGGCCTCATGGATGGTAGGCAAGTGTTCTCTTACTTAACTGCATCCTTAACTTCTAAGAATCAGGGGCACTTTGTCTGAAGGAAAAAAGTCTTAAGATTTTATGGTTCCCTTCTAATACTTGAATGATTCTCACATGGAAAAAGAAAATTTCTGCGTGGTTACACAATGCAGAGTTGGATAGAAGGCAGTATTACAGGTAGAACAAACTCGAATGGAGGTGCTTCAGAGGTATATATATTAACAGTAGGGTAGGTCAGGCAGAGATTAAATAGGGGAAGATAAATAGAAAAGATTCACATGTAGTGTATAAGTGTCCTTCTTGGCCTTTTTGTTTTAAAAACCCATGTCCTATTCTGTAAACATGAACACCTCATACCTTTCTTTAATGTGGGGGCAGTGCAGGATAGATAGGTAATGAGTTTAAAATTTTTTTCCATATATAGCATTGTAACATTGAATATCTTTTCAAATGATAAAATACACTGATAGAAGTTTTATAGTAGAATATTGCTTGAGATGACTCTAGGGATGCTTTCAACACACACACACACACACACACACACACACACACACACACGCACACCCCGGGGATCAAACTCAGGACCTTGCACTTGCAAGGCAGGTGCAGTGCCACTGAGCCAAATCCCTGGCTCCAACTGACCTATATTTCTAACTTGACTATAATAAAGTGTCAATTTCTACAAATAGTAATTGAACTCTGAGCACCCTGTCACTACTTAAATGATTAGGCCATTATTTTTTCAAGTTGTTTAAGAAAAATTTTTTGTATTTGGTTTGGGGATGATATATACTGTTTACAAATGTAAGGATAGTCCCTGGATGCATTTTTTTTTTTGTACTGGGGATCAAACTCGGGACATTGTACTTGCATGGCAGGCACAGTGCCACTGAGCTAAATCCCTGGCCATGGATAAAGTTCTATCATGACTATATTTTTGGTATGTGAATGAGGCTCTGGGAAATCAAGTAAGGCCTGACAAAGGAATGATTAGAATTGTTTGTTTTTCAGAGTCATGGAAGATAAAATAAATTTTTATGACCCTCAGAAAGGGTTGTTGTGGAACACACTGCAGAGGGTGAAGAACTCAGGTCTTAGCAACTGCAAAGGATTTCTGAGAAGGGACAATAAGGATAATGTTTTTACTTGATGGTGTACTATTTGTTATAAATGTACTTTAGTATATGTGCCACCAAAGTGACCACTATTATAAATGTAGTTTGAGAAAAGTCTGTTTCTAGGCTAAGTTGGGGGAGATATGTTGAGTTATGTTTCTTATAGAGAAAATGGCAAAATAAACTTATACTTGCAGTCATCTGTCTCCTGGAGACTGAAACTGTTAGAGCAACAACTATTAAGTTCTGAATTGGATATAATCATCTCCGTGTTCCCTTCCCAGTCTAAGTCTCTTTAGTTCAGAACAGGGCTGAATGATTTCATGAATGACTTTTTTGTTTTGTTTTTTCCCCCAGTGTAGTGTCCTTCATAGTCTAAAAGAGCTACTACAGAATTGGCTGCTGTGGCTGTCTATGGATATCCACATGAAACCTACGATGAGCAGTCCTCTGTGAGTTATTTTACAGTCTTCCCCTGGAAGTAATTTGTACAGAAATGTATGCATATGGAGCTAAATAGTGTAGCATCAGAACCAATTGTTTCATGTAAGCACTTAGTAGTATTTTTCTGAAAGACTTTTTTGTTATATTTCATTCTTCTTTCCCATAATCCTGAGAGAAAGGTTAATTCTCCAAGTTCCCTTTACATCAATCAGAAAACAACCCTTTAGCCTTGAAGCGACTTGGCAAGAGTTAATATAGCAAAATCTAAAGAGAGCTGAGGTTAGAATTTACAACTTGACTTCTGTTCAGTTTAACTCAATTTATAAAACATATATAAGTCTCACCTTGAGGCAGTTTTGCTGCACATCTTTGTTTTTTTGATTCTCTTGTATATTTCCATTCTGTGCATTAGTTATTTATAAATTGGAGTTCATAAAGAGCCCACATTTTTATTGAAGTGAATTATTGATTTTTGTTTTCCACATGTAATGGCAAGCTTCAACAGTTATCATCTCATGGTTAATTTTTTTCATCTATTATACCCTTCACCTTCTTCCAGAATTATTTTTAAGCAAAGCCTAAATACCATCTCAACTGTAGAGAAAATGGTACCAGTTTGACATCTAAAAATTTGATAATTTTAATATCTTCAAAACTAACCACGGTTCGAATTATCCTTGGCTTTAGTTGCAAATAGCTGGTGATTAATTTGATTAAAAGATTCATCCAGGCCCAGTTTTCCTTATCTTCTTATCCCTGTAGGGTAAAAGTGGGGTAAAAGAACAGAGGATAGAAGTTTCTTGAGAGTAGTAAAGAAAATTGTTTT
This sequence comes from Fukomys damarensis, assembly GCF_012274545.1. NCBI lineage: Eukaryota > Metazoa > Chordata > Mammalia > Rodentia > Bathyergidae > Fukomys > Fukomys damarensis. Next base: position 78,685,649 of record NW_022900951.1, read on the forward strand.
TAATTTACTATATTCATAACATAGTTAATTGTTTTTAGAAGGAAATGAAGTACTAATGGGTAGTGAAAACATCTTGTAAAGCTGTGCTTCTCAATGTGTTCTCCTCAGACCAGTGGTATCATCAGTATCACCCTGGAATTTGTTAGAGATTAAAATCCTGAGGCCTTGCCCTAAATCCACTGAGTTAAACTCTAGCAATAATTCTGGTCCAAGAAACAATGAAAATTAAAAACAGAGGCCGGGGATTTAGCTTAGTGTTCCACCGCGAAATCCCTGGTACCAAAAAAAAAAGTCAGAAAAAGCAGTTTAATTAAGAATAGTATGTTTGTGGTGTGAGACACTGAAAGTGTAAATAAGGACCAAGAGTTATATAATAGATAATGTGAAATAGGAAGAAAATATTTGAATGGAAAGGGGCACTAGGGAGGGGGGAGAGGGAAAGGAAGGGAAAAGAAAAAATAATGAAAAAAGACGGAAAACTGGAAGTAAAGCTTTTGTAAATAGGGAGGGAAGAAGAATGGGAAAAATTAAAATCAAGATATGTCATGTACAAGTACAAATTCTATATGATGAATGTGATCATTATGTATATCTAGTTTGTACTAATAAACTTAATGAATAAGAAAAGATTAGTACCCGGCCTGGGGATTTAGCTCAGTGGTGCCACTGGCCTTGCAAACTCAAGGAGCCGAGTTCAATCCCTGGTACCAAAAAAAAGAAAAGATAGTATGCTTGCATCTATAAACTTCGGCCAACTAGGTACATTTACATCTCTAAACCTTTGGCCAACTTGCAGTGCAAGTCTCAAGTACCTCTGAAATAGAGGCTTCACAATTTCTATATTATCTTTCCAAAAATCTTAGAATCCTTCTTTAATATTGTCATAGATTCAGGGAGAACATCTAAAAAGGAACAGTGCTTTCTAAAATTCGTAAACAAATACATGGATAAACATGTAGGTAACTTTGCTTGTTGTAATAATATTTAGCACTATATAGTAGAGCTCTTAGTTTCTCAACAATTCCTTTTGGATATATTCGTATACATAATATATTTCTGTCATAAGATTCCATATAACTCTCAAAAAGGGAATAAATTGTACTTACAAATCACAAAAAGGAAAGGGTAGAGAACCATTCTCAGTGTTTCTCTAGGGATATTTCTGTTTGTCATAGTGCCTGGGAAGAGGGTGCTACCATCTTTTAGTAGGTGGCAATTAGGGATTTTAAATGTGCAGTCCTGAACAGTGAATTGTTTTTTCTAAAATGTCGATAGTTTCCTGTAGAGAAACACTTCAAAAGAGGCTCTTCTGAGCTTGGGGATGTAGCTCAGTGGTAGAGTTCTTGCCTAGCATTTGTGAAGATGTGGGTTCAATCTTAGTACTGCAAAAAGAGATGGGGGGTGCTGTTTTGAACAGTCATCATTGTTGCAAATTGTTTCATACACATTTGCCAAGTGCTACCAAAACTATATCATTTTTGCAAGTACTATAGCTAGTTATGGGGATGCTGCACATCTGAATGGTCTCCATATCCTTCCCTCCTTCACTGCTTGTTTTAGCACTGAACCATCATGGAGGTGGATTGTGATAGAGTTACCATCTCAAGCTCTGCAACTGTATATTTTTCCATTTTCCTGTGCATTACCATTGTTGATTACCTAGATAGCAGGATAGAACTATGAATTCACATTTTGTGGTTCTTTCTTAATCTGCTTAACAGTGTATTAAAAGGGGTAAGTAATATAGATTGAAAAAATTATGCCCAGTGTGGTTCTAAAAGACTCAGTTCATTAATTTGGGGAAAATTTAAAATAACCAGATCTAGATTTTACTAGAAGAAAGATGCAAAACAATTTCCTAATTCAGTTTTAGGATTAGATTGAATTCCAGAGAAAATATTTTAAACAACATTTTTAGTTGAGAAATTTAAGCAAAACTGGGTTTGGATTTCTGTACTATAGGTTTCACTCAGTGTGTTGCAATGTTGTTGACATCATAGGAAGAAGTCATTTTAATCTTTATTTCCTTAAACCACTTGTGGTTTATTTCAGATTAATTAGTTCTCATTTTTCTAGTTTACTTTTTTGTTAGTTTTCAAATTTTATTCTGAATTTATCATGTTCTTTTCCTGTGTTAATGAACACTGATTTTTCTACTTTTTTATATAGCTTTCATTTAAGTACTTCCATTATTGAGGAATATCAAAGTTCACTGCTTATCAGTTAGTAGATACAAATACTTTGACTAGTATCCCTAGATGTTGGTAGCATTATCTATCTACAATCAAAACTTAATCCTTTTTCCTGCTGAGAGTGTTCTATGAATTGATGTTAATAATTCCCTAGAGGGCTAAGTATAGTTTTATGATTCATCATTGTATTTTTTTACATATATTATACATTGTGGCACTGATAGCTTTTATAATCTTATCAACTTTTTGTTATATATTATCTACTTTAGCTTGGAAATTGTGGCAATTTTGTTCTGGATCTAAATGTAGTTTCTTTTTGTAGAGAGACAACTTTGGGTGGATCCATGAACTCTGTGGCTACACTGATTCACTATGTAGGATGGCTGTCAACTACTGCCATGCGCTTGGAGAATAACAGTACTTTCTTATTGCACTTTGTTTTGGATTTCTATAAGAAGGTAGGACATATTTTATTTTCATCATTTAGATTTTTGTGATAGCTCTTTATAGGCCTATTATTTAAATTCCATGTACAACCATTGAAGTTAGGCTATGGTTCTTATTAGTATAGTTTAACCTTACATTTTGAAGATAATGCTTGTATTTTCAACTGAGTAACTGACTTTTATAAAACAAAGTATAAAAACAAATGTAATTTTGTTTTGGTCCAGGTTTCATACATTAACCTGTAACAGTGTTGGCCCTACACAGAAATCTCTAACATCACTTTTTATTCCTCCATTGTACATCCCAACCTTGTAAAAACCAAAAATATCTACTCACTTCTCTAGATCGTTACTCCTACCTTTCAACTGCCTTATTTCTCCTGGTAACCTTGTACCTTTATAATTCTAGTCCTCTTTTATTTTATGATATTCAACCTGCATGGAACTATTACCACTAAATACCTATTGTAATCTCACTTTTCCTGGCTTCCTCTCTTCACTAATATCTAGTTATCTTGTGTTAAGCATTTGCTTAGTAGCATGCTCTTCTTTGTTTTTCAAATTGACAGCTAACTGATATAATAAAGTATTTAAGGAACTTGAGGAAAAAGTAGCATTCCCTTTCTCTACCCTGCCCTCTCCCATTGCAAGACATCTTCCCCCCAAAAAAAGATTTCATTAATAGTCTTCTAGAAATAATTTTCTGTGGTAAAGTTGATGTTTGATGAGGTATATTTTAAGCAGACTTGTAGCTGCCTAATCAACTTAGACATCAGGAAGTTAATGTTGCATTATTGCTTATCTTATATTGATGACTTTTTGGGTGAAGTTGGTTGACTTCTGGAAAATGATCTATATACTTAGGTTATCATTCTCCCCTAAAGGTATGTGATATATATATAAATCATGACCTTCCATTAGTGGTTTTGCTTCCTCCTGGGATCTTCTATGCTTCACTTCTCAGCTTGGATACCAGTATCTTGAACCAGCTTTGTTACATTATGCACAGGTACAAGCCATTTTACTATTTTATGAATTAGTATATCATAATTCTGTCTTCATCTTTCAACTGTAATACAGTAAGAATTCCTATTTATTTTCTACCAGGGTCTTTAGAAATAGGAAAAAAGGTTGTTTGGGGGGGCATAATCTTCCAATGTGGGACTGATTTCTTTGTCTTGAAAGTTAGTCATTGGTTGATGACTGGTTTAAATGTATAAAAGCTTCTCTGGTAAAAAAAAGAAAACATTTTCTGGGAGATTTAAAAGCTGTTGGCAATTACATGAGCTGTAAGTGTTGTTTATGATCTATAATTGCTTCACTTTTGAAGTCTAATTACACTTTTCATTCTAAGTATAGACCCTTTTGGCATAATTTGTAGAACTATACCAGGGTTAATATATATAAAAGCTAATTAGATAACAGTCCTCAGGCAAAAAGAAAGTAACATTTCTAAATTTCCTTTTTTCTGCTATACCTTTTTTAACATAAACTGTGTTCTGTATCAATAACTGACAATTTTTGACCCTCTATTATTTTTTTAATAGTGAAACATTCAAAGCATGTCTCATTTTACTTTTCATTGAGGTAAAATATACATATAGTCACTTCTTATATGTACAACTCAGTTTTGAGCCTCTATTTTAATTCTTTGAAGAAAATGTACCACAAAAGTAAAGAAATCTTTTTTTTTTTTTTGGTACTGAGGGTCAAACTCGGGACCTTGTGCTTGTGAGGCAGGCAGTGGAACCACTGCACTAAATCCCCAGCCCCATCTAAATCCCCAGCCCCCGATTGAAATCTTTAACTAACTAGACAACTGAAAATTTGTTTATATGCCCATTTGAATTTATTTCCATTTTAAAATGTACATTTTCATTTATTTTCTATTTCAAAAGCATTACATCCAAAGTCATGTTAAACACTTCATTCTGATTTTTTCTTAGATATCATAAAAATTTGATTGCTGCAAAGAAGAATGAGTTGGTACAAAAGGTATGAATAATAAACAATCTGTTATGTCACCATTGCTTAAAAACTAAGAATAATAAGAAAAAAGAATAAATGATGATGACAATTTTATTTCTTTCTCATTAGGCAAAATCAGAGTTCAGTTTCAGCAGCAAGACTTGTCAACAATTTAATCACTATTTGACAACCATGGTTGGTTGCCTGTGGACATCTAAACCCTTTGAGAAAGGAATATCTATTGACCCCAAAATCCTAGAAAAATCTGGAGTAGTAAAGTTTAAAAACAGCTTAAATATAGTCCATCACCCTTCTCTTCTGAGTTATGCTGCTACTTTTGTGCTACAGGTAAGGGTGTCTAAAGGATTTTTAGATACTATGTAGTAATACTATGATGGCAAAAGTGGGAAATGTCATAATTTTAGTGTGTTTGCATTGCAAAACGTGTTAGCTATTTTTTTCATTACCAACTAAATTTTTGGCATTATCCTAGACTTTGTCTTTTATAGGAGAACCTGACCTTACAGCAGAGACTAATTTGTAAAAGAATTACTATAATATACTGTGGCAAGTGAGAAAAGTTACAGTTGTGAGAAAGATAGGGAAATGATTAGTTCAGCTCCACTTGAATACAGGAGATGCCAGGTACAGAAAGGTATCATAGAAATGGAAGCTCTCCTATACCTGTTCTAGTCAAGATAGAAAATTTGGGCTAAATAATATTATAATTAAAGAGTCTACGAGTAGTTTCTTTGGTGTGAGAAACTGAAAGTGTAAATAAGAACTAAAAGGTATAATACATAATGAGAAATAGGAAGAAAAAGAGCAAGGGGAAAGTGGGAGGGATAGGGGAAAGGAAAAAAGGGAATGGAATTAATATGAGAAAATGAAAAAATGGAAACAAAGCCTTTGTAAATAGGGAGGGGTGGAGGGTTTGGAGGGGAGGGGAATGGGGAGAAAATAAGAACCAAGATAGATTACATAAAGGTGCGAATTTCTAATGATGAATTTCATTATATTGTATACCTAAAATGTACCAATAAGATTAATTTTTTTTAAAAGTCTTAGCTGAAGACTGCAGATGTAATGGATTGATAATATGTGGCCAGTGGAGTAGATACCTTCTTAGGATTTTATCCTTAGCTCTCTCATTTTCAACATTAACGATTTGGAAAAGACTGGAATGGTGTGCATGTCAAATGCATGTATGACACAATAGGATTGGATTATAATTCCCTGAACAAGTCTGGATTCAGAATTCCCTTAACAGGCTGGAATATTAAGTCTAACAAAATGAAAAAAAAAATACAGCATGAGGAAATATGTCTTGAATAAATATTTAATTTATTCATACAGTGAACCAGGCATTATAATAAACAAGACATACATGGATGTTGCCTTCATAGAGTTTACAGTATAGTAAGGGAGGTATCTTAGAATAAGCAGTGATGACCAAGGTATGAGGGTTCCATTTTTTTCTACATCTTTCCCAACACTTATTAGCTGTAGTTTTGATTCTAGCCATCCTAGAGGATGAAAAGTGATTTCATTATGGTATTGATTTGAATTATCTTGATGTGTTTTGATATTATTCAGCATCTTTTCATGTGCTTATGGGCTATTTGTATATTTTCTTCAGAAAAAAATTTAGACCTTTTGTTCATTTTTAATTGGGTTGTTTGCCTTTTTATTAAGTTGTAAGAGTTTTTCTATATTCTTGATCTCAAGTCCCTCATATAAATACATGGATTGGCAAGTTTTCAACTATTCTGTGAATTTTTCTTTTCACTTCTTTGTGTCTTTTTGAAGCACAAACATTTTCATTTTGAAGTCCAGTTTCTAATTTGCTTTATTTTATTGCTTGTGCTTATTCAACGTCATAAAGATTTACTCCTGTGTTTCAGTCACTTCAAATTCATGTGAATTATACAACCATCATGTCAGTTTCTACAAAGAATCCTAGTAGAATTCTTATAGCTAATGCTTTGAGTCTGTAGATCAATTTGGGTAGTATTGCCATCTTAACAATAAGTCCTCCAATGCATGATGATCAGATACCTTTCCATTTATTTAGGTCCTCTGTTTTTTCAGCAATGATTTAAAGTTTTCAGGGTTTGTAGTTTCATACTTAATTGTTAAATTTGTTTTTAAGTATTTTTGACACTATTATCAATGGAATTTTTTCTTAATTTTCTGATTGTTCATAGCTGCTGTATAGAAATACAATTGATTTGTCTATTGACTTTTGTACCCTGATACTTTGTTGAACTTGTTTATGAGATACAGCTTTCTGGTGGATTCTTTAGTCTACATGTAAGGTTATATTTTCTACGAACAGGGATTGTTTTTTTCTTTTCAGATCTTGATGGCTAACTATATTGCTTAGAACGTTAGGCATAATGTTGAAGAAAAGTGACAAAATGGCGCCTTGATCATAGGGGGAAGCATTTCAGTTTGCTACCAGTATGGGAAAGGTTTCTGTGGATGCCTTTTATCAGATTAAGGAACTACCCTTCTATTTATAGTTTGTTGAATGGTTTTATCATTCACAAGTGTGGATTTTATCTAATGCTTTTTCTACATCTACAAGCATTGTCATATGGTCTTTTGCCTTTATCTTATTGAAAAGATTTATAACATTAATTGATATTTAGATTCATTCCTAGAATGAATCCTGCTTTGACGTGGAAAACAATTCCTTTAACATATTTCTAGATTTTTGTTTGTCAGTACTTTGCGGAGGGTTTTGTATATATTTGTAAGGAATATTGTTTTTTTTTTCTTGCAATGTCTGTCTTATTTTGGTTACAGGTCCATACTAGCTTCATAGAGTAAGTTAGGAACTGTGCTTTCCTCTCATATTTTTTGAAAAACTTGGTGAAGTGTTAATATTAATTCTTCTTTAAATATTTGGTAGTACCCGAGTGTGATCGCACACACCTCTAATTCTAGCACTCTGAGAAGCTGAAGCAGGAGAATCACAAGTTTGAGCCCAGTCTGGGCAATTTTGCAAGACCTTGTCTCACATCAAGTTTAAAAATACTTTTAAATGTCTGGGGGTAATGCCAAGTACCATGAAAAAAAATAAACACATAACCAACTATTTAGTAGTGAGCTTTTTAGTAGTCATAAGCTTTTTTTAGTAGTCATAAGCTTTTTAATGGGAAGATTTAAAATTACTATTTAATCTCTTTTCCTGTTATAGTTTTATTCATTCTATTTCTTCTTCAGTCACTCTCAACAGTTAGTGTTTTTATATAATTTATCCATTTCATCTGTGTTATCTAATTTATTGGGATATTTTACAATCCTTTTTATTTTGGTAAGGTTGGTGGAAATTTCCCTTTTTTAGTCCTGATGTTAGTAATGTGAATCTTCTTGTTTTGTTCATGCATTCTAGCTAAATGTTTATCATGTTAATATTTTTTAAAATTATTTTTTGTTTTATTCATATTTCTCTACTTTAGAAAATATTTTAAATTTTAATTATAAATATGCATAATATATAACATTAAATTTACCATATTTTGAAAACGTTGCAAAATTTTATTAGTACATGATTGCAATACATAATGTTTACATTCTTCATGTTGAACATGCACATAATATGTCTTAATTCTTTTTAGTTCCCCTCCTCCCACCTTGCATATCTTGGTCCTCTTCCCATTTGCAAAAGATCTATCTCCCTGTTTCCTATTTTCTATCTTTTATTCTGCCCTTTAAATTATGCTGTAGGTGTTGTATATAAGAGAAACCATGTGATACTTAACCTTCTGTGTCTGATTTATTTCATTTAACAGTACATTCTCAAGGTACCTCCATTTTTCTACAATGACTTAAATTTATCCTTCATTATAGTTTACTATTCCATTGTATATAAATATCATACTTTTTTATCCATTCTTCTGTCGATGAACATTTAGGCCACTTCCAAGATCTAGGTATTCTGAGTTGAGCTGGTATAAACATGAGTATACATATGTCACAGTAATATAATGTTTTTTTAACTCCTTTGAGAAGATACCTATGAAGAGAATATAGCTGTATCAAATGGAATTTCTAGTTAAATTTCTAGTTTTTCGAGGAATCTCCATACTGATTTCCATAGTAGTTGTACTAGTTTATATTCACACCAACAATGTAGAAGTGTTCATGTCCCCCCCTAACCTTGGCAACATGTTTTTGTTTTTTTATTTCTTTGTGATAGACATTCTTTCTGGAGTAACATGGAATTCTCAGTGTTGTTTTAGCTAGCATTTATGTAATAGCCGAGATTTTGAATATTTTTTCATGTATTTATTGGCCATTTGTACTTCTGAGAAATGCCTATTCATTTCAATTCCCTATTTTTTTTATTTTATTTGGGGGGGACTAATTTTTCTGAGTTTGTTATATAGTCTAGGTATTAATCCCATCTGAGGAGTAGCTGGCAAAAATTATTTTCCCATTCAGTGGGTTATTTCACTGTTCATTGTTTACTTTGCTCTGCAGAAGCTATTTAATTTGATATAAAACTATTGACTCAGTGTTATTTCTGCAATGTTATTCTTGTGCACTTGGTGTTTTGTTCAGAAAGTCCTCACTATGCCTATGTCTTCAAGAGTTTTACCTATTGCTGTGAGTTTAAGGCCAGCCTGTGTTACATAGTGAGTTCAAGGCCAGCTTGAACTACGTAAAAATAAATAAATACAAAGAAAAAAAAATCATTTCATCTGCTCATATTTACTTCTTCCTTTCCTATATGTATCTGTCTGTTTTAATCTTTTCTCTTGCTTGATTGCTCTGGCTATCAATTGAAGTACTATATTGAACAGAAGGATAATAGTAGAAATACTTGCTTTGTTCCTGATTTTAGAGGAAAAGCTTTCAGCTTTTCCCCACTTAATACGATGTTGACAGAAGGTCCCTTATAAATGGCTTTTATCACATTGACACAAAGTCCTTCTCTACCTTTTTTCTTCAGGGTTTTTTTAAATGAATGGATGTTGGATTTTGTCCAAGGCTTTTCTACATCTATTGATATGATCATATGATTATTTTTGTTCTTCTGTTTATATGATGTATTGCATTTATTGATTCACATAAGTTGAACCGTCCTTTCATCCCTGAGATGAAGCCTACTTGCCTATGACATATTGTTGTTGCATAGTTTCTTTAGAAATGGCTCACCAATCAAAAGTATTCTAGGTCCTCCTTGCCTTGAACAAAGAATTGGACCAGAGAAGCCAAAAACAATGCCAAAAGTTTATTTATAAATTGAAGGGTGAATAGGTATGAGAGAAACCAGCTTTGCAGAGTGAATTTGAGCAGAACAAGAAAAAAAGAAGATAAAAGCACTCACTATTTCTGAGAGACACAGCATAGGCTATCTTGAGAAGTCACAATAGTGGGCTCCTTGTGGCCTTATGCTCTCCACATCTCATGCTCTTATGCTTTCTTATGCTTTCCACATCTCATGGGAGCCTACAAGAAGTTCTACATATGGGGTCCTGAGACTTATTTGATGCTATCCTGGAATCTTGTAATTGGCAGGTTCTGCTCATTTCACCAGCCAGCTTTGTCATGCCCTATACCAATATGGTCTTTCTGATGATTTGTTGCATTCTCTTTGCCAATATATTGTTAAGGATATTTGCTTCTATGTTCATTAGTGAGATTGACCTGTAGTTTGCTTTTGGAGTTGGCTTCTTCTCTGATTTTGGAATCAGGGTATCACTAGCTTCAAGGAATAATATTGGGAGTATTCCTTCCCTTTGAATTCCATTAAAGAGTTTGAGACTTACTGGCATTAGCTCTTCCCTGAAGGTCTTGTAGAATTCAGTGTTAAATATGTATCAGTGATGGCAAACCTTTTAGAGCTTTCAACAATACAGCCCACACGTATGCTGTAGGTTTGCCACCACTGATCTAGATGGTCCTGGATATTAATGAGTAGGTTTTTTATTACTGCTTCAGTCTCATTGCCTGTTACTGGATTATTCAAGGTTTTTATATTGTCTTGTTTCAATTTTTATTTATTCATATTTACCTAGTAATCTATCCCTTCTGGAATCTCCACTTTACTGGAGTACAGGTTTTCAACATAGTTACTAATAATCTTCTGGATTTTGGCAGGGTCTATTGTGATTTTACCTTTTCATTTCCAATTACATTGATATGGGTCTTTTTTTCCCTTTTGGGATAGATTGGCTAGGGGTTTGTCTATTTTGTTTATTCTTTTTAAGAACGTCTCTTGGCGGGCCGGGGATTTAGCTCAGCAGTTTGGTGGCCTGCTTCGCAAAAGAACCGTCTCTTGAATTTATTGATTCTTTGTTATTTTTTGTCTCAATTTCATTAATTTCTGCTCTGATATTTATAATTTCCATACTTGTATTGCCTTTTGATTGTTCTTGTTTTTCCTAGACATTAAGATACATCATTCGGTTAATTACATGGGTTTGCTCAGTTTTTGTAATGTGGTCATTCACAGTTATAATCTTCCCTTTTAGTACTGCTTTCATGTTACCCCATAGGTTCTGATGTATTATACTGGCATTATCATCTGATTGCAGGCACTGCCTAATTTCTTCCCCTTTTTCTTCTGTGACCCATTGATTATTCAGAAGTATATTGATTAATCTCCATGTTTGCATAATTTCTTTTTCCATTATTTTCCATCTTTTTCTGGTTTTGTTGCCCTATTATCTGATAATATACATGGGGTAATTTTGATTCTTTCATATACATGTATACATAATTTATGGGCTAGTATGTGGTCTATTTTGGATAAACTTTCTTATGCTGCCAAGAATGTATATTCTAAAGGGCTGGGGAGTTAGCTCAGTGGTTTCACCACCTACCTCACAAGTGCACAAGGTCCCGATTTCGATCCCCGGTACCACGGGACCAAAAAAACAAAAAGAATGTATATTCTGTTGTTAGGTAGAAAACTCTGAGCCCATTTGTTTAAAAATGTGGTTCAACTCTGATATTTCTTTGTTGATTTTTTTGTCTAGTTGAACTATTTGTGACTATTAAACTATTTGTGTCTAATTGAACTATTGTGAGGTATTGCCATTCCCTACTATAATTGTATTGATGTTTATGTGATATTTTTTAATATAACACTTCATTATGAAAAGATTGGTTTTATAAAAGATGCAGAAAATTTCACATTTGAGGAAATGAAACATTTAGGCGTTGTATGGGAATGAATCCAAATTTGGACTGAAAGCAAATATTAATATGAATGCAACTGTTGTTTTTATTCTCATTAAGTTTATTGGTACTTTTTAAGTATACAGTACAGTTACAGTCATCATTAGGATCTTGTACCTTTACATGACAGGTCTTGATTCTTATTTTTTCCCCATACCCCTGCCCTCCCTTCACCCCCTCCACCCTTCCCTATTTACAAAAACTTTGTTTTCATTTTTTCGTTTTCACATATTTTTTTCTTTTCCCTTATTTCCTTTCCCCTACCCTTCCCACTTCCCCTACTCCTTTAGACCTTTTCTTCCTATATTCACATTGTCAATTATACCATTTGGATCTTATTTATACTTTTAGTTTTTCACACCAGAGAAACTATGTGATATTTTCTTTCGAGCAGTGTTTTATGAAGTTGGTTCTGTTGGTGTTTGGTGAGTATATATTTATAATTCTTATCTCTTCATGTTGTGTTGTTCCCTTAAGAAATATGTAGTACATATTGAGGATATACTCCTAAGTGAAATAAATAAGTCACACATGTGTAAATACCAAATAGTTTCTCTGGTGTGAAAAACTATAAGAGTACATAAGATCCTAATGAGATAAGTGACCATGTGAAATAGGAAGAAAAGGGCTAAAGGTATAGGGAAAGTGGGAAAGGTAGGGGAAAGGTAATAAAGGAAAAGAAAAACATGAGAAAATGAAAAAATGGAAATAAAATGTTTGTAAATGGGGAGGGGAGGAGGGGGTAAAGGGAGGGAAAAATGTTTGAATGGGGAGGGGAGGAGGGGGTAAAGGGAGGGCAGGGATAAGGGGAAAAAATGAGAACCAAGACCTGTCATGGAATGGTACAAGATCCCAATAATGAATGCAAGTGTACTGTATACCTAAAATGTACCGATAAATTCAATTAAAAAATAAAAAAAAATTTTTAAAAAAATATGTAGTGACCTTCTTTGCTTCTGATCAGTTTAGCTTGAGGTATCCTTTGTCTGAAAATAGGATAGATAACTCCTGCTTTTTCTTTAGGCTCCCATTGCGTGAACTGCTATTTTAAAGCCTTTTTTAAGTCTGTAAATTTCTTTTTTGAATTAAATATGTTTTTGTATACAGGGTTTTGCTGTTGTTCCATTCTGTCAATATGTATATTTTCACTGGGGGCTGAAACCATTCACATTAGGAGTGATTACTGAACTTTATTTGTTTATGCCTGACAGTGTATTATTTTCTTGTTGCTAATTTTTTTATTCCATGTAACTGTTCATCCTACCTAATGTATTTATTCCTTTAGACCCTTTGGCATTGTTGGTTTTATTGTCTCTTTGAAGAATATCTTTGAGAATTTTTTGGAGGGCTAGTATGTTTGCCATGAATTTAATAGGTTTCTGTTATGGAAAGATCTTATTTCTCCATGAATTTTGAAAAATAATTTTACAGGATATGTCACTCTGGGTTGGAAGTTGTTTTCTTTTAGGGCTTCAAATGCTTCTATACAAGCTTTTCTGGCCTTTAAAGTTTGTGTAAAGTTTGTCATAATTACAGTGGATTTACATTTATAAGTAATTTGTTCCGTTTCTATAGCAGCTTTTAAGATTCTGTCTTTGTGTTGGACTTCTGGGGATTTGATTATGAGGTGTGGTGAAGTTCTTTTCTGCTTATGGTTAATTAGGGTTCTATTCTCCTTGCTTAGCTATATGTTAGTCTTTCCTCATACTTGAAAAGTTTTCTGCTATGATTTTTATAAACGTTTTTATGCCATTTGTGCCATCTTCTGGTATTTCACTAATGCCAAATAATCTTAGGTTCATCTTTGCATTATCTAGTGTGGATCCATTTTTTCATATTCTTTTTGTTTTTGTGGTATCTCTGAGTATATGGTCACCTAGCATCAACCTTATTGACCTGGGTTTTTTGGTCTCCTCTTTTACCATTTTGTATAATTCATTTGTTTGGCTTTTAATTTCCCTCCCATTGATGCCCCATGCATCAGATTTGAGGAAGTTCAGAGTTTTTGGATGCATTTTGTTGCCTTGTTTTCTCATATCTCTCTCTCTCTCTCTCTCTCTCTCTCTCTCTCTCTCTGTGTTTGTGTTATGTACTTGCTGAGGATTGAGGGTTGGATAATTGGAAAGTCTGTGTTGCTAGTTTGGAGGTATCTGTAGTTAGTGTCTACTTTGCAGTGATGTACTTTAGACCTGGCTAACTGTAGGCCTGTGTCTCTGTTCCAGAATTGAGCCATCTCTGTTGATTTGAGGAGGAGAAGGTACAATGTACTTGGCCCAACACCCAGTTCTCTGTAGATCAACCACAGTGTGGTTGATGAATTTCAGACAAACCAAATATTGGCATATAGTAAAACTCATAACAACACCCTGTTAGTAACAACAAAATAAAACAATACTGGAGTCAAAGACAAAACTGGATATTGACATACCATATGAACCATTGAAAACTACCATTATATCACCGTTAATAATAGAAAAAAAATCTGTAATTATAATGTTGACACAGGCAAACCAAATACCAACATACAGTAGATATCTACTAAATAGAACAACTATATCACCATTAACAATAGAAAAGAATTCAACAGTAGTAGCATAGAGTCAACTAAATACCTTAAGGATTAATAAAACAATGCTGATAAAAAATGGAAGGGTAATGGAAAAATGAAAGAAGTAAAATTTGAAAAATGAAGATGAAGAGGAAAGAAAAGTGTGATAACAGATCTAGTTAAGGAATAAAAGAAAATTAGTAGGGTTGGATAAAAGTAACAAAAGAACAAAGAAGGCAAAGAAAAAACAGCAAAATAAATGAAAAAGGAAAAAAAATCCTCAAACTCCTGAAATCATTGAAGAGGAGAAATGAATCCCTAAAATTCCTTGTTATGTTTGAATGGGTGCTTTTTTTCAGGATGTGCGGTATTGGAATCCACTCTGTATGGAGGAGGGACAGTGAGTCACTACTAAGAGACCTATTTTGTTTTCATGCACTCAACATTTTTTGAATACTGAGTCCTGCCCTACCTTTTCTGATGGGTGTGGTTGGTCAATGATGCCCACCCTAGGACTGTTATCACTCCAGCTACTCCCAGTTTCCTTGTTTCTCTGTGTACCCCAAGTCATGGTATTCTATACGTAGCTTTTTAGCCTGTGGCTTTTGTGAGGTGCCTGTCCCTGTTCCATAATGTCCTCTGTTCATACATCTTATGTCAGTGGTGGCAAACCTGTGGCTAGCATGCTACAGCAGGCTGTTTATATCATTGAAAGCTCTAACAGATTCGCCAGCACTACCCTAGGCTGTGGCAACATTTTTAAGTCATAAAATTTCCCTGATCCCACTGGCTGATAGGGAAACAGGCAGACTACTGAGCATTGTGATGCTGGCAGTAAGATCCAGTGAGTCAAGCAATCTACTGAACTTAATTCCAGCACTATCAGACCCAACTCCTTCTGTAAAGGACACATGACCGGCCTGGCTTCTTCCCACAGAGGGCAGGACTCCATATCCTTTCTGGCCTGCGCTTAAGCTTCTCAGTGGTCTGTATCTGTCTATTCCATGCATTCTCCATAACTATCTCTTGTGACCATCTCCCTCTTAATCCCTGTGGTAGAGTGACTTCAAAAACCCTAAAGTAAGGGCTATGGGTTTATCTTAGTGGTGCCACTGCCTGCCTCACAAACACAAGGACCCAAGTTTGATCCCCAGTTTAAAAACCTAAAGTGTAATTGTTCTGTGACTTCTGATTCCCAGAGTATCTCAGTCTTAAGCAATTAAGACTTCCCAAAATGACTGCTGGTCAATTATTTAGGTATGGCAGGCACTATATTGGATTTCTTCTCCAACTGTAGCCTATCATATGGAAGGAATTACTTTCAGAGTAAATCCTCATGCTGTTTTGGAACTTTACAATAACTGTGGGCTTTTCTTGGGGTTAGCACTACCAGTCTAGTCTATTGTTTCTCCTGGGGATTGCTGACCCTCTCCAGGCTTACCTTGCATTAGTGGAGACAGGTCTTCCTCCCTAGGAGCCAGGCTGAGTGTTCCAGCCTGCTTTGTTCTTTTCTCAGCATCGTTTTTCACATTCACCATTTTCTCTTTAGTTTCTAGTTTTCCTGTCAGTTCCTTCTTGATTTCAGGAGTTCTGCTACTTCTTTTCTTCTCAAAATACTTGTTTTCCAGGTGGCTCAATTCTAGGTCCTGGAGCTAGTGTATTTTGTTTCTAATCCTTACCTTATTTAATTTCTAAATTAACCATTTTTAGGTATGCAACCCAATGTCATTAAGTACATTCACATTGTTAACACTGTCAATACCACTGTTCACACATAGAACTTTTTTCATCTTGTAAGATCACATTGAGACACCACATCATATCCATTGGGATAGTTATTTTTTAAAACGTAGAAATGCCACATACCAGTATTGGATATGATGAAATTGGAATCCAAGAGCCCTTGAGTGGTGGTATGAATGTTAACTGCTACTGCCATTATGAAAAACAGCGCAGTGGTTCCTCAAAAATTAAAAATAGTGTGCATTGAATCTCTTGCCTCTTGCAAAATATATAAAACCAGGGAGGAGCGTGGGACAAAAGGGAAATTATTAAAGTATGTTATGTGTATGTGCAAATCTGCCAAAGGAAAACCTATTACTCTGTATGACACATTTGCACTGCTACAAAAAGTTGGGAAAAAATTAAAATTAGAAATAACATATGATCCAGCAATTCCACTTCTAGATATATACCCAAAGAACTGAAAGTAGGGACTCAAGGACAAATTTGCACATAGGCTTACAGCAGCCAATAGTCTCAATAGCCAAAAGTGAGAATCAGCCAAATGTCAATAGACAAATGAATAGATAAACTCAATGTGTTATATGCATATAATGGAATATCATTCCTCCTTAGAAATGATATCCTGTATAAATGCTGCAACTTGGATCAATCTTGAAAGTATGAATTAAAGTGATCTATTTATAAAAGGACAATATTGAACAAGTCTCCTTATACAATGTACCTTGGGTGGTCAAACTTACCTATTGTTTTCTTTAGTTGCCTGTGTATTTGGTGTCATATCCAAAAAGTTATTGCCAAATCCAGCATTTGGAACAGTTCCCCTATTTTTTGTAGTAGTTTTATAATTACTTTGTATCTTTAATCCATTTTGAGTAAATGTTTGTAAGTATTGTAAGTTAAGAATTAAATTTATTCTTTTATATATAATCTTCAGTTTCCTGACACCATTTATTGAAGAGTGTTTTTTTCCTTTGAGTGTTGTATTAGCTATCCATTGCTGTAATAAATTCCTGAGATAATTAACTTATAAAAAGTAAAGATTTATTTTGGCTCACAAGTTTGGAGTCTTCAGTATATGATGGGTTAACCCTGTTGCTTTTAGGCCTGTAGTGAAGCAGCACATCCTGGTAGGGAGCACATGGGTAACTGAGCAGAACTGTTGACTTCCTGGCAGAGAAGTGAAAGACAGGACAAGGAAAGGGCCTGGGTTTCACTAGCCCCCTTCAAGGGAATACCTCCAGTGACTAGAAGACATCCCACTAGTCCCCACCTCTCAAAGTTTCCAGCACTTCATATAATGCCAAGTTGGACACCAAGTCATTGATACATAGGCCTTTGAGGAAATTCAGGATTCATGCTATAGCAAGTGGATTTGATATCCATCTCAAAACATCATTCAGCCATATATTTGTTTCTGATCTATTCTTTTATTGTTTTATATGTCTGTCTTTATGTCAGTACTACACTTTCGTTACTAAATATTTGTAGTAAGTTTTGAAATCAAAATATGTAAGACTCTACTGTTTAATTTTTTCTACTCTAATCTTTATTATTTATTTTATTCTCTTTAGGTTTTTTAGTTTGCTCTCCTTTTTGGAGTTTTTAAGGCAGTAAACTAGATTACTAAATCGTGATCTTTTTTCTTTTTAAGATGGGGTGTTACTGTATTGTCCAGGCTAGCCCCAAACTCATGGGATCAAGCAGTCCTGCCTCAGCCTCCTGAGCTGCACCTGATTTTATTTTTTAATGTAGGCATTTATAGGTACCAATTGATCTCAAGATATTTTCTCATTTTGCTTTATTTCTTTGATTTAATGGTCATTGAAAAGTGTACTGTTTAATTTCCACACACTTAATTTCCCTAATTCCTCTTTTGTTTTTTCCTTTCTTCCTCCCTTCTTCCCTCTTCCCTCCCTCCCTCTTTTCCTTCTTTCTTTCCTACCATCAAACTTCAGGCTTTACATTTGCTAGTCAAGCCCTCTACCACTAATTTCTAGTTTCATTCCTTTGTGGTCAGTCTTGGGCACATGCACAAGTACCCTGGAATGACAGTGCTTTTAACAAAGCTCTCATTACTTTCTTTCCCTCATCTGTCTAAGGTGTCTGCTTGTTTCAGTATTATAACCAACTCGTTATGCTCCACTAATTACTAGCCTCCCTTCTCTGTTGTTTTTGTCAGTGCCCCAAGGCATAAATTGCTCAGCCATCTGATTGAATTAAATTTGGGTAAGGATAGTTTGTGAGGCCAATCTTTGAGGGTGGATCTGTCCCTAGGAGGTCTGTACTTCTCACTTTCCTTGCTTCTCCCTAAAGAGCTAGCCAACCTAGTCTTTAGTTTCTTCTTGTTCTTATATAAGATGAACTATTATTTTGTTGGACACTTTTAGCCTTGGACTTCCACATACTTTGTTTCAAATAGTTTCTTTGGGGAGAGCTTGCAGCTCTCTTTTCTTGCAATGCTGATGTTGATGTATCCTGCTTTAAATTTTTTTCCTCCATACCGTGTGTCCAGCATCCCTATCTATAGTCATCTTCTGATATGGCTGTTTTGTTAGATGCTTTGAGATGTTCTTGAGTGTGTGCTTGTAATCAATTTTATATCACAGACTTTGTTTCTTACTCTAACACTTTTTAATCAACTTGAAGTCCCATTCCTGTTAAGTGATTTTTGACTTGATAGATTTTTTAAATTTTTGAGTAGCATGTGCTTCCACATGTACAAAAGTCAGTTACCAAAAAGTATATAATTTTTTTAAGTTTCCATGAAATCATATGGTATTAAGGATTGCTTCAAAATAATTGAAAAGTGTTTGGCAGTTGCCCCAAATTAAACAGAATTTATCATCTAACCCCATCATTCTGCTCTTAGTTATATACTCAAAAGAACTGAAATCAGATGCTCAATCAAATGTTTGTATACTCTTTTTCATAACATCATTACCACAATAGCCACAAGGTGAAAACAGCTCACATGTTCATCCACTGATAAATGGATAAACAAATTATAGCGTGTTCATGCAATGGTAATTATTCTTCTACAAAAAGCAGTGGGGTCTGGAGTTGTAGCTCAGTGGTGCTGTGCCGGCCTGCAAGCATAAGGTCTTAAGTTTGATCCCCGATACTGCAAAAAAAGGAAAAAAAGGAATGTAATATTTGCACATGCTATATTGTGAATGAACCTTGAAAGCATTATGCTAAGTGAACAGCTAGGTACAAATGATCACATTTTTTGATTCTACCTATATGAAATATCCCAAATAAGTAAATCTGTAGAGACAGAACACAGATTGGTGTTTTAAAATAATCTTCCCAACTATATCCCCTGATTACTCAGTTCCTCTTCCAGAAGCATCCACTCAAAGCAGTTTCTTGAATATCCTATCAGATACATACTGTACATTTCTGCGAAAATTATCTTCTTCAATACTATACACTATACCTTTTTTTGGCCTCTTGATTTTTTGACGTAATATCTTGACTTTTGTTTCCTGTTGATTTATAAAAAGCTGCCTTACTCCTTTTGCTGTTTGCATAGTATTTTGTTGTATAAATCTAATGTAAGTCAAGTCAATCCCTTATTATGTTGTTTATAATCTTAAATCATACTCTAATGAGTGCTCTTGAATTGTATACATCATTTAATACATATGCAAGTGTGTTTATTGGATTAGATTATTCAAAGTGGAATTCTTTCAGAAGGGTATATCTTTTAAATTTTGTTGGATATAGAAATATTGCTTTCAGTAGGAGTTATACCAATTTATATTCCCATTAACATTCAGTAAATGTCTAATTCATAGGTGGAATAGCATGTAATGAATCATAAACAAAATAAAAATGATTTTCATCAAGACCAGCCTGGGCTACATAGTGAATTCCAGGTCAGTCTTAACTACATAGTGAGACCCTGTCTCAAAACAAAAAACAAAAAAAAAGATTTTCATAAGTCAATTCTTAAACATAATAAATAATAAAACATAATAATTTCAAATTTTGATACATGCTACAAAGAAAACAAGATGAAGTTATAGAGTAAATATGAAGTCATTAGGGATGATGAGTAAGGAAGGTGAAATTTGATCTGAGATTTCTCCTAAAAGATAAGAATGATCCAGCATGAAAATAGGTACTGTGCAAGCATTCTAAACAGTAAAACAGTACAATGGCTTAAGGATTTCAAGGAAAATGAGACCAATATGGATTAGTACTTAAAAACAACAGGTAGAATGGAGTAAGAAAAAGCTTCAACTGACATAGGTAGCCTTCTGTTTTCTGTTCAAGAGTGCCATGGAATACAGTGGAAGTGTTAATTGTGTTGCAATAAAAAAAAGAATAGAGCAATCCCAAATAAATAACCTAATAATGCATCTTAAAGTCTTAGGAAGATGACAAAAAACAGAAGGAAGGGAATTACAAAGATCAGAGCAGAAATTAATGAACTTAAGACTAAAAATAATACAAAGAATCGGTAAATCAGAGTTGGTTCTCTGAAAGTATGGAAAGGGAATCTGGGGACAGAGTAGATAGGAGGGAGCATAGGGGAAGTAAAAAGACCAAGATGTCATATGTACTGTATATGTACCATATATCTAAAACAGCCTCAGTCATTATGAAATAAATTCTCAATATTGAAGGGCATTGTACTGTAATATGCAGAGTTTTCTCTTAGTGATATTTAATAATGTTATTTCTTAGAAATGATGGATTTTAGGTTCAGTAAAGCACAGTAGGTGATAATTAAAGCTAGGGAATAGATGAGTAAAGATTTAGATATTCATAGAATCTATTATATGCACTGCCTGCTTAACCAGATATTCTCTTTATCCTTAAAGACTCAATTCAAAGATCACATTCCTCAGAAAAAAGTCTTCTCAAACATCATCTATATCTATTCTAGTGCCTAACTGCAGAATTAAAAAAAGAAAAAGTCACAGATTAGCTAAATGATGCTTAAATTATTCACTGTGATTTTAGTTTCCCTGTTTTTTGTGCTTCTGGGGAGAAGGAAATATCAAGGATTATAGTGAGCATCTATTCAAAAGAAATCCAAGAGTGATGATAGGAATAGAATTTAGCAATGTGTAAGAGTGAAAAAGTATCTTTTCTGGTGATTTTTTGCTAATGGAATATTTTCATCCCCCATGTCTCCCCACTTCTTCTTCTTCTTTTTTTTTTTTTTTTAGGAAAGCCCAGAAGAAAGAACAATAAACATGAGCTCTATTCAGGTAAAGTAACTTTATTTTTATCCTGGTCAGGGATTTCCTGCCTGTGAGTTAATTTTATTAAAAGACTTTATACCTTTACTTTTTTCTAAATCTTAAGTCTGATGCCTCTTTGGTATCAAAGTATGATATTTGCCTCCTACGTTCATTTCAGTGACTTACATGAATTTATTGGCATACACCTCGTTCATTCTTTTCTCAGATATAGTTCTTCATAGTTTGACTCTTGCTGTCATGACAATGCATTGTCACAGTGTTTAGTAGTACCAGCTATATGTCTACAAAGTGTAATATGACTGACTTTTAAAATATTATACAATTGTCTCATTATTATAGAAACTCCTGCTGTGTACATATTTATTTTAGGCAGTAATGCAATAATGTCTGTTCCTGTGCTACATATTTTAGGTGTTAAATTTCTTGAGTATGGGAGTGATGGCACATATCCATTTCATGCTATCTCATTCAGTTGAACTGGTTTTTTGTTTTGTTTGGTTTTTTTTTTGCCAAAATAATGAAAGAGATATTTAGCTTTTGGACTTGGGTGTGTTCTGGTTTAACTGTTAACTAGCAATTAGTTTCCAATTATGATCTTGGCCCTTCTGAGTTTACTTTTGCCATGTGCATCAAGGATAATGTGTACTTTTCCCAGAAAAAGAAAATGAAGTACAGAATAAGCATACATATTTGATAAGTAATTTTCCTTTTTCTGTGCCTGCAGGGGAAGAAATGGAACTGGTATTTGGACTATTTATTTTCAGAAGGGTTACAAGGCTTGAAATTTTTCATAAGAAGTAGTATTCATCATTCTTCTGTCCCCTGATTGGAAAGCATAACCACAGCGATGAACATTAAATAATGAAAGTTGGCATAAAACAAATTAAGCATGCTGAACTAAATCCTTCCTAATTGCTGGAGAGGCCAACTAGTTCAACTTGAGTTTTCATATTTAATTCACTAACAGATTACAATCTGCAAGGAGTACTCAGACTGGCCTTTTGACTATGGCTTAAGAAAACCCTGATGTTGCTAACTTATTTTTCACGAGTTAAATTTTTAGCCTATTTGTGAAAAATTGCCTCTTCATCATCAGGCTCTGCCTTCCACAAAATTATGCACAAAGAGCCACATATGTTTTATAATGAAATTTTTTTCATTTTTGTGTACTATAAGCTGCCACTGATGAAAGAGAGCAAATATGGTAGTATATATACAAGTAGTAGTTAATCCACAGACATACTCATGCAAAATATTTTGCTAACTTCATGAAATCTCTATATTGCCATTTTTTTCTTATGTGAATAGTACCAGGATCAAATTAATATAATACAGTATATATGATTCTTGAGCCTAAAGTAACTGATGAATTCCTAGGTCTTTACTGGTAGCAATTTAAAGAGGGAAGAGAGAGAAGAGAAGTATGGCGATAATCAAGGTGTTTCTGTTTGTACTGGTTTGATTTTATGGAAATGCTCTTATTTTATTTGTGTTTATATGGATATATCTAGTTTTTAAATATTTAAACCTGTATAATTTAACTTTACTTGCAGAAGTACTTCTGAAGCTTTTTAAAATTTTCATAATAGCTAAAATATGTTGCGTAAAATTTGCCATAAAATTTCCTTCAGTGCTACTGAATAACTTTTAATAAAATTCATACTATTTGAGAGGGATAAAGCTGAATTTATCTTTGCTTTAAGGGCCCATTCTTGTGGTTCTTTTTCTCCCTTCCATTTAAGCAAAAACAATACTATTAGGTATTTTGAGGCTAGAAATCCCATTTGTTGATTTAATCGATATTTATTAAGTTCCTTGCTGTGTGCCAGGTATTCTTCTGTGTGCTGGTTATCCAGCTGCGACTAACACAAGTACCCACTTTTATGGAATATGCATTCCAATAAAGATGACAGACAATAAGAATATAAGTAAATATGTATCAGGTACCATGAAGAAAAATCAGGGGGCAAGGACATGTGGAGGTTTGTTCCAGCAAAGGTGGTTGTAGAAGGCCTGTTTGAAGAGGTATCATAGGTAGAAACCCTAATGAAGTAAATATATAAGCCATGTGACTATTTGGAGAAAAAGCACTCTGAGCAGTGTTGAAGGCAAGTGAAGAGGCCCTAAAATGATAATATATATGGGAGATATATGCTCTCCTAGGTTTGTGTTTGTTTTGGGGGGCGGTTTTGTGGTATTTTTTTTGTCCATATTTCTCCTTCCTTTGTCAGTTCGTTAACCCACTTCAGATAAGATATATAGTTGTGCAAATGACCCAAGTCTGTTTATTTGAAAAATCTGACTGGAAATGCTTTATGGCAAAAAAAAGATTTAAATAAAAATTGCTATTTTGCTTAGTGCAAAGGCTATCTAAAAAGAGAGGGAAAGGAAATAGAAATTTTGGTTTATTATTGTACAAAAATAATTCTTTTTTTACCCAATATTTATGGAAAAATTTTTGGTATTATTAATATTGACTTAAGTTCAATACTAAAGTTGCTATTCAGTTTCTAACATTTTATTTTCCTTCCTATTCTTAGAGTTGATCTGGAAAGAAAAGTAGATAAGTCTATGGCATCCTATGTAGTTTTTATTAACATAGTAAAAAAAATTGTCTAAAATTGATAATATATTTTAAAGATGTCTTTTAAATTGATGTTACCTTTCCTTTTGTTTAAACTATTAGGTTTTTTTTTTAATATAGATAGCCTATATTTTGGTCATGTAAAAATCTCCTCAGCCTCCCCAGGGCTGGAAATACAAGCACACACCACCATACCCAGTCATGTAAATGTCTATTTCTCATATATTGTTGACTTGAATAATCAGTTGAAACTTGTAATAGGGAAGAGTTCTAAATGATATACAAGGGGCTCAGTGATATTTCTAACCAGAGAAATATTTATTTTATTGGTCAGAATTAGCAAAGGCAATCATTTAAGGCCTCTGAAGAGTGATAGGAGGATCTATAACAAATTGAGAATCGTTTATTCATAATTTGCAGAATTCAGTAACAAACGCATGTGCCTATCTTAGTTACTTCTCTTGTTAAAGGAGGAAAGGTTTATTTTATTTCATTTTACACTTTGTAGAGGCTTCAGTCCATAGCTAGCTCACTGTAAGCCACAGCAGCATGGCAGAGGGGCATCATGGTGGAGAAACAGTCCATGGCATGGCAGGCAGAAAAGCAGCAAGTAGCAACCTTACTTTCCCTTTTGTTCCATTTAGGCTACAAGCTTATTTTTTTATATACCCATACCCAGGTTGAGACTTCCTGTTATTCACACCCAGAACTTTGCTAAACCAATCAGTAGACTAATTTAGTTATCACAGATCCTTAATCCATATTCACACACCCTAGACCCAGCAACCACTGAAAAGCCCCAGCTATAAGCACGTGAAGCTTTGGCGGGACATAGAGATGCAAGCCACAACAACCTATAACATCTGAGCCAGAGATTACACTCATTTCTTACCCAGTTCCATGTTGCAAAATGACTGTTGTGGAAGACGTATGCCACAGCACTTGGCAGCAAAGTAGCAGTTAACATTTCCCGCACATACTACTCCATACTGCAGAAATTCTACCAAGGAGAGTATCAGAGCAAACCTCAAAGACTGGCCAAACCCTAACCTTACCTGAGAGACCTTTCTTTGGATTGAGGAGGAACTTAGGCTTCCAAGATATTGTTCATAGCAATAACCACGCAGCAATCTGTGAAGGTAAAGAGCATGATATGGTACCAAAAGAGAAAGAGCAGCCAAAATTGTAATGCGATGAGAGAAATAGTCAGCAAAAGAAACCTTGGTAAAATCATGTTCATACCTGGTGACATAGAAGAAAGTATATATATAATTAAGGTTGCACTTTCTCAGGGACAAATGATAAGGGAGCTGCTTTGCTATTACAATAGTCCCTTGCCAAATGTGGAGCAAACTTGTAAACTCTGGTGTGAAAGCAGTCTCCATGCCACAGAACAAACAGTAAAGGATGAAAACCTCTTTGACTCAGGGACTTAAGCACAACTTATCATCAGTCAATGGCTTACTGTCAACTATTTTGATCTGAAGGTCTCTCTTAGAAAGCCAAATATAAAGGTAAAATCAAGAAAAAATGAGTAGTGGTATTAGAGTCACAACTTGGAACAGATTTCACAGAATTAATTCACCTAAGGCACCAAACAATAGAACAAAGAATAGTAACAAATCCTAGAACAGGAAGATTCTGTTTAGTTCAACAAAATGTTAGACATTTTAAAATAATGGGAATGTGTGACCCCTACGCAGGAAAAAAGACAATAGAAATTGCCCTTTAGGAGGACCAGATATTGAACTTAGAGAATGAGGACTTCAAAGCAACTATTATAAATATGTTCAAAGAACATAAAGATACTATGTCTAAGAAGAGGAAGATTTAGGGCCAGGGATTTAGCTCAGTGGTTCTGCCACCTGCCTCGCAAGTGCAAGGTCCTGAGTCTGATCCCTGATACCAAAAAAAAAGAAAGAAAAGAAAGATTTGATGACTACATATCAATAAAGGATAAGAGTACACAAATATACTTATCAATTCTTTATACAGAAATGAAAGTCTGGGCTTGGAAAACAGCAAAGGAAAACCAACAGGGCCTTAGAAAAATGTGAGATACCATTAAACACACAAACAGACTCAAGAAAAAGAAAGGGCCTCATTTTGGCATCACACACTCATACTCCCAGTACTCAAGAGGCTGAGGCAGAAGGATTACAGCAAGTTCAAGGCCAGCCTGAACCTACATAAAAAGAACCCTGTCTCAAACAATCATAAAAAATGAAATTCAAATGGAAATGCAGAGGGCCCTGAAAAGCCAAAACAATATTTTAAAGCCTGAGAGTTTGATGAATCACACTTCCTCCTTTCAATATTCACTACAAAGTTACACTAATAAATATAATGGTGCTGACATTAGGATAGACATAGATCAGTGAAATGGAGTTGAAAATTCAGAAATAAGCCCACATATCTAGAATCAATTTGATTTTCAGCAAGGGTGCCAAGACAGTTCAGTGAGAGAAAAGAATAACCTTTTTGACAAATGGTGCTGGAACAACTAGATCTCCCCATGTAAAAGAGTCTGATTGGACCCCTGTGTCACACTATACATGAAAATTAACTCAAAATATATAAAAAATGTAAGGTCTAAAACTATAAAACTCATTCAAAATTGGAATACATTTTAGTGACCTTAGATCAGGCAGTGAGTGACAAAGGCACATGATACAAGAAAAATGTGACTTGAAATTTATCAAAATTAAAACCTGTTTTTTTTTAAAAAAACTTTTCTTTCAAATAACATTACAAACAAGAAATAAAAACAAAGGGAGAAAATACTTGCAAATCATATATCTCATAATCAGCTTTTATCCAAAATGTATAACAAACTATTCCAACTCAATTATTTAAAAATTCTAATAAAGAAATGGGCCCAGCTGGAGATTTAGCTCAGTGGCACCACACCTGCCTCAAAAAAAAATGGGCCAAAGATCTCAATAGACATTCCTCCAAGAAAGATATGAGTGATTAATAAGAACATTAAAAGATATTCAACATCATTAGTCATTAAGTAAATTCAAACCAAAACCACAGTGAGCTACAACTTCACATCCTGTAGGATAGCTGTATAAAGAAGACAATAGCAAGGATTGATGGCAGTGTAGAAAAATTAAAATACATTGCTGACCTGACTAAATGGTGCAGCTAATTTGGAATAAAGTTTGGTAGATCCTCAAAATTTTAAACATGCAGTTACTATAGGACCCACAATTACATTCCTGGATCCATACCATACAGAAATAAAAATTATGTCCTCACAGAAACTTGAAAATTATAGCAACATTTTTAATCATCAAAAGGTAGAAACAACCTAAATGTTTCAATGATTAATAAATAAAATGTGTTCTATGTAATGGAATACTGTTTGGCAAAAAACAAGCGATACATAGCACAACATGGACAAATTTCAAAGACTTTCTTTGTAAAGTAAGCCACAATACAGTCCATACTGTACAATCCTGTTTATATGAAAATTGTAAGCAAGTATGTAAAGACAAAAAATAGGGGCTTATGACTGATGAAACAGGTTCCATTTTTAAGATGATGAAAGTTTTAAACTTTATAATGTTAAAACCACTGAAGTGTACACTATAGATGGATAAACTTTATGTATGTAAATTATATCAATAAAGCTGCTTAAAAACTTATAAAACCATCTTAGGTCCTGCTTTTAGAAAAGGATGAGATTAGTAATCTTACAGATCTCATGTTTGTTTGGTGTTCATCTTAACTGCATAATAACACACAGACATTTAGAAAAATTATGTTTATTGTCTCTCTCTCTTTTT
>NW_022900951.1:78713494-78726741 GCF_012274545.1 Fukomys damarensis
TTCTTTTGGTTACTGAAGATTACACTCAGGGCCTTTGCACTGAGCTACATCTCCAACCCTTTTTTTAGTTTTGCATTTTGAGGTAGGGTCTCAAACTAAATTGTACAGGCTGGGCTCGTATTTGTGATCCTCCTTCCTCAACCTCCCAGAGTGTTGAGATAACAGGTATCCACCATCTTGACATTAACAGTATTTGCTTTTCTTATATGCCAGGCCTTGCCCTCTCTCAGTCTAGAAAGCTAGGAACATGGAAAGAAAATTATATGTGTTATTGCACAGCTATCAAGTAGGAATTCTTAAAGGTGAATATCAGATTTATGTGTTTAATGAGACATTTTAGAGTCAGGGAAAGCATAACACTGGAATAATTTTCTAAAATGCATATAAATGGAAATAGATGATGAAATTGTGTAGAGCAGAAAATCACTGTAATATTCCTCTTTTAAACGTTTTTGACCAAACAGGCATGGAGGGTGGCAGTATGATAAGGGACAAGATTAAGCCAGCTTCAGGAACTATGCAAGGAGGAAGAGATTGCTACAGTTGAAGCCACCCCTGGTCTATAGCTATACCATCCTGAACGTGCCCAGTCTCGTCTGAAACTACCCCTGTGCAACCAGCTGAATTGCCTCAAGCTTAAAGAATTGGTCCTCTAATCAGTGATGAGTGCTAGAACAGCGGTGTAATGCTGTTTTCTCAACCTGCATCTGAATAGTCACATGATACGTTGATGCCTTTAGACAATGACATATCAGCCAAATCACTAGAGTTGAGGTCACAGAGCTTTGTGATGAAAGAAGAGGAAAAAGAAGAAAATCAGATACCTAAAGGGGGTCAAGACCCTGGGTTAATTACGCAGATTAAATTTCTAAGCTTCAGTAAATTTCTTTAAAGAAGTGAACTTGCTATGGCTGCTATGACCTACTTGAAAGAGAAACAACTGTAGGAGATGTGTACTTCCACAAATGGTTATATCAACTCAAACTTCAGAATGTTTTAACAAAAACTAGTAACCCCTTCCCTACCCTGTGTAAAACCCTGGGTCAATCTCCAGTGCTTAGTGGCAGAAAATCAAGGATTCAACGTCCTAACCTTGAGCAATTTGGATGGTACAGTGTCTGTAATCTGGTCAGTATCATGCCAGAGGACATGATATAACCTGGCCACTACCTCCCCCAGCTTAGCCAGGTAGGAAACTGCCTCCTTTGGGATAAGCCATTACAGACAAACTTAGCACCAGTGACAAAGGCCATCATCATGTCACAGCCTTCAGCTCCAAGAAACATTTGTACTACTGACTAATCTTAGGAGCATAGACCCACCCTATTTTTGCCCACAGACTCCTTAACGCAATGAATCCTCTCACCAAGGCCTAGAAATCACTTCTCTACTTAAGTCTATGCTCTTCCCCCCATTCTATGGTGGTTCTGCTCAGAGCCAGTCCACCTACTTTCCTGTGCTGAATAAAACAGCTTTGTTTGTTCACCCAAGGTAAGACCAGGGGTACAGCAACTCTCCCTGGAGGGCTTCCAATCCTATCTTGAACTTTTGCCTTGAGGAGACCACTTGGTGACATCCATTCCTCAGACTTGGCTCAGATTGCATATCAGACAGTCTGTGCGAGTTGCCTCAGAAATGGGTGAGACACTTCCCCTTTATCCACTTCCTCAGCTCCCACACCCCACTCCCTTCTGCTACTGTGGCCGCCTCACATCCCTCACCCTCCTTCCACTTCCCTTCATCCACCCTTTCTTTAACACCATACCCACCAAGAAAGAGTCATTCCACTTTCTGCGTCCCTTAAATCCAGCACTAGTCAAGAACACTTCCAAGGAAGAACTGTTCTCCCTTGGTGGCTAGCTAACTTCAGAGATGTCTGCTTTGGCCACTCACCCATGTCCTAAAAAAGCCCTGTGTCTTAGCTGGAGATGTCTGCTATTGACTTTGTTGCTGCGCTTATTATTTGTTCTCCATGGAGAATCTTCCTCCTTCTATTCCCACTTCCTCTTGCCTAGGCTGTCTACTACAAAACTTGAAACCTCTCTGTCTCTACCCTGATCTGAAGCCCAAATGCTTAATATGTTTTGTAATACTGCCTGGCCACAATATAAATGAAAATGACACTCAGTGGCCTGAAAACGAACGGCACATTTGATTTTTTCATCTTGCAGGACTTAGATTTATTACTGAAAATGGGCAAATGGTCTGAGGTAACCTATGTTCAGGCATTCTTTACACTCCACAGCCTCCCCACCCTGTGCTGTTCCTCTGATTCCTCTACAATCCTTGAGGCCTGCTCCGAGACCTTGTCCACTTGATCTCTCAGATCCCAATTTGCACCACCAAACAATAGCTCCTTTCCTTTTTTGACATAATAGGATAATTCCATTTCTGGTTTCCTGGCTTTGTACACTAAACCCCTCTACAGACTAACAAAGGGAGACCCTGTTGAGCTTTAGATCACAAAACCTTTCCTCATCTTTTCAATCCTTAAGAGTCCCTACAGACAGCCCCCTCACTGGGCCTTCTAAACCTCACCCAACCTTTCAGTCTTTACACAGTAAAACACAGGGACTATGCAGCAGGCATTCTGACACAGGGTCCCAGGCCATGTCCATTAACATTCCGGTCAAAAAATCTTAATGCCACCATCATGGGTTAGCTACCATGCCAATGGGCAGCTGCTA
The DNA here is from genome assembly GCF_012274545.1 of Fukomys damarensis. Lineage (NCBI taxonomy): Eukaryota > Metazoa > Chordata > Mammalia > Rodentia > Bathyergidae > Fukomys > Fukomys damarensis. Next base: position 78,716,182 of record NW_022900951.1, read on the forward strand.
CAGCAGCCCTGTTACTCCTAAAAACACTCAAAATCACTAGACATGCCCCACTCACCCTTTGTTTTTCCCACAACCCTCAAGGACTAATGTCTTCATCCCAAGTCTCACACTTTCGCTCTGCCCCTTGCCTTCAGCTCTATTTGCTTTTCATGGAAACTCCCACAGTTACCATTGCCTTAGGCCCCAGCTTCAACCCAGCTTGTCACTTTATCAGTATACTGCCTTTTTCTAAAAAGCCTGATCCACATAACTACATGTAGTCCTCCTCTTTTCCTCACATTTCCACTTCCCTTCCCAACTCTAACCACACCTGGTTCATACAAGCCTACCAGGGTCAAATACACTATCATCTCCCATGATCCTATCATAAAAGCTGAGACTCTCCCTTTGTCCACTATCTCTCAAAAGGCTGAACTAATTACTCTGACCCATGCTCTCACACTAGCTAAGGGCTTACAAATTAACATCTCTGTAGTCTCCAAGTACACCTTCCATATATTACAAAATCACATTACCATCTGGGCAGAAAGGATTTCTTACTTCCCGAGGATCTTTAATCATTAATGCTTCATTAAAGCCCTTCTCCAGGCTGCCCTCTTGCCAAACTGGGCAGCTGTACTTCGCTGCAAAGGACACCAAAGACAGATCCCATAGCTGCTGGAAATACCTTTGCAGACAAAACCACAAAGGAGGCGGCCAATCTGCCCCTTCACACCCCCAAGGGTCAATATTATGCCCTTTCCATCTTCTCCCCAGCCTATTCCCCTTTCAAATACCAATATGAGATTCTTCCCACCAAACATGGATGGTTCTTCAGTTAGGAAAAGTTCCTCCTTCCCGCTTCACAGGCCCATGCCATTCTTTTATCCTTTCATGATAATTTCCACACAAGTTTACAGACCCCTAACTGGACTACTTCAGCCTCTGCTTTCCTTCCTGGAAAGCCCTCACTCAAAACTACCACTCAATGCTCTGTTTGCCATGCCCACAACTCAGAGCTTCCTGAAGTCCCCTCCTTTTTCTACACATCAAACATGAGGCTTTTCCTCAATTCAGGACTGTCAAATTGATTTCACCCATATGCCATGAGTACAGAAACTGAGACACTGCCTGGTTTGAGTCAATACTTCACTAGGTAGATAGAGGCCTTTCCCAATAGCTGAAAAAAGGCCTTGGCCATTATTAACTCCTGCCTCGCTGTAATTATCCTCCAGTTTGGTCTTCCTACCTTCATTCAGACAATGACCCAGCTTTCATTAGTCAAATTACCCAGAAGGTATCCAAGTTGCTTGGTGTCCAGTGAAGCCTCTACACCCCCTACCACCTTCAATTATCCAGAAAGGAAGAAAGGACTAACAGCCTCTTCAAGACCCACTTCACTAAACTCACACTCCAGCTACATAAGGACTGGGTTTCCCTGCTCCTTATTGCTCTCCTTCATATCCAAGCCACCCCCTCTGGAAGCCCACAGGATATAGTCCCTTTGAGCTTTTATGTGGTTGAACATTTCTGTCCAGACCAAGCTTCAGGCCAGAGACCAGCTCCATTAGAGAGTATCACCCAGTTCTACAACAAGCCTGAAGAGATCTGACATGCTGCTGACCTCTTGACTTCTGACACCCAGCCTTATGAAGATAGCCAGGCTAACAAATTTTTCTTAGTTAAAGATCTAAACCCCCAGTCCCCGCAGCCCAAGTGGACAAGATCCTTCCTGGTCATCTACAGCATCCCAATGCCTGTCTACAAGAATCCCTCCCGTACTTCCCTCAGGCTGACCCAAATTCTAGAAGACATTTAAATGGCTTACCTCTATATATTTCACCACTTCACTCCCTTCATTCCATCTGCTTTAATCTTACTTGGTTTCACCCTCAAACCTGTAGCCTCAAATCCTACCTTATTTTGATTGAAGGTGACCTTTTTCAGGGAACTCTATGTGACTTTTCCCCAGAGGAAATTGAATTGTTTTCCATCCTTGTTGCCCTCCTGTTTAATTATTAATAGAGAGGTCCTTAATTAAACATCCTGTACTCCTACTATCTGCTTTCCTGTGGCTTTTACTTATGATTCCGTCATGGCTTCAATTCAATTGTCTTTTACCTCAGGGATGGAATAATTTATTATGCTTACATTTTTCCCTCACCCTAACTAGGTTCTTTTCTTCCTCACTAGCTGGCCCTCCTGTTCCCTTCCCTGCACTTAAGGGCTGCACCTTCTTCACTTCTCCCAGCAGTTCCTAATTATCTCCATAGGAACCTGCAGTTAACTCATTTCTTGCTGAAACAATGTGATCCTTCCTTAGCCAAAAATTGCTGGCTTTGTATCTCCATGTCTTGAGCCACTCCAGTCCCTCCCCAGGTCTGTGTCCTAACCAACCTTACATACCATCCTCAATGTGAAATAAAATGCCCATTCCAACTCTTAAACAAAAGGGGTCCTTACTTGATTTCCCCATTAATGAAATGAAAAATAAAAAGATACATGTGGCCTGACTCAGTCAATCTTATATCACTAATCTCTCTGAATACAAAAGCTCAACAAAGCCCAGACATGGCCTCATAACCACTGATGCTAGTCTGACCTTCCAAGCTCCCATCTTCATTTAGTGTAAGCTATCCTCTGGTATACCAGTAGAACATTATTTCCCCAATAATGTAACTATACATTATAAATACTGGCCCCAGCCAACCATATCAATTACCAGATTGCTCGAGATGCCCCATTCAGCCTGACTACTTTTCTGCCCTTTAAAAGTTGTAACCACATCATTGCTTAACAAAGAGTCAGGTTTCAGTAATGGCCACCACTTTCCATGCATGGCAATACCTCCATGGACCCCCTGTAACCAATCTCCAACTAGATCAGACTGCCATCTCTCACCTACCTTTAACTGCTGCTCACAATGTCTTCTAATAGATACCAAAAGATTATTTTTCCAATGGGAGAACAGAACAGTAAATGCCAGTGACATCTCCCATCAGGGACCCCTTCAGCCTCTAAAGGGAGCTATCATGTCAGGCATTCTGAGCATCTGGAGAATAAAAAGAAGAAACTTTCACCTCTCTTTAGCATCAATAAGCAATTCTGCTTACCCAACCAAGGCACTTTCTGGATTTTTGGGCCATCCACCTATTTATTGCCTCCCCAATAACTGGACTAGCACTTGCACCCTAACATACCTCAGCCCAAAGATAGATATTGCCCTAGGAAACTAGAGGCATCACCTGGTGATGAAACAACCAGAAACCTGAAATCAGAGCCTGTCACCATCAGAGCCCCAATCCAACAATGTAGAGACCTAAAAATAGCACCCCTGCTTGTCAGTCTAAGTATCACCACAACTGCAGTGGCACAGCAGGCTGCATCTGTTGAAATGAGAAGACACATAAACAAGTCTCAAAACCAGACTTCCAGATCACCTAAGGCAACATCAAAGGTACATGAGATGGAACAATCCAATACTGAACAACCTGGAATCCCTGAACTGGCAAGGAAAGAGGACCTGGAAAAAATGAAGTTACAAATAATTTCTCAGATAACAGCAGAGATTGTGCCCATAGTACAAGGCATGATTAATAAATCTAGAGCAGACAGATTAAAAAAATAGAAGAGCTGAGAAACATGATGGAATCCCAACATAGGAAAAAAATGGAATCCATAAAAGAGATGCAAACAGATTTCCAAGATATTAAAAACTCCATTGAAAGTTTACACAGCCGAAGAAGCCAATGCAAAGAGAATTTCAGATGTTGAAGATAGGATTTCAATTAGTGTCCAGGAAGAGAAAAATTTCTTAAAAATAGTAAGGGACCATGAGAAATCAATCTAACTACATAGATTCAAAGAAGCTAGACAATTCAAAGAAGAATAACATAAGACTGATTGGATTCAGTAAAGAAACAGGAAAGAGTGCAGACCACATTTAAAAATCTGTTCAGAGAAGTAATGGCAGAAAATTTCCCAAGTAAGGGAAAAGAGCTTGATGTACAGATAAGTGAGGCATATATGATTCCAACTAGCCATGATCAAAAACCAATCTACACATAAGCATAGAATAGTTGAGATTCCAGAAACCCAACAGAAGAACAAAATTCTACAAGCAGTAAGAGCAAAGAAACAAATCGCATACAAAGGAAAGCCCATCGGCTTCACAGCAGGCTTCTCAACACAAACCCTAAAGGCAAGAAGAGCTTGGAGTGACATATTACAAGCCCTAAACGAAAACAGCCTCCAGCCCAGATTGATGTACCCTGCAAAACTGTCTTTCAAAATTAATGGAGCAATAAGATATTTTCATGACAAAGAGCACCTTAGGAACTTCAATAATACCAAACCAACACTCCAAAATATTTTAAACAATATCCTAGGAAAAGACATTGAGGATCATAACCCAGGAAGCCCAGCAGAATGAATCCATCAGGAATGACAAAAAATTGAATGCAAAGGGGGAAAATCCAACAAAAACAAAATGTCATGACAAGGATGAGTCAATACATATCAGTTATAACCATCAATGTTAATGGTCTCGATTTACCAATCAAAGGAAATAGGCTGGCAGAATGGGTCAAGAAGCAAGATCCAACAATGTGCTGCATACAAGAAACACACTTAATTTAAAAAAAAACTCATAGACTGAACATTAAAGGGTGGAAAACAATACTCCATAAGACAGGAACTCCCCCAAAAGAAGCAGAAGTAGCTATCCTCTTTGCAGATCAAATGGATTTCAAACCAACACTGATTAAAGAAGGACACTACATCCTTGTAAAGGGAACAATCCAAGAGGATGAGATGGCAATCATAATATATATGCACCAAACACAAGTGTGCCCAATTATATAAAACAAATACTAATGGACATGAAAAATCATATAAGTACTAATACAATACTAGTGGGGAACCTCAATACCCCACTGTCACAAATAGACCAACCAAACAAAAAATACACAATAAAATACTAGAACTCAATCAAATACTTGAACAAATGAGCTTAACAGATGTTTACAGAGTTTTCCATCCCACAAAATCAGAATACACATTCTTTTCAGCTGCACATGGGTTGTTCTCCAAAATAAATTACATACTTGTTCATAGAACATGTCTAAGTAAGTGCAAAAGAATTGAAGTTATCCTCTGTATATTATCAGATGATAGTGTGATGAAATAGAGATCAATAGCAAAAGAAAACACAAGAATGTCACAAACACATGAAAAGTGAACAATGTACTTCTAAATAACCAGTGGATCACAGAGGATTTTAAAGAAGAAATCAAATATTTCCTACAATTAAATGGCAATGACAGACCACACATTGGAATCTATGGGGCACAATAAAAGCAGTCTTATGAGAGAAATTCATAGCACTATTGAATACACATATGAGGAAAACGGAGTGAGTGCAATTAAACAACCTGATGCTGAATCTCAAGCTTCTAGAAAAAGAACAGCAGGACAAACCCAAAGCTCATACAAAAGAAGAAATTATAAAAATCGGGGCAGAAATCAATGCAATGCTGACTAAAAGAATGATAAATCAATGAAGTCAAGACTTTGTTCTTTGAAAGAATACACAAAATAGACAAACCCTAAGTCAGCCTTATCAAAAAAGGAAAGAAATGGCCCAAATTCATGCAATTAGGAATGAAAAGGGTGAAATTACAACAGACCAAGCAGAAATCCACAGGATCAAAAATACCAACTTTGAGACCCTACATACCAATAAGATGGAAAATATAGAAGAAGAAATAGACAGATTCCTAGATTTGTATGAATTACCAAAGTTGAATGAAGATGTCCTAAAATTTATAAACAACCCAATATCAATCAATGAAATTGAAAATGTAATTAAAAACTTAACCAACTAAGAAAAGCCCAGGCCCTGATGGCTTCATTGCTGAATTCTACAAGACATTTAGAGAGGAACTATTGCTACTACTGTTTAAACTCTTCAATGAAATTGAAAGGGAAAAAATACTCCCAAATTCATTCCTGGAAACAAACATCACCTTGATCACCAAAGCAGAGAAAGACTGAACTGAAAAAGAGAACCATAGGCCAATTTCACTAATGAACATAGATGCAAAAATCCTTAATAAGATACTGGCAAATAGAATGCAGAAGAAGATCAAGAAGATTATACACCATAACCAAGTAGGATTTATCTCAGGGATGCAGGGATAGTTCAACATATGCAAATCAATAAATGTAATACACTATATTAATAGAGCCAAGGATAAAAACCATATGATCATCTCAATAGGTGCAGAAAAAGCATTTGACAAAATCCAACACTCATTCATGGTTAAAAAAAAAAAACCTACAGAAAATTGGAATAGGTGGTCTCTACCTCAATCTGATGAAAGCCATCTGTGAAAAACCAACAGCCAATATCATACTAAATGGTCAAAAACTGAAATCTTTCACACTAAAATCAGGAACAAGACAAGGATGTCCATTATTACCACTCCTGTTCAATATAGTTTTGGAAACATTAGCCACAGCGTTTAGACAAGAGAAAGAAATAAAAGCAATAAAGATAGGAAAGGAAGGAGTCAAACTGTCATTATTTGCAGATGACATGATACTTTATATAGAAGACCCCAAGAACTCCATCAAAGTCTTCTAGACTTAATAAGCAAATTCAGTAAAGTAGTGGGGTACAAGGTTAACACACAAAAATCAATAGCTTTTCTGTACATGAAAAACAGACTCACTGAGAAAGAAACGGGGCAAACATTTGCTTTCACAATAGCATCCAAAAAACTGAAATGCCTAGGAATAAACCTAACAAAAGAAATCAAAGACCTCTACTCTGAAAACTACAGCACTCTGAAAAAAAAGAAGAGATTGACGACGATACAGAAAATGGAAAGACATCCCTTGCTCCTGGGTAGGAAGAATCATTATAGTGAAAATGGCCATACTTCCAAAACTGCTACATAGATTCAATGCAATCCCAATTGAAATAGCAGCATCATACTTCACAGACCTTGAGAAAACAATAAAAAAATTCTTGGAACAAGAAGAGACTTAGAATAGCAGAAGCAATTTGAGGCAATAAAGACAAGGTAGGGGGCATCACAATTCCCAATTTGAATCTATACTACAATGCTACTGTTTAAAAAAAAAGCCTCATACTGGCAAAGAAGCAGACCTGAAGACCAGTGGAAAAGATTAGAAGATGCAGAAACAACTCCAGAAACACTCAACCACCTCATCTTTGATAAAGGAGCCAAACACCCTCACTGGAGGATAGCCTCTATAATAAATGATGCTGGAAAACGTGGGTTTCAACTTGCCAAAGATTAAAACTACACCTATATCCCTCACCATGTATGAAACTAAAATTGAAATGGATTAAATATCTAAATATTAAAACAGAAACACTAAACCAGCTGGAAGAAAGGTTAGGTAGAACTCTTGAAGATATTGGTGTAGGCAAAGATTTTATGAATAAAACCTCAGTTGCCCATGGACTAGCACAAACAATGAACAAGTGGGATGTCTTCTTATTAAAAAGCTTCTGCACAGAAAGAGAAATGGCCAACACAGTGTGAAGAGACAACCTACAAGGTTGGAAAACCTTTTCACCAGCTGTTTCTCAGACAAAGGTCTACTATCTAGAATACATAAAGAACTTAAAAAAAATCAGACCTCCCAAATTTAAAGACCTAATCCAAAAATGGACATCTGAAATGAACAAATATTTCTCAAAGAAGTAGAAATAGGAAATAAACATATGAAAAAATGTCCAGCATCACTGGTCATTCAAGAGATGCAGATGAAAACCACACTGAGATTCCACCTCACCCCAGAAAGAATGGCTGCTATCATGAAATCAACCAATAATAAATGCTGGAAGGGCTGTGGGGAAAGAGGAACCCTGCTCCCCTGCTGGTGGGAGTGTAGACTGGTGCAACCTCTGGAAATCAGTATGTAGATACCTCAAAGTACTAGGATTGGAGGTCCCATTTGACCCAGCTATTCCCCTGCTGGGTGTCTTCCCCAAAGAATTAAAAGAATCATACCACAGTGATATATGTGAACCCATGTTCGTAGCAGCACAATTTGTAATAGCTAAAACTTGGAAGCAGCCCAATTGCCCATCAACAGGAGACTGAATAAAGAAAATGTGGGGTTTTTTTATAAAATGGAGTACTACTCAACCATAATGAGAAACTAGAGATACTTATAGCTAAATGGATGCACATTGAGGCCATACTCTTAAGTGAAATAAATAGGACACACGTGTAAATACCGAATAAGTTTCCCTGGTGTGAGAAACTGAAAGTGTAAACAAGGACTAAAAGGTATAATAGATAATGTGAAATAGGAAGAAAAGGTGCAAAGGGGAAGGGGAAATGGGAGGGGTAGAGGAAAAGAAGAAGGGAATGAAATTAATACGAGAAAAAGATAAAATAGAAACTAAGTCTGTAAATAGGGAAGGGTAGAGGGGGTGAAGGAAGGATAGTGGGATGGAGAAAAAATAAGAACCAAGATGGATTATGTAAAGGTGCATATTTCCAATGATGAATGTCATTATATTGCATACCTTAAATGTACCAATAAAATTATTTTTTAAAATATATAATTAAATTCATCATTGGAAATTTGTATCTTTAAATAATATATCTTCGTTTAGGTACATCATCTTGAGGGATTCCCACACATGTATTTACATATTCCTTTTTGTCTTGAATAGTGACTTTTATTATAAATTCGATTGTTTCTGATTAGTGTAGCTACTCCAGCTGTACTTTGGTTAATTCACATGGTATATGTTATTTCATTCTCTTATTTTCCAACTATTTGTGTCTTTAGAGTTAAATTTTTTTCATGGTAGAACATGTTAATTGTATTATGATTTTTCTTAGAAATTATTTTATTTAGAAATTAGATATTTTCTAGAGTACCAATTCTTTTGTTGTTTCATTTATTATGATTTTTAAAATTAATTTTAGTGGTTGTCTTGAGTGTTATAATTAGCATTTTAATTTATAACAATCTAACTTGAATTAATAGTAACAACTGCATTAGTGTACAAACACTTTGTTCTTTAATATATGCATTCTAACCCTCCTTTATACTGTTACTACAAATTCTATATGTATAATTGGATATCTTTCAACACAAATTTATAATTAGTTTCATGTAGCTATCTTTTAAATCAGAGAGGAAAATATGTTATAAATTTTAAAATAAATTTATAGTCTATTTTGTATTATTCATGTATTTTCCTTTACTGATACTCTATTTTTTCATGTGTATTCAAAGCACTGTCTCATGTCCTTTCTTTATAGCCTGAAGGTCCCTCATTTCATATTTCTTGTAAATTGGGCTTATTTGTAGCAAATTTTCCCACTTTTGTTTATTTGAAACTGACTTGATTTCTGCTTTCATTTTGAAGTGTAACTTTGCCAAATATATAAATCTTGGTTGACTTTTTTTTTCAGCATATTAAACATTTGCTTTTGGGCTTCCATTATTTCTAATAAGAAATTAGCTGTTAATCTTATTGACAATTCTTTATGTAATAAGTCACTGCTCTGTGGCTACTTTCAAGATTCTGTCTTTCATTTTAACAGTTTGTGGTTTGATTGATTATAATGTATGAGTTTACCCTATTTGGTGTTCATTGAAGGTTTTAGATGTCTTTCATCAAATGTGGGATATTTTTTGGCCATCTTTCTTTTAAATGTTCTTTTGCTCTTTTTTTCTTCTGTGCTTTTGGAATTCCACTATTGTATATATCAATAAGCTTGATGATGTTCCTTATTATTTCTTTCTGTTTGTTTGTTTCTGTTTGAGACAGGGTCTTGCTATATAGTTCAAATTGGCCTCAAACTCACTATGTAGCCCAGGCTGGCCTTGAACTTGCAGCAATCCTCTTACTTTGACCTTTTGAGTACTGGGATTACAGCACACCCAGCTTCCATAGTGTAGTAACCTTGATGGTGTCCTGTAGATGTCTTAGGCTCTGTTTGTTTTTCTTCATTCCTTTTTCCTATATTCTCAGTTTGGATCATCTTAATTAATTAAATTTACTGATTTTTTTTCTTCTACCTGCTCATATATGCTATTAAATTCTTCTGGTGGTTTTCTCATATTGGTTATTGTACTTTCTAACTCAATTTCTACTTGTTTCTTTTTATAGTTTCTCTTTATTGATATTCTGTATCTGGTAAAACATTATTTTCATATTTTCCATTAGCGTTTTAGATGTGCTTTTGCTTAGTTCTTTAACCATTTTTAACTGATTTTAAGTCATTGTCTAGTGAGTCTAATGGCTGATATTCCTCAGGGACAGTTTCTAGCATAGTTTATATTTTCTTGTTTATTTGCATGGCCCACCATTTTTTAATCAAAACTGAATAGTCTGTTCCTGGTGTGAATAATCTGCAATAATACATAAGATCCTAATAAGATTACTGACATTTAGAAATGGGAAGAAAGGAGCTAAAGTTGTAGGGAAGGTGGGATGGGTAGGGGAAAGGTAATAAGGGAAAAGAAAAAAATGTGAGATAATGAAAAGATGAAAATAAAGTGTTTGTAGATGGGGAG
>NW_022900951.1:78727079-78770276 GCF_012274545.1 Fukomys damarensis
ATAAACTCAAAAAGCTGAAAAAAAATAGTCTGATGTGGCATCTCTGGAAATCAGATCCTATCTGTACATCATGGTTTCCTCGTTGTTTCTTCTGTAGTTATCGGTTGTAGTTTTCTGAACTAACCTGTAAAATCTGTATTTGTCAGGTGTAGCCACCGAAGTGGCTTCCCTGTAGCTTTGAAGTCAGTTTATAATCAGAAAGAGTTTCTTAAATGCCTGAAACCAGTAATTCTCCTAGTCTTTGTCAAGTAACTCTTGTATGCACATTGGAGTGCAATTTTAACTCTTATGCAGAACACTGACAATGCTGCCTTAGCCTTCACTTCTTATTAGCTCACAGACTCAAGGTCATGCATACATGAGAGTGTGGAGCTTTCTTGGGTCTTTTCTGAGCACACACACAGTCCTTACATGTATATACCCTTCCAGATTCCCAGGAATATGTAGGAGCTTTTAAAAGTGCTTGTAGGTAGCTCCATACGTTTTTTCCTTTTAAGTTTTTTGATTAGTCTATTGTGTGTTTTAACTGTTGAAAAGCTAATTCATTTGCCTGTTTTTCTTTTGGACAAATCCTCCCTCTAGTGGACGATTTTTGTACCACATCACCTCTGAATTAGGTAAAATACAGACATCATTCTAATTACTTATATAATTTATAAGTATCCAGGAAACCAACTACCAGACGTATACAATAGTGACAGTTGTATGGAATTGAGCTGTTGAAAGAGCTCCAACCCCTCTCATCCCTCATATGCCTGGCAGGCTGCTGATTTCTTCAGAGATGTGGTCTATAAATTTTTAAGGATACAGCAGAACTGGAGAGTGGCAGATGGAACTAGGACAAGTTAAATGACGTTAAAGCTCATTCTTTTTGGGGGGGTACCAGAGATCAAACTCAGTACCTTGCACTTGTGAGGCAGGTGGCGGAACCACTGAGCTAAATCCCTGGCCCAAAGCTCAGTTATTCTTAAAGAGATTGAGGGTTCTTCTCTAGTGCTAGGGACTGAATCTAGAGCCTTGTACATTCTAGGCAAGGACTCTATCACTGAGCTACTCCCCTTGACTCTCAGGTGTATTTCTTGGACAAATGTTTCTCAAGTTTCTGCAAGCCTTTGGTTAATTTCCACAGTTCTGAAAGTGTTGACCCTGACTAATTTTGCCAGGCTTTTTATTCTTTTATGGAGTAGTGAATTGGAGTGTTGTCTTTACTCTGCTATTTTCACTACCAGCACCTCAAGGTTTCTTTTTATTATGAATAATATATTATGTGCATACAGCAATAATATAGCTAGTAAGTAGACAACTTAAAAGGAAAAACTTTGACAGAGAAGTAATCCAAATCATATATTATATAAAAATGGAAAAATATATTCTCATAATTAACTGCTATACTCACTTGTTCTAAGATTGTCCAGTTTAACAGCATGAACTATTTACAGTTGGTAATATCATCCACGTCCTAAATACATTTTTAATGATACTATCCTTTGGTTAAATTGTCACATAAAACTTCCCAAAGAAATGAAAAAGAACACAATAATGAATAAGACACATAAAGTTTCCAAACTCCATTAGCCTAGCCAATACTGTCATCCCAATACTGAACAAACTTTAAATTTTGTTACATTTCTATGAGATTAACTTTTTAGATTCCACATACAATTCAGTAGCTACTTGCTATATAGCCAGAGTAAATGGAATCAGTATGTAGAAAGCTGTGTTGATAAATATTAAGAAATAAAAGGAATCTATGTCTATCAACTGATGAATAGATAAATAAAATATGGTACATAGACAATGAAATAATCTTTCCTATAAAAAAGAATGATTTCAAATTATTTTTGATAATGTGGGTTATTGTGTTTTGTGAAATAAGCCAGGCATGGAAAGATAGGTACCCATGGACAAGTACCACATGATCTCACTTATATGTGAAATCTAAAATAGTTGATTTCATAAATATTGTGATTGGCTACCAGAGGCCAGGTGGAGTAGAGTTGAGGAGGGATGGATAATGTTTGATCTATGAGGAGTAGTGAGTTCTGGTGTGCTATTGTACAGTAGGGTGACTATAGATACCAATAGTATACCATACATTTCTAAAAGATGAAAGAAAAGATTTTGAAAGTCTTTCCCATAGGGAGGAGATAAATGTTTGAGAAAATAGATATGTTTAACCTTATTTGAGCATCGCACAATGTATCCTTACATTGAAACATTAAGCCAGGTGTGGTGGCACACATCTGTAATCTCAGCACTCTGGGTGGCTGAAGCAGGAGGAATGCAAGTTCAAGCGCAGCCTAAGCCACTTAGCAATTTAGAGAGAGCTTGTCTCAAAATTTAAAAATAAAAAAGGACTGGAGGTGTAGATCAGTGTGAAGGCCCTGGGTTCAATCTCCAATATGACCAAAGAAAATACCAAAACATTACATAGTATCCCATTAACATGTTCAATTTTTATGGTTTACATATCAGTTAAAAATGAATTTTTAGCCTGTAATCCCAGTGCTTGGGAGGCTGAGGCAGGAGGAGTGCCCCAAGTTTGAGGCCAGCCTTGGCTACATAGTGAGTTTAAGGCTGGCCTGAACAACATACTGAGACCTTGTCTCAAAAAAAAGTTTAAATAAGGACCACAAATGGATAAGTCCACATATGTTCCACCCCCATAGGATTTCAGTTCTTTGTACTCTTAGTTTATAAATGACCAAAGTAAGCTTACAAGAGACTTCTTTAAATTATATAATTGTATATATTTATGGGTTTCAGTGTGAATTCATATATACAACATTTATGTTTTTGTTCAAATTTTTTCTAGTTCTTTATAATATATATAACAAATTGTAAACTATAGTCACGTTACTGTGCTATAGAACACTAAAATTTATTCCTTTTATCTATTTTGCTATATATTTTCTAACCTTCTTTTATCCCTGCTTCCTCTACCCTTCCTAGCCTCTAGTGACCACTGTGCTACTTTCTATTTCTCTGAAATCATCTAGTGACCACTATGCTACCTTCAACTTCTCTGAAATCAACCTTTTAGCCTCCACATATGAATGAGACCATGTAGTATTTAAGTTTTGTACCTGATTTATTTCACTTAATGTCCTCCAGTTCCAACCATGTTGCCACAAATAACATGATCTCATTCTTTTTTATTGATGAATAATATTACGTATCTATACCACATTTTCTGTATCCACTCATCAATTGAAAGATTTTCATTGATTCCATGTTGTGGCTGTTGTGAATGTGCTGCAATAAATGTGGGAGGGCAGATGCGTGTCGGTCAGCTTTCTGTTAACTGTAACAAGTATGTAAAATAATCAGACTATAAAGAGAAAAGGTTTATCAACACATAATTGGCTCATAGTTTTGGAGATTTTAGTCTCTCATTGATTGCTCTATTGTTTTCAGGCCTATGGCAAGTAATACTTCATGGCATCGAGCACATTACAACAAAGCTTCTCACCTCATGGCCAGAAAGTTGAAAAATTATGGGGGTTCGTCTGAGGCCCCACTATCTTCTTCAAGGGAATACCCCTAAAGACATCCCAGTAGTCCCCACCTATTAAAATTTCTACCACATCCCAGTATGCCTAGCTAGGGACCAAACCTTTCAAATGGGTCTTCCAGAGATAATTCTAAATTATAGCAAAGTGTCTCTTTAACATACTGATTTCATTTCCTTTTGATATATACCCAGTAGTGTAGATCATATGGTACTTTTGCATTTAGGTGTTGAAGAATTTCCATAGTGGTTGTACTGATTTACATGCCCATCAACAGCGTATGATTCCCATTTCTCTGCATCGATGTCAGCATTTGTGATTTTTTTATCTTGAGTATAGCTATTCTAAATGAGGTTAGAAGATATCTTATTGTGATACTGATTTAAAGTTCCCTGATGACTCATGATGTTGAGCATTTTTTCATATACTTATTGGCCATTTGATACATTTTTTTGGAGGCAGGGTCTCCCTATATGATTCAGGCTAGCCTCAAACTCACTCTATAGCCCAGGCTGGCCTCAAACTTGTGATGATTCTCCTACCTCAACTTCCTAAGTGTTGGGGTTACACATATGTGCCACCATGCCCTAATGTTGCTATTTGATATATTCTGTTTTGAAATGTCTGTTCAGATAATTTGCCCATTTTAAAATTCATTATTTGAGGGATTTGCAGTTGTTTTATTGTGCTCTCAAGAATTCTTTTTTAAAACCTATTAATATCATTATTATATCTAAAACATTAACAGTACATCTTTAATATAATCAAGCATATACTTTATATTTTCCTGATGATCTCAAACTATTTTGTTCTGACCATTTCTTTCTGAATTGTAAAATGGTCCACACACTGTGTTTGGTGGATGTATCTTTTTAGCCTCAATCTGTGCATACTCTTTCCTTCTTTATTTTGTACTATATTTGTTGAGGAAACAAAAGAGTGTTTAGCCTTTGTCTAGATTTTGCTGATTAAATTTTCATGATAATGTTGTTTTTTGTTGTTGTTTTTGCAGAACCAGGGATCGAATTCAGGACTTTGTGCTTGCCAGGCAGGCATAGGGCCACTGTGCTACATCCCAGGCGCCCCATGGAAATACTTGACATGTTCCTCTGCTCCCCTCCTTTTTCTACAAGGTGAGGGTATATTTGATCTTTTGGAAAGACTATTTCATCTATGGTATTATTTCTGTCATTTTCTTTATAATTTAAGATTATATTTTGGTGCCTGTATCAAGCTCTACAAGGTTCACATGGGTTAGCATGTAAAGGCTTGTGCGTAATCTTTTCCTTCTGTGGATTCTCTCTTTCTCATACACATACATATCTATCCTCCCAGTACTATTTTATTTCTTGGAACTGAAAAGTAACCTTTTTCCATTAAAAATACCAGTGAAGGAATCTGACCGCCACCATCTTGATCAGAGACCCCTCTAAACCACTCTGTCCCAGCACAGCTGAACCGGGGACTCATAATATGATCAGCTCTCCTATTGATAGGGCTACTCCCTACACTTTCCCAACCCTTGTCCTTGGGAAACCATTACTGCTTGTGCTCTCTCAAGCCTTGTTCTTGGCAGGGAGCCTCAACCCACTCTCACTGAACTCCCCTCTCTCCACGACCCTAAAAAAGATCCCATAGCCTGTCCAAGAGCTACTGGTCTGGTCTCGAGTTCCAGAGTGATCCCTCTCAGGGATAAACCTGTCCTGTTGAGCTTGTACCTCTGTTTCTTATTTTCTTTTTTCCTAACAACCAGTTTATATTAATCTTAGATTATCACCATTAATATTTTTATAAGTTTTTGAGTGTTTGGTATTTTTAGGTTTTTTGAACCCAGAATCTATACCTTCATGAGCCCTGCTTTTACTATAACATTAAAAATTCTGTATATCCATTTCACATTTCAGGATATTATATAGGTGACTTTCTTCCATATACTTCACTATGGCAGCTATTTTGTAATGATCTTATTTTATAGATGAAGAAACAAACTTTGAAAGATTAAGTAAGTTACATATAATCATTCATGATGGAGTCAGATCTGACTTTCAGATCGACTAATGCTAGATTCTGTGCTTGCTTTATTATACTTGTTGAACATAAGATCATATGATATTTCAAGCTACTACTTCTACTCCTATAAGAAAAATTCCTTCTTTCAAATATTAGTAGCACCATAAAATCTAATACCATATAAAGGAAAATACAGATTATTTCAGGAATGAGCAACATCATAATAAATCACAGCAATGTAAAGAAAACTGAAAGATTGTTTTATATTTAATGCTTTTGTTACCAGATGTTGGGTCCTGTGGAAATTTTTTCTAAGTTCTTGGTTTCCTGAACAAAGAATTAGACGAGATATACTGAAAGGAAATACGTTTTTTGAAGGTGGAAAACAAGTAAGCTCTGCAGAGTGAAAGCAGGCAGTAAACAGACTCACAAGCGTGGCAAGGATAAGGGGAAGCAGTCTTTGGTATCTGGAATTCTTGAATTGTCTTCTCCTTCATAGAGATAAGGCATTGGGGCAGCAGTTATCCTATGAAAAACTCAGTTGGCCTGCCCAGACTTAAACTGCCCTATCAGAAGACTGGCTTGACTTCACCCCAGATGTAAATGAAGAATGAAAATGGAACTTTCCTGATTGGTTCCATGTACAGTGCTCAGGAGCTACAAAGGAACTATATTCTGCACATGTGCCCTGGGTCTTACTGACTTTGACAGATTCCACCCAGTTGTTGACCAGTTCTGCTCCAGCCCTAATCTTCTACCTCACTTTAACATTAGCACATCAATATTGTTTTCAGTTACTCGCCACATATTTTTTTTAATTTTTCCCATTAAGTTTATTGGTACATTTTAGGTATACATTATGGTCACATTCAACATTGGGAATTTGTATCTATACATGATGTATCTTGGTCCTTGTTTTTTCCCCATTGCCCATCCCCCCTTCCATCCCTTCTCCCCTCCCTATTTACAAAAATTTTGTTTCCATTTTTTCCTTCTTTTCTAATATTTTTTCTTAGCACTATATATAATTCAAACATTTTGAATTATTGCCCCAAGCTAAGCCTCAGTTGAGAATAATTGAAACACACGTAAACTTCCTCCAAAGAAAAATTTGAAAACTCCTAATAAAAATACTGATTCCTCTTTAAATAATAAGATAAAACACATTCTTATTAGAGCAGAGAATAATGACTACTTTTGCTTGCTAATGACTGTTTTATTACTAATGTTTAGTACACTATCTGTCTCCCTCACCTCTAATTGAACACATGTTCCAGGAAAATTTCCAGGCCAAATACTGCTAATAAATAAAGGGAAGAATAGTAAGATCAGAATTTTAGTATATGTGCTGCTGAAGTGAGCACAAGATCAGAATTTAGCTAGAAAGATCTCTGCTCCTCACTAAGAAAAAGAGTCAGTAGTCCCTTTGATTACTTCAAAATTTTTCCTGTTGATTAGCAATTGTGACTACATTGGCTACTCAAAAGCATGTTTTTCAAATTTGGTATGAATACTCCCAGGAGAATGTAGCATGCGCGCGCACACACACACACACACACACACACACTCACACACACACACACACGTAAGGCAGGAGACTAGGGGGTGGCAAAACTGGCTGGGGAATTAGGTGTGATCTATCAATTACAAAATCTCAGGACACATGCACAGAACAGTTCCCAAAGCCCTGCACATGGACTTCTCAGGAGAACTAAAGCATGTTGTCCATAGGATGCCTAGACCTGACATCAGCGTGAGAAGGGGGTAATACGAAGAGAATTGTCCACGTTGAGCTCTTTGCCACCGTGTTCTGTCTTGCATAATGGTCCACCTTCACATTGTAGGGTGTACTTTCTTTTCTACTTTTACTCGGTCCAAATTTTCTCTTTAGAACCTGTTTTCCCCCCTACCTTTAATAAATGTAAAACTCTGCTACTATTTGAGCTTGTCTTGACCAATTCTTTGTTCAGGACAGAAAGAACCTAGAAACTGCTTCTAGAAAGAGACTCCAGCACCCCAGAATTTAGTAACAGGCACACAGCAGTGAATGACATTTTTACTCTGATTATTTGCCAAAGACAAACCATCTTAAATTCAGAGCAAGTCTTCTGGAGAATATATCATGATTGTATGGTATCGAGTAATATTTATTAGTAGGAATAAAATTTTCAGTTCTTTTATACTTGGATAGAGCAAAAACAAGCAGAAAGGTTTTGAAAGTGAGCCAAAAAAAAAAAAAAAGCATAATGATCTGTTTAGAGGAAGACAAAAGTAGCCCTTCCTGCAGCTATCAATTTGAAGGAGAAACAATCATTCACTTTTTTTTGTGGTACCAGAGATTGAACTTGGGCTATTGTGCTTGCAAGGCAGGCAGTGGAACCACTGAGCCAAATCCCCAGCCCTTATTCACTTATTAAATTATAATGTGAGAGCATTGTAAAATAACTGATAACGTTTTCCTTTCTTTTTAAAATATTTTTCTTTCATATAGTTAAGTCAACAGATTGTTCATGTAGCTCTCCTAATTCACACACATACAAACACACAGATAGCTAACTTCCACCCAGATCAATATTTAGAACATTTCCAGCACATTAGAAGACTTCTTCACGCTGTTAGAGTATTCTTGAACACTCTAAAAATAACCACAGTTTTAACCTCTATTACCATAGAGTTTATGGGTTTGTGTACCTTTTTTTCTTGCAATACTAGGGATTGAAACCAGAGGTGCTCTACAACTGAGCTACATCTCTATCCTTTAAAAATTTTTTTTTCTTATTTTGGGACAGGATCTTGCTAAGATGCACAGACTAGCCTTGAACTTGGATAAAATTAACATTAAAAATAGTGAGTTTTCAAACCAGTGAACATTGGTTTGATCAATCCATTTATTTAGGTTGTTTAAAATTGCCTTAGTATTTTGTAATTTTCCATTTTGCATAGATTTTAAATAACACTATTTTATTTCTATTGTCTTTTCATTTCCTCTAACTCAAAACAAACAATAAAAACCAAAACCCTGACTACATCTACTTTGTTTTTCTCTTAGACATGAGTTTTCTTAAATGTTGTGCTCTATCTCCATTACCCTCCTACACACGTAAGTACATTGTATTATGTACACATAGGGCATTGTATTATGTCTATTAAGTAAATTGAGAGTAATATAATTGAAATCTTTGTACTCATATTATTACAGATTCACCACCAAAAACTTAAGATAGAATTCAGAGGTCAGCTTTTTCATACCATCATTTACTATAAACATTAGATTCCTTGTCTCTTTGTTCAGTTTGGTCAGAAATTTCAGCCAAAGCCCTGGCAGTTATGCGTCATATTTGCAATCACCACTCAAGCAGTCCCTTTAGTGTTTTGGCAAGTCTGTAAAAGGAAAGCCTGCAGTTCTGTATTTCAAGAGGTAGACACTAGGAAAGGCATTTAGCAAATGTTAACCTGAGGTCTAAAATCCAATGATAAAACTCTTTGTGTTTATTTATTATTCATAACGTTAACTCCTTTCTTGAAGTGAATTCTTCTTATGTCTTTAATTCTGTTCAAAAATTTCACCTGGAAAAGCTGGACACAGTAGTGCATGCCTGTAATCCCAGCAATTGGGAGGCTGAAGCAGGAGGATCACCGTTAGTGAGTTCAAGGTCAGCCTGAACTACGCAGTGAGAAGGTCTCAAAAAAACAAACAAAAAAATTTTTTTTCACTAGGACAATTTAAGAAACTTCACTTCAGCCTAAACTTTGGTTTGACACTTTAAGCTCATTCTACTGATGATTCTTTGAATCCTTTTTTAAAAAATAATTATCTTCTAGTTTAATGCTCCTTAAAGTTAATGAAGCATTTATTTTTACTTTACCTGGTTTGCAATTTGTAATTCTGTAAGATAGTGTGCACACCCACACCCAAACATTCACTCCCCTCACAGCCTCCAAGGGATTTCTGCTACATTTGCCCTAACTTTATATATCCGAGGTCACCTTTTTCTTAGGTAGATTCTCATCATGATCTAGTATAGGAAATGATTTTTAAGATTAGTGTAAAATTCAAAGGATATTCTCATTTTCCACTTCATAGGTTTTCACATTATTTACTTCCATGATTAATAATGGATGAGTCTCACAAACATAATGTTGAGCAAAAGAAGCCATATACACAAGAATATACCTTGTTTAATTTTATGTATATAAAATTCAAAAAGCAGCAAAAGTAAACTGTTAATGTTTAGGGATACACAATTAGGTGGTAAATCCATTTTAAAAATTAGGAAAAAAAGAAAAATGAGGGTGCAATTCTCAGAAATGTCAGTCTAATGGTTACTTTTATGGATAAAGAGGACATAGTGATCATCAGGGGGTTTCTGAGGAGCTGTTAATGTTATGTTTCATGATATGAGTGCTGATTACATGGCTGTTTGATTCTTGGTAAACCATTAAGCTATACACTCCTATTTCTTTGTGCTCATTTTTCTGTATGGGGCATTCAGTACAATATAAAAAGCTTTTAAAAGTACAAAGTTTTGATGTTTCCAGCCTTCTGATGCTATTCCTTTGTCAGTGTTTCTGAAATATCATCAACTATGATTCAGTAGTCTCATCTGTAAGTTCTTTGGAGCCCTTCTTCGTGGCTCAGTAAGGTAAAAGGAAATGACTCTTGATGTTTCAAGCAGGGATTTTAATAGAAAGAATTAGGCACAAAGAATTTAAAAAGACTCGTGGGGCAAAGGGGAGAAAGAGGATAGCACAAGGAAGAAAATATCGTTACCCAGAGATCACAAACTAGTACTCCTGTGGCGGAGTCCACAAGTTTGTACCTGCTGTTTCACTGACACACTATCACCATCTGGGCTAGATTTGTCCAAGTAGTACAAGTGTAGTGATGAAGATTTCTATGGATTCTATAGCTACTAATAGAAGTATTTTAGGAAAGACATTTAGATTGGGAAGAAAAAAGTACCTGCCTGTTACCTAGGATGAATTTCAGAATACTTCATCACAAGCCTGGAATTGGAGAAGTCCTTTAAGGAGTGCTATTCTTCATTTTATAAAACCTAGATTAATATATTTGACCTTTTAAAGAGAAACTCAGAACTGTACGCAATATAGGTGAAGGCTAAATCATCCTGATTAGTTTCTCTGAATGCTTGTCCTAGGAGGGAAACTGAGTTAGATGAGATGATAATATGGTATGGAATGGCTAGGATAGAAAGTTCAGTCCTACAACATGAACTAGTTTACCAGTCTTTTTTCCTCTTTAAAATTCAGGGTGGAATTAGGAAAATGTTCTCATTGTTTACTGTTATATATACATTATTCCAAAGTTAAAACAGTTTTTGTCTCATTCTAACCCTAAGTGGCTTAAACAACAAAAACTTACTCCCTTTCAGTTCTGGAAGCTAGAAAGTGCAAGATCAAGATGCTGCCCAATTTGGTTCCTAGTTAGGACTCTTTTTCTGTTTTACAGACAGTTGCCTTTTTGCTTTGTTCTCATGTGTTGTTTGTTCCATATATAGATAGGTAAGAGAGAACTCTGATTTGGCTTCTTACGAGAGCACTAACATCATTAGATTAAGGGTTCTACCTTCATGACCTCAGCTAACTCTACCCACTTCCTCACAGTGGGTACACCCTAGCTGTACCTATCTATAGTCACCTTGGCAGTTAGGGCTTCAACATATTTAGGTACAGGGTGCACATATTCAATGCACAACACTATGAATAGGCACTGTGATAGACTAAGGTTAGGAAAGCAAAGAAGGAAAATCCTTGCCATATTTTGTTTCCATAGCAGACATTTATAATGTAGCAGAGTAGTTTTGGAATCATACAAGCTTGAATCTGAGTCCCTGTTCTATGACCTTGTGCAATGTGTGCCTGATTTCCATGACAGTGGTACCTCAATTCATAAACTTACTGCTTTCCACGATTCTGGTCCCAAACCAAATTGGTCGAGAACCGAATCAAATTTTCCCATCAGCATTGAACCTAACCATTGAATTTGATTCACTTCTCACCCAATTTGGTTTGCAATTGGAATCATCGAAAGAATTAAGTTCAAGAACTAAAGTAACCCTATATGTGTAAAGCAAAAGAAGTAGTACCTAACCCATTCATTCAATAGATATTTAACACTTCCTTGACCCATGCTGTGAAGCTAAAATAACTAAAGTAACCAACTATAGAAATAATTCCTGTCTCTCTGGTGTGAGAAACTGAAATTGAAAATAAGGACTAAAAAGAATAATTAATTTTGTGAAATAGGAAGAAATTATTCAAATTTATACAGAATGTGAGATACTTTGTCAATACTTAAAATATTTTATGCAAAAAAGGTACTGTATTATTAAGAAATGAGCTGATAGATTATCAAATTAAAATATATTCTTGTAAGATCTTGATACATGCTGTGTTTACCATAGTTGTTCTCTAATCATTTTGTTATGAAAACATATTTTTTCATAGAATGGCAGTTACATTTTCTTTATTACTATCTACTTGTAATAAATAATTAAAATAAAAAATTTAAAAAACAGAAAAAATAAAAGAACTAAAAATACATGATGCAGTTAGCACAGTGAAAGTATTTCCTTAATGTTAGCTGTGGTTACAAGGCAGAGCCTTACTGAAAATTGAATTCTAGGGCTAGAACTAACAACATGTCCAAACCCAAGATCATAACTCCTTATTGGTATGCCTCTTACTTCTTAATTCCTCCCTCACCCCAGGCTAATACATAAATCTGTTCTTCTTTCTGGGGTTCCCACTCTCTATTAACTTAATATCTAAAGAGTCACCCACATTAGTCGTGTCTGTAATCTTTACTTTTTCTCCTTTTCCCTCCACACCTATTTGTTCATTTCATAGTGCTGTCTGTGCTGGTTTAAGAGAGCTGACTGAGCACATACCTTTCCAACTCTACACACAAGTGATAGCAAGCCATGGTGGAGTATTTATACCATAAAAATCAGCAAACACTATAAATCAGGGTCTTAATTTTCTTTTCTTGAGAGCCAGTTGCTTACCAACATACCACTGTTTCTTACTGTTGTTCAAATCTGCCAATTGCAGTTCTTGCAACAAACTACCTGGGATATGGCTCTCATTTCTTATCTAGATATTTTTCATAGCCTCTTTTAAATGGTCTCTGATTTGTGCCAACTATGCCTCCATACGCCTGTAAGAGTTCTCTTTGTAAGTATGGATTGGAATGTGTTTCATTTGCTTAGAATGCCCATAACCTAGAAAAGTTAAGTCCAGCTGCCCAATGTGGCATTCATTGCCCTTCATAATCTGCCCCACCAACCTCATTACTTGCTCCAGCCGCCTCTACTGTAGCCCTCCTCAGCTATTTACTTCCTTGAATTGAATTGAGAGCAACACATTTGAATATCTCTTCACCCTTACTTACCACTGCTCAGCCTGAAATGCCATTCTCTACTTGCTAGACAATGTAAAGATCAGCCCCTCTTGGAAGTCTCACAGATGCTGGCTCCTTGAGGTTAGAATAAATTTCTCAGCCCTCTTCCCATAAGGGCCCCAAAAGGGAAACAGATAAAAATCAGTAGTAAGAGCAGTAACCTCAATCTTTCAATGAGTAGAGACCTTCTGGCTAGCTTTGGCCCTGGTATGTTAAACAGAAGAAAGGACTGGACAGCATGGATGGTAAACCTCGCTCATCTCTGTGAGAATAAGGAAGTGTAATCAGAGATTCACATGGCTGGAAGAAGCCATCTCGTTTGTAGGCAGAAATTCATCTAACCCTTCCCAGACCAGTCCAGCAAAGGAGAACTTTTTGAGCATGTCTTACAGAAGAGAAAAATGATCATAGAAAATTACTTGTCTCTGGTGCCTCCCCTTCACTGTATGCCTTCTTATTTCAAGTGGAAGGTGCAAGGAACTCTGACAGAGGAATCTGGAAGGTATACTGATATGTAGTGTAAGACTGAAAGTCTCACTTTTACTCCGTGGAGCGTGAACTGCTGAAAGGGCCTTCACAATGCGAGGCTCCGGGAGCTTGTCGGACAGCGAGAGTCACCCAGGAAGGAACACACCAGGCTCGTTGGTAAATAGACCTTCATTAGTCTGGCCACACAGAGCTCTCAGAACTGAGCAGCTCAGAGAGGCGCCAGCTCAGGGGTTAGCACAGTTTTTTAAAGGCAAGGGAAGAGGATTGCAAGCACAACAAGTGGGCCAGGGGTCAGGGGGTCGGTTTTCTGCTGTCTATCTAAAGGAGTCAGCTATACGGCGCACCTGGCCTTTCACATTGATCATCTCCAGACCTCAGGCTGTTCTGTTCTAACGAGGCCTTGAGTCACTATCTTGTTTACCCGTACCAGGCATCCATGCACTCTATTTTAATCTTATCTTGGAGCTGGGTAGAAACAAATGTGTGCTGCTATATGCTGGCTAGGGGACCAGGGATTTAGCTCAGTGGTGCTGCCCCTGCCTTGCAAGTGCAAAGTCCTGAGTTCAATCCCCAGTACACCCCCCAAAACAAAACAAAACAAAAAAAGAACTATATGCTGGCTAACTAGGGGTTACATAGTGGGTAGGGTCCCATAGTAGGTGGTAGCTAGTTGATACTTACGGTTCATTTTGCTCGGTCTACCATCGCCCTGGTTCCTTCACAATTAGATTGCTCACAACCCCACTGTTTCTGAGGATCAGCCCATCAATAGAAAACAAAAACAAGGCCTCCAAATGGCAAAGGGACTAGAGAGAAAACATCAGAGCTATATCACAGGAATACACAAGAATAACCCGCATAATATATGTCCTTGCTGCCCTCCAGTCCTTTCCTGGAAGGCCCAACTATGTTTTACCAAGTTGATTATTGTTTAAAGACTATGGCACAGCAGTCCAATGAGGGAGTAGTGCCACATAGTACATAAACATAGAATTGTATGCCGTTCTGGCTGCAATCCTATAACAAACAGAAGTGCCCACGCATGGTTTTATGTCAGTTTGTGAATTGAGTTCAAGAGGCCCTAACTCTAAGCACTGTATGTAAAATAAAAGCAGTTAGCACAGCTGTTGTCATTGTATTCTCCAACGTGGAATTAAATTACAGGCAGAAAATACAGAATATTTGTCCCACTTTAGTTTAATCACAGTTTAGAGGCAGGAAGCTCAATTGTTTCTTCTTTTGTAGCCCTTAAAATGCTTGGCATTGCTGTGCAAAGAGTAGACATTCAATAAACATGCAAGCCAGAAATGGGATTAAAGATTCCTACTTGACAGCCTTTTGTATAACCAAAACAAAATTCTATCACTCCCCACTTGCATTTCCTTTTAAACTTGTCCCAGAAGGCTCCCAACCCCCTCAAGGTATTTTTAAATAAATTCTCCCTCATTAAGCTCAACAGTTGGCTTTTCTCTCTGCTACTTCTTTGTGTTTTCTCGGAGTCAGTTGGGATATCCTCAACTCTTAGAACGAATTCTGGCTAAAGTGTTGCTGGGTGAAATGTGGATAATATGTTAGGTCCTGGGCTTTGCACCTATGAATCACTGTCCTAAGTCCGCATTGTGCTCTTGGCCCTGTGGTGGAAAACAGGGCTGCTAGGGGCTGTGTTGTGTGAGTAGGAATTATTGACCCTAGAATAGAATGTATTGGTATTCATATTCTTCTGAAACTTCAGTGGTGCAACAAGTCATTCTCTGGCATCCGAGTGTCATTTCTACTTAACTGCCTCCAATCATGACACCTTTACCACCATTCTTCTCAGCAAGTGCTTCTTCCCCCAAAGTGTTTCCAGCCGTGGGCCCATGACTATTTGAAGAGCTATAAAATTTTATTCCATCATCCACTGTCCACTGATCCCTGTCAGGTTTGCTCAGATTCAGCATTAACAACTGTAGTACTACTATTTATCGAATACTTACTATGTGTTAGGCACTTCACATCTGGATCTAATTTCGTTCTTCCACCTACCCTCTGGCGTGAATAACTTTAGTCTCTTCATTTTTTACCAATGAAGGAAACTAAAATTAGTAAGTAGGCAGAGGCCTTCAAATCTTGTGCTGGACACCATTATGCTAGAACCACGCTGAAATATTAAAATTAGTAAATGATCAATAAATATTTGAATAAATAAATGATTTACCAAGGACTTCCATAAATGTCCCCTCAGGTAGAATCATGTGGTTTTGGCCCATTACTTCGAGGAGAATTTAAATAGATGGTTGAGAAAACTAGGTTGTGCTTGACATTTTCAAGCACAATTGAGTGCCACTTCAGGAAAGTAGAGTTCAAAATTGAAATTTCCTTTTCTTGTTGTTGAATATGAATATCTGCGCTCTTAGAAGCTGTTTACTCTTAGCTATTCTTAGAATAAAGGCTTAGGATTTGGGGAGTAAGTACCCCAAATTCATATCTTTAATAGCTGCAATTTTCTAAAAAGAATAAGTATAAGGTGGGGGAGCACATGGAAATTTAGTCTGGTAATGTGGTTTCCTTTTTAATTATAGAGTCACTCAATCTCTATTGCTTTAGGGTCTCCATCTTTGAAAGGGTATTAGCCATAGTTTGGATCTTGAATGTCCCTTCAAAGAGCTACATGTTAAAGGCTAAGTCCCCAGGGTAGCACTATGAGGATGTGTTAGAATCCTGGGAGACCCTTAGTTTATTGAGGTGTATCCTTGAAGGAGATTATAAGACCTCAGTCTCCTTCTCCTCTCTTCTCTTTCCTTTCCATGAAGTATTTTGTGCTCTACCACATGTTCCTGCCATGATGTGCCACCTCACTCCGGGCCTAAAACAACCAGACAAATTGATCATGGACTACAGCCTTAGTATCAACACAATGAGACACTACTCCACACCCCACATTCATTTAAGATGTCAATACTAAAAGAGACAAAAAAAGGAGAAAAAAAATGTGGCCGGGCGTGGTGGCGCACACCTGTAATCCCAGCGCTCAGGAGGCTGAGGCAGGAGGATCGCTGTGAGTTCGAGACCAGCCCAGGCTGCATAGTGAGTTCCAGGTCAGTCTCAACTACATAGTGAGACCCTGTCTCAAACAAACAAACAAACAAACAAACAAACAAACAAAAACAAAAAAAAAACTAAAAGAGACAGAAAACAATGAATATTGGAGAGGATGTACAGAAATCAGAAATCTCCTACATTACTGGTGGGAATGTAAAATGTACAGCTATGTTGATAAACAGTCTGACAGTTCCTCAAAAAGTTAAACATAGCTGGGTGTGGTTGTACAAGCCTGTAATTCCAGCATTCAGGAGACAGAGGCAGGAGGATCACTATGTCTTTAAGGCCAGCCTGAATATACAGTGAGTTCAAGACCAGCCTGAACTATATAGCAAGACCTTTTCTCGAAACCCCCCTGAAAAGCCCAAATGATAATAATAATAATAATAATAATAATAATAATAATAATAAAGTTACCATATAATTCAGAAATTTTATTCTTTGGTATACACTTAAAAGAAGTGAAAATATATGTTTTTATAAAAACTTCTACCTGAATGTTCATAGCAGAAGTGTTCGTAGTAACCAAAATGTGGAAACCACTCAAATATCCATCAGCTGATGAAAGGATAAACGAATGTAGTATGTCTTTACAGTGTAATATTACTAAGCCATAAAAAGAATAAAATACTGATACTTGCTAAAACATGCAAGAACCTTGATATTACATTAAGTGAAAGAATCTAGACACAAAAAAGTCACATATTTTTTATTCTATTTATGTAAAATGTCTAGAATAGGAAACTACAGAGATAGAAAATAGATTAGCAATTACCTAGGGCTGGGAGGAAAGTGGAAAGGAATCAGGAGTGACTGAAAATGTATATGGAGTTTGGGGAGGAGATGATGAAAATGTTCAAAAATTGACTGTGGTAATGATTGCACGACTCTGGGCGTACTAAAAGTCATTCAATTGCATACTATTATTTTATTTTTCCCATCTCACCAATTGCACACTTTTAAAGGGTGAGTTGTACATCAGTTTAAAAAATTATTGCTGTAGTAATTATGGGAAAGACCAGATTTTGTTGAACTCTCTCATGGGTATTTTATTAGTATTATTTTGATTTTTAATTATTTGTGGCCATATAAGCTTTTAACCATTATCTTGTGGGAGCTTGCAGTTTCTAAATGGCTTTAATTATTACTGTATGTTGCAATACAAAATAATTACATGTGTTTTGAGGACTTGGTACATATGTGTATTGTATCTTGATCATTCTTAGTCCCCTTTCTCCCGCTCTCCCTCTTCCCCAGATCTCCTTCACATTTCTGCAAAGTCTATCTCCTTGTTTCTTACCATCCCTTTTTACTTTTCTCTTTAAATTACTTATATAAATAAAGAACAAAATAAAAGATAGATAATAGGAAGGGGGAGATAAAGCGTTGTCAAATGGGAAGGGGATCAAGAGACAAAGAGAGGGGATGGGAAGAGGATGAGAAAAGGAATTGGGATGTGTTTATGTTCATGTACCAACTCCACACAAGCAATGTAACCATTATTACTGCAATGTACTAATAAAAACAAAACAATTTATATTTTGAGTTTCTAATATAAGAGAAAGCATGCAGTAGTTAACCTGTGTATGATTTATTTATTTAACCACATCATGGTCTCAAGATCCATGCATTTTCCTACAAATGAGTAAATTTATCCCTCTTCATGGTTGAGTAGTATTCAATTGTGTTTATGTACCACATTTTCTTTATCTGTTGTCCTGTTGATGGGCATATAAGCTATTTCCATAATTTAGTTATTGTGAATTGTGCTGCTATAAAAATGAGTATGCGTGTATACTGTAACATGATGACTTTAACTCTTTTGGGAAGACAACCAGAAGAGGTATAGCTAGTTTAAATGGAATTTCTATTTTTACTTTTTTGAGGAATCTACATACTGATTTTATTAGTGGTTGTAGTAGTTTACATTCCCACCAGTACACAAGGGTTCCTTTTTCCCTATAACCTAACCAGCATTTGTAATCTTTGAGTCCTTGATGATAGCCATTCTTACTGGCTATTTTGGTGTTGTTTTAATTTGCGTTTCTTTAGTAACCAAAAATCTTGGACATTTTTCATGAATTTATTGGTCATTTTACTTCTTTTGAGATGTATTTATTCACTTCAATTGCTGATCTTTTGAGCAAGTCTTTTGTTTTGGTAGTCTAATTATTTCTTGTGCAATTTGGGGTAGTGTTCAGAAGGTCCTTGCCTATCCCTCTGTCTTCAAGATTTTTATCTATTATATCCTCCAGCAGATTCAGTATTTCTGTTTTTATGTTGAGGTCTTTGATCTATTTTGATTTGGTTTTAGTACAGGGTGAGAGATACAAGTCTAAGTTCTTCTACATGGGGATAATCAGTTTTCTCAGCACTATTACCTTTTCTCCAGTGTATGTTATTGGCCCCTTTGCCAATAATCAGATGGCTGAAAGTGCATGGGGTTGTTGCTACATCCTCAATTTTATGCCGTTGGTCAACATGTCTATTTTTGTGCCAGTACCGTGCTGTTTTTATTGCTATAGCTTTGTAGTATAAATTGAAACCTGTTATTGTAATGCTTCCTGCTTTGCTCTTTTGCTCAGAATTGTTTTGCCTATTCTGGATCTCTTCTTTTTCCCATATAAATTTTAGGATATTTTTCTAGTCCTGTGAAGAATGTGATTAGTATTTTTATTGGAATTTCATTTTGAAAATTGGAGGTTTGGGTGTGGTGGTGCATGCCTGTAATCCCAGCACTCAAAAAGCTGAGGCAGGAAGATTCCTGAGTTCAGGGCCAGCCTGAACTACATAGTGGGCTCAAGTCCATAGCAAGAACCTGCCTCAAAAAACCAAAAGAATTTTTTTTTGATAATATGGCCAGTTTGACAATATTGGTTCTGTCTATCCAGGAGCAGAGGATGTATTTCTATTTTCTGGTATCCTCTTCAATCTTTTTTTCAGAATAGTATAATTTACATCATAGTACATTTTCACTTCCTTGGTTAGGTTAGTTCCTAGATATTTGTATTTTTTAAAGCTAGTGTGAATGAGATTGTTTTCCTGATTTCTTTCTCGATGGATTCATTATTGGTATCCAAGAACACTGTTGATTTTTGTGTGTTGATTTTGTATTCTGCCACTTTGCTGAATTTATTAGCTCTAAGAGTCTTCTAGTGGAGTTTTTGGATCTTCTATGTATAGGATCACATCGTCTGCAAATAAGGATAGTTTGACTTTTTCCTTTATTATTTTCATTGCTTGTATTTCTTTCTCTTTCCTGATCATTCTCACCAAAGTTTCAAGTACTACATTGAATGGGAGTGGTGACAGTGGACATTCTTGTCTTGTTCCTGATTTTAGAAAGAATTTGTGATATCAATTTGAATGGATTAAGAAATGCCCAGTGGATTAGTGGAGCACAGTTCTGGGTGTATCTGTGCATGATTGACATATAGGCCCCAAACTGAGAAGGGAAGACTCAACCCAGATGTGGTTGGCACCAACAAATAGGCTCATAACATGGGTGGAGGGCCAGGAATTTAGCTCAGTGGCACCACACCTGCCTCACAAGAGCAAGGTCCTGAGTTTGATCCCTGGTACCACAAAAAACAAAAATACATGGATGGAATAAAAAGGGAAAGATTAAGAAGTCTCCCCTTTTGTTTCTTTGGAGTGGCTCCAATCTTCACCTTTGGATGTTCATTTTTCTCTAGTTCCTTTAGGCTTCCAGAGCAGACTCTTCAGTCTTCCAACACAGACCTTCTGACTTTCTGACACAGACTTGCACTAGACCTTACAGTGAACTCCAGACCTTCAACTTTCAACTGAATCCTCTGACTTTCCAGGGTACAAACAGCCATTTTTCATTCTTCCATTTCTGATCCCACAGGTGGCCATTATAAGCCTTATGATTGAGTTAATATATATCTTCCTCCAGTGAACCTTGATACAGAATGTTCTCAGCTTTTCCCCATTTAGTATGGTGTTGATGGTAGGTTTGTCATAAATGGCTTCTATCAGTTGAGGAGAAGTCCTTCTGTATTTATTTTTGTCAGGGCTTTATCATGAATAGATGTTGGAGTTTGTCAAGGGCTTTTTCTGCATCTATTGGGATGGTTCTGTGATTTTTATTCTTGCTTCTGATTATATAATATATCACATTTGTCACTTTTCATATGTTGAAACATCTTTGTATCCCTGGGATGAAGCAAGATTGGTCATGATGTTTTTAATGATTTATAAATATTTTGTTGAGGATTTTGTATCTATGCTTATTAGGAAAATGGCCTTAGTTTTCCTTTTTTGTTGAGTCTTTGTTTGGTGTTGGTATCACGGTAATGCCAGCTTCAAGAAATAAGTTTGTCACTGTTTCTTTCTTTTGAATTTCATGGAAGAGTTTGAGGAGTATTGGTGTTAATTCTTCCCTGAAGTTCTGGTAAAATTCCTCATAGGTCTTGCTTAGCTTCTAGGGCTTTTATTAATGCCTCTATTTCATTGCCTGCTAGTGGCCTACTTTTCAAGATTGTTTATAAAAGACAACATCACAATGGACAGTGCCAAAATTCAGAAGATCATAAGAAGCTGTTTCAGAAATTTATATTCCAATTAAGTTGGAGAATCCAGAAGAAACAGATAAATTCTTAGATGCATATGAAGTACCAAAATTAAACCAAGGAGTTTCTAAATATCTTAACCTCACCCTGCTGGACTCTAGCTGCATATCATATATCACAATGAATCTTTTCCTTTTTATCTATCCCTTCAAAATTATTTCCCCTGTGTCTCACACCTCTCTGATGATTACAATGAATGTGATGCTGGGCACGGTGCTACACACCTATAATCTTCCTGCACTCTGAAAGGCTGAAGCAGGAAGATCACAAGTTTGAGGCCAGCCTGGGCAACTTATTAACTTAGAGAGACCCTGTCTCAAAATAAAACATAAAATAGGTCTGGAGTTGGAACTTAGTGAAAAGGCCCTGGGTTCAATTTCCAGTGTGTGGGGGGCAAAAATGAATGAGAAAGACTAATGAGTATAATGTGTAGCAACTGATGACTTAACCTGAAAGGTGACTTAACCTGAAAGAAGTGATTAATAGGGAATTTCAGGCATCATAGCAGAGCCAGTGGGGGAAATAATTGTGATAAGTGATAGCATAGTCTTTCTCAAATCATACCAAGTTGGTACCTATTGACTCTATGTACTCCTGTAAGATTGAATTTAGTTGTGTCTTAGTTACTTTTTTTGTGTTGCTAAGACAAAATACCCAATACCTGAGGTTAAGGAGAGAAAGGTTTATCTTGGCTCATGGTTTGTAGAGGTTTCAGTCCTCAATCAGATGGCTCCAAGGCAGGGAGGGTGGCATGGCAGAAGGGCATCATGGAGGAGAAACAGTTCATATCGTGGCAGGGCAGGAAGAAGGCAGCACCAATGGAGGCAGCAGAAGCAACAGCAAAATGAGCAGCCTTATATTCCATCAGGACTATCTACCCTTTGGGCTGGTAGCACTCACACCTAGGGTGAAGCACCTTTAATCCCACTGTCACATCCTTAATACCAGCATCGTACACCCTAGGTCCAGCCACCTCTGTAAAGCACTACCTATGACTGCATGAGGCTTTGAGGAATCATCTAGATATAAGTTGTAACTAACTGAATCTAAGGTGGGAATCAATGTGGAATCTCTGAGTTTGATTGATTATTGGGCAGGCACACTGTCTTTTATCACTGATAGGTTCTCACTTTGAACTTTTCATTTTGCCTCTTATAAGCAAATATCTCACCTTTCTTTTATATGTTTAGAGCTCACTACTAAATGTAAAAGATAGACATTTTCTTTTAGGTCTGGGCTTGCTTGCTTCAGATTTCAAAATAACTTCAGGGTTTAACGGTACCCCTGAAAGGGACCTCTACAAAGATGGCCAAGGTACTTTCCAGATACTGTGCTAATATACACTTTCACGTGAGCCAAGCATTATGAAGTCAGTTCTAGGATGTGTCCTATCTTTAATATTTTTGGCCTGCCTGGAAGTAGGAGAAAAGAAGGAAGAGGGCTTCGGAGTCAGATGGATTGGAGATTGAATCTCAGCTTGCATTTCTTTCTAGCTTTATGAACTTGGACTAGTTGCTTAACATCACTGACCTGCAGTTTTCTTGTTGGTAAAATTGGGAATAATTGTCTTTATTTCACAAAAGTGTTGTAAGCATTACAGCAAGTAACAGATACCATGCGCTTTATACAATTATGCTTTGGTACTCAACCACTTTGAAATTCATCAAATTTGGCACTCGAAGCATTTTGACATGAAAATTTTGCCCCCATACTCATTGTTTGTTTCGTACTCAATGAATGAGCTACAACTTGTTGATGTCAATTGCCTCATGACCCTCTAACCTTTCCAGCAAAAACAATTTGGTATTTGTTTTTTATACTCATTTCACCTTCCAGAACCAGTTAACAAATACCAAAGTGCCACTTTACTGTGTTTGTCACAGTGTACAATGCCCCAAAATGTTAATCCTTTCCCTTCTCAATGCAAGTTACAAGCCAGAAGTTCCCACCTTGGCTCAGCAACCTAAACAGTATAAATATAAATCAATAGAGTTCTGTTTAGCCTGGAAAACTAGCAGTTCTTAATGACATATATAAATTATCCTGGAAGGTATTGTGAAAGGCTGCTATTGAGTGTGCATGTCTAGCAGTCTGGGTTGGAAAGAAGACAATGTAAAGAATGTTAAATAACAAAGAGTCTGAACTGCCTTGTTGATAAGTCTGTTTAAAAAACTATAGTACACTAATACCTTGGTTCACAAACACTTCTGTTCACAAACAGTTCAGTTCATGCAGAAGCATTTGGCAAAAATTGACTTTCATTCACGAACTCTGCATCTGGCGATGAATGTGACCACAGCCATTTTTCCTGCACAAACAGGAACGTGGAGTCTTCCCCACTCTGACATGTGGTCATGGCTTCCTCTAGTCAAGATTGCGGTTGCAGGCAGACCTGTGCACAATTGCTGTGATGTTTTTTTGTTTGCTTTTTAGCACATACAGTACTATATAGTATTATTCAATCCAGCATGGCTCCAAAGAAAGTGAAGAGCAAGCATGGAGGCACAAAGAAAGTACAGAGTGGTAATGAAGGTGACAAGAATGTACAGCACAGTAATGAAAGTAATCAGAATGTGCAGAGCAAGAATGAAGGTGACAAGATTGTGTGGAGCAATAATGAAGGTAAGAAGAAAGTGCAGAACAAAAATGGTAAGTAAAAGGTTATGAAGAAAATAACCATGGACTTGAAGAGGGAAATTGTAGAAAAGCATGAGTGTGATATTCATGTGACTGATCTGGGCTTGGAGTAGAAGATAGCAAAGTCAACAATCTCAACTATTTTGAAGAGTAAAGATGCCACCAAAGGAACTGGTGTGGCAAAAGGAGTAACTGAAAGGATAAATAAGACCAAAATATAAAATAGATACTGGGAAATAGAAAGAAAATGTTCAAATGGGAAGGGGAACAAGGGGGAGGGAAAAGAAAAAAAAGAATAGAAGGGGAAAATGGAAACAAAGCTTTTGTAAATAAGGAGGTGAAGAGGGGTTTGGGGAAAAAAAGAAGAACCAAGATACATCATGTACAGGTACAAGTTGCTTATGATGTATGTGATCATTATGTGTATCTAAAATGTACCCATACAATTAATTTTTTAAAAGGAGTAACGATGTTAATCAAACAGAAGACACAAGTGCTGGAAGAGGTATAAAAACTCTTGTTAGTGTGGTTGAATGCAAAACAGCTAGCAGGTGATAGTGTCAGTGAAGCTATGGTCTTTGAAAAAGCCAGGACGTTTCACAGTGATTTATTGCAAGAAAACCCCTCTATAAGTGCAACAAGTGATGACTTTAAAGACAGTAGAGGTTAATTTGATAAATTCTGCAAAAGAAGTGGTATCCACAGTATGATAAGACATGGTCAGTCTTCCAGTCTGACAAAGCCACTGCAGAAGCCTACAAAAAAGAATTTACATAATTCATGAAGGCAAAAGGATACATCACCCAACAAGCCTTCAACTGCGATGGAACTGGGATCTTCTGGAAAAAGATGTGAAACAAAATCTACGTCATGTAGGAGGAAAAGGCACTCACTGCTGGGGCACAATCCCATGAAGGACTGATCGACCATTTTGCTGTGTTTGAACCCAAGTGCTAATCTGAAGATTAAGCCACTACTGGTGTACCATTTCCAGATCCTTCAGGCATTCAAGGAACAGAATGTGAATAAGGCCAATCAGTTATGTGAAGGCCAATGCAAAAGCTTGGGTCACAAGGCAATTAATTGTTCATGGAATGGCTGCACGAGATGTTCACACATGCCATCATTAAGAAATCTCTCCCTGACAACCAACCACCTAGAAGATACCTTCTTCTGATGCCAGGGCACAACCTGAAGCCTTGGCAGATGATATGGACGTGGAGTATAACTTCATAAAGGTCAAGTTCCTCCTCTCCAACATGACATTTATTCTGTTGCCTGTGTATCAGCAAGTGATCTGTAACTTCAAGAAGCTGTACCCAAAGGCGCTCTTCACCAGGTGTTTTAATGTCACTGAAGATACGTCCTTGACTCTGAAAGAATACTGGAAGCAGCACTTCAGTGTCCTCCACTGCATCAACCTCACTGACAAATCCTGGGAAGATGTCATGTACCAGACCTTAAACTCATCCTGAAAGAAACAGTGGCCAGAATGTGTCATTGGATGTGACTTTGAAGGGTCTGATACACAGGTGGTGGAGGAGATCATGTCCGTGGGCAGGAGTATGGCTCTGGATGTCGATGGTGCAGACATGGAGGAGCTTGTTGAGGACGATAAGGAGGAGTTGACAATGGAAGAACTTGCTGAACTCCAGAGTGAGCAGCAGAACGCGCTTTTTGAGAGGCATTCCCTGAGGAAGAGGAAGACAGGGAGGTTAGCAGGGATGTGATAAAATCCATTATGGAAAAAATGGAATGAGTACCAGGATTTCTTTGAGAAGCACCACCCTATCATAACTGTAATGAACAGTGTTGAATCTGATGGAAGGTAATGTGGTGTCTCATTCCCGGAAGGTTATGCAGCACAGGAAAAAACAAGTGACACTAGAGAAATTTGGGGGGGGCTCAGAATTGACTCTGCAACTGATAGAGAGGAAACCCCTGAAGGAGATCAACCCAAAGTCATTATGGAGGGGGCCCCTCCCCTAAACAATAACCTCCCCACCCACCTTCTTTTCTCCATGCCAGAATTCACCACAAACAAGGTTAGTGTTCTCTCTTCATACTGAACTGCACTTTGTTTTATCTTTTGTGGTTAAAAAATACATATGGTACAGAATGAATTAACCTTATTTACATTAAATTTCATGAGCAAATTTGATTTGCTTCACACCCAATTCTGCTTGTGATCAGAATTGTGAAACAAATTAAGTTAATGAGCTAAGGTACCACTGTATCTGATCCAGCACGTAAACAGAAAACTAATTATATTCCTGGCACAGTTCTCTCTCTCTCTCTCTCTCTCTCTCTCTCTCTCTCTCTCTCTCTCTCCCTCCAACTCTCTCTCTCTCTCTCTCTCTCTCTCTCTCTCTCTCTCTCCCTCCAAACATTTATTGGAACATGGTAGAAAAGTATAATGATAACATTCTTGGTAGGGAATTTGTACCAGTGCATGATATATCTGATTTCTTTTTTCCCCATCCGCCCCCCTTATGTGCAAAACTTTTGTTTCTATTTTTTCCTTTGATTTTCTTTTTTTCTTGTCCCTTCTTCCCCCCCCCCGTTCCCTGTTGCCCTTTACATTTGAACATGTGACACATACTGCTATAATCTGCTATAGGTATTCATGTCCTCTGCAGAGAGGGAAACCACTGGAATCTTGAAGCAATGGAAATAATCTCGTAATAGGAAGAGCATTTTATAATTTTCATATATTCATATCCAGTGTACCACTTAATTCTCAGCCTAATACAGTGAAGTAAACATTAGACTTATCCCCTTGCTGGTAAAGGAAAACAGTCCAAGGCTCAAAGCCGGGTATGGTAGTGCATACCTGTAATCCCAGCACTTGAGAGGCTGAAGCAAGAGGATTGTCATGAGTTCAAAGCCAGCCTGGGCTACCTAGTGAGTTCAAGGCCAACCTGAACTACACAGTGAAACTATCCCAAAAAACATAAACAAACAAACCAAAAAAAAAATCCAATGCCCAATAAGGTTAATAGCAATTTAATTTTTTTATTATTTTTATTTTATTAGTACATGTTTACAAGTACATACTGTTTACATTCTGGTGGGGAGTTGGTACATATACATAACAAATCTTAATTCTTATGTTTATGCTCTTCCCCTCCTCTCCCTCCTGTTTCCCCCATCTCTTGGTTCTTTTTCTTTCTTTCTTTTATTAGTGCATGTTTGTACTACATAATGATTACATTCCTTCTGAGGAGTTAGTACATGTATACATCTACAAAACATATCTTAATTATTTTTTCATTTTCTTCCCCTCTCCTCTCTCCCCCTCTCCCTGCACCTCTTTTTTTCATTAAGATTTTTGGTACATTTTAGGTATACAGTACAATTACATTCATCATTGGGAACTTGTACCTTTACATGGTGTATCTGTGTTCTTAATTTTTCCCCATTCCCCTGCCCTCCCTTTAAATCCTCCACCCAACAAAGAGTTTGTTTCCATTTTTTCTTTTCTCATATTTTTCCTTTCCCTTCTTTCCTTTCCTTTCCCCTACCCCATTTAGATCTTTTCTTCCTATTTCACATTATTGATCCTTTTTTACACTTTTAGTTTCTCACACCAGGAAAACTATTTGGTATTTACACATGTGTGTCCTATTTATTTCACTTAAGAATATGGCCTCCAAGGGGCTGGGGATTTAGCTCAGTGTTTCTACCGCCTGCCTCGCAAGCACAAGGGCCTGAGTTCAATCCCCAGTACCAAAAAAAACAAAACAAAACAAAAAAAAAAAAACAAGAGTATGGCCTCCACATGCATCCATTAAGCTAGAAATGTCTCTAGTTTCTCATTCTTTATGGCCGAGGAGTACTCTATTTTATAGAAAAACCACATCTTCTTTATCCAGTCTCCAGCTGATGGGCAATTGGGCTGTTTCCAAGTTTGAGCTATTACAAACTGTGCTGCTATAAACATAGATGTACATATATCACTCTGATATGATTCTTTTAATTCTTTGGAATTAAAAGCAGAGCGATAGCTGGGTCGAGTGGAACCTCTAGTC
Source organism: Fukomys damarensis (assembly GCF_012274545.1). Lineage (NCBI taxonomy): Eukaryota > Metazoa > Chordata > Mammalia > Rodentia > Bathyergidae > Fukomys > Fukomys damarensis. Next base: position 78,754,858 of record NW_022900951.1, read on the forward strand.
CTAGTTCTTTGAGGGATCTACACATTGATTTCCACAGTGATTGCACCAGTCTACACTCCCACCAGCAATGGAGAACAGTTCCTTTCTCCCCACAGCCCTGCCAGCATTTGTTATTGGTCAATTTCTTGATAGCAGCCATTCTTTGTGGGGTGAGGTGGAATCTCAGTGTTGTTTTTATCTGCAACTCTTGAATGACCAGTGATGTGGAACATTTTTTCATATATTTACTTGCTGCTTTTACTTCTTTGTCTGGGAAACGTCTGTTCATTTCGGATGCCCATTTTTGAATCGGGTCTTTGTATTTGGGGGGTCTAATTTTTTTGAGTTCTTTATGTATTCTAGATGGTAGTCCCTTGTCTGAGGAGTAGCTGGTAAAATTTTTTTTCCCACATTGTAGGTTGTCTTTTAGCTCTGTTGGTGATTTCTCTTGCACTTCAAAAACTTTTTAACACAATGAGATCCCAGTTGTTTCCTGCAAAATTTTCTATGTGAGGGCCGGAGATATAGCTCAGTGGTTTCACACCTGCCTGGCAAGTGCAAGGTTCTGAGTTCGATTCCTGGTACCAAAAAATTTTTTTGCTATGTCAGAATTTTCTTAAGTCTTTTTCCAGCATCACCAGACAATACAAAATTCTTTTTTTTTTTTCATCCCTAAGGTCGAAATTTCTATTCATGAGCTCAAAGCATTCTTTCCCTATCTTCTCTGGAATCTTCTTTATCCCCTCCTCCCACATTTTCAATCTTTTCATTACCTCTGACTTTTTCTGTTACCTAAACACATGCAAAGAACAGAAAGTTTTCTAACTCTTGTGACCTGGGAAGTGGGAAGAATGTATCCCCACTAGACAAAGTTCTCTTATCCCACCCACCTCACAGTTACCTCCATATTAAGACTGTGTTACTGAGAAGATAGAGAAGGTTTGGAGGGAAGTAACATCATCAGAGTAAAGAATTCTCAGGTTTAAGTTAAGACTTGGAAGTAAAAAGTAGGACTAAAAATGTAGACTATAATAATATTACATTTTGGGGGCTAGAGATGTAGCTCAGTGGCACTGTGCCTGCATGGCAAGCACAAGGTCCTGAGTTTATCCCCAATACCGAAAAAATTCTTTTTCATCAGTTATTGGTTGCCGAGTATCTTCTAATATACTTTATTTATGCAGCAGAGATTGATTCCAAATGAATGGGAAGTCTATGTAGCAAAATCAAAAGGGTTAGTATAAGAACAATTAGAGGCAGAATGCCTCAAGACAATCAAGAAAATTATGAATTGAGATGGAAGAATGAGTCAGGCAGTAGGAGGGAAGGATCTTGACCAAGGATGTATGACATAGATGAAGCGGAAGTTGGGAAATCAATTGGAGGAACATATTAGGAATGTAGGGACACAGTGCCTAAATGCTGGATTTTGTCATTGAGGGTAATAAGGAAAAATGCAAAACCTTAACATACTAAGGTTTGGAGAATTAGTGTTTTTATCCCAGCCAATGCTCTGAACATCCGCTGTTGCTTTTGTTGAACATCTTTAAATGTGGAACCCACTTTATATGCTTAGTTACTTCCTACCTTCTGCTGTTCTTCAAGCTCCTGCTAAACCAGACCAGGCAGCTGGGGTGTTATATAACAAAATATTATGCTCTATTTGTGTTTTAAAATATATTCTATTTAGACCACAACCTTTCAAGTCACAGTTAAAGTGGTACAGTGAAAACAGCACTGTATTAGAATTCAGAAAACAAAGGTTCTAATCCCAATTTTGCTACAAAATAGGTATTAACCCTTTGGCCTTTTCAACAAATGGTGCTGAGAAAACTGGCTGTCTACATGCAGAAGATTAGATCTAGACTAATATCTCTCATTACATATTAAATTAAAATCAAAATGTATCAAAGACCTAAATATTAAAACAGAAACAACATGCTGGAAGATAAAATAGGTAAAACTCTTGAAGACACAGTGTAGGCAAAGAGTTTCTGAACAAAAAACCCCAAGTACACAAGAAATAACATATCAAATCATATCAGATTTAAAAGCTTATACTCAACAAAGGAAACAGCCAAGAGAATGAAGGGACAACCTACATAGTAGGAAAAATTTTTTGCCAGCTATTGCTCACACACAGGTCTAATGTTTAAAATATACAACGAACTCATAAAAATTATATATCCCAAAATAAATGATCCAATTTAAAAATGGGCAATTGAAATGAATAGACACTTCTCAGAAAAAAGTATAAATGGCTGATAAGTACATGAAAAAATGTTCAATATCTCTGGCCATTAGAGAAAAACAAATTAAAACAGCACTGAAATTTCATCTTACTGCAGAAAAAATGGCTATCATCAAGAAATCAATAATAACGAATGCTGGTGAGGCTCTAGGGGGAAAAGGAACCTTTCTGCATTGTCAGTGGGATTTTAAACTAGTACAATCACTTTGGAAATCAGTATGGAGATTCCTCAAAACCTTAAAATATTAAGTCCATTTGATCCATCCATTCCCCTTCTAGATATCTTCCCCAAAGAGTTCAAGACATCAAATTATAGTGATACATGCATACCCATACATATATAGCACAATTCATAATAGCTAAATTTTGGAAGTAGCCTATATGTCCACCAAGAGATGAATGGATATACAAAATGTGTTATTTACACACAGTAGAGTACTACTCTGCTACAAACAAGAATAAACTTGAATCATTTATAGGAAAATGAGTGCACCATTAGACCATAATGTTAAGTGAAATAAATCAGGCATAGAGGCTTAAATATCTCATGTTTTCTCTTATATGAGAAAGACAAATTATAAATAAAGAGCAAAATAAAAGATACACAATAGGAAGTATTTGTTTTCAAATGGGAAGGGGGTCAAGAGGTGGAGGGAGACATCTTTCACCATGCAATAAACTAAAATCAAAATGGATTCAAGACCTAAATATTAAAACAGAAACACTAAACTTGCTGGAGGATAAGTTAGGTAGAACTCTTCAAGATATTGGCATAGGAAAATACTTTTTGAACAAAACCTCATGAGCACAGGAACTAGCACAAAATGGGATCTCATCCTATTGAAAAATTTCTGCAGTGCAGGAGAAATCACCAAAAGAGCTAAGAAAGAACCTACAATGTGGGGAAAAGTTTTTATCAGCTGTTCCTCAAAGGACTACTATCTAGAATATATAAAGAACTCAAAAAAATCAGACCCCCCCCCAAATAGAAAGACCCGATTCAAAAATGGACATCTGAAATGAGCAGACATTTCCCAGACAAAGAAACTTTGTATGAAAGCCACTGGGGTGATATTTCAATAACATAAATCCAATCATGCCGCTTTCCTGGTTAAAAATGTTAATTGATCCTTAGCATAGGATGTCAATACCTCCATGGCCTGATCCTTGTACATTTCATCTCCTACCACTTTCTCCCCTTCCTGTCCGTAGCCCTACCATAACTTAGCCACATTTAACTAGTACTCACAGTTCCTTAGCAAGCCATTTTATCTGACCTTTGTGTTTTACACATTCTTTTCTTTTTTCTCTTCTCCTCTCTTCTCTTTTCTTTTCCTTTACCATTCTTTCCTTCCCTTTCTCTTCTCATTTCCTTCTTTCTTTCTTTCTTTCTACCAGAAATCAGAGTAGGTATTTCTATACAGTTATATCGTAAAGCAAATTATCTCTCCTGAAATACAACTAGAGACTATTAATTCCAACATCCCCCAGAAATTTAAAAACAGAAACAAAATCAGCCTTCCTCCAAATGTTCCAAAAGATCAAAGCAATAAGGAACACACCTTCACTGGCCTATGGAACAGCATTTTCCAAAGCCCTGTGGAGTTAAACAGGAAGCATACATGAATAGATGAGGATAGTGGACCATGTAGGGGCCATAACAAACTGGTGATCCCTACTTCATCTAGAGGTCATTCATCTTTTCCCTTTCATAGTCCATAGCCTTAACTTTTTGTGGGGTCTGTTTACTTGGGACTCCTTCGAAAGAGAAGTGTGACTTCTAAGGTCCTTATGTCTCTGATTTCTAAAGGAAAGAAAGACATGTTGAATATGAGAAATAGCTTGAAGCAAAGCACAAAACATAGGTAAACTACCCTAGGACATCTTCTGCCTTAGTCATTATTTGTCTCAATGACTTACATAGGCCTGACACTGAATCAGGCCAGCAATAGATAGCAGCCGTCTTTTTGCTTTTTTTGAGGCAGATTTCATTACGTAACCCAGCTGGGAGTGTTGGCACACACCTGTAGTCCCAGCACTCGGGAAGCTGAGGAGGACTGCTGAGAGTTCAAGTCCAGCCTGAATTACGTAGTGAGACACTGTCTCAAAAAACAAAACAAAGCAAAAAAAAGCCTTGAACTTGCAATCCTCCTGCCTCAGCCTCCTAAATGCTGGCATTACAGGCATGTGCCACCATGTCCAGCTTAGGTTAAGTCTTAGTTCCATAACTTATTAGCTGTGTAATCTTGGGCCAGTCACTTAACCTCACTGTGTTACAACATCTGTAAAATGGGAGTAGTACTAGGAGCTATTTGCTATAAGGGTGAGCTAAGCTATTAATATGTGCAAAGCACTTCAAACAGTGCCTAACTTACAGTAAATGCTCAATAATGTTAGCCATTGTTATTATTGTAACTTACTAATTAAATCTTACATATTACAAGATGCTAATGGCTTAATGTTTTCCACCTCATAGGTAATACTCTCATTTTTCACAGGGGCTCTTAGAAGCCTTAAGCAAAAGAATAGGGAGGAGAGATAGTTTCTGCTATGAGAGGGTCTGTGAAAGATTTTTTAAAAGCCTTTTGTTGTATTCCTCAAGACAAACTCTGTGGGTTTGTTTTCATGGTACTGTACTTTTGTATCTTCAGTCTAAATGCTTTCTCTAGAGATAGAAAAAGAAAGGGATTATTCCAAGTGCTTCCTGTGATCTGGGCAAATCCAACTGCAGTCAACATAGAAAGCAGGTGCCCCATCTGGCCCACTCTTTCCTCCTTCGCCTTGATCTTGACTGTGGTTCTGTTGGGCATGCTGGTGAGCTGGTGCCAAGGTGAGCAGTGAGTCAGGTTCCCATGTGTTTCATATGTGTCTGCCACAGTCGTTCTGTGTCTGTGCCAGCCTCAACAAATTCTCACAATATTTCCTCTGGTCTTTCTTCCAGCCAACTCCCTCTCCACATCATTCCAAGTCCATTATAAAGGATCCTGGGGCCCTGGGTCCAAATGGTGTTGTTGATAAACGTATAAGTTATTAGGGCTAAGACTGGGGCTGAGGTTCAAGGTCAAATCCAAGGCTAGGCTGGATAGCTAATAAATTCTCTGTTGAAGGTATATAGAGAGGCTGGGTGTGTTTCCAAAAGTCCCTTCAGAAACCAAAGACACTTTCTGCACTTGCTCGGATGCCTGGCTGTTGCTGCTTGGGCCAGACAGGAGGGTCCACTCATGTAGTTCTGAAAGTTTGAGGGTAGAGGCAGTTGTTTCTCATTTTGCTTTATTTGAAGACATCAGGCATACTTCTAGCCTTTTCCTGAAATTACCAGCTTAAGTTTAAAAAATCTCATCTCAAGAAAAAACATAAACACATACATACTAATTCTTATTTTCTAGCTGAGGCTTTTCAATAATGATAATACAGAAAGCTTCAATAATGACAATATTGAACTGTGTAATCACAGTTAGCAATGATGTGTTGTATATTTCAAAATTGTTTAAAAGTAGGTTTTTAACATCTGCATCCTGAAAAAATGGTAAGTTGGTGAGGTGATGGATATATTAATTAGTTAGGTTGACTATAATGTATAGATAAATCAAAACATCACATTCTATCTCATAATGTGCATAATTATTATTTGTCAATTAAAATAATAATTTTTAAATACTTTCTTCATAAAAAGATAACAAAAATAAAAATGCAATTCTACAATAATAATTCTTTTTGGTTCTTTAGACACTTTGTATATACTTGTCTCAAGTCTTTTGGACCGAGAAGCATTTTCTGTTCTAAGTTCTGGTGCCATCAGGGCATATGAAGTTTTCAGAGTCCCATCAGTGAAATTAAATAACCCACTCCCAAAACAATTTCTTTTTCTTATAAACACAGTATTCTCAGTAATGGTAGGGAGCGAAGGATGCTTCTTTAATACTCTTTGCTGGCCTAGAGTGGCTGGGGCCTGAGTCTTGGTCCATTTGTGTAGGAGCATGGAAACAGGGGCTGACTGCTGTCCATTGGCCCATCCATTCATTTAATTTATTCATTGGACATATGTTTATTAAATAAAATGTTTATTGTATGCTAGGCTCTCAGTGAGGAGATAAAATATCTCCATTGCATTAGTGATTTCTCCTAGGTCTCAGGGTGTTTGGAGCTCAAACTTTTAACAAAAGTGATGGTTAATAGAGTAAAGGCTGCTCTGAAGAAAAAAGCAAGGAGAATGATTGGAGAAGTCATTGAAGGAAAGCACATAACACCTCTATTTTCTCAACTTAAAGTCCATTTTCTTTTCACTGTTTATTAAGGGATTTTTTTCCCCACATGTAAGATCTAAGAAGTGGTGAAGACAAGACTCAGGGGTCACTGGCAGACTACCCTGGGCCCAAGATTATGTTGAGTAGCAGTGGCAATTGTAGAGCAGAGTGTTTTAACCCCTAACATGGAAACTGAATCCTGGAGTAGCTACTGAGGGGCCCCTTCCAGCCACTGGCTGTGAAGTTGCTTTTGGCTCTGGATTAGATCTGTGTAAGTTGGGGCCCAGGCTCCTTGCTCAGCTCAGCAGCTTGTATTGATCTCCGGGACTCTTTTGTCTCCTCCTCCACAGTTGAAGCCTCTGCCCTTCTCTCTCTCTCTCTCTCTCTCTCTCTCTCTCTTTCTCTTTCTCTCTCTCTCTCTCTCCCGCTCCCTCCCTGGCTCTTTCTCTTTTCCTCCTTTGCTCCTAATGAATTGAAATCTGTGAGCTGCACAGCTCTGGTAGTTTCACAAAACTGTCCTTGCTCTTTCTGCATTTGCCCAGTCAAGGGTATCTTTGGCTGAGGTCAGAATAATGCTGTTAGTTCTGCTGATGATTGCATAGCAACACAGAGCAGCTCGCAAAGGGGAGGAGGAGGAAAGAGAGAAGGAGGGCAGGGAGGTGGGAGAGACAGAGGGAGAGTGTGCATACAGCAGCTGCCGGCATCCCTGTCTCAGGGACTTCTTTGCTGATTCACAGAGGCAGCCCAGCCCTGGCCTCCCAGCTTCCAGCTACCCAGCTGCTTCTCAGACCTGACAGAATCAGAAGGTAGGTCACGGAGAAATTATTTCCAAACCTCACCCGTGTTCAGCTGGCTGGGGGGAAATAACTGAATGACTGAAGGCGGGGAAGCTCCAGATATACTGTGTGTGTGTGTGTGTGTGTGTGTGTGTGTGTGTGTGTGTGCGCGCGCTCGAGCGCGTGTGTGTGCGCGCGCACGCGCCTGCCTGCCTGCCTGCCTGCATGTGCCTTTGGGGAAAAACTTGCATTAAAAATATTCATCATGAGTAGCCACTGCTTGAATTCATAAAGAAGAAAAAGATACCCAGGAATAGAAAATTTGAGCAACTGTGATCTAAAAGCAGGAAGGTCCATGGTTTGCTTCTTTGAGAGGAAAGGGACGTTTATTCATGTATTCATTTATTTATTTATTTATTTATTTTCGGATTTCAATGACATGCTTTTTGTCCAAGGGTAGATTTCCTGGTGAGAGGAAAGGAAAGGTGTTTAGAAAGCCTTGGCTGGAAAGGGGGAAGAGAGGAAACATGGGCACTCCAAACAGATTTCCTAAGCAAATGAGTAATCTGAACAGCAGAAAGGACATAGGAGTACTACCCTGAGGTAACCTGGGCTCTGACCTAAATCCTGGGACTGAAGGACTCATTTAATCTCTGTATTTATTCCCTGGTTGCCTTTATTTTGCCTGTGTCACCCCACCACCACCACCACCTTGTCTTCTCCTCTGCTTTCCTTTCTATCCCCTGTAGTCTTTCCACTCTTGAGAGCATAGCTTGGAGTGCTTTGAAATAGCTTACTTCTCTTGGAGTCCAATCCCCACCCCGCTTTTCTTCTGTTCTCCCTTTCATTATCAGCAGGCCAAACGTCCCAGCCTGGTGGGTCGTCTGAGGCTGTGTGGGTAGTTGAGGTTTGTCTTTGCTTTGTTAGCCAGGTGGAGAATGGCCTCATGGGTATTGGTCCAAGGATGTAGCCTGGCTGAGCTGGGGTGGGGAGACAAAGAGGGATGTTAACAGGAGCTGCTGCTGGCTTCCATCAAGAGCATGATGCATGCTATCTGGCAAAGAACATACTTTTTCTTATATTTTCTTTTAGATTGTTCAAAAGAATAAAGGCCTTTTTAAAATTCTCTATGTTTAGTTCACCTTAGCTCCTGGCTTTTCCAAAGTAATCCTTGTTTCTAGATTAAAGGCCCTCAAGTAAATCACCTTTCAAAAAGACCCGGTGGGAGCCACAAACCTCAGGAAATGTTCTCCCTGAGGTTTGGCTAGAGAGATGATTTCAGAGCATCTCATGGTCTTCTAAGGAACCCCCCTCCCTGAAAAGACAGTGCTAGAAGTTGACGTAGATGTCCTATCCCTGAAAAAAAGACAGAGTCCTTCTTTCCCTCTGCCTCGTAGTCCTACTTCCTATAAACTGAAAAAGGGGAGAGGGAGATTCCAAAGGAAAGGAATGAGTAGCCACACTATTCCCTTCTCCAAAGGTAATAGGTTCTTTTGTATACTTCCAGAGATATCTTATGCAAATATAAGAACATATTTTCCTTTTTTGTACCAATATAGACTATTCTTTTTGTACTTAAAAATATATTAAGAGACCATTCTATATTGGCAAGGTGTTCTGTGTTCTTTTTAATAGTTGTATAAAGTTCCATTGCATGCACATACTATTATTTATTTAATTAGTCCCTTAATGAGGGGCATTTAGGTTGTTTGCAAATTTTGGCCATTTCAAGCCTCACTTCAAATGCTAACACTGTACATCTATCACTTTACACAAATGCAAGTAAATGTACATATTCAAAACCTTTCTTGTGTTCCTTTCCAGTATTTGTATAAACAAAAATCAAGGGCCTGTGTGCTTATATAATTGGAGTTCAATTCAATCGCTTCTTGGCCTTTCAGCTAAGATCAATTCAATACGTCACATCAGGAAACATTCACCAAGTGCCTTTTCTGTGCCTAGCACTGTGTTTTAAAATATGTGGAATTTAAATAACCTTCCATATGTCGACAATTTTACTTTCACACTAGAATCCTGATATTTTCCATATGTTTTAATGCTTTTATCCCTGCCCCAGAGAAACAGTATCTTCTCCCCCTGAAACCTACTGGAGCGGCCTATGTATGTTCTCCAGAACCAAAGCAATATTTCTAGTATTTACTGATTCTAAAAGACACGGCTTGTTATCAAACAGGATTCCTGGAGGAGATCACAGAAGCGTTATTTCTACCCCCAAAACATTCTCTATCCCGTGTATCCAAATCTCCTCTCTTACCTTAGCTCAAAAGTGTCCCTTTCATAAACTTATCCTAATCTTTCCAACTAGAAGTGAACATTCCCTCTTCTGTGACCTCTTATAGCATGATTTCTGAGTCTCATATATGGTACAAATCATTTCTGTCTTAAATTATACTTATTTGTGTGTATGTATTATTTTCTATACTTGACAAGTTAAGAACCATGACTGATTCATCTCCAAATCCTCATAGCCTCTGCAAACTAAGGGGAGGACTAGTTAAAGAATCAGGATATTCAGGTGGTAACTTGGGGAAGGATGGAAATAAATAAAGAAGCAGTGGAATCTTTGTGTAGCAAAAAAATACTGGCCCGGCCATCAGGAGGCCTAGGTTCACTTATGTTTCTGTATTTTTATCTATACAATATGACTGCAATTTTGGCTGGCCAATCTTACCAGGTTGCACCAAGGATCATGAAAGTCTAATAAACTATAAAAACATGCTGTACAAATAGAGGGAATAATAGTGTTTTGGTGACTGAAACCCTTTTTTGAGACAGGGTCTTGCAATGTAGTTAGAGCTTGCTTTGAACTCACTGTGTAGCCCAGACTAGCCTTGAACTCACAGTGATCCTCCTGTCTCAGCCTCTCAAGTACGGGAGTTACAGGCATATGCCACCAAACCTGGCTGGAACCCTTTAAATATTAACATTTAACACAGTAGTAAACCAAAGCATAGAGAGGTGAAATCACTTCAGGTCACAGTCAGGAGCAAAGTCTACAAATAGAGGATAGTCACACTAAGACCTGAAGGAGCTTATTCCTTTTCTGCCTGTGTTGGATTAGGTCTGAATTCTCCAACCCCTGGCTTTATCTTATTTTTCCTTTGTGAAGCATCATCCTGGCCTCAGATCAGCAGAGCAAAAAGAAGGAAGAAAGTTAATTCACAAAGAAGTAAATAATAAAAGGAATAAAAATATGTAGTTCACAAAAGAAATATAAATGCCCACTAAAAATGAGACCTCTAGGAATTATGGAAATGCAAAGTAATACTCAAGATGCCATTTTCAGTCACCAGGTTAGCAAATAAAATACTAATACATACTGTTAGCAAGTATAATGAGAAATTGGCACTCTCATACATGACTGGTAATATAAAGGGATATAAAACATTTCTAAGGCAATTTAGAAATACCTGTCACAAACCTAGAATTGGTTCTATAACCTTTACTCCATGAATTCCCCCTTCTAGGAAGCTGTCCTAAGAAAGAATCACAAATATGCACAAGGCTCATTGCAGTTTGACTTATACCACAGAAGTAGTATGAGCATATATCTAATTCTTAAGATAAATTTGGTATAGCCATCCCATAGAATACTATACAACAAAGATTATACTTAACACTTATTGAGCCTTACATTTGCCAGACATTACTGAGGTATTTAAATACAATATTTATTGATTTTAAGCATTAGAATAATTCTGTGAGGACAGAATCATTGTTATTCCCATTTTGCAGATAAGTACACTGAGACCCAGAGAGGCTAACTTATTCCAGCCTGCACTATTAATGGGCTGAATAGTGTATATTTGCCTCTAGGTTTGTCTGATGCCAGAGCCTATGGCTTCAACCACAGTGCTCTACCATGTATACAGCTGTTAAAAATCATGTTTTAGAGGAATAGTTAATGACATCCTAAAATAATGCATGCCAAATGAAAAAAGCAGGATATAGAAAAATAGCATTGATGGCTATTTTTTATTTTTAAAGTATACATATATATCTTTCATAGAAAAACTATTATGTGTTCATGCCTGTTAGTCATGGTTATCTCTCTGGGTGGTAACATTACAGGTTATTTTTGTTTTCATTCTTATGAGTTTCTTATTTTCCAGTTTTTCTATAAAGAACATAGTAAGCATTCTTGGTGGTAGAGTGTTTGCTTAGCATATGCAAGTCTTGGGTCTGGGCTCTAGCACCATAAATGAATGAATGAAGACTTTTTAAATGATAAGCTTTGCAGGGCTGGAGGTGTGACTCAGTGGTATAATACTGGCCTAGCATGTACAAGACCCTGGGTTTGATCTGTAGAATCACAAAGTTTTTAAAAATTTAAGAACTTGCATTACTATGTAATCCACAAAAATAGAAAATATTAATATAAAAATAAGTCCAAAAGCAAACCTGAGACCCTTATGCCTATAACATGTCTACAGCTCATCCACAGCAATACTTCACTTTTTATCTGAGTAACTAATTCCTTTATGTTGGTGTCTGATCACAGAGGAACCATCTTTTCAATAATTCTCAGGGGAATCATTTTGGGAATAAAGACCTATGAAGCTACATAACATCTTGAGATGTTGACCAAAGTATCTTTCAAACCACAAACTCTCGTGCCCTTGTAATCTGTAATATTCCCCAATCTTGGACACCATAGACCATAGATCCCTAAGGAGGAAGGGTAATTGATACAAAGAGCGTCCACGGATTTTTAAATGTACGTGTTTTTCTCACTCAGTAAGTTCTAAAAGCACAGTTACTATTGTAGGTGTGAGTGGGTGAAGTGAGATTTTGTTTTAATCTTAAGGAGCCCTTACACCTAAAATGCTGGAAAGCACTGGAATAGAGTCTACAATTGGTGGCTATTTAATCATTAGCATCAGAAATTCAAGATGCTCAGACCCTGCCCTTTGGATCCAGGTTTACATACTTTTGCCAGGCGTGAACAGGGATCAGCTTTATTATTTGCAAACATCATTTTTGCCACCCATCCTAATCATATTTGGATACATCCACTATACCTTCAACTGACTTGTACATCTAAATTGTGCTTAATATCTTTTTTCTTTAAAAAATTTTTGCAAGTATATGTTTATGATACATAATAAATATATTCACTATGTGATACTGGTACCTATAAATGGTGCATCTTGGTCCTCTTTATTCCCTTTCCTCTCCTCTCCCTCTCATCTTCCACCCATAGTTCTCCTTTTCTAAGCTTAGCACCTGACATCTAAAGCTGAATATGTCTCTAGCATAGCTTATTATGTAACACTGCCTTCACCCCTTACCACACCAAATTTGCTCCTTCTCTTCTTCTTCTTCCCTTGTTGACACCATTATCTATCCAGCTACTGAGTTAGAAACATTGACTTTTTTAATTTCCCTCACCTTTTGCATCCAATTCATCACAGAGTCCAATAGATTGTACCTCTCAACATCTTTCAAAGCTGTGATACCTGCTCCATCCTCACTGCAAGTGCTTTTCTACCAGCTTCTTGATGCCATCTTCCCCCAGGAGGATCACTGTACAGGGCAGGCAGAAGACCATACCCTTTCTAAAATGAAAATCTGGTCATGTCACTCCCCTGCTAAAAATCTTCAGTGCCTCCCAGTTGTTTACAAGATAAAAGCTAGATCATCTGGTTGTCATTCAAGGTATTGCCCAATCTGGCCACAGCCTCATTTTGCAGCCTTATCTCCTGCTACACCCCGCAAGGTACTTATCTTGTTCTTTGATCACCCTGAACACACAAACATTTTGTATTTGTGATGTTTGAAATATTCTTTTTTGTTTTATCTTTTCTGCCTAATGGCAATCCCATTTCTCTTTCATGAGTCACCTCAAGAACATTTCCTCTAAGGTAAATTTCTGTGACACGACCAGACAGAACTAATCTTTCCCTCATCTGTCTCTTTACTCTATCCTGTAAATATTCTATTATGAATTCAAATATCACTTTATGGTCTTTATTTTCCATGGTTGTTCTCTCTATATATAACCTCCTCAGGGGCAGGCCCCCTGTCATTTTTACCTAGTTGTCTCCTAAACTCCAGCCCTTCTGAACTCACCATTCTCTGAACATCCTTTGGCTTTTTGTGACATCAGCTTTTGCCCAGGTGGATTGGCCTACAAAGAATACCTTTCTGCTTTTCCCCTTCTTTGCACAGGTAAATGCCTACTCATCCTTTCAGGACTCATCTCAAATGCAGTCTGTGAACATGTGCACATTCTCAGAGTTAGCTTTCTCCACTCTGTGTTTTCCTAGCCTTCTGATCCAACCTCAGTTATACCATTTGCCACAAAAGCATTCTACTTTTATTAGGTTACCTAATTGCCTTCTCTACTCATCCCAGACAGAAATTCATCTTTGTATCTTTAGCATAAAGCAGAACAGGTAAGCAATAAATACTTCCTTGATCAATAATTAAAGTCTATTATGGTGCATAGTAGCCTGGGAAGAACTATAGGTTAGTAGGCTTTTAATACTGGTTTGCATAACTGGTCCAGGAATCTCTAAGTTGGTGCTGGATTCATGGGTCTTTCGTAGGTCTGGATTCTAAATCTCTCCTTGTTACTTTTCCAGGAACTAAATGGTCAACAGCTTGTCTGGTGCCCATCCTCATCCCTCCATGATTCTTGGTTCTTATGCAACCTATGGTCATGCAGGGATGCCCTTACACCCTCCCACGATGTCATGAATGGTGGGCTGCTGACAGGTTCCATCATAGTAGCAGCCTCCGATGCGCCTGCCCCCAGCCTCAGGTAAGTGTCCGATAGCAAAAGAGAGATCTCTTGAAAATAATTTATCATAGAATCTGTGTTGTACTTAGGGTATCCATGCTTCATAAGGCTGAAGGGTATTATCTGTGTACATGAAACCACTTGTATAGCATGGGGCCTCCTCTTTCAGGAATTTATCACTCATGAGGCCTTTTATGGGAGACACAGGGTGATGAAGGGTATGGGTTGGGCAAGCCAGAGTCCACTGTAGCTGTTGGAAACCAACTCCACGTTAACTTTCCAAGGGATGCAGATCTGGAGCGGTCCTAGAAGAGCATGATTCTTCAGGGCATGGCCTAGGACAAGTCAGGACATTCCTTTGCCTTGGCTTCTCTGTGTTATACCTCATATTCTGTAGGTATTTCCCTCTTGCTTTTGGCTTTTTCTCTCAAGTCCCTAGTCTTTCTTGCAGCTGCTAGCTCAGCCCCATTTAGAATTTCCTTGGATTCTTACTTGCTTCTCTACTCTCTTCTCCCCTAGGAACATGGTGATGGTGTGTATGTTCATTAGAGGATATATTAGAGACAATGATCTAGAGAGGGGAGATGGCCAAAGAAAGTTGACTGGAAAAGGAAGACACATAAGCATACTTTGAGTTTCCCTACACAGCTTTGGAGTCCAGAGGCAATGGAAGTGTGAACAAGTGTTGTCTCCTAGAGTCTCACATATAGGCTGCAGTGCTAAGTTTATGCTAGGGGAACAGGCTGTAGCTGAATCTACAGGGAGGAGAAATATAGTGGAGATGGAGAATGTGGATGCTAGGGAGCCCATTTGGCAAGGATAATAAAGCAAAATCAAAGTCCAGAGAGGCCTGAGAGATCCTCCCAAGCTGTTTTTCTAGCCAGAGAAAAATTGGTGCCTCTAACATATTCTCATATCCAGGGTAATTTAGAACTCCCCAGTTACCTACGCCTTATCTGGAGTGGGGCTTTTATGTGCTAAAGAGATAGAAAAGCCAGGGCCCTTCCCGAAGGCTTGCTATACTCATTGTGTACACCCTTCCAAGCTTCACCTCACAGTCAGAGGGAGCTTGAGGCTTCATTTTGTGATTATAAATGGTACAGTCCAACCTGTCTCTTTTTCAGTAGTTTAGTTTCACTTTCTTCCATTAAGGCCTTTATCTCAAAGGTTCAAGGGATGTGTAGATAGCCCTGCAGGGAAAGGGCTGTAAGAAGTAACTATCTTAGCGGTTTGGTGGCCTGCCTCGCAAGCGCAAGGACTTGAGTTCGATCCCTGGAACCAAAAAAAAAAAAAAAAAAAAAAAACCCAACTAAAATTCAAAGCAAAACGCGCAACGCGTGACAACGAACTGCTGAAAACGGCACTCTGGTTACTGCTACATCTACTGGTGTCCCGAAGTTTGC
>NW_022900951.1:78770426-78808632 GCF_012274545.1 Fukomys damarensis
AACTATCTTGCCCACAAAAGCCAGAAGTAGAAAGTAATTGATTGGGAAAGGGAAAGAAAATACTTTTCATGATTTGTCTCCTGTGTGCCTGACTCTTCTAGGTGGGACTTGAAAGTATATAGGCAAGTGGGAAAAGAAAAACAGGGCACTGGAGAATAATGTGAGAGCCAAATGAAAGGAAACTAAGAAGGCTGGGTGGGTGTGGCTGAAAGGCTAGGATGGGTGGAATTCAGCTCATCATGGTGCATCTCCCTAGGTTAGAGTCAGGACAGCTCATCATGGTTGGGTCACAAGGGGCCATTCTATTTGTAGGGCATTCCATTCCAGAGAATTCTGTGAGGCTGGTTTGAGCCCAGTTATCCCAGCCCAAGTGAGACTGAGAGCTAGAACCACTCCTTACTCTTGGTCTGCCATCCCCTTCTATCCTCCAGCCACCCTAGTTGGCTCAACTTCAAGCCCCTAGAAAGGGGCAGGCAGCTGTTCCAACTATTCCTGTAGGTGGGCCTCAGCATGGAAACAATGTAGGACTGTGGAAAGCCCAGAAGACTCTGTGGGAGATAAATAAGGGTGGAAACAGAACCATTTTTGGTAAAAATGAGTGTTTTCCCTAAGTGCTGAGAGGTGGGGGCCAAGATCAGGAATGTTAACCTTTTCCCCAAACAAGTCTGCTAGAAATGGAAAAGAGCATAAGGACACTTCAGGAGAGGCTCTTCCCCTTGTACAGTGGCTTACAGGAAAGAGCCACTGCCCAAAGTAACACAGAAAGACACAGGAGACTTTCTAAAACTGGCTTCCCTGCATAGACCTGCTACATTCCATTGTCCCCTCTCATTTCCCTACGGAGTTGCAAAGAGATGCCCAGAGACCGTTCATTTCTCTCCAACATCAGGGTACAGTATGAGGTTTAAGGTTATGGCTCTCCCTCCAATCTTATCTGCCTCTCATAGGCAGTGCAGAGCACCACCCCCTCCTTGTTTTCCCAATGAATTCCAATGAGTCTTCTCGTCCCTGTACTCCCTCAAGGATAATCAAATTCAAAAGGATTCTGCCACCCCAGTTTCCCAATGCAGCCATCTCAGGGCTCTGTCCCCAGCTGTGCCACACAAATTTGTCACTGCCACTGACGAGGCTTACTTAGTTGCTTATTTTCCAAGCTCATCTTGCCAGGCTTTGGGAAAATTCTTTGCCAGAGATTTGTCACCAATGTGGTCTGATCCTTTTGTCCACTTTAGGGGAGGGGTGAGCCTGGAAGCAAAGTGAGCCTTTTGTGTCTTCCATGGAAAGAGAAAATAAATCAACAAATGCTACCCTCTGCATGCCTCTGCTCAGCACCATGGAATGCCCAGTCCCACTCCTGCCATCCTTGCCATCCTAAGAGGGCCATCCTGGCCCCGGTGTGGCGGGCCCAGTTGGGAGCAAGCCAGAATTCCCCAGGAACAAAGCTTTGATTCACTGGCCAGGCCCTGACATAGCCGCCCCCTCCAGATTCCTGGGGAGTCAGTACACAAACAGGGTGGCAACCCGCGCCTCTTGTCTGGTTCAGCTCTGTCTGCCTCCCTGAGCAGGGCTGCTTAGAGCTCATCAGAACTTTGCCTGCCTGTGGCTCCCCAGACACTGCGTCCAGATTCCTGCAGAGGGATAATCATGGAGCTGTTTGATCCTGCCATGAACTCCCCAGGTAGCACAGGTAGGATCCTCTGATGGCCCACACGGTGGCTGAGTTCCGAGCTTGGTCCCCAGGGCTCAGCGGCATCCTCATTTCTCTTCCATGGTGTAGATATAAGCTGCGATTTTAATGGTATGATTAGTTTCCTAAATTGCCTGGAGGGTCTTATGTGGGGAGAAAATATGATTTAGTGGGGAAGAGGACTATAAGATTGTCAGCCACCAGCAAGGCCCAGATCCTTTCCACAGGAAGCCAAGCAGGTAAATGGGAAGTTGGGTATGTAGGTCTCCCTAAAATCAGGTAATGCAGCCCAGGCTGAAATTTCCTCCTCCAATTCCTCTCCCCTATACCCCTCTCTTGTTCTCTGGCTGGGAGGACCTGGCACTGTACTGTAGGTAGCTATCTTCTTATGGGTTATTTGGTATAAGCACCATTTCCCTGACCCCATAATGACCTGACAGGATCCTACCAGTGCCCAACAGAGGAAGTGAAGGACTATGAGCCTGAGGACCCAAGGCTAGACTTGGCAGGCTCCATGTCTCATCCTCTTGGCTGCCAGTCAGAGTACTTTGGCAGTCAGGATCCAGAATGCTGCTTTAACTCTTTCTCGGCCCATGCCCATTTTCATGAATTGTGCCCATGAGGATGATTTTCAGGCTTCCTAACTGTGATGTGGGAAGTGCAAGTGGGAAAGAGGGAGAGGTGATATTAAGGCATAGGTCCATCTGGGAAGTAGGACAGCTATTACTGATATTTCTCTCAGGCTGGTCTGCTCCCTCTCTGAATCTTTATGGGGAAGCCATAAAGATTATAAATTTATTAAATTTATTTTCTAGAAGGTTAAACTGTGGGACCTTGAAGCCTATAGCTCAGTTCAAATCCTATGGCTGTCAACATTTCGATAATTCCAACCCGCTTCTTGCCTAATGTCAATGTACTACCAGGATCCCTGTGGGTAGAGGTCTTGGCAGAATTTACAATAAGACTAATGATAATAGTAGTCAGCATTTCTATGTGACTAACCTATACCAAGTGAAGAACTTGGAGTCTTCCATATCTTCCCTCCCTGAACATACCCACACACATTAGTTATATTTCTGGACCATGGTACCAACTCTTCTTTCCTTTTGTTTACTTTAGTTCCACCCATGGCTAGGAACAGACCAGGGCATAGCACACCCCAGGAATCACAGGATGTCTGTGTTTCTGTCCAGGTTAGAGCTGCTATAACTGCCCCTGCACTTCCTTGGGATGGTGCTGGGGTTCCCTGCCTAAGTCCAAAGCTGCTGAACGGGTCTTTTGGTGCTGTTGGCCCCCTGGAACCATCAGCCATGAATCTGTGTTGGAATGAAATAAAAAAGAAGTCTCACAACCTCCGGTAAGGCCTGGTCCCTAGAAACAGGTACCTGAAGGAATTGGCTGGGATAGCATTGGGCTCCTTTTGCCACTGCAGCTTGTCCTGTGTGTCCCCTTTCCTCAGCCCAACTATCCACTTCTCCCTTTCCTTCTCTAGCACTGTGGAAAGAACCTAGAGTGAGAGGTCAGGAGATTTAGATTTGCACCTCAGTTTTAAGTAGTTCCATCACCTTTGATACATTGAGTTCTCACAATTTTAGCCCTTACTTTTCTTTAAGAAAAAAATGAATCCAGGCATGGTGGTGCATGCCTGTAAGGACAGCACTTGGGAGGCTGAGTCAGGAGGATTGCCACGAGTTCAAGGCCAGCCTAGGCCACATAGTAAGTTCAAGACCAGCATGAACTCCATAGCAAGGCCCTGTCTCAAACAAACAAACAAAGAAAAAAATGAGTGTCTTAACTACCCCACACTGATGTCATTAAGATTCAACTAAGATATGAAAATCCTTTCTAAACGTAAACATACTGATGTGTAAATGAAAGAAATGATCATTTTTACTGCTCTTCCTCTCACAATTGCCCTTTATCTTGATGGGTCTCAACTATTCTCTGTTCCATCTTTTAATACCCTCTATTCCCATCCATGCATTATCAGAACAGCTAAGGGCAACTCAGTAAGGGCCTGGAGGCAATTGCTGTATTGTTTTCTTTCCCCTATTCTCCTACTTCTCTGTGTGTGCCTGCAATTTTCCCACTCCATCCCCTATCATAAAAGCCCAAATTCCTAGCTTCTAGTGGATTCTGGTGGAGGTAAGGCAATGTGTATAAGTGGAAAGAATGCAGGCTCTGGAGTTATAGAAACCATAGCTCTACAAGTGACTTAACTGGGTGACCTTGAACAAACTATGTAACCTTTCTGGGCAATAGTAAGGCCTACCCCATAAGATTGTTGTGAGAATTCATTGAAGTAATAATTTAGTTAAAGAGCTTGACCCACGTGTAGTAATAAGTAAATAAGTAAAGGTAATTGATACTGTCAGCTAAGGAGAATGGGCTTGTTGTTTGCTTGCAGCCTTAACTGGCCTCCAACTTCCTACCACTTAGACCTCAGTTTATATTTCATTTGGGGGGTGGGGGTGGAGGGAGGCAGACAGAAATGATTATATGGTTAAAATTTTTCTTCTTCCATATCTCACATCTCTACCCAGTGCTTCTGTGTCCCTTGGGCTGCTTATATTTGCATGCATTTTTACACATGCACATGCCAGTGCTCAACCATTCACCTTGTCCTTTCCACTTACTGCATCCTCTCCTGCTCACGAGGAAGGCTGAGAGCAGTCTCTATAGATGAGCAGTTTCACGTGACTTGGATTCTACCAAAGGAAGAGGGGAGCCACACAGCTGTCATCCCTCTGCCCTTTCTCAATTCCTTCTCTTCCCAGCCTGATGATGGGCATACAGCTGAAGGAACTGAGATCCATGAAGTGACATTTTAAGCCATTTGAGTATGGGATACCCTACCCACACCTGTGGTCCGACTCACTGGTTTTAGTACTGTATTCTGTGTGGAGAGGCTTGAGAGCCCCTTTGGATGGGTAGAAGTGAGGGTTCCAGACCCCCTTCCACTTTAACTAGAGCAGTTTCCCTCAGTCCATGTGGTTCCAGATAAGTGTTTGTTTGGAAAAAGTAACGTTTTGTCACCTAAGAAGAAGATTTAATATCATTGGTCTTACCCATTGTGTGCAGTGCTCGCCTAGAGGCCTTCTCAGACCACAGTGGAAAGCTTCAGCTTCTTCTCCAAGAGATTATTGATTGGCTCAGCCAAAAGGATGAAGAACTGTCAGCTCAGCTGCCCCTACAAGGGGATGTGGCCCTGGTGCAACAGGAGAAGGAAACACATGCGGTAGGTTAGAATTGTGGAGACCATGGTGTATAGTCTCTCACTGGGGAAGGAGTCCTTGGGCAATACCTGAAAGACAGACACCCAGCTCTGCTTACAAACCTAAAGCATATGAGACTATACAGTTTTGGCAGTCTGTGGTTAGCATGCTGCAAAATCAAATCTTCCCATCATATTTAAAATGCTGCCTTAATCTTTAATGAGGACACGGGGAAATGAACATAATAGAATATTAAGAGAAAACACATAGGATATAAAACTATATACAGATGTATCTCAGTTGTATAAATCTATATACAGATATGTGCAGATGAATGACATAGGATGGAACTATATCAAAATGTCAGTACTGGTTAATTCTGGGTGGTGAAATTGGAATTCTTTAATTTTATTTTTTATACTTTTCTGAAATTTTAAATAATTCCATGATATATATTGCCTCTTTATTCAAAAAATAACAGTAAACATTTCTTAAATACAGGCGCAGTGATTTAGCTCAGTGGTTCTGGCATGTGGCTCGCAAGTGCAAAGACCTGAGTTCGATCCCCGGTACCAAAAAAAAAAAAAAAAAATCAACAACAACCATTTCTTAAATACAGGCGCAGTGATTTAGCTCAGTGGTTCGGGCATGTGGCTCGCAAGTGCAAAGACCTGAGTTCGATCCCCGGTACCAAAAAAAAAAAAAATCAACAACAACCATTTCTTAAATACAGGCGCAGTGATTTAGCTCAGTGGTTCGGGCATGTGGCTCGCAAGTGCAAAGACCTGAGTTCGATCCCCGGTACCAAAAAAAAAAAAAATCAACAACAACCATTTCTTAAATACAGGCGCAGTGATTTAGCTCAGTGGTTCGGGCATGTGGCTCGCAAGTGCAAAGACCTGAGTTCGATCCCCGGTACCAAAAAAAAAAAAAATCAACAACAACCATTTCTTAAATACAGGCGCAGTGATTTAGCTCAGTGGTTCGGGCATGTGGCTCGCAAGTGCAAAGACCTGAGTTCGATCCCCGGTACCAAAAAAAAAAAAAATCAACAACAACCATTTCTTAAATACAGGCGCAGTGATTTAGCTCAGTGGTTCGGGCATGTGGCTCGCAAGTGCAAAGACCTGAGTTCGATCCCCGGTACCAAAAAAAAAAAAAAATCAACAACAACCATTTCTTAAATACAGAATGGAATATACAGCAACAGGAAAACAAACTATAACAGTATACCATGGCATGGATAAACCTTACAGACAGTATGATGAGTGAAAAACAGTCGGATATAAAAAGAGTATATACTCAATGCTTCCATTTATACAAATTCCACAAATAGGCAAAACTCACTGGTGCTTTTACAGATCAAAATTGTGGCCACATACCCCCACCCATTATTTTTCTTTTTTCAGTACTGGGGATTGAACTCAGGGTCTTCACACTGAAATATATCCCAAGCCTTTTTTTAAAATTTCGAGACAGAGTTTTGTTAAGGCACTAAATTGTCCATGCTAGGCTCAAACTTGTAATCCTCTGTCTTGGGTGCCCAAAGTGCAGAGATTACAGGCATGTGCCGCTATGCCTTTGTGGTCGCCTTTTAAGGGAAAGGATGAGATAGTGACTGAAAGGAGCCACCAGGGGGCCTTCTGGGATGCTGGTAGAGTTCTGATTACTGATTTTAGCACTGGTTACACAGATGGAATCGGGCATGGAAATTTGCTGAGTCATACACTTTTGATTTATACATTCTGTGTATATTTCACAAAAATATTTTAATATAAATCCTGTTCATCGTGCTTTTGGTTTTCTAAACCCCTTACGGGGCATTTTCTGAATCCTCTGGAAAAAGCAAGATAGCCATATTTTCTCTGTCTTGTGGCAGAGTCACTCATTTCATACTAAATAGACCTTCCAATGTTAGAGTTATTCTTCTACCTGTGCAGAGGACCGCACCTCTTTTCAAGTGGATAACCCAGTGATATCTAGTAACGCCAAGGGACTAAGTTGCACTGTAAAGAAAGATTGTTTGTTAGTTGCAGGATGGAATTTAAAGTGGTTGAAAGACTTTCTTTTCCTGTTGATAATATTACTCGATTTTACAGGCATTTATGGAAGAAGTCAAGTCCCGGGGCCCCTATGTCTACTCTGTGCTGGAGTCAGCTCAAGCCTTCCTGTCTCAGCATCCATTTGAGGAACTAGAGGAACCTCATTCTGAGAGCAAAAGTAGGTAATCTTCTGCTCTTTCCCCCTTCTTTCTGAGCTATATACCATTAAGCAAACACTTTTTTGCCCTCCAATTGAGGAGGAGCAAGATCCATATTGTAAATAAAAGCAAAGAGAACAGAGCCTGAGGCAGCAGTCACTAGCATGAAGCCTGTATTGTACATATGGTCTTTTAACAAGGCATGGAAAAGTAAAAAAAAGACATGAACTGAACCAACTCAGTGAATAAAAGTTGCAGTATGTTTTAAAAAATACTGGATAATCGCTTCTCGGCCTTTTGGCTAAGATCAAGTGTAAAAAATACTGGATAGATGGACATGTGGCAATGCTATAATCAACAACTAATAAACTTTTAAAAACCTAAAATGTTAAGTAATGATCTTTCAAAGGAAAATTGATGATAGTTTTTTGATACTGACCATAGGGCTTCTAGTCCTTTCTGTTAATAGGGAGGACCACTCTCCATCTAGATTCAATAAAGCAGCAGGATAGGATCCATGGTGATATTTAGATATAAGTGGTGGCCCAGCAAGCCTGCTTCCCCAGAAAGAATCCTCAACACTCTGAGATAAGCTATGAATAGCCTGGAGAGGAGCCTTTATTAATTGAGTCCTTTGTCAATTCCATTTACTCTCTCAGTTTATTTGGAGCTTCTCAATGGGAGGGCTAGTCCTTTAATTTGCTGCCCAATGGGCCTCAGATAGGATAAGCTCAGGAGAGAAAGACAATTCCAATTAGCCTGGGGCTTTGAAGCTCTGAATCTTCTTCCAAGATGAAGTTTTGAGGGAGGAAGTGGAAATCTATAAATTACGAACCCAGCTTTTCTGGCTCTATGTCAACCTCTCCTGGCCTGAGACATCAAAAAATGCCTCCCTTGTTTGGATGTCAATGGGAAGCAGACAGTAATACAAAATTACATTCCAGGATGATGTGAATAGCGCTGTGGATTACATGCCTTGAAATATTTTATTCACTATTTTTCTTTACCATTTTTAAAAATTATGAGGAAATTTTCATGATGTTATAAATGGGAAAAACCAAAATGATCTCTTGACTATGATGATGGATATACACATGAACATGTGATAAAATTGTATAGATAATATACATGTATATGCATACACACATAAATACAAATAAAACTAGTGAGCTCTGAACAAAATTAGTGGATTATATGAATATCAAAATCCTTGTGATATTGGACTATTCTTCTACAAGAAATGGGGAAATGAAATCTTTAGGTTGTTCCTTACAACTGCATGTGAATGTATGAAATCTCAAAATAGTTTAACTAAAATAACCGAATGTACAAAAGGAGCTCAACTATGGAAAAGTATATATTTGTATATTAATATATACACAAACATGTACACACATGCATTGGTACACACATGCGTGCATGCACACGGGGATGTCTTTGTCTCTGCCTTTCCCAGAGCTGCTCCCATCTGGTTAAGGTTATCGTGACCTGGTTTCCTGCCTACACTTGCAGATACCTCCCCAAGACACCGGATCCAGAATCTTAGCCGCTTTGTGTGGAAGCAGGCAACAGTTGCCAGTGAACTATGGGAGAAGCTGACAGCCCGCTGTGTGGAACAGCACCGCCACATTGAGCGTACTCTAGAGCAGTTATTGGAGATCCAAGGGGCAATGGAGGAATTGAGCACTACTCTGACCCAAGCTGAGGGAGTCCGAGGCACTTGGGAGCCCATTGGAGATCTCTTTATTGATTCATTACCAGATCACATCCAGACTATTAAGGTATGCATGGCTCCTCCCCTAGCTATAGTCACTTCTGAGACCTGATGCTTTTCTAGACCCTGACAGCATTCCTCCTGCTGAGATTCTATTGGTGTGGACACGGACTAAACCTCTTGTAGTGTATGTTCTAGATCTGGGGCTGGCTTGGCTGTTGTCTCCTGAGTTCTTCTATAGTCTTCTCTTTCCCTGGTTTTGTAAAATGAGGGAAGGAAGCAGATAGATCTGTGGCCACTCACAACTCACCTTAGTTTGGTTGTCCTAATAAGCAAACACCTAAGTTGTACTGTTGAAACAAAACCTCTGAGTGAAGAGGAAAGAGTTGAATAAAAGACTAATGGGTCTGCTTTCCCACTCTTTGTCTGCTATGGCACTTGGGTCCTGGTTCTCCAGTTATTCAAAGAAGAATTTTCTCCCATGAAAGATGGAGTGAAGTTGGTGAATGACCTGGCCCATCAACTTGCCATTTCTGATGTGCACTTATCGATGGAGAATTCCCGAGCCCTGGAGCAAATCAACGTCGGGTGGAAACAGCTACAGGTAGAAGAGTAGCCTGAAGTGATCCATGAGGAGTCACCTCAGTATAAAGTAGGCTTAGGGCAAACTTTCTCAGGTCCAAAGGAAACCAAACCTACATGGGAAAAGACAAGCAAAGAATGTGGGGTTGGGGAACAGGCTTCTCAGCATCTAAGTTGCCGGGTATAATTAAACTGAAAAAAGGAGAACAACCTGTCTAGATTTGGGCATGCAGGTAGACAGAGGAGAAGAGTCACTGTGCTGGAATTAGGGAGGCTCTTCTCTGACCCATGGGAGTGTTAGGGATGCATAGGAATTGGTTGACAGTGAAAAGGGCTGGAACTAAAGAAAAGCCAGTTTAATGAAGGAGCTCATAAAGATTCTTAGAGGCACCTGAGTGTTTCCACATGAAGTAGAATGAATCCATTGTCTCCCCACCTGTTCTTTCCATAGGTGTCAGTTGGTGAGAGACTGAAGCAGCTCCAGGATGCTCACCGGGACTTTGGGCCTGGGTCACAGCACTTCCTCTCCTGTACGTAAGCCAGACTGAACTTCACTTAACAGAATCTCAGCCACCTTTCAAAAGAATCTACTGTTGTCCCCTAGAGGCCTGCTGAGAGTCCAGTATACCTTGTCAATCAAGAAGCAGTACAGATTTTTTAAAAATTTAGTAGGTGAAAGTATAGGCTCTCCAATTAGAGAGCTCCAGGCCTGAGACAGTGTACCTCAGCATGGTAGCTGTGTAAGCTTGAAAAAATAGCTTACTCCTTTTGAATCTCAATTTTTCCTATCTATACAAAAAGGGGGAATATTAAGCTTATAAATCAGGTTTTGGAAATTAAGTGACTATTTATTCAACGATATTTATTGTGTGCCAGTTACTTTTCTGGGCACTGGGGTTGCATCAGTGAGCAGAACAGAAATCCTTCGGTTGGCCAGTTTACATTCTAGTGTGGGAAGCCAGATTATAAACAACTGTAATCTATAGACATACATACATAGTGGGTGGCAAGTGCTACTGAAAAAAATAAAGCCAAGAAGGCATGGATATGGAGTACTGGACTTAAGGGAGGAGGCATTGCAAAGACCTCCTGAGAGGGTGACAATTGCACAGAGGCACAAAAGATGCAAAATATTAACCATGTGAATAGCTTAGGGAAGAGCATACCAGGCAATGATTCTAGGTCCTTAAATCAGGGTGTGTTGAGAAAAAGCAAAGAGGCCCATGTGGAGAAGAGCAGAGAGAAAGTACAAGGACAGACCATGGAGAGCCTTATAGGTGAAAGTACTTTGGATTGTATTCCAAATGAAATAGAGGACGTTTGACAGGGTTTGAGGTGAGGGATGACATGATTAGATTTTATGTTTCAATATCAGGTTAAGAATAGTTTGGGGTCCAGGTGTGGTGGCGCATGCCTGTAATCCTAGCACTTGGGAGGCTGAGGCAGGAGGATCGCTGTGAGTTTGAGACCAGCCTGGGCTACCTAGTGAGTTCCAGGTCAGTCTCAACTACATAGTGAGACCCTGTCTCAAAAAAACAAAAACAAAAAAAAGAATAGTTTGGGGGAGGGGAGCAAGAGTGGGAGCTGGGTGACCAGTTGGTGAGCACAATGTGCTAATCCAGGTGAGGGATGATGGTGGCCCAGACCTCGGCTGCAGCAGTAGATATGATGAAAATATACAGAAAGGAAACTTAGAAATGCACACAAAGCACAAGCATAGAATCTGGCATATACTACGAGCTCAATAAATGTTAGCCATGGTTAGAATCATTGCTATTATAGTCAGTGACATGAAGCTGTTCGTGCAGAGGGTTCTTGTACTTAGGGAAACTAAAGTGAGCAGATCAACCAAGTAACCTGAGCCTTTCCTGGAAGAACCAGAAGATAAAGACACAGGGCTGAGAGAAGCTTAAGTTGTTGGAGTTTTTTATGAGAGAAAGAGTAGGGGAAATGGGCAGTACCATTACCCTCTGTCCCACAGGCCTGAGAAGCTTGGCTTTTTCGGGGAAGAGTTTGCAGCTCTATGAAGAAAGTAGGGTCTACTTTGTAGCCACAGGAAAAATCCAGCTGCCTGCAGCCGAATGATAGAAATATCAGGGTGACCAAGGCCAAGTATTCCTGTGTATGCCCTAGCCACATCTCTAGTATGTTGGGGCATCAGTGACAACCTCTTCTACCTTTCTCACCCCTATCATCAGGGAAAGGAGTGTGTTCACTAGAATTGCTCACCAGGTATGATAGTAAATTCCCATAATCCCAGCACTCTCAGAGGGTGAGGCAGGTGGATCATAAATTTGAGCCCAGCCTGATTTAGTGAAACCTACGCAAAAATTAAAAAAAAAAAAAAAAAGATTAGGGATATACCTCAGTGCAGAAGTCCTGAGTTTACTTTGAAGTACCGCAAAACGGGGTGGGGAGAATGAAAGACAAAGAGTTTGCCATACCCTTGGGGGCTATTTTAAGAGCTGCAGTGAGATCAAACCTGTCCTTTTTTGTTTGACTACCCTTGGGGAAGAATAAAATAGGAATGGCAGACCAGGAGAAAAACAGCAATGCAGACTGGGAGAAAAAAAGTGGCCAGCTTGTTTTCTCTTTCTCTTTTCCTTTACCAGCCTCTGTCCAGGTTCCCTGGGAAAGAGCAATTTCACCCAATAAAGTTCCCTACTACATCAAGTGAGTGATCAGCAGAATCAGAAGCAGGTCAATCCCTACCTGCCCCCTCCCTCACCTGCCTTTTGCTGCTTATCCCTATTACTCCTTGTTCACTGGGATTCCTCCATCCAGTTCAGTTTTTCTTCCTACTCATGCCAAAAGCTCAAGATTCTCCCTGGGTAAAAGTGAACCCTTGTGCTTTGGGATCTTTAGGGTTCACCCTTGCATCCTGCAACTTTTTGCATCCAACCTATCACTGGGTAGTGTGCACATGTGAGTTGGGGAGAAAAGTGGCAGAGTGTGGATACTGATGCTCGTGATGCTTTTGTTTGTAGCCACCAGGCACAGACCACATGCTGGGACCATCCCAAGATGACTGAGTTATACCAAACCCTAGGTAAGAATGTGGGATTCCCTTCTCCATCGTTGGTAAGGCTGTAAGACTCATACAACAACTGTGGAAATCAGCCTGGAGATTTCTCAAAAAAACAAAAAGTAGAAATTCCATTTGACCCAGTCATTCCCCATTTAGGTATCTTCCTAAAAGAGTTAAAGACATCATATTACAGTGACACATGCACACCTATGTTTATAGCAGCACAATTGATAATAGCTAAAAATCTTGGAAACAGCCTATAGGTCTATCAACAGATGAATGGATAAAGAAAATGTGGTACTTCTACACAATGGAGCACTACTCTGCCAAAAGAAGGATAAATTTGAGTCATTTGTAGCAAGATGGATGCACCTTGAAACCATAATGTTAAGTGAAGCAACTCAGACACACAAACTTAAGTATTTCATGGTTTATCTTATATGAAAAACTCAATTTATATAACATACAAAATAAAAGACAGATAATGAGAGACAGAGAGAGAAAGGTATTGTAATCCATTGCGCACAAGGTACCTAAAAATGTACCTTGACTTAGTACAATTATCTTACATATTTTATATCTTCTTTGGCATACTAGTCTTGTTTTTAATCTCTATATATGATAAATTAATTGTATACGGTCCTATAAGATAAATAAATGAATCTGATGCTAGAAAAATACAAAAGGGGTAGAGGAAAAGGGGAAAAATAGAATTGAAATGTGTTATGTACATGTACCTATTTCCTACTGTGAATATAGTCATTGTGTACTGCAGACATGTACTAATAAAAGTTAAAAAAAAAGAATGTGGGGAGGATAGAGTGGGGATCTATATAGCTGCCTTTGTCCTATATTGTCCATCAACAGATGAATGAAGAAAATATATGTATACAATTGAATAGTATTTAGCCTTTAAATGGTAGTACTGCTCTTTGTTTTAATATGCATGAACCTAAAGGACATTATGCCAAGTGAAATAAGCTAGGCATCGAAAGAAAGACACTGTATGATCTCACTTGTATAAGGAATCTGAAACAGCCAAATTTATTTAGATCATAAAATAGAAGGGACTACAGGGAGGAGGAAATGGAGAGATATTGGTCAAAGGCCACAAAGTTGTAATTAAGCAAAATGATTGAGTCCTGTTGATGATGGTACGTCATAGAGCCTATGGCTAACAGCACTATTTTTATACTTAAAAGTTTGCTAAGAGGGTATATCTTATGTTAAATGTTCTTACCGTATACACAAATGATCCTGATTATAAATAAGGAGGCAGAAGGAAAGATTATGGTGGTAGTTTTACAGTATATGCTTATCTCCAAACTTATTGGTTGTAGACATTAAATTAATACAGCTTTTTGTATGTCAGTCATACCTCAACAAAATGACTTTTAAAAAGAATATAAGGGAATCTTAATTAATAAGCAGATGGCATAGAGGTGCCTGCCTTGCCCTTTCTCCAAAAGCGTTCCTTTCTCTCTGCACCTTCCTCAACTGGACTCTATGCTAGTCCTGGGCCATTCTACATAATATTAGGGAATTATACTTGTAGATGTGAAGCTACAAGTCCAGGCTGCAATGACTGTGGCACTTTTGTGCCTTATCTTTGCCCACTGAGAGAAACTCATCATGTTTCAAATTTTATCCATGTTGAAGCATGTGACTATAATTTTTTTGTTTTCATTGCTGTAGATGTTCCATTGTAAAGAGCACTTTATCTGTTCCACTGTTTTTCCCACATTTTTATTAGTGCGTATTTGTTATAGAGTTTCATGGGTTTCATTTTGGCAGGTTAGTACATGCACACAACATACTTTAATCATTCCTTCGCATCACCTTCCTTGCTCCATCCTCCCTGCTAGTTTCACATTTGGGGGGTTTCAATGCCTATAATTTGTTTTGATGATATCCCACCACTCTCTGCCTTTATACCTCTCTTCCCCTCTCCTTATCTATTCCACTGTTGATGGACATAAAAGTTTCTAGTTTGAAGCTGAAAAGTGCAATGCTATTGAGGATTTCTTATGCATTTCTTCTGATGCATGTGTACAAGGCTTTCTCCAGACCATGTTTTCCAGTCCACAGATGATAATATCATTTCACTGTGTTGTGACAAGCATTTTAAAGAACTAAAACAGAGTAGAAAATGCTAATATACAACAGATATTTAGCAGGAGTCAGATTTGATATTAATTTTCTTTTATATTTCTACATCTAGCAAGGAATTGATTTCTAAAATGTTTGTTATTTATACATGCACACATGTTTATATATTCTGGGTCATGATATAAAAAGAATTTGTCACTATGAGTCTTGATCAAAAAATGCTTGGAAATCTTTACTGTAAGACAGATAGCTGGCCAAGTGGTAGGACACATGAGTATTCTAATTTACTAGGTAATACCAAGTTATTTTCCAAAGTGACTGTATCAGTTTATACCTCTACCAGCAGTTCTCATTCAATACATCCTTGTTGGCACTTGCTATTGTCAGACTTCTATATTTTTCCAGTCTGACGGGTTTTAATTCTTCTCTTATTGTGGTTTTAATTTACATTTCCCTGATCTAAGTGTGTCTCTTTCTATTCTTTGCAGCTGATCTGAACAACATCAAGTTCTCAGCTTATCGCACTGCCATGAAGCTCCGCAGAGTCCAGAAGGCCCTGCGCCGTACGTCTCCTGTCACACTTCCCTGAAGCTTTCATCCCCATTCTCCTGTTCTACATCAATCTTCTGTTTTTCATTTTCATTCCATTTTGGCCAGGGTTGTTGATTGGTTTTGTGAGAACTCTCTAAAGGTGGGGAAATGCTGGTTGTGGACACCTTCTCTTTCCAGGATCCTTCCACTGACCTCAAGCCCCAGACTTGTTTCCAAATTAACCCTACAGTCAGCCAACTACTTGAACCTTCTCACCTCCCCCAAAATGGATAATAAAGCAACTGCTTTGTAACAGGAAGTATCCCAGCCCATGGTTTGATGTAGGTGGCTGCAGATATTTTGTGCCTTATTGCCTCTCACAGGGGTACTATTTATTCAATCTTCCTGAGCCAGATATATCTGGTTAGGCTGATTCAGCTTTGATAGTAATTAGTATGTCCCATTGCCTGGTACAGTGCCACAGTCCTGTAATCCCAGCTGTTCTGGAGGCTGAAGAAAAAGGATGGCAAGTTCCAGGCCAGCCTGGACAACTTAAGAAGATCCCATTTCAAAGTAAAAAATAAAATGGTCTGGGGATGTAGCTCAGTGGTAGAGTACTCCTAGGTTCAGTCCTCAGAATTGAAAAAAAATCCTGGTGTATGTCACATTTACCCAACTACACCTCGGAATTCACAGACGGTATCTAGGTTCTCAGAAGATTCATGGAGAAATCTATTTACAGTTAAAACTCATGTAAAGACAAAGAAACTTAAAATGGCACATGATCTCAGGAATCAATACAACAAAAGAGGTGATTATATTTGCATCTCACCATCTTCCCAAAACTGTTAAAAATGTTTTGAGTATGGAAATACGTTGGGTTAATTAAGGGGAGCTTTTTTCTCCCTTCCCCTCCTTGGAATGAGTGTCTTGCTAAAGAACAAAATTGTTTCATACTTGCACACAGTTGGGATGCTTGCTTCATACTTGTAAATTTTGGGTTGCTAGTGGCTTTATCTCCTCTAACCCCTGAGGTTCTACTTTGGGCTATATTTTTTGTCTCTTTCCTTTCCAGTGGATCTAGTAAATTTAACTACAGCCCTAGAGATCTTCAATGAGCATGATCTGCAGGCCAGTGAGCATGTGATGGATGTGGTAGAGGTCATTCACTGCCTGACTGCCTTATATGAACGGCTGGAGGAGGAAAGAGGCATCCTGGTCAACGTGCCATTGTGTGTAGACATGACCCTCAACTGGCTTCTCAATGTTTTTGATAGGTAAGGGCTTTCAATCCTGGAAGCCTCTAGGATCAATTTAATGGCACCTCTCCAGTGGGCATGGTAGGAAAGGGTTTGCTCTCATGGTGGACTTAGACCCAGCTCAGCTTGGGCATGGTTGGCCAGAGCTCTGCTGGGGTTAACTTGGTGAGGACAATGACTGCCAAGGTATTAAATACATATATATATTCATGTTCTCATTCTGTTCTTTTAAACCTAGTGGTCGCAGCGGAAAGATGCGGGCATTGTCCTTTAAGACTGGCATTGCATGCCTCTGTGGCACAGAAGTGAAAGAAAAACTTCAGTGTGAGTACAACTCCAAAGTCTGGAGTGGTGTGGGGTGGAGGGAGAGGTGTTGCAGGGAGGAAGAAGGGTATAAGACAAGCAGAAGGTAGGTCTTATTACTCAGCAGAGGGCTATTTAGGCCACTGTGATGTATCCTGGTCCAGGCTATTGTGAAGAATATGGGCCTGAGGCTTGTTATTATTCCCTGTTCCATGCCTTTGTGTTTCTAATCTGATAAAAGTACTTGGGATCTGCATTGACATCCTGGAGCATCCAGCACCTTGAGTGTCTAGTTCTAGTCCCCATGTCCTATCAGGCTTAGCCCTTTCCCAGTCTGAAGCTGAAGCCAAGTCACACATTTTCCTGGAGGCTTCTTGTGTCATTACATAGATGAAGTATAATAATATGTATTCTCTGTGAAATGGACAATATATACTTCTTAGATTTTACCTTTCTGGATTATAGCACCTTTGTTTTTCCCTCTCTCTTCCATCTTGTGTTCAACATTTTGAACTGTTTGGTGAGTCCTAATGTGTGTTGACCTCTCTACAAAATGTGGTGAATACTAGGTTAAATTGGATGTGGTACTTCCTTCAAAAGGTTTAGTCTAGAGGATGAGACAGAAACACAAATACTATTTTTTTAAAGTACTAATAAGCTGGGTGTGATGGTGCATGCCTGTTACCCCAGCACTCTGGAAGGCTGAGGAAGGAGGATCACAAGTTCGAAGCTAGCCTGGACAACTTAGTGATTTAGTGAGACCCTGTCTCAAAATGGGAAAAAAATGTAGCTCAGTATGAAGGCTTTGGGTTCAATTCTCAGTCCTGCAAAACAAAGAAAACAAGTGAATAAATGGTACTAGCCAAAATAATCAAAATGGCAAAGGATATGTGTTATATCATATCACAGAAGACGTACAACAGTGGTCTGAGAAAACTTTACAGGGAGAGGACATTTCTAAGCATGTTTATGGCTATGTTATTTTGCCTAACTTTCCCTTGAGATGGGATGTTTAGTGATTATTTATCCTCAGTTTTTAATGAAGGAAACTACAGCACAGAGAGGTTCATAACTTACTCAAGATTCTACAGCTAGTCAGCCATGGATCTAGAAGTTGAATTCAGGTTTTTGGTTTTTGCTTCTGTGTATTTTCTGGGTCTTAGGCAAGGTGTGAAGCAAGTGGACAATAACCTCTGGAAGAGGTTTGCTAAGGTTGGCCTGGGAAGAAGGAGGTCCTAGAAGGCCCAATAAAAGTCCAGAGTAAGCTATAAGTACCATAGTATACTCCACAGGCACTTAGAGGCCATTTTTAGATAATTAGCTCCTCTTTTTGAATTGTCTATACCAAGACTTCCTTCCTTCTATTTGTATGGACAACTGAGAGATTACTGAAGTATCACATTATATGAGCTACATGACAGGAGAGGGACAGACCCTGATGGTAACACATGTTCAGGTGCCCCCGAGCACACAGCTGTCATCTTGCTTCTTGAGGAATCTGTTTTTCCAATGGTGTCAGACATAGCTGTGTCTAGCAGTGCTTTTAATTCCCCATCTCCCTCCGTTCCTTATTTCCTCTCTCCCTATCTATATTTCTAATGCTTTCTTCTTGTGTCTCTCTCACTTTTTTTGCTCTGAACTCAGGGAATGCTCTTTTTCAAACCCCTAGATTTCTAAAAGGTTAAGGATGAACCTCTATGTATTCCAGTTTCAAAAATCCATGTGAGCCGGGCATGATGGTGCACACCTATAATCCCAGCACTTGGGAGGCTCAGACAGGAGGATTGCTGTGAGTTTGAGGCCAGCCTGGGCTGCATAGTGAGTTCAAGGCCAGGATGAACTACATATCAAGACCTTGTCTCACAAAATAAAATAAAATGTCCATGTGCTCAGTCCATGTGTTCTTTCCCTTTCTTCTTTTTCTGCTTTTTCTCCTCATACCATTCTCTTGCCATTCCTGCATTGGGATTGGCCATTCTTGATGGTGGGGCCGGCAGACCTCTTCAGCCAAGTGGCCAACTCAGGCAGCCAGTGTGACCAACGCCACCTTGGTGTCCTGCTTCATGAAGCCATTCAGGTGCCCCGTCAGCTGGGTGAAGTGGCAGCCTTCGGGGGCAGCAATGTGGAGCCCAGTGTCCGTAGTTGCTTCCGTTTCGTGAGTATGAAACTCCACAGGGAAGTGAGAGGAGAGGGAGGGTGGGAGGAACAGAAGAAGGACAAAAAGTTAGGTATTTGATGTAAAGTACTCACATGTGAGAGAGTTTGTAGGGATGGGATAACAGGACAGAGGGTTTCCTGGGTCCTAGGTTTGGAGTCCTGTTAGAGAAAGTGCCAGCTCAACTACAACAGGACAGAAGGTGGACACCTCTGAAGAATAGACCAATTCAGGCCCTGCTGGTTTCCCTGCTTTTCTGAGAGCTTCCACTCTAGGGACGAGATACTTTGAGCTTTATTCATTTCCATTGGACTTCTTATTTCCCTAGAGCACTGGGAAGCCAGTCATTGAAGCTTCCCAGTTCCTGGAGTGGGTCAACTTGGAACCCCAGTCCATGGTGTGGCTGGCCGTTCTGCATCGGGTCACCATTGCTGAGCAAGTAAAGCATCAGACCAAGTGCTCTATCTGTAGGCAATGCCCTATCAAGGGGTTCAGGTAGGGAAAACAATATCTGCTTGGATGATAATCATCAGAAATATGTCATGGGTCATACAGATCAGATACTACAAAGCAATGTATTATGTAATTACAATATATTTATAGCAAATCTATTATTTATGTATATTGTTGTAATCATTTCTATTGCAGAACATTTAACTTTTTGAAAACTTGGAAATGATGAATATTTTATTTTGTTTTCATTGTAATATACAGTATATAGACGTAACAAAAAATGGAAAGTGAATACTATAAGAATACCTGTGTATCAAATGGTTTGCCAGCAAATGTTTCACAATCAATTCCCCAGAAAGATAAAAGGAAGCCTAATTTGTAGCATTTGCTTCTGTGATATACACTTCCACCCTGCCTGACATCTGGTTATCTATAGGAGATCCCTGAATCAAGTGGGGAAGAGATGCGCAGTCAGTCACACATTTATAGCATTTCCACCATGCTCTATATAGCTTGAGTATCCCTAATCCAAACATCTGAAATCTGAAATGCTCCAAAAATGCATTTTGAATTTCTGAATTCGCGATGCCTCATCCACAAAGTCTGTGCAAATATTCCCAAATCTGAAGAACTTCTGGCCTCAAGCATTTTAGATAAAGGATACTCAACCTGTATAGTTGATGTTAATAGCCTCCAGAGCATAGATAGTAGTAATTAGGAAGTGATTAGATTTGAATATTACATTTATTTTTATCATGTATTTAACCATAAGCTTTTATAACTTAATTTTAAAATAATGGGTGTGTTTAACAATTGGCTTGGAAAAACCTTAAAAGTTTAATAGCCAGCTCTTGTGAGCTGGTAGAAACTGGCTTCAGCATACTGCAGTATATACCCTCAACCAAGCTTAAAAAAATAAAACATTACTGTAATTATTTTGATACCGGGGATCAAACTTGGGACCTTGCACTTGTGAGGCAGGCAGTGGCACCACTGAGCTAAATCCCCAGCCTGTAAAACATTATTACAATACAT
This sequence comes from Fukomys damarensis, assembly GCF_012274545.1. Taxonomy (NCBI): domain Eukaryota; kingdom Metazoa; phylum Chordata; class Mammalia; order Rodentia; family Bathyergidae; genus Fukomys; species Fukomys damarensis. The sequence continues at coordinate 78,790,698 of NW_022900951.1, forward strand.
ATGAAGTCTCCTGATTACATTCCCCTCCTTCCTCCACAAAGGCAAATTGTAGCTTTCATCATAAATTTTGCTTTCATTATAAAATGTTCAATTTTATAACTTTTTTTTTTTTGGCACCAGGGATCGAACTTGGGTCATTGCACTTGCAAGCAGGTGGCGGAACTGCTGAGCTAAATTCCCAGTCCTCAATTTTATAACTTTCAAGAGCTCTACCATACAACTGTCCCTAGAAACACCCTGCTTTGTATAAGATGAGCAAATGAAGGACAGAAGTGGAATGTGACTTGCCCACATTCACACACAGCTAATTAGTGCTAGATCTAACAGTAAATATTGTAATATCTGACTCCTCTAAGTCTGGGAATTTCACTCTTCTATACTACTAGGTCTGGGCAATTTGTTCAAGTTTTAGAAGTAGATCTGAAAAGCTATTCTGTATTCTGTAAAAATACTTGTTAGTACAATAACCTTTGGAAGTAACTTTTAGCCAACTTTACCACAGCTAGTAGAATAAACCTCCTTTGTATTGGAAGCGTAACTTTTCTTGGGAGCCTGAAATCCTATTGGGTCATACTGGTTTAGAAAGTTATTGATGCAGGGCCGGGGATTTAGCTCAGTGGTTCCACTGCCTGCCTTGTAAGCACAGGATCCCAAGTTTGATCCCCGGTACAAAAAAAAGAAAAGAAAGAAAGAAAGAAAAAAAAAAAGTAAGTTATTGATACAATGAGATCTTTACTGCTACTACCCCATCAAACCCCAACCTCTTTATTGTGATGCTGGCAATTGAAATCAAGGTCTTAGATATGTTATACAATCACTCTACCAATGAGCTACATCCCAAGCCCTTTTTTAAATTTTAGTTTGAAACAGGGTCTCACTAAGTGGTATAGGCTGACCTTGAACTTGCCATCCTCCTGCTTCAGCATCCTGAATAGCTGGGTTTTCATGTATGTGTCAGGATGCCCAGTCTACACCTCCTTTATAAAAAAGGTAGTGGGCCAGAGATTTAGCTCAGTGGTACTTCCCCTGTCTCAAAAGCGCAAGGTCCTGAGTTCTTAAAAAAAAAAAAAAAAGGCAGTACGACAATGCTGTTTCTCGCACTTCCTGAAAGTCTGAGCTTGGTGATTTCGTGGAGATTCATGGTCTCTAGAACAAGGCTACTCATCTGCTGAGGACTCAGCCACTACTATGTTTAGCAGATTGAGCATGATATGATTCCATACCTCACACCTCCTTCCTACATGTGTCTATATTTGGAGGTTAGGGAAATGGGTGTAGTCACTGTGGCATATTAGATTATCTTTCTCACCATGTCCCATCTCCCAAAGGTACCGGAGTCTGAAACAATTTAACGTGGACATCTGCCAGACCTGCTTCTTAACAGGCAGGGCCAGCAAGGGCAATAAGTTACACTACCCCATCATGGAGTATTACACCCAGGTATGGAGCCTCTGGGCCTTGCGGGAGGGATAAGCAGCTCTCAGGCACTGGGTTTCCACCAGCATTGGTTCCTTGTGTTCTGTGCTGCTGTGGGGAGCATTCACAAACAATCCTGGTAATTCTGAGGTATGGGGCATTCAGGCCTCTCTATTCTTCCATTATTCTCCTTCACTAGGATCACAGTTGGCCCAGGAAAGTGTCAGTCTCTTAAAAGACACTCACTTTTCTCTGCAGAGAGAGATCAAGTTTGATCCCCAGTACAAAGAAAGAAAGAAAGAAAGAAACTGATACAATGAGATCTTTACCCCTACTACCCCACCAAATGTCACCCCCTTTATTGTGATGCTGGAGATTGAACTCAAGGTCTTCGAGAAAAGTCTTCAGAAAGAGAGAGAGTAAGGCTCTTTCTGTCCCTTCTAGTTAATACAAAAATGTGTGCTCACATTAATTACTGTCATTTGGGGGGGGAAAAAAGTGTTTTTATCTAGGCACAAAAACTTCACTTGGTTTTCATCAGCAACTGCCTTGCACAGCCATGTGAGTCTAGATTACTCAGTATCCCTGAACTCAAGCCACAGAATTGCTCCTATGCTATATTTGAGACCCACAGCTCCATGTGTAGCTTCCTGAACTGATTCTGCTTCCTAAAAGTCTAAATGTCTTTATCTCTTTCTGTCCTCACAGATTCTTCTAGTCTCAAGCATATGCCCTATGCCACTCACTCTCTACCACTCTCTCCCTTACCCTACCTCCCCACCTTTCAATCTGCTTTTCCACAGTGCATCTTTCCAAGCTGTCATCTCTTCAATTTCTGTATATAATTTTAGACCTTTTTATAGGAGCAGAGTGTGACAAGCATAAATAAAAATAGAGTACTAGTCATACTCCTTGCTCAAAGTGAGCAGCCACTAGGATGAGTCTCTCTGTCCTGTCTCCCTCCAGACTACGTCCAGTGAGAACATGAGAGACTTTGCTACAACCTTGAAGAACAAATTCCGCTCAAAGCATTATTTCAGCAAACACCCTCAGCGAGGTTATCTGCCTGTGCAATCAGTGCTGGAGGCTGACTACAGTGAGACGTGAGTACAGTGGTTGAGCAGTGGCTGCGGGCAGCCTTACCAAACCTGTGTCTGTGCTGTGAATGGGCCGAGTCACAAGGGGGCTAAAGGTATTCTAGGGTAAATCCCACCAGTAACAGAATAGTCCAGCTTGGGCCTGACCCAAACTGTGCCCAGAGAAATAGATTAAAATCTAGTCCCTATATTCTGTACCCACTAGCTCTTGCCCATCTCCATAATGTGGGTGGTAGGATGGGGTGAGGTAGGGTGGTTAGGAAACAGACTGCACAGCTGTTTTTGCCAAGTCTTTGGTCATTTTACTCTTTGCTTTCTTCCAGACCGGCTTCTTCCCCAATGTTGCCACATGCTGATACACACTCTCGCATTGAGCATTTTGCCAGCAGGTACCAGAAGGTTTCGGGGAGAGGTATAGAAAGTCTGAGGGAAAGGTTTGTTTTCAGTTGGGACAAGGAAAATTGAGTTAGAGCCAGGGAGTGTTCATAGTGGGTTGTGGAGCAGCCAAGTCCTAACCCTTAGAAGTGGTTGGGATATCCCTCAAATCCAATGATCCTCTTGTAGGATTAGGGTGTTTGAGATGAAAGCAGATCTCAGTCTATTTTCCTTCCTGTTCCTGTTCTTTCTTCCTAGGCTTGCTGAGATGGAAAGTCAGAATTGCTCCTTCTTTAATGACAGCCTGTCCCCAGATGACAGCATGTGAGTTTCGAAAGCTGCTCATTTTCCAGAAACAGCTCTATTTGGGGATCCTTCTACCAATCTTTGGAAAGGGTTCCACAAATGAATGGAAGTATGATTGTTAGGGCCCTTGACTCTCTAAGGAAGAAAAGCTGCTTCCTGGGCACAGTAAGAGAAGCAATCTTTCCTCTTGTCAAATGAGTGGGGGAATGAATGGCGTGCTGCCTCTCCGCCATCTGCCCAGCTCCTTTCTTGTTGTGCAATCCCATCTTTCTGTGCCCAGCTATGAGGGAAAAAGAATAGGCCCTCATGGGAAACTGCAGAAAAAAGCTATTGTCTTAGGCTCAAGATACCAAAACCTCATCTAGAGCCGCAACAACAGCGAGACATCAGGGACTTGACCAAAGCATAATTAAAGGAATTCCCTAGTCCTGTAGCTCAGGGAAGGGACCCTGAATCTCTAGGGAGATCCCTGGACTGCTCAGACAACCTAGGCACAGCTAGCGACATGGATTCTATCTGATCCTGACTGGAACTCAGATTCTTCTGGGAGGTGAGGAAGCAAAAGCGGTGGAGGGGTGAAATAGCAAAGAAAAAGAAATTATTTGCTCATGATATCATAGCTATAAATAGAACTCACAAGTCCCTGCATCCTGAAAATATTTTCAATACCTGCACCACAGCTGTTTCTACCTTTGAATACTTCCATCCCACTCAAGGCTGAAAATGTGGCTTTTCCCTCTCTGTGACTTAAAAATGAATCTCCCATCATGCATCTCCTGGGGTCTGAGCTGGAAACTGAGAACTCATGTCCTGAGCTGTTGTTGTGTGCAACCCCTAGTCACCTCCTTTCCTTTCCCCACCCCCATGCAGAGATGAGGACCAGTATCTGCTGCGGCACTCCAGCCCCATCACAGACCGGGAGCCAGCCTTTGGACAGCAGGTTCCATGCAGCGTGGCCACAGAAAGCAAGGGAGAGCTGGAGAAGATCCTGGCTCACTTAGAAGATGAGAACCGGTGGGTGTGGCCATGGCACAAATTTGTTTGGGTTCTAGAGGCAGGCAGCTTGAATTTAAGTACTTGCAGTTTCATGCCTTAGCTGTGTGACCTTGAAAAGTTACTTATATTTTGTGATCCTCCATTTCCTAATCTGTAAAATGGGTATGATGATAATCACATCAGCTTCCTGTGGTCACTTGTGAAGACCAAATGAGATAAGACATATAATGGTTTACCCAGTGCCTGGCTTAGAGTAAGGGTTCAATAAATGCTAGCTCTTACAATAATTACTTGAATTTTGTAAATGTCACCCCCAATTTTCCCACTACCTACTACATGAAGGCAGAGAGAATGCAGACACAGAAAATACAGACATGCCCCTGGTCTCAGAGAATTTTCCATGCTAACTCAGGAGGCTGAGGCAGGAGGATCACTGCGAGTTCGAGACCAGCCTGGGCTACACAGTGAGTTCCAGAGCAGTCTGAATTACACAGTGAGACCCTGTCTCAAAACAACAAAAACAACAGCAAAAAAAATTTTCCATGCTAGATGTAGAAAGAGATACTTATCACCTAGTGAAAGTATTCCAGAGATGATGACACTACACAAAGCATTCGTGGACTGGAAGAGAGAATGTAACAGTTACAGGCATGGTATCACTCTCCGTAAAATAGAGGTGGCAGTAGGGGTCTGAAGAAGATCCAAGCTATGTTAAATGAGTAAAGTATAATCTGCCTTACCTCTTGGAGTAGCACATCTAAAACATTATTAGTGTACACAAGTCACTTGAGGAGCAAGATGAAATAAAAATTCTGATTCATAGATCTGGGTAGAGCCTAAATTTCTGCACTTTTTGCTATTTAGATGAAAATTTATTAATTTTGTATAATTTGAGTTATAAAACATTCATACGTGTAGAATCAAAGCATCAAGGGGAAAACTCCCACTAGGTCCATAATATGGGCTATATATTCTGCACCCAAGAAAGAAGATACAGATATATCCTTAATGTGGCTCCCTGGCTTGGGCTCTGGCTCCTATTTATTTCACCTGTATCTTCTCCCTTTGATCTTAGTCTCTGTCTTCAGGCCAAATTTGTTCGTGCTGTTTTCTTCACCTCTTGCCTCAGGGTCTTTGCCTTGCTGTTTTCTTCACTTAGAATGTTTTTTTTTTTTCCTTTTGGCTGAGCAAATTGTACTCCACTAAGCAAACCATTTTTTAGAACATTTTTAACGATCCCCAAGAGGTTTCCTTTTCATTGTTCTGATAACTTCTGTGCTTCTCCTCCACAGCACTTTTGTAATGATAGAGTTATTTGTAATCTTTTCCAACTATTAGGTAGGTGCTGTATCACCAGAACTTTAAATTGCATGGGGTAATGTCTCAAATGAATAGTTACCAAATGAATGACCAGAAGTGGAGTCCAAAGAATTAGGATGCTATGGTCTGAATGCTTGTGTTCCCCTAAATTCACATGTTGAAATCCTAACCCCCAAAGAAGTGTAGCCATCTAGTAGATGACTAATAAGATTAATGCCCTTATAAAATAACCCAAGGGAGGCTGTTTCCTTCCACTATGTGATTCCAGAGCAGTCTGAATTACACAGTGAGACCCTGTCTCAAAACAACAAAAACAACAGCAAAAAAAATTTTCCATGCTAGATGTAGAAAGAGATACTTATCACCTAGTGAAAGTATTCCAGAGATGATGACACTACACAAAGCATTCGTGGACTGGAAGAGAGAATGTAACAGTTACAGGCATGGTATCACTCTCCGTAAAATAGAGGTGGCAGTAGGGGTCTGAAGAAGATCCAAGCTATGTTAAATGAGTAAAGTATAATCTGCCTTACCTCTTGGAGTAGCACATCTAAAACATTATTAGTGTACACAAGTCACTTGAGGAGCAAGATGAAATAAAAATTCTGATTCATAGATCTGGGTAGAGCCTAAATTTCTGCACTTTTTGCTATTTAGATGAAAATTTATTAATTTTGTATAATTTGAGTTATAAAACATTCATACGTGTAGAATCAAAGCATCAAGGGGAAAACTCCCACTAGGTCCATAATATGGGCTATATATTCTGCACCCAAGAAAGAAGATACAGATATATCCTTAATGTGGCTCCCTGGCTTGGGCTCTGGCTCCTATTTATTTCACCTGTATCTTCTCCCTTTGATCTTAGTCTCTGTCTTCAGGCCAAATTTGTTCGTGCTGTTTTCTTCACCTCTTGCCTCAGGGTCTTTGCCTTGCTGTTTTCTTCACTTAGAATGTTTTTTTTTTTTCCTTTTGGCTGAGCAAATTGTACTCCACTAAGCAAACCATTTTTTAGAACATTTTTAACGATCCCCAAGAGGTTTCCTTTTCATTGTTCTGATAACTTCTGTGCTTCTCCTCCACAGCACTTTTGTAATGATAGAGTTATTTGTAATCTTTTCCAACTATTAGGTAGGTGCTGTATCACCAGAACTTTAAATTGCATGGGGTAATGTCTCAAATGAATAGTTACCAAATGAATGACCAGAAGTGGAGTCCAAAGAATTAGGATGCTATGGTCTGAATGCTTGTGTTCCCCTAAATTCACATGTTGAAATCCTAACCCCCAAAGAAGTGTAGCCATCTAGTAGATGACTAATAAGATTAATGCCCTTATAAAATAACCCAAGGGAGGCTGTTTCCTTCCACTATGTGATGACAAAGCTACAGGGCACCATTTATGAACCAAGAAGCTAGGACCTCACTGTATCTACCCAAATTGTGTTCTTGGACTTCCAGGCTCCAAAACTGTGAGGAATGAATTTCTGTTGTTTATAAGCTACCTAGTCTGTGATATTTTGTTACAGCAGTCCAAACACAGTAAGACATGGGAAGTATGGTCTCTAAAGAGAACATGACAAAGCAATCAAGATTTGTGCAGGAGTTTGTAAACAGCCAAGGAGACTGTAGGTTTCTCCTATTTTGATTCAGGAGCCTGGAACCCACATTTTAGGTACCAACTGAAAATATGGCCATCAAAAAAGAGCTAACAGCCTTAGAAATTGGGGTGTTAGCATCCTCAAATCCCATTTTGGAGAACTAAGTTTCTGCATTTCTAACTAGCTTCCAGGGGATACTTATGTCATTGATCTGTACACCACAAACGGAGTGGCACATCTTTAGAAGATGTCCCTCAGCGTGGAGTACAGACAAGTGTCAGTCTGCAAAATGTTTGTTGCATTCCAGGAATGATAAATACCGAAATAGAAAGTAGGAACTTTTCTAGCAATTTGACATTGCCATGACAGTCAAGCACATAATTAGTGAAGTTATCTCATTGAGCAGGCTAGAGACCAAGTGGAACATGGGATATGTGAGCTGTAGACTAGTCATGCACATTAGGACCACATATTATTGCCCAGTGGATTGAAAAAAAACCCAACTTCTCACAAAGAACAGTTTGAGAAATACTGAATTAGAGCAGCAAGAGACAGGCCATAAGAAATGTTGGGCAGGGAGTGATTCTGTTTTATTGCCGAAAAAGAAAATAAAACAATGTCCCCCCAAATAGACCATCTCTTTGGAATGTTTCCTTCATGACCAGCATTCAAAGTGGGCCAAACAACAGGGCTGTGGAGAAAAATGGTAAGATGGGTAACCTTTTTTTTATGTCATGTCTTTTCCTGGACTCTAGAAATCTGAAAATGGAGTAGGTACATCAGTGGCTCTAATACCTCTTTTATTTGCAGACCATATTTCTGCCTTTTTGAAGATCAGAATTAATCCCTGTAGCAGCCCATCAAAGCCTTGACACACTTCTTATGTGAAATGTCAGCTCTCTCTGCTCTGAGGTTTCTGCATTCCTTCAGAAAGGCAGAGTAAATGATAGATGTGCTGGAGATGAAGTGCATATGGCCATTTAACCAAGAGCATGGCTGGGACTGGGAGGGCTGGGAAAGCCCCAGATTGCTTACACCTTTGTATGAGAGGACTTTTGGGATCTGAACAGTCATTACTCTGATAGAGCCATAGGTTTGGGCTTCTTTGTTCTTTGCAGAATTCTCCAGGGAGAGCTGAGGCGCCTGAAATGGCAGCATGAGGAGGCGGCTGAGGCACCCACCCTAGCTGAGGACTCCACTGAGGCCACACTGGACCACCACAATGAGGAGCTTCTGGCTGAAGCCAGGATCCTCAGACAGCACAAGAGCCGCCTGGAGATGCGCATGCAGATCCTTGAAGACCACAACAAGCAACTAGAGTCCCAGCTTCAGCGCTTGAGGGAGCTGCTGTTACAGGTGAGGCTGCACACAGTGAATCTGGTGGCCCCTGAGCACAGGAGGAAGAGGTGGGGAGCTGCTGGTGTGCAACAAAGAGGAAACAAAGAGTTCCCTGGTTTGTGGCTATCACATGACTTCCTGAAAGGAAACTGGCTGGCAGCTGGGGAGAGCAGGTGAAAGAAGAGGCCTGTAGAGGCAAATCCTTAGCCAATTCTCTTCCACCTGGCTCCCAGGATGTTTTTGTGTGTCACTCTCAAGCTACTAAGCAGCTGGGGCAAAGGGAGAACTTCTGAGGGCTTACCTCTTTACAATCCATTAGAATATAGTAGTAAAAGAACAAACTTCAAAAGTCATCTAGGACCGGGGATTGGCCCAATGGTTCTGCTGCCTGCCTTGCAAGTGCAAGGACCTGAGTTCAATCCCCCAAAAAACAAAGTTCAGTTCTGACTTTCAAAACAACAGCAACAACAATAACAACAATCATCTAAGATGTTGATTTTGCCAATATGACATTTTCTCAAGAGAACCAAGTTTACACGTTTGGCAAGAGAAAGACTTTTCCAAAAAACAGGCCTCTTGTCACTTTTTGCCCCTTTCATCTCTAACAGATAGTGTACCTCTGGAGTCGGATAGCCCTGGATTTGAATATGACTCTGCCAATTAGTGACTATGGGATATTAGAAAGTTTCTTAACCTCATTAAACCCCAGTTCCCTCATCTGTAAAACAGGGATGATAACAATACCAACATCATAGTGAGATTATGTATCTGCAAAACTTAGCACAAAACTAGGAATATAGCACACTGCTCGTAAGTGCTGCCTGATATCATGATTATTTATAACAGGTAACAGTTAACAGTACCCCCTTGCACCCACCACCTGTTCCCCAGATCCTCCAAGTGTTACCTCCAGCAGGGGGTCTCTGAGTGACCCTTCAACTCTCTTAGAGTCCTTGTCATCACTTCTGTGAAGAATAAAGAAGTGGGACTCTTAGCGAGAAATGAGGGAGTCAAGGTTACTATAGTGGGAAGTGAAAGTTTATTTAGAGTGTGGCAAATGCAGAGAAAGCAAAAGAGAAACTACCTTAGCTATAGTAGTAATGCTACCAGATAGAAGGCATCCACTTGGGCTGCCCTGGTGAGTATGAGATGTATTTCATACTTATAGGAGTAAGCTAGTTTCTAAAAATAACTGTTTTACTGATTGGTGATCTAGGCCAGTTAGAGCCTTAGCCTTTGTTTCTGGGAAGGGGGCAAGTTTAGCTTTAGTAAATGTGAGTAACACTTTCATAAGGATATAGTAGGATGCATTTTCTCAAGTACATGGTACACAATTGTCAGCCACAGTACACAGATAAGTGTGTGATGATTTTACAATTGTCAGTCCCAGAAAAGTATTACAATTGTCAGTCACAGATAAGCATGTGATGATTTTATTTTTTTTTAATTTTTATTGAGTTTATTGGTACAATCTAGGTATACAATACAATTACATTCATTATTGCAATCCTGTACCTTTGCATGATAGGTCTTGATTCTCATTTTTTCCCTTGTCCCTGCCCTCCCTTCACCCCCTCCTCCCTTCCCCACTTACAAACACTTTATTTCCATTTTTTCATTTTCTCATATTTTTTCCTCTCCCTTATTACCTTTCCCCCACTCTTCCCACTTTCCCTACACCTTTAACCCTTTACTTCCTATTTCACATTATTAATTATCTCATTAGGATCTTGTGTGCTATTACAGTTTTTCACACCAGAGAAACTATTCAGTATTTCAGTTAAAGAAATCTCTATATGAACATTAAAAATAGGGAATCCTAAAACTAAAAAGGAAAGTAAAAGAGAAAAGGCAATGATGTAAAATTAAAATAATCCTTAATTCTGAAGATGAAAATGGTCCTTGAACATATTTAAGTTGCTTCTTGCTCTTGTAGCCTTATATTATTCTTTTCATTTTTTAGAGAATACTTTGTTTCTGTAATCAAACCCAAGTAGATATGACCTTACATATTTAATACAGTGCATTACCCCTGTAGAAATGGAAAAAAATTAACTTTCTAGACCACTATGGCTGTTAATTTCTGTACAGTGCCAACTCAACACAGTAAATTGGGATAACTTTTTCCAAAGTTGACAGCAGTTAGTTTCCAAAAATACAAATTATATATATGTGTGTGTGTGTGTATATGTATATGTGTGTGTATTTATATAAAAAGACCAACAATAACAGTACATCAGTAGCAGCAACAGCTTTTCCAGCTTCTGCAGTCATCTGAACAAAATTATAGACATTCAACACATGCCATTAACAAAATAAAAACAAGAAAACAAAGAGAAGAATAATACCCAGAAAACAGCAAAGTTCTGTTGCTGTTGTGTTACCCGGCACCATTTTTTTTATTAGCATCTTAATCATCATCTGGAGAGAGAACATTCTAGAGTAACGTCATTCATAGTAGCTCTGATAAAGCACGGTCACTACTACGTATCGTAAAGCAGGTACAAGATATTTTAGATTCACAGAGGTATGATACAGTACTGTGCATCTTTTTTCTGTGCCTTTTATACTCAACGCTACTGCGATGAGTCTCTAAGTCCACTATCATATCGGAACATAGAAATGGCCTTCCTTGTAACACCTCAAATAGGATGAGACTTAGCACAATTCTGGGCATCTTACAAAGCCTCCTAAGTGCTATTTGGTAGCAGGTGGAACCAGGATTCAAGTGTCTCTGAAAAGTTTTGTCAGAGTTTGCTTTGAGGTCTGGTTGCCTCTTTGTACCCTTCTAGAAAATTGGGGCCACCAAGGGCAATGAAGAGAGAGACTGGTAATCCAGATCTGGGGATGATGTCTTTCGAAAGCACCTTAACTACATTTCTAGCCTTTTCAGAATGGATAGGAAAGGCTTAAATCCAGGTGTGAAGGTGTGAATGAGGACCAACATGTGTGTAAACCCTATGCATGGTAGCATATGGGTAGTCTAGTTGTCAGCCCTCCCCAGGGTATGTCCTTCTCCTCTGTACAGGTTCTAATAACAGGGGCAGTTTGTGCGTGTCCTGGTTTTTGTAGACACAAAGTGGGCAAGCTGTGCAGACCCTCTGGGTGATTGTTGCTAGTCCTAGTCCTGTGAAGACTTGACAGGTCATTTCCAGGGAGGGATCTTTTCCCATATAGGAGGAATCATGAAGGGTTTTTATAGCCTTCTACTGTATCACTTGGGGAAGGACCAGTTCTTTTCTTATATACTGCCGGTGGCTCTTTCTGATTCCTCCTTGTCCTAAGACCTATGTACTTATCCTCTTGATGGCTATAGAGTGGTTTTCATGGATCCTCAGGAATTGGGAATAAGGCTAGAGTCTTAAGGGGCTGTAGGCCTGTCCTTTAGGCCTTCTTACCTGCCTTTTGCTACTACCAATGATACAGAAAGAAGGTTGGTTGGTTTGTTTGTTTGTTTAAGTCAAGTATTCCAAACGCTGAAGCATAAGGGCACACTTTATCTTTCTTAAGGCATGGTCAGTCTCTTTTATCCATTCTGGGAGCATAGACTCAGGACCTTTATGGCCTCGTATGAAGGCATTTCCATCAGTCCAAAATTGTCTAGGCAAACCCTACAAAACCCTGTCTTTTCCAAGAAGGAAAGAAGCTGTTGTTTGCTGCGAGCAGGTCCAGGATCAGAGCATTGTTCCTTTTCCTAATAGCCATCATTTTCCAGGTATCTCAGATATTGATGATTTTGGAGAAATATTTGAGCCTTTTCTTTGGAGACTTTATTTTTTAAGGAAAATTTACCATATTTACAGGGTGTTTTTCCTGTAAGAGCCTACCTCCCAGCCTACCTCCCGGCCCTTGAGCAATGGCGGCTGGGTCGGGAGCAGGCATGGCTCTCCTTCCCTTGGTGCATCTGGCATGTGATGATTTTAAAATGTTAAGTCATCCATGTTTTGTTGTGTTTTTTCTATGTCCCCCTGCCCCTACACAAGGAACAGTCTGTAAATGAATTCCTGGGGGTTTCTAACATATGTTATTATAGCATGAACTAAAGGTTAAGTGTGAACTCCATATTTCCAGAGAAAAATGTGTTCTATATAGCTTACTTATAGCTGAGATGATAGCAAAAGACCTTTAGGTACATTGGCACCTTTATAATAACTGGAGGCCACTGGTGCATGTTGCTGAAGGAATAAGGTTAATTGGTAATTGAATATTCTAAGATTTCTAAAAGGGAAACCACTATTTGGGGCCTTACCAATAGGATTTTTTAAAAATTTATTTTGTTTGTTTGTTTTCTTCCTTTTTTTTTTTTTTTTGAGACCCTGTCTTGCTATGCAGTTCAAGTTGGCCTTGATATAGCCCAGGCTGGCCTCAAACTCACAGCAATCTTCCTGCTGCAATTTCTCAAGTGCTGGATTATAGGCATGCACCACTGCACCCAGCCACCAAAGCATTTTAAACTCCAAAGGCAAAGTGAGAGGCATAAGTTCTCTACGGCCCCTGCTAAGCTCGGGAGTCTGCTAAAGTAAGTTCAGGAAGGTAAAGTGCTTAAATTATGCCTTATCTCTTGCTAGCCACCCACAGAATCAGATGGCAATGGATCTGCAGGCTCGTCTCTAGCTTCCTCTCCACAGCAGTCAGAAGGCAGTCATGCCCAGGAGAAGGGACAGACAACTCCAGATACTGAGGCTGCAGGTGAGTTCCCTGGTCCCTCCTAGCCTTTTTCTTCATGGCTTTGTTCTGCCCCAGATTTTCTACCCAAGGTTCTTCCATGGCTGGGACTGGTTTCTCCTCATGACTTTATGCTTAAGGGGGGATCAAAGGTAACTGGTTTATTGCCTGATTAATTCATACATTTCTTCTACAAATATTTATTATACAATCATTGGCACAGAGTAGTCATTGAAATGGGAAGACTCAAGGCTCTGGGTCTGCTCTTCAATTGGCAGCATCCGACCTTGGCTTTGAGGCTTCATATAAAGGAGACTCGTTACCTTCCCAAATCTCTCTTTTCCAACTCAGATGACGTGGGGTCAAAGAGCCAGAATCTCAGCCTGTGCTTGGAGGACATCATGGAGAAGCTCCGCCATGCATTCCCCAGTGTGCAAAGCTCTGATGTGACTGCCAACACCCTGCTGGCTTCTTGATGGAGCCAGATCCCTGTCCCACAATCCATAGTCCTGTCCTCGTCAAAGGCTTCCCTCAGCTTTTGCCTAATTTTTCCAGTCCCCACTGGCCCCACATTCCTTAACCAGAGTTATTTGGGCTCCAGGCAGCAACAAGGATCTGGTGGTATGTGAAGGAGGTTGAGTGGGATCAGGGGAAATGTAGGCATGATTCCTCTAACTCTCAAAATGTGCCCTTTAACCCTCAAGTTTGAAACCAGTCCCTTATTTTACCCTTTGATTACAGTCCAAACAAATAGCACTTGGCTATTCAGATGGTGAGCAGAGAAGCTGCCTTACAGAGCTAAGCAGTGCCCACTGGCCCCTTTCCCTTCTTCACTGAATTATGGAGAGGGAAAAGGCTAATGACCCAAGGCACGAGTATTATGAATCTACAGGGATTAGCCCTACTTCCTAGCCCATTCAGGGAAGCAAAACGTTATCCCTGAGACCCCCTTCCAAAATGCCCCTAAGAAATGTGGGCTGGGTATGTACTAATTACTTCCATTCCAGGGTGTAGTTCTAACTCTCTGGATTCTACCTACATGTTGTTTCCTCTTTGAGTGTCTTTGGTTCCTTCTATCACAGCCCATGGCAGACCTTCCTTGAGGAGAAAATAGTTCATTTGAGTTTCTGTCTCTACCTTACATTTGAAAATATTAAAGAAATACTTGTGGATTTAGATGTTTTTCCCTGACCCTCCTCTTTTCTGAAGGCCTCAGCATCCCATGAGAACCGCAGAGATACTCTGAAAATCTAGCTGAAATCATCCTTTGCCCTTCTGAATCTGTACTCACTGACATGGTGTAGAAGTCACAGTTTGCTCAGCAAGGGAGTCTTTCTCTGTTTGGGTGAGAAAGCAGAAGCCACTCTCTATCTTGGAGGAGTATGACTGCCTGCCACCCTTCCAGGCTGTGACCCTTCTATCTCTTAGGTGGAGTCAGGTGAGGTGGCTAGGTAGGTGCCTTCAGGTGATGATAAAGCAGTTGCCACTGGCCAACCTGAATAGTGGTACATTCCTAGGATCTATGGGTCATGAATCAGAAAGTAGGCCATTTTCTACCCAGACAATAGTGAGGCCTTCCTATGCAGAAAACTGTTCTAATTCTAGAAGGTAAACCAAGTTTTCTGAGCTAATACTTCCTAGACAACACATACCATGACCCTTTTATCCAGAAACTGTGCACAGTAGATAGTGGGGCATGGTTAGACAAGAGGGCTTGGGAACTTTGAGCAGAGTCAGAGACCAATGGGGTTTCTTTCTTCCAAGGGGAACTTTTTTCCCACCAGAGACCTGCAGTCAACTTAATTTGCCTGAGTTTATACATATATATATGTACTCTGCAATATCTACTGTACATCAGTGCTCTCCCAGCCTCACTCACACATTAAATTCTAATATCTCTTCAAGTTTTAATATTCTTGGTCTTTGTTAGCCTCAGCCTCTGGTTGGAAAGATAGATAAATTCTGACTGCTTTCATAGGGTGTCTTTCTCCTTTGATGTTTGGGGTAAGATGCCCTTGAGACCAAAGCAACAAAAGTCTATGCCCACAGAGAAATCTAACTGGAAGAATCACTCTGTTCTCTTCACTCATTCTAAATTATGTTCCCTTGAGATCTGAGCATTGGGTGAATTTTCCTGGGCACCCTGAATAGTGGTACCTGGTTCAGGTGGCAAAATAGAGCAGATCCATGCCCACCTACTTCATGCAGAAAAAAAAGGAATAAAAAAGCCTTTGCTAGACTAAGCCACAGAATACTTCCTCTAGCCCCTACCAGTTTCTAAGGTCTGGCTCAGGGCCTTGAAGTAGCAGTTGCCACCAAATCAGAAGGGAATGAGACTGTTGAAGTGCTGTGTTATAATCAAGAAGTAACCAATGGAAACTGCTGGGAATCTAGATTGGTCTGCTCCATGGAAGGCAGGCAGCAGCTTGGGTCTAGAAACCAAGGATTGACTCTTCCACCACTATGCCACAGGTCCAGGGTGTCAGACCTCGTATCACAATATCTCCTTCAGTGTTTGTAAGGTCTCTAGGCAGGAATAGTGGGTATCTGAATGTATGGTGAGCGAGTGGTAGGCAGGTACCAGACAAAGAACCTGGTCATCAGTCTTAATGAGGCATTTTTGTAGGGGCCTAGATTGTGCACAGGAATGGAATACAAAAAATGTGAATCAGAGGACTCAAGAACTGTGAGGCATGTGCCCCTTAGGGGCAAATGTTATGGAACAGTATTTTACCAGGAATACCCTGCCCCCAAGAGTTGTTGGGCTACTGAGGGCCTGTGGCAACTGTGGCAATGGACCAGGCATGGTAAAACAACAACAAAAACAAATGTAGATCTTGTTATGTAGGATTTGTGCTATAGGTAGGTGGAAGTAGCAGGTCAAGAGAGAATTCTCACTAAGTGGGTGACTTTGTGGTCTTGTGTTTATCTGTAATGCCGGAGGTGAGTATATCACTCAAGGACCAAATGACAGTCACTGCAGCATGTGTGGGCAGTTTCTCTGCCATGCAATAAATGAATCTTGAGCACTGTGAATCCAAATCAGGGTTAGATTTACCAAAATGTGTTGTGTGTTAGGCATCTGTTATATACTGTGTCTCCTAAAGGTATTATGCATGGTTCTGTGTAGTTTATGGCCCTGTACTAGAAGGATAGTAAAGGCAGTTCATGGGATGATTGCTTAGAGAAAACCTTCTGACTTGTGGAATTAGCATCAGTGATAATGGATGTGAATGTCTGCTGGAGTAGTTGTCAAATGGTATCAGGGAACAGTTAGGACTGATATGCAATTTATTTAGGACATAACTTGTTAGAGGCCAAAAAGCCATTGCAAGGGTACCCTTGCTTCCATTTAAGCAAAGTGAATTCACGTTGATTGGCAGTTGGGAAGGCTGATTGGCTGGAGGACTCAGGGCTGTGAAGTGGTTCCTTAGAAAGTGTCCCACCCAAGAAGAACATGGGCCTTTCCCCAGAATGGAAAGGCTGGAATCAAGCCTCTCAAGTGTCCGTTTCCATTAAGGCCCAAATTAGAAAATATTTCATACAGAGAACCCTGTTTGTTTCTGATGTTCCAAACACTGAGCTAGTAGGCCATAGTAATGAGAAATTCTGAGGCCAAGCAGAGGCCAATAGTGGGAGTTGTTTCCCCATCAGAAAAGGATACACCTGCCATCTTGGATAGGTGTTTAAAAGTGATTGGGTTTTGGGCCAGGGATTTAGCTCAGTGACACTGTGCATGCCTCATAAATGCAAGGTCATAAGTTTTATCCCAGCTACCAAAAGAGAGAGAGAGAGAGACAGAGAGAGAGAGAGAGAGAGAGAGAGAGACAGATTGGGCTTCATGTCCAGCTTCAGGCTGGAAATTCTATGCACTCACATTCTCAACGGCAGACACATGACCTCTGGGACCAGTTTTCCTTGACATAGTTAAAAGTAGCTGCCTTAACATAAACAGTCCTGGGAGAGAAAGAGGAGGCCCTGTCCTAGGACTACAGAGACTTAGCTTCTCAGCTAGGCAGCTCTATGTCTAGGCCTCCCTGCCCAAAACCTGGCCCTTAGGACAAAGGAATACTTTAGTGACTTCTCACTGTTTTAAAACAAATGACTGTGGGAGAGGGAAAGGCTCAAGGCTAGGGCTCTGCTCCCAGTATCCATATCCTCCCACAGCTGCAATATTTGGGAGGGGACCTGCTGAAGGTTTCTCTTGTCCCTAGGGCAGTATTGAGGCCAGACTGAAGGCTTCTGTGCTGCTTGCTGGCTGCAAGAGCTAATCACAAGGATGAGAATTGGGGGAGGAATTTGGGGGAGGTGGAATGCAAGTATAGAAAAGTTTGATATAAAACAGTGGGGCTGAGAGCAAACTGGTTAACTTTGCCACTCACTGTGGTGCTTTTCCCCTTTGAATTCTGCTTTGAAAAGAATAAATTTGTACTTGTTTACTTTGGTTGCTCTGATTATTCTCTGATTTTGATATTCACGTTTTTCCCTTATTTCGGGGTAGGAGGATAGGATGTATCAAGAAGCCACAAGAATATTTCCAAACATAAAACCACCATATGAGAGAACTGCCTATGGGATAACAAAAGAACCCCTTTGATTCCATCTGCCACTATTGACCTCTCAAGCCACCCCTCTAAAATTAGGTAGTTATTGCCTCACGGGATGAGCTTTGTATAGGAATGGCTCCTAAATTTCATCATCAATTTGAGGAAATTTTCACCAGCTGAAGCAATATGATAAAAATCAGGACATTTCAGTTGTTTCCATAAAGTTATATTTATTCACTAAAGGTCTATCTTTTTTTCTAACATTATAGCTATATAT
>NW_022900951.1:78808733-78830919 GCF_012274545.1 Fukomys damarensis
CTTTCCTCACCAATCCACAGCAAAGTTGTCCAATAGAAATGTAAATCACCAAGTAATTTTGTTAGCATATTTTAAATAGGCAAATTAATTTTAATAGTATATTTTATTTAACCCCATGTACCCAAAATATTATCCTTTCAACATGTAATCAGTATAAAACAGTTTTTTTGTGCTACTGGGGTTTGAACCTAGGGCCTCATGCATATTAGGCAAGCACTCTACCAGCAAGCTACATCACAATACTTAATTTTTTATTTTTATTTTTAGATAAGGTCTCCACTAAGTTACAGAGGATGGTCTCAAACTCAGTCTTCCTGGGTCAGTCTCCTAAATGGCTGGGATTACCACTCGTTTGTGCTACTATGCGCGGCTAAAACAATTATGAATAAGATAGTTTACTTTTTTTGGACTCAGTCTTCTTTGGAAGTGTCAGTAAGCTGATGAAAAAAACAAGAAACCCAGATAGATCCAGATCGTTTATTACTTATAGAGAACAAAAGCAAGATTAATAGGGTGTCTTGTCCCTGAGTTCTTTGTCCCACAGGATGGCACTCAAAGGGGCCAGATGACATGCAACATGAAAGGTGGGACCTCTTGGTGTTGAGTAATCAATGCTACATTGCAGCTAATGAGTTTTATGGCATACATCTATAACCAGCAGGAGCATAGCCGAAAGGCAGATGAGAAACTGCCTCATAGCAACCTCCCTCCATATAGGGAGTTAAAAGAAACAGTCCTGTAGCCACTTCTCACAAAACTTCCTATCTTCATTTGTCCTGAGATGATCACAGTGTGTTCTTCCAAGACCTGCGTCAGCTCCTAGTTGAGTCTTACCTAAGGGGCCTATGTGGATAGTGCAGGATCATCACGGTCCCAACACCAAGTAGTTTTCCTACAGAAATTCAGTGTGCATTTTATACTCATGGAGTGTCTCACTTTGGTCTAGCCATGTATCAATAGCTACACGTGGCTAGAGGATACCATATCAGAGAGTACAGGTCTATAAGATGCAGAAGTCAGGACCACCAAGCCATAGCAAAAGAAAACTTCATGAGATGTCAGAGTGTATGTGTGCACGTGTGTTTGTGTGCGTGTGCATGCGTGTGTGCATATGGTCACATGTTGGGGTGGAGCGGAGAGTTGAAGCAGCAAAAGCCTTATAATGAGGAAAATGGTGAAACAATTTTCCTGGGCTACATTCAGAAATGGCAGCAAAGGGGATAGAAGGGCACTGAGGCACTTTAGCTTGCCCTTGTCCTTTTCTGTTATTTGCTTTACTCCCTTGCTCCTCAGCAGAGCTTTACCTGCTCTCAGGCTGTACTTATCAGTCAGAGACTATATGAGGGCTCTTCAACCTATCTCACTCCCGAATGCCACTCTCACTGGCCTCAGTCTCTCAAGCGAGATACTTTTTATCTGTTTATGCCCCAGTTCTCTGCCTTCCTTTATCTCGAAAGGCCTTTGTTTCAAAATCTCTTCTTTTCCATTTTTCCCCTAGGTAATTCCTTTCCTCATTCTCTTTGTTCTTATCTTTTAATTTCTGGCTTTCTGAAAAACAACTGTATAGGTCATTTTTCTTAAGCTGTTCTCTAACTTCTGTCCTAATCTTGGCTTCATTTTGTTTGAACGGGCCTATCTCTCTTAGTCCTGCTTCTTCCTTTGCATTTTCCCCAGTATTCCTGCTGTCTTCCTCCTGCCTTCCCAGGATCTCCCCACACTGACCTTCTATTTTTAACACTTGGAAAACTTATGACTTGGATTTTAGCACTAAAAATGGTTCAGAAGCCTGGTGCAGTGGCACACACCTGTAATCCCAGCACTCTGGGAGGCAAAAGAATTGCAAATTTAGTCCCAGCCTGGGCAATTTAGTGACTTAGTGCGACCCTGTCTCAAAATAAAAAAGGGTTGGGGGGGCACTAGTTGTAGGTTCAATACCTAGCACCAAATCAAAAAAGTGCTGCAGAGAATTTGGGAATACATTTTCTGGAGCAGCACTGACATTTCTCAATTGAGACTAGACCTGGGGGGCCGGGAATGTAGCTCAGCAGAGCAGCGCCTGCCTGGCAAGCGCCAGGCCCTGGGTTCGATTCCCGGTACCAAAAAAGAAAAGTGAAAAAAAAAGAGACTAGACCTGGGGCAAGCTGGATTAGTTTCAGAATACCCTCAGGTGCCTCTTGGTGATTAGCATTATCACCTTTGGTTTACAGATGAGGAAATAGAGGCTCTAAGAGATGTGGGGACTTGTTGAAGGAATCACTGGAATTCCACCCTTTTGTTCTTTATACTACTTGATAACTCAATCCAAACATTGGAGCTGTATTTGTATCACTTCTCTATATTTCTCTCCAAATCCCAATGTTGTATGGTTATGTGATGATTTGCTTAGTCCAAAGAGATATTCTAAAAACTCTGGAAGAATGCTCCAGTGCTAACAGTATCTTGTCATTTCCTAATCAAAGTCTAAATGTATCTCCCCAAAATTCATGTTGAAATATCTGCAATGTGATGGTCTTAATAGGTGATGCTTTTGGGAGGTGATTAGGTCATGAGGATTATCCTCATGAATGGAATTAATGCCCTTATAAAAAGCCTAAGAGTATCTGTTTGTCCCTTCTGCTATGTGAGGGTGCAGCAAAAAGGAACCATCTATGAAGCAGACAGAGTCACCAGATACTTCATCTGCTGGCTCCTCAGCTTGGACTTCCCAGCCTCCAGAACTGTGGCCAATAAATTTATGTTGCTTATTAATTACCTAGCAGTCTGAATAGACCAAGACATAGTTTATTGCTTGTTTCCTTTTAGATATGAGTATGCTCATTGTAGACAGTTTAATTTTAATATATTGACAGCAATTAGAGGATGGGCACTTAGCTAAGTGTTAGAGCACTTGCCTACCAAGTAATGTAAAAGGCCTTGGTTGAAACCTCAACATTACAAAACAACAACAACAAAAACAATTGATAGCAATCCACTTAAAAGAAAGAATTTATTTATTGCTTAAGGAATGCAGACTAGAAAACTACAATATAACTAAAAAGAAAAACACTCTAAAACAATCCAGGGTTGTTAAGGAAATCTGCATAGGAATTATAGGTATCTCGTCTTCCTTAAACTTTTTTCTGATGGGGATTAGGATGAAGAGGCTCAGAATCAGGACAACAGCTCTGGAATTTTTCAACTCTCTTCTAGCTGTTCCTTTATTTCATGAATAATAACCAGGCACAGTCCTAAATACTCCACAAATGAGCAAAGACAAACAGCAGCAAGAAATCATCCCTGAGCAAGAAAGCAGCTCTATTACCTGAACAAAAACAGCATATAAACTATTATTAACTGCTCCAAGGTAGGCACTTAAATTCATTGTGACAGGTCCTAGCTCATGACAGAAATGAACTGATTTTTTTTTCTGTGTTGTAGGAAATACTTAATCAGGAGTTTGGAAAAGCTAAAATACATTCAAATCGGGTTATATGACCTGCTAGGCTAGAATGCCTGCCTTTGGCAAGCATGGCTGAATCACCTGATGATATCACAGCAGAAAAGCAATAAATGTAATTCTAAAATTGACAGAGAAAAGCGAAGTTCCATTGTTGAGTGTGTGGGGGTCCTTTAAATCTATTGCTTTTTAAGTACTATTTTTATGTATGAGCTTTGAACATGTTATCTATACAAAAAATGTTAAAAGAACAAATACAATTGAGGCAACTGAAGGGACAAAAACATGCACAATTTTATCCAGTCTTCAGTCTGGATGGTGAATCCAGTTGATATGCCAGGCTGAAAGCTCTCTTCATTTCTGTAGAAAATGGTTCAGCTGTTTCTGTAGGGAAGTGATCTGTAAGGAAGTGCAGAAAAACATGAAAACTTCATCTGAAATCTTAAATTCTAGTACTTCACTTAGGATTTACTTATATGAACCAAAAAGAGTAATTGTCACTTGGCATTTATAAGGCTATTTTAGCTTTAAAATGTTCCAAAGAACAGTGCCCCTCTCAAGAATATATACACAATGCTGTGGCCATGATGTTGTCCTTTTTTTATGCCAAAATTCTAAAAGGAAACCTTAAAATTAAATGTTTTTAAAAACAATATGCTTGCTGTTAAGAATCTATGCTTTGTTGGGCATGGTGGCACATGCATGTAATCCCAGCACTCAGGAGGCTGAGGTAGTGAGACCCTGTCCCTGCCCCCAGCCTGCAATCTATGCTTCTGTGAAGAATAATCAGAGGTCACAGCTCACTGTCAGGATAAGAGTGACTGGTTCACCATAGCCATATTCTAAGTGTCCAAAATAATACAGTACAGTATCTTTTCCCAGAACACTGTTGGGTCTTATACTAAGTCTTCTCTTTTGCTTCTTGCTACATTATGAAACACTTAGAAACTAGGTCAGGGTCATAACCAATCATAACCTGGTGATGTTCTAACTTGTGCTTTCTAAATCAAAAGCCATGGACCTTGTAAGGTATGGGATTTAATTTTTTAAAACTTGAAATAGTAAAGTGAACAATAACATTCTGAGATTATATATATAGATAGATAGATAGAGATATATTATATAGATAATATATATCTATATTATATCTATCTATCTATCTATATTATATATATTGTCTTTCTGACAAATATTTTTTTGAGTATTATTCAATTTAGGTCACTTTACTAGTATGGATTTTCAGTCTATGAAGTTAAAAAGAGACTTATAAAACATTCCTATGCCACACAACACCTACCAAACTCCACCTAGTCAAATGACCATGTGACTGAGCCAGTTTTTCTTCTTTGTAGGCTCTTTCTCCTACCCTCCCCCTAAAGGTATGCTCCTTTTGTTCAAACTATTTGCTGAATAGTCAAGCTGGCTAATTCAGCTAACCTCACATTTTCAGTGATCATTTGTGTGTATGGGCTTCTCTCCAATCTCCTATTTTCAGAAGCACTTCTAACTACAGTCCTCACTGCACCCTCAAAATCCTCTTTCTGTTGTCTTAATTTCAGTTAGTGGGACATTTCCCATTTACCTGGGCATTAGACTACAATTTGATCCTGTTTTTGTCCTATAAATCTGCTATAGTTTAAATCTTGATTGTGTCCAAAGGCTGATATGTGAAAGGCCTGGTCTGTAGTCTGCGGCCCTTTTGGGAGATGAGGGAACCTTTAAGTGGTAGGATCTAGTGGGGAGAATTAGCTCATTTTGGGCATCTCTCAAAATGAAATGTAGGATGCTGGCCTCTTCTCCTCTTTCTCCTTTTTGCTTCTCCACCACATGCCCCCCACCATGATATAATGCTGCTAAAGGCCCAAAATCAAAGAAACCAACTGGCAATAAACTGAAACCTCTAAAACTGTGAACCAAAATAGACCTTTTATCTTGTAATTTGATTATTTGTTATACCAATGGAAAGCTAATACAAAATCCAATCGATTGTTAAGTTCTGGTTCTTTCTATCACCTTTTACTATTCTCTTCCTGTTCTTAATTTTCTCAATATACTATGGCAAAGAAATCTTAAGTTATTCTCTAGGTTGAAAAAAAAAGTTCTGATGGCTCATTATGACCTAAACCAAAAATCTAAACTGTAGTCAGGGATCACTACCTCTGAGCCATTCTATATACTATATTATCATAGAATGCCTTCCTTTCCCTATCTCATTATTAAAGTCCTACCTATATTTTAAGGCCCAAGACAAATACTATTTTCTCCTAAAAACCTTCCCTAATTTCCACAGACAAAAGTGAACTCATTCCTTTAAGTCCCTGATTCTCTCATGCGTTTCTGCCCAACTGAGCTAGACAATATCATAAGCATTTCAAAGCTTACTGAAGAACTTAGCTTCAAGTAGGCAACCAATGAATCTATGTTGAATAAAAGAGCTAACATAAAAGACCCTTAAGCAAATAAAGTTTATAGATACATTTCTATGTTCAAAATGGCACTCCTCAATACTAATTACTGACATAAAAAAATGTTTGGTGAGCACCAAAACAGTCTTGGCATTAACTTTTCACCGGGTTGTTTATAGGCAGTACTTGGTTAAGTGATTTGCTGGGAGGAAGGGAATATATAGAACATAAGAATGCCTTTGAGCCAGCTGTGACGGTGCACCCTGTAATCCTTCTACTCTGGGAGACAGAGGCAGGAGGATCACAAGTTCGAGTCCAGCCTGGGCAACGAAGTGCCTTAGCCCTTTTCTTCCTATTCCACATGGTCAATTATCTCATTAGGATCTTATGTACTATTATAGCTTTTCACACCAGAGAAACTATTCGGTATTTACGGGAACTAGCAGAAAGAATCAACAACTGGGATTTCATCTTATTAAAAAGCTTCTGCACTGCAAAAGAAACCATCAACAGCACTAAAAATATATTTCTTACCTGAGCATTTTTTTGTTTTTCCTGTACTGCAAGATTCTCCAGCACAGACCTTAAATGAGTCTGGAAAACAGATTTATTTATTTATTTATTCTTTTTTAAATGACTTTTTAACATTTTGAATGACATGTGATGATTGTATATACATTTTATTTATTTATTTGGTATTGGGGATCAAACTCTGGACCTTGCACTTGTGAGGCAGGCGGCAGAACCATTGATCTAAATCCCTGGCCCAAAGCAAATTGTTTAAACGATGAGTGCTGAGAAAGGGAGAACCAAGGGAGACAGTGTTTGTCAAGTAATTTGAAATATAAGAAAACTTTAAGTCACTCTTTTTAAAGAGACAGGAGTATAAAAATACCCACTAAATACAATGCCATCCTATTTGATTTTATTCATTCTACACAGTATTTTTTCTTGCCCTAAAATAAATGGTAGGAATATCTTCATGCTACCTATTTCTAATTTAACACAAATCCTTTGGCTGTGACAACCTATTTGAAAGGCTGGCTTGGGGCGGGGTGGGGCGAGGAAGCTGGCTTAGAACCTGGCACTGATTCCTGCTCTATTTCCCCTCACTAGGGCAGAATATTACTGTTCTTTGTTAATGACACATGGAACAATAACCACAATAATACCAATTATCGCTATCTTTCAGAATGTATCAGTATCTATTACCTTTGGTTATTCTAAAGGAAAATACCCACTATGAGTGTAGCTCTATGTCAAGTTGTTCCCCCTTGATAACCACTGCTCTACAGAAAATAAAATCTCACAAAGAATTATCCAGGAATTTGGAATTTCTCTCTGTATATACGCGCAAATTAACACTTCCTCAGAGAGCTCTACCATGGAGAGAATAAATGTGGCTTAAAAATAAATTTTCTTTTTGTTGAAGCTCTTTTTTGTAGTGGTCCTATGCATTCTGAAAATCTGTATTACAGATAAGAAAATAGCTAGACTCCATTCCCTTTAACTTGTCCATACCTACACACTAAAAGCTCATGCCGTTTGCATTTACAAACTGCACTATATGCACTATTCTTCCATATACTTCTATGGGTTGAAGAGTGCCCAAGCATATCCCATCCTGAAACCTCTATTTAAAACAACAGAACAAACTGTAATATCAGTTATACCTTTAACCTACAGTTCAGTCTAGTGATGCACTCAGAACACTGCTGGCTCCTGCTTTTCAACAGAGGTCAGTAGCAACTTATAGAGCCCTTTAAAGGCAACTTATAGAGCCCTTATGCTTGTGTACTTGGAAAATAAGTATTTCAGATAGGCAGACATTCCAGATAACAGAGCCACAACCTGTATTTAGTCTATACCCAGATATTGAGACGTCTAGCTCTTTGTAGTTACAGATTGCACTTTATGCACTATTCTTCCACTCACTTCTATGGATAAACGAGTGCCGAGGAAAATCTGAGCCTGCAAACTTCATTTAAAATAGCACAACAGAACCGTGATATAAGTTAGACTTCTATCTTAGAGTCCGTGCTAGTGAGATGTTCAGAATATTGCTTCCTCCTGCTTTTGTTTTTTTACTGCTTTTTATTCATTTTTATTCGTACATATTTGCCACACATAATGATCACATTCATCATAGAGAATCTGTATCTGTACATAATATCTTAATTATTTTTTCTCCACTCCTCTCCCCTTCAACCCTTCCCATTCCCATTTACAAAGGCTTTGTTTCCATTCTTTCCCTTCCATTCTCTTTTTTTAAATCCCTTTATCTTTCCTTCACTTCCCTCCTCCTCCTCCTTCCCTTGTTCCCCTTCCCATTTGATCATGTTCTTCCTATTTCCCGATATCTATCCTCTCATTTGCTCCTTATTTACCCTTTGGGTTTTTCACACAAGAGAAACAATGTGACATTTAAATTTGTGTGTCTAATTTATTTCACTAAATTATTGAAGTTCTTAAACATGTGTTACCAAAAATAAGCCATAAATAAGAATAAAATTTATTCTTGTTCAAGCATGCATCATAAAATTTAAAATTAATGAATTCCTTACATTTTGGTACAAACAATAGGGTTCAATCTATGCCCTACTATTCACTGTAGACCTTGGCAAATTAAACATCCTTGAGTTTCAATTCTTTATTTATGTAGTGGTGATAGTGACTATATCTGTTTCAGGGATTCAAAGATGAAATGAGATAATGCAGAGCTCTTTCCGTGTCATTTGCAGAGTAAATCCTCAATATTGGCAATTTTTATCCTAAATTATCTGGTCTCTCCCACCAAAAAAGCTTATATTAGACGTTTAAAATTATGCAGGTACAATAAGACAGAACTATCTTTTATTAGAGGCTTGTAAGACGTGTTTAGCTTTATGAGTGAACAAGAATACTGCATAGAGATGACATGAACAGAAACACAAAGATGAGATTTTGAAAGTAATATATCAGGATTTCTTTATACCAACCAAAAGAACTTACCTTGAGGGCCAGGTTTTCCACTTTTCTGATTATATTCTTTTGTCTCTGTGCTTTGTTTTGAATATCTCGGAGCTTTTTCTCCTTGTAACGAATATGTTTCTGAATTTCCATAACTAACAGAGATAGAGAGAGACTTTATGTATCTAAATACAACTTAAACTAATGGACAGGAACTTAAATCAAGTAAAACTCCACATCTGAGCAAGAACTTCTCAAACGCAGCTTTGCATCTTGTGTGTTTCGAGTTAGCCTTTAGCACGGCCAACCACCCGCCCCCATCTATTTCTCTTTTCCTCTGACTTACCTATTAAATTGGCACCTTCCTTTGTTCCATGCTGACGATATTCAGTAATCTTGGCCTGTAGATCCCTTTCTAGAAACTCTTCAAAGCCATCTTCCTCCTCCTCTTCCTCTTCCTCTTCATCGTCGTCCTCGTCATCATCATCATCATCATCATCATCATCATCATCATCATCATCATCCTCGTCCTGCTCTTCATTCTCATCCTCATTATTATGATTGCTACTACTAGAATCACTGAATATCCCTTGAAGCCCATCATACTCTATTGGTTTTAAAAGGAAAGCGAAATTGTCTGAAGCTTTGCAAATGACTCCTATTTCAGAAACAATTATTCTTCTTGCCCACAAATTGACTAGATAACCCGTGAATTTTATAAATCACTTTTCCTAAAGGGAGATTATTCTCTTCATGAAACAAGGACAGGAAATACAAAATGCTAACATTCACTCATGTATTCAATGACCAAGACATTTAGGGAATCTAAGGATTCACAGGAAATTGAATACTAGGGATAGATGGAGGTTAAAATTCCAATCTAAAACTCTTGAAGTATTGGGGGCCAATAGGAGTGAAAAAGGGCAACATCATCTTTTTTCAGTTATTGACCTGTGAGTCTATAGAAAATGATCTTTGACATTCAGTCAATGTCTGCTCCATCTAAACCTCCTGCTCTGCCTTTGCTAAAATATCTGATAAGGTATCACCTTGCTTATAACCACTGGCTCCTGGGGATACTGGAGAACCTGGGATGCAGCCTTGACTTTCTATTTCCTTGGTTTCATCATCAGCAATGACTTCCCATCCTGTAAGGAGGGAGCTGTTAAGGAAAGTGCAGAAGGAAAGGAGAAGGTACGGTTGAATGGGAAGAGGCTGTTTGGCTAAAACTGCTCTTTAATTTAGTAAGACTTTTGGTCATTTGTGTCTATTCCTAGTGTGGAGAAGTGCCTTATGTTGAATTATACAAGTAAACAAACATCTACTGCAGGTATTTGCTGTTCGTAGGTAGAAAGTAACATTTCCAAAAATCTTAAGTTCTACACATTAAAACTGGCACACAAATGCCAGAAATAAAGTTTGTTAGCACATATATATGAAGAAGAACAAACTATATAGAAAATATCTGGTACAAAGGATACGGCCACTGATAGCTTCATTATCAGAGCACAGCAATCTCTTCACTTCCTTTTCCACATCTGGAGAGTCAATGTACTGAAACAAAGCATAAGAAGAAATACCAATGGTGTCCTTTAGCACCCTGTGAATTACAGGAATGCCCTTTTCCTATACACCAACAAGTTCAAATGATTAGGCCTCATTAGTCGCAAATCCAACCAAAGTTCTACTTTAAATAGTGCTATTTATGAAGGAATCTTTAGCTATGGTCTATATTTTATACAGTTTGCTTAGTTTTCCCAATTAAATAACTTGAGACATTTAATCTTTTTTCAGTGTGTAATTCTACAGTAAAAGCCTCTTTGAAAGGTGAAATCCTTGGGTCTCGATTATTATTTGCCATGATTTATATTGACAGAGAACTATCATACCTTGTCAGTTATATAAAAGTAGTTGGATTTTAAGATGTAAATTCCCAGATTGCACTTTCCCGTATCTTTATTATTAGAGATATTCCTACAAAAAACTAGATCTTGGCTCAGCGTTCTCCCTTGAATACAGTTTTAGACAATTAATCTCCACAGCAACCAACTCATCATGCCACAACTCTTAAGTGAAATAAATAAGTCACACACATGTAAATACCAAATAGTTTCTCTGGTGTGAAAAACTAAAAGTGTAAATAAGATCCAAATGGTATAACTGACAATGTGAAATAGGAAGAAAAGGACTAAAGGTGTAGGGGAAGTGGGATGGGTAGGGGAAAGGAAATAAAGGAAAAGAAAAAATATGAGAAAATGAAAAAATGGAAACAAAGTTTTTGTAAATAGGGAAGGGAGGAGGGAATGAAGGGAGGGCAGGGGTATGGGGAAAAAATGAGAACCAAGACCTGTCATGTAAAGGTACAAGATCCCAATGATGAATGTAACTGTACTGTATACCTAAAAAGTACCAATAAACTCAATGAGAAAAAAAAAAGACTTTGAAGGGAAGTGAACCCGGGCTCCCAAGGAATGGCTTTTGAAATAAAATCAGAAAGAAGTAGATTGTAATACACAGAGTAAGTGACGAAATTATATCTTTTCCTCTAGGAATTATTGTACATTAAACAATGAATTCCTTTCTCAGTG
The DNA here is from genome assembly GCF_012274545.1 of Fukomys damarensis. Taxonomy (NCBI): domain Eukaryota; kingdom Metazoa; phylum Chordata; class Mammalia; order Rodentia; family Bathyergidae; genus Fukomys; species Fukomys damarensis. The sequence continues at coordinate 78,820,112 of NW_022900951.1, forward strand.
AATTAAATCTAGTGTATGTGTGTGGAAGTGAAGGTTGCAGTTGAGAAGAAAGGCTCAGAAGTAACCTTTATAATGTATTTCAATTGTTTGAACCGAATTAGCTATTATATAAAACACACTAAAGGTAAATAATGAAGTTATAGTATAATTGCTCTACCTCAGCAAAGCTGATTTCTTGAATTTGCTAAAAATTAGTGAAATGAAACACAATAAATAATGAAGGTGTTTTATAATTGCTCTACTTTGGTAAAACTCAAAGAGCTCTACAATTATTCTTGACTTAGTTTTATACTCCATAGGCATTCAATAAATGCTGATTGACAGGGCATAAAGTCAAGGCAGCACATATATTGAAAAACTCAAAATAGTAAAAATGTTTACTTTGTTCTCCCCAAATTGATCTGTAATTTTAATATAATTCCTATCAGAAATCCAGCAAAATCTTTGTAGAATAGAGAAGCTTACTTTGAAATTTATATGGAAAAGTACAAGTTCTAGAATGGCTAAAACAGTCTTGACAAAGAAAAATGAAGTAGGAGCAATCTGTCTTATGATTTCAAGACCTACCACACTGTAATATAAGTGGAAAGATTTGACACATGGATCAGTGGAACAGAATAAAGAACTCAGAAACCAGCTCACACAAATATACCCAACTGATTTTTGGTAAAGGTACAAAGACAATACAGTGGCGAAAGTAAAACAAATGGCACTGGAGCAATTGGACATCTTTAAGTAAAAAAAAAAAAAAGGAACCTTGAACTAAGGATTATACTTTTGCAAAATTAATTAAAAATAGACTATAGGCTTAAATATAAAACTTTTTAAAAAAACAGAAAATCTTCAGGAACTGGATGAAGCAAATAATTTTTTTTGGGGGGGGGTTTGAGACAGGGTCTCACTATGTAGTTGAGTCTGACCTGGAACTCACTATGTAGCCCAGGCTGGTCTCGAACTCACAGTGATCCTCCTGCCTCAACCTCCCGAGTGCTGGGATTATAGGTGTGAGCCACCACGCCCAGCCAAGAATTCTTAAATTTAACATACAAAAGAACAAATCCTTAAAAGAAGAAAATTATAAATTGGACCTCATCAAAAGTAAAAACTCTTGCCTTTGAAAGATCCTGTGAACAGGAGGAAAAGACAAGCTATAGACGGGGAGAAGATATTTGCAAACTATCTGACAAACTAGCAGTGTTTAGAATATAAAAAGAACTCTTAAGATTCAACAATAAAATAGATATTTTAGAAAATGAGCAAAAGGCATGAACAATTAACTGAAGTAGATATATAGATATAATACAAGCACATGTTCAATGTCATTAGCTATCAAGGAAATGCAATTAAATATCACAATGAGATCACTACACATTTATCTAGAATATAGTGATATAATGGCTAAAAAAACATAGTAACAATATTTAATGCTACTGAGGAGGTGAATAAATTAAACCACTTATATATTATTGATGGGAATATAAAATGGTACATCCTTCAAAAACAGTATGTCAGTTTCTTATAAAACTAATCATGCAACTACCACACAACTCAGCAATTATAATTCTGGGCATTTATCCCGGAGAAATGAAGACTTATGTTCACTTAAAAACCTATTCACAGCTTTATTTGTAATAGTCAAAAATAAGAAGCAGGGCCGGGGATTTAGCTCAGCAGTTCGGTGGCCTGCTCGCAAGCGCAAGGACCCGAGTTCTATCCCCAGTAATAAAAACAAAAACAAAAACAAGAAGCAACCTAGATGTTCTTTAATGAATGCAGAGTTAAACAACCATTACATTCATACCATGGGATATGACTCCACAATTTTAAAAAGGAGAAAGCTATTGATACAAGCAAAAACTTGTATGCATCTTAAGGGAATTATGCTGAGGAAAAAAGCTAATCTTGGATGTTATATGCTGTCACTTATATGACATCCTAAAAATGACAAATCATAGAGACGTAGAACAGATTAATGATTGCCAGGTATTAAGGAGTAGGAGTCAAAGGAAGGAGGGAAGTATTTTAAAAAGCAGGATAACAGATCTTTGTGGCGATGGAAATACTTAGTATCCTGAGTGTGTAGATGAATACATGAATTTATTTACAGGTGGGACAAAACTGCCTAGACCTAAACACACACAACCACACACACACACACACACACACACACACGATTTGAATATGAGTGGTGAATTGTAATAATGTCAATTTCCTGTTTGTGGTAGTGTTCTATAGTTTTGCAAAATGTTATGATGGGAAAAATGGGGAAAGGGATACATGATATCTTTTGGTCCCCCCTCTTCCCCACACACATTCCAGGTACCAGGGATCAAACTCAGGACCTTGAACTTTCCAGGCAAGTGCAGAGCCACTGAGCTATAACTCTGGCCCATCTTTTAGTTCTTAAACTGCATGTGAATCTATAATCATTTTAAAAATAAAAAGTGTATTTAAAAGAAGAAGCTAAACCATAGTATTTCTATCGTTTGCCCGTTTCTACAAGCCTGAAGTAAGGTTAGGAATATAAGCATAATTCATATTTCTCAGGTTCTAGATGGATTCACATTAAAACTAGATCTTACAATTTAAAACTAAAAGGATGAACAGAAGTTTCAAGTTTATGATCCTTCCAGATCCATAACAATTTGGCCATAACTTCAAAGATCTGGTCTGTTTTTATTCAGTGCTATATCCTCAACCACCAGCAAACACAACGCCTGGCATTTACCTCACACTCAACCAATGTTTATTGAACATAAAAATGAATGAACAAATTAATTCCCAATTGACTTTCTCTCATTCCTTCCCACCCATAATCCATATCATGAGACTAACCTTTTTTTCTTGTGTTTTCCGAAACCTTTTCTTTCTGACATTCTTAAGTGGCGGAGTAACTAAAAATAAATACAACATGGTGAAACATATATGATTGATGGCAGTCGTATATCCATCTGAATTTAATAAGGAGACACTGGCTCATGATATGTCTCCTCCCTTTTAAGAGCATATAAGAGCTAGATGAACCGCTCACAAGAAATTAGGATTCAACAGATAAATATCGTAGGCTACAATGAGCAATGAGCTGGTGACTTACTTCCATGCTTCCAGATATATTTTTTCTCTGTCTCTCTTTCCTTATTCCTGGTTTCACTAGGATCAGTAGAGGATGATCCTTCCAGAGAAGATTGGACGTCACCACTTTCGGCACTGCACACAAGCATCTACATTTAGAAAAGACAAAGAAGCTAATGATGGCCACGAATCTTGAGTTATGATCATTCTTACCACCAGAAATCCTGGCATTTCCCGAAAAAAGTAATATGTAACATACATTCATATCTCCTCATATTTCTTTTTTCCCTCTCCTCCATCTCCTCTCTCTCCTCTCTCCTCTTTCGTCTCTCTCCCAACAACAGTGTATTGACTGAGTTTTTAAGCTACAGCATTTACCACTGCAGGTGGAATATGCTGAAAACATATACAGCTTAACATTTTGATTTATAGAGGAAATAAGAACCAACTCATAGAAAGTTCAGAAGATCCCAGCTGTTCATATTTTTTAATTAATAAAAGTCACTATAAATGGCAAACAGGGAGCATGACAAGCCATTTGGATATAATGTGGTAGTAAAAAGTTAAGAATAAACACTGAACCAGAATGTAACAATTTATTCCTGTGCGATTGATCTGTAAATTAAAAATGGCAGGCAGCCACTCAAGTAGACAGTATCAAAAGAAAGAAAAAAGGAAAGAGGAAGGAATTTGTTGAAGGATGTGAGATCCAGAAAATTAAGAAAGTTCATACCTGGGAAATATCTGCTGTTTTATAAAAGGTTTTTTTATCAAAAGTCTTTAGGCTTCCAACAACACAAGGCAAATCAACCAGCTTAGCAGATAGTGAGACATCTTCTACATTAACCACTGCACGGCATTCATCAGCTAAATAGGAGCAGAGAAGGTAAAAAGTTGACACCTTCCCAAAGAACTTTTGTGTATCTCAGGGTTTGAATAATGAAGACTTTTGTGGGACAGATTAGTCATCCAGTGAAACCTACTATTTCTCATAATGTGAAAACAGTGTCCATGATTAGTAACTTCCCAGAGGAAAAAAAGGGATTATATGGGTCCCTTTTGTCCCAATTCATGTCACCTATTCAAAAGTAGCTAAGTTTCTTAGTAATGCATGTGAATTAAATGTGGGTAAAGCTGTAAATGTTTCATTCTCACCCTAAAAGGCAAATTCCATTCATGTAAACACAATCCTTTTATTAGAAGAATTCAACCATATCTTCATCCATGTATGTCTTCAAAGGAATGGATGAAGGAAGGAGTGGTCCTAGAATGGTGCTAAGTATCAAGGTAAAATCTCTAGTTGGAGCTGGACAAGGTAGCACACACCTATAATCCCAGCACTCTGGGAGGCTGAAGCAGGATAGTCACAAGTTTAAACCCAGCCTAGGCAACTTAGTGACTTAGTGAGACCTAGTCTCAAAATAAAAAATAAAAAGGGACCGGGGATGACACTCAGTGCAAAGGCCTGGATCAAATAAAAGTACTGCAATAAAAGTAAAAAAAAATCCCTAGGTGGCTTCACAATGCTAAAATGCCGTCCAGCACTTGTGTAGTGAACTCTGAATCCTGATCAGATGTCTTAAACATGAATGTCTTTTGACACAGAGGATTCAGGTGTAATCTTCTAATATTAAGCAAATAAGAAAGATGCAGAACCATGTTTAACTCAATACTTTTTGTGTGAGTTAACTTCAAAAACAGGAACTATTTAAAATCTATTATGGCCAGGCGTAGTGGCGCACACCTGTAATCCCAGCACTCGGGAGGCTGAGGCAGGGGGATTGCTTTGAGTTCGAGATCAGCGTGGGCTACATAGTGAGTTCCAGGTCAGTCTCAACTACATAGTGAGACCCTGTCTCAAAATACCAAAAAAATAAAAAATAAAAAAAATCTATTAGGAATCAATTTTTTTCTGCAAGGAAACAAGAAGAAGCAGTTAATATTGATTATCTTTGGAACTGAAGTTGGAGTGCTATGAAGAGAGTTTCATTGTTTTCTTTTGAAGTTCTGTTTTATTTGAATTTTATAACGATGAACTTGTATCACCTTTTATTTTGTAAATGTCAATAAGGGCTAAGTGGTGAAATTATGGGCCACTTTTCTATTTCCTCTTTATATACTTCTCTATATTTTAAAAAATCCAGACCACATGGTGATACACACCTGTAATCCCAGCATTCGGATTCAAGGCCAGCCTAGACTACATGGTGAGACCCTACCTCAAAAAACAAAACAAAACAAAATGAAAAAACACAACAACCAAAACTAAAAAAATCCTACAAATTTTATTTTTGTTTGTTTATTGTGGTGATTTAGGCAGACAGGCCTTATGTAAAAACATTATTATTTTTGCTTTGGGGGCTTTTAAAATTAGTATCACTTTGAATTGACAAGTCATAACTAGATTACATTTAAGAAGTACAATGTGATTTTTTTTTAATCAGGGATTGAACTCAGGTCCTTGCACTTTTGAGGCAGGTGGCAGCATCACTGAGCTAAATCCCTGGCCCAATGTGATGTTTTGTTGTTGTTTGTGACGCAGGGTCTCACTATGTAGTTGAGATTGACATGGAACTCACTATGGAGCCCAGGCTGGTCTCAAACTCAGCAATCCTCCTGCCTCAGCCTCCCAAGTGCTGGGATTACAGGCATGCATCACCATGCCTGGCTTTTCCAATGTGATGTTTTGATACATGTATACAATGTAGAATAACTAAATCAAGTTAATTAACATTCTCATAATTTTTTTACTAATACACTTCAAATTTACTTTCTGAACTGTTTTGAAATATACAATATATTATTATTGATGACAGTCAACCTGCTGTACAAAAGATAACAAAACTTATCCTTCCTGTCTAGCTAAAACATTGTACCCTTGGACCAGCAACTCCTCATTTTCTTGTCCTCCAAACTCTCAGCAGTCTCTGGCAGCCATTATTCTATTCTCTACTATGAATTCAAGTTTTAAAGATTCCATATGTGAGATTGTTTTATTCGTCCTTTTATGCGTGGTTTATTTCCCTTAGCATAATTTTCTCTAGATTCATCCATGTGATCCCAAATGACAGAATTTTATTCCCTTTCAAGACTAAATAATATTCCATTTTGTTATATACCACATTTTCTTTATTCATTTATCCACTTTTGAATACAATGGCTGATTCCATGTCTGGGTTATTAGACACAGGGCTGCAGGAAACAAAGAATTGTGCCTATCCCTTCAAATGTACAATTTGCAAATATAAACGTATTATTTAAAAAAAATGTGTCATTTTTGTAAACAATGAATGGCATACTTGTCAAATCTTTTGACATTCAGAAATCACAGAGCTTGTATATAGATTACCAGCTGTATGAAAATCTCACAGTTGATATCCAAGCTTTTCTTTACGTACACTGTGATAATTACCACAAATTGTATAATTCCTACTTCCATTCCCTTTAAAAAAAAAAGTTGTAAGCAGGTCTGGGGATTTAGCTCAGTGGTTCTGCTACCAGCCTCACAAGCGCAAGGTCCTGAACTCGATCCCCATTACCAAAAAAATAAAATAAAAGATGTAAGTGACTCTAAACTGTGAGTCCATTAAGATAGAGGCCATATTCTATTCTTTTGCACATCTTTAGTACCTAGGTATAGTGGTCAGCATATAGCAATCCTTTAATAAATGATTGTTTAATATATGGATATAAATGGATATTAACTACTTACAAGCTAAGTCAATTTTAATTTTATCCTTCCTGGTGACATGTCGAGAATGTATTATGTTCCTCACAGTAGAAGCATGTTCCTAAAAAGGAGGTAAATTGAAAAATCAAGATTGTCTGTTCAGCATTTAATAGACATATCAAAGAGAGCCCTCCCTTAAATAAAACCTTGTCTCCCAAATATTACCAACAATGCCTGTACCACGAGAAACTGTTGTATACATCAAGTTAGGATGAAGCCAACTCTAATTTCATCTTTTTTTTAGTAGCTACAGTTAGTGCCATCTCTCAGTTCTACACTTCTGCCTCTCACTGATTCTATTTAGCTACAGGCACTAAGGAAAACCTTAGCTACAGTTAACTGGGTATATTAATTAACCTTAATCGGACAAATACCTTTCTGAACCCCATCCATAACATATCTTCCTAAACAATGCTCGAATATAGTTATCAGTTGGGGAAGAGATTCAAACATAATGTTAACATGCACTTTAATAACCTTGCATGGTGATAAATTTGCATGAGATACCATGATGTTCATTTTCACTGTCCCTTTTAAGAACAAAAAGAATTTTAGAAGAGTCTTGGTTATCCAAGTAACGAGCTGTTAGTGTCCATGCAAGTGACCGGACCCATCACTGTCACAGATGTTTGGCCAGAAAGTCAACCCATATAATACGTGGTATGCACAGGAGAAAAGCAATTGTGCTAAAAGGACATATACTAGAATAGGACTGCTTAATAGAACATGATTGCTGAAAACAAATGTTCTGAATTTTTATAGCTTGAAAAAGAAATGTTATAGAATCAAAGCAGAAGTATACTTTTGTGATACACAAAAGTTTCTTACCGGAGGCAGACGCAATATAAACTGGTTTTCAATTTCAAGAGGAAGTTTATCCTGGCTTTTACTCATGTCTTGTTTTGGAGTTCATGAAAACAAAAAGAAAACCAAGTTACTAAAAAACCCTCTTCCTCCCTCTGCTGACCACTTCTGGTAGTCCTGGTTAAATTACTGCACAAGATCACAGTCTTCATTGTAATGATATGCATACAGTTTAACAAATCTTACTTGATGTATCTTGATTATTTCTAAAAGTCACGTTATATCTTTGCTAATACGTACAGATTTTCCAAAGTCATTACAAAATACATGATGTAATTTGATAAATAATGAACTAAGAGCTAATATGAAAAATGATTTAGTCGTAATGATATTCTTAGATTCTCATGTAAAGAAGTAAAATTCAACTCACGGTGGTGGCAACCTAAGCAAACTAAATGACTTCTTCAGGGAAGAGTGCAAACCAAAGGCAGAAGTCACCAAGAAACCACTTGTAGAAATGTTCTATGATGACTTGACATAAACAAAAAGTTTAATTTTCAATATTTCATTCACCTTAAGGAACTGATGGGAATTTAGAAGTCCATGGGAGAGAAAGCAGCTTTTTATGACTCTAACAGGCACATCCAACCTGCAGACTGCCATTTTTCCTCATTTTTTGAGTGAAAGGGAATTGTCTTGAGCTGCATACAAAATATATAGTATAGCTGATGTATATAAGTAATAAAATGTCCTTTTAAAAATATTTTATTATAACATTTTAAAATGGTGGACTGAGTGGGTCATAGGTTAGAGCTGGCATCAACAGCTCTGAGCTACCCTGGAGAAAAATTAGGAGTCCAGATTCTTAAAGCTAGACTGTGTGTATGATTGCATCTAACTTCATGGAATAATTGCATTTCTAAAATGGTGATACTAAGTATTTGATTTGATTTATTTATTACTGACATTTTTTGGCATTTGTTCTATGTACTTCACACTACGCTGAGTGCTTTAGGCCTATTATTTAATTTAATCCTCAAATGACTACTTATTTGAAATACCCCTACAAGCTATTTAAAATGACTTTCAGAAGGATCCTTTTATTTTGAAAAAATACACCTTCATAAAAATGAATCATCCTCATTCAAGTTAGTAGGGTTTTTTGACAATATAATCACATATAATGATATAGTGATATTATGATATACGTATACAGTGTGAGATGTTGCATCAAGCTAACATATCACCTTAACTACTCATAGTTTTTTACTCCTAAGTGCAACTGCCTACCTTTTGACCAATATCTCCACATCCCCCACACTCACCAGCCTCTAGTAACTACCACTCTATTCTTTGCTTCTATTAGTCTATTTTATTTTCCACATATCCAAATGAGAACATGTGGTTTTTTACTTTTTGTGCCTGGCTTATTTAACTTAGCATAATGTCCTCCAGATTCACCCATGTTACAAATGACAAAACTGTGTTTTGTTTTGTTTTGTTTTTGTACCGGGGATCGAACTCAGGTCCTTATGCTTGTGAAGCAGGTGGTGAAAACTGTGTTTTTTAAAAGACTGAATAGTATTCTACTGTGTATATATACCATGTTTTCTTTATCCATTTATCCACTGAAGGAATCTTAGGCTGGATCTGTAAGTTGGTTATTGCAAATAATGTTGCAATGAACATGTGAGTGCAGTTATCTTTTTTTTTTTTTTGAGACAGGGTCTAACTACGTAGTTGAGATGAGTGCAGTTATCTCTTTGACATACTGATTTCAAGCCCTGAAGTGGGATTGAAAGATCCTCCCAAGTTAATCTTTATTTATAATCTTATTTTCCATTCATTTAGGATGTATCTGTAGTGACTTGCATTTTAGGTATTGGGGCTCACCCTTCTGAGGAAGATTTTTTGTCAAAAATTGAAAACAATGTACATATATGAACCTTGAGAAAGGTTTCCTATGTCCTAAAAACATTATGATATTCACCAAGTTATAAGATCTTGTACCTAAAGTTAAAGTGAAAATTTCAGTTAATGCATAGTCTTTAATGTTTCTTAAACCATTAACTAAGATCTGAGTTTTGAACCCGAATCTCACCTAAAAGCACTGGTTCTTCTTTTAACACAGAAGTGGGTCTGGGACTCTAGTAAGGTGAAATTATTCAGTAGTTATGAAATAAATCTTTCAGTATAACTTTAGAAAGTATCAGAAAGGTATAGAAAGCACAAAGAAGTTAGCAGTGGAAGACATGCAAGATGTAGGTGGTGGATACATTATTTGTGATAGTAATTTCTTTTCTTTTTGCTTCTAAAGAAGTAAGTATACATATGCAAATATAAAAATGAAAAGTACATATAATAAAAAGTTAAAGTAAATGAAATAAAGAATCTTGGGGCTGGTCACATCGCCTAACAGGAGAAAGTAGGAGACACTAAGTTGGGAGCAGCAGCACAGATTATCTGAAGAAGGAGCGGCTAAGCAAGATTTTATCAGATCAATAGTAACTTTTAGACTTCTCAGCAGGACTAAGACGAGGGCATTTTGTTCATTTCGTTGCCTTTCTGGCAACTCCTCTTTTATAGAAGAAAGAACTTAAAGAACGGAAACTATTTCAAAGAAGTTCCTTGTAAATCACGAGTATAAAAGGTCTGGTGAAAAAGAGGGTGGAAATCCTGGTTGAAATGACTTTTAATTATTTTTAAATTTTGTTACCTACATATATCCGAAGGACTGTACGGTATTTACTGTAAGAAAAACACACTTTTCCCCAGCAAGCACTATGGTTGAAGCCTAATTAAATGAACAGAACCGCTCTCCACCGTTCAACCTTAAGGCCATCTCACTTTAGCAGAATTACAATTGGAATTAACTAGCAGCAAGCTCCAGGTAGCCTAAGTCAGCATAAACCGAGGTTAGTGTTTGTTTCAAGTTCATAGCTGCGGGCTGCAGTTTGGAGGCAGTAACCAAGTCGTTATCGCTGGGTAACTAAACTTCCAAGGGAAAAATTCCGCTGCTAAAGCTTTATCCCATTTCCCTAGAAAATCTCCTGCGGGGCCAAACAGCCCCAGCCTTCGCACCTCGCAGTGCAGGCGGGCTGAGGAGGGCAGCGAGGCGCGCTGCCCCGCTGAGCCCCGCCGATCTGCAGACTTACCCGGTCCGGAGCTAACTCGCTCCAGAAAGACTTCGGGTCCTGCGTCT
>NW_022900951.1:78831200-78839973 GCF_012274545.1 Fukomys damarensis
TGGGCTCGCGGAGCACAGCACGGACGCTCCGCCGGCGCGGGAGTTACGTTCAAAACGAGTTACTTCCACGCAGGGGAGACCTTCGGGCCACCAGAGGACTTTTTAAAGTGCACAGTAGAGATACACTTAGAGCAACTCCTAAAACCCGTTAGGGTGGACGGTTTGTTACTTGGCTGGCGGGCGACCTCGCTGCTGGACAAATACACGGCCCTGGAAACCCACTAAATCATCAGAATTCACGTCTAACTAACACGATAAGCCCTCCCCTCTCCTCAGCAGGGTCACTCTTTTACAGCTTTTGGATGCCCTTTTTCTTTTCGTTTGGCATTTATATATATGTATGCGTGCATTTGTTGATGAGCAAAACAATTAGAAATGACTACCACAAGTTACCGCTCATTTCTCCTACGGGGGTTGCTAAAAGTTTCGAACAAACTTTTAGCTGTTCAGTTTTCCCAAAGCGAATCTTTGCCTTGTGGGGAAACAAACTTTACAAGCCACTTGCCTTTCTTTTCCAGTGAGCTTTCCGAAATAGGTTCGGTAGCAACTGTGGTGCTGTCCACATCAGTTGGAGCACATTGGTAAACCGGAATTTCTGAGGCTCGGGCGACCACAATATCGGTACTGCTGTCGCATATAATTTCAGCACCATGGTCAACGAATATTTGGGAAGGTTGGCAGCTCCTTTCTTCCGACGTTGAAACGGTTGTTGAATCACTTTCTGAGAAAACGACTCTCTCTCCCTCAGGGCGCTCCATGATCCAACACGTTGGGGGCTGGTGTCCTAAAATGGCTTCCTTCCAGTTTGGTCATGTGATCTGAAAGTTTCCAGAACTCTCTTAAGATGACATAAAGAACACATTGAAGCCCCGTGTGGTGGTGCACTCTAGTGACTCCAGAACTTGGGAGTCCGAAGCAGTAGGATTGCCCCGAGGGCTAGGTTCAGCCTAGGATACATAGTAAGGTCAACGCCACTCTGAATTACATAGACAGACCTCTCAACAAACAATCAAGAGTTGGTTGTTTCACCATTGAATGGTCTTGATACCCTTATGGAAAAATCAATTGACTATATATGCAACGTTTTATTTCTGGGCTCTCTGTTCTGTTGGTCTGTATATCTTTCCCTATGCCGATACCACATTGCTTCGATTACTACAGCCTTACGGTAATTTTTGTGATCTCAACTTTATTTTATTTTATTTATTTATTTTTATTTTTTGTTTTTTGAGACGGGGTCTCACTACGTAGTTGAGACTGACCTGGAACTGACTGTGTAGCCCAGGCTGGTCTCGAACTCAGAGATCCTCCTGCCTCACCCTCTCGAGTGCTGGAATTACAGGCATACACCACCACGCCTGGCCTATATTTTATTTTTAATTGACAAATAACTATATATTTATGGGATACAATGAAATATTTTAATAAATGTATACAATGTGGAATGACTGTCAGAGTAATAAATGTTCATTACCTCACATTCAATTTCCTTCTGGTGAAAACTTTTAAAATACACTCTTGGCAATTTTGAAGTATTCGCTATAACCACTTTTCTAGGCAATACGTCACTAGAGTTTAGTCCTCCTGTCTGACAGAAACTGTAGCTTTTCGCTAACATCCCCCTTTTCTCCACGCACCCTCTTTCCCCAGGCTCTGGACTCTATGGATAACCGGGGATTTAGCTCAGTGGCACCACACCTGCCTCATAAGTGCAAGGTCCTGAGTTTGATCCCCGGTACCAGAGAAAAAAATTCATCTATGGATGGAAACTTAGGTGATTCTATACTTTTGCTATCATGAAAAAATGCTACAATAAACATGGGAATGTGAATATCTCCACAGGATACTGATTTTAATTCCTTTTACTACATACACAGAAATAAAATGGTAATCATTTGGTAATTCCATTTTTTGTTTTTTGAGGACCCTCCATACTGTTTTCCATAATATTTGTATTTTTTTCACTTTTTACCTTGATGAATTCTTTTTTTTTTAATTTAAATTGAATTTACTGGTACATTCTAGGTAGACAGTACAGTTACATTCATTACTGGGATCTTGTACCTTCACATGTCAGGTCTTGGTTCTCATTTTTTCCCCTTGTCCCCACCCTCCCTTCACCCCCCCCAAATTCCATTTTTACATTTTCTCATATTTTTTTCCTTTTTCCTTATTCCCCTTTCCTTATCCTTCTCACTGTCCCTACACCTTTAGTCCTTTTCTTCCTATTTCACGTCGCTAATTGTCCCTTTAGGATCTTGAGTACTATTTTAGCTTTTCACACCAGAGAAACTATTCAGTATTTGCATATGTGTGACTTATTTACCTCACTTAGGAGTATATCCTCAAAATGTACCCATTTACCTATGAATGAATCTAGTTTCTCATTCTTTATGGCTGAGTAGAATTCCATTTTATAGAAAAACCACAACTTCTTTATCCAGTTTCCAACTGTTGGGCAGATGGGCTATTTCCAAGTTTTAGCTATTACAAACTGTGCCGCTATAAATGTGGGTGCACATATATCACTGTGGTATGATTATTTTAATTCTTTTGGAAAGATACCCAGCAGAGGGATGGCTGGGTCAAATGGAACCTCTAGTCCAAGCTCTTTGAGGTATCTCCATATTGATTTCCATAGTGGTTGCACCGGTCTGCACTCCCATCTACAATGGAGAAGGGTTCCTTTCTCCCCACAACAATGCCAACATTTGTTATTGGGTGATTTCTTGATAGCAGCCATTCTTTGTGGGGTGAGGTGAAATCTCAGTGTTGTTTTCATCTGCATCTCTCGAATGACTAGTGATGTGGAGCATTTTTTCATATATTTACTTGCTGCTTTTATTTCTTTGTCTGAGAAATGTCTGTTCATTTCAGATGCCCATTTATGAATTGGGCCTTTATATTTGGGGGGGCTGATTGTTTTGAGTTCTTTATATATTCTAGTTAATAGTCCTTTGTCTGAGGAGCAGCTGGTAAAAATTTTTTCCACATTGTAGGTTGTCTTTTAGTTCTGTTGATGGTTTCTTTTGCAGCGCAGCTTTTTAAAAAGATGAGATCCCAGTTGTTGATTCTTTCTGCTAGTTCCCGTGCTACTGAGGATTTGTTCATAAAGTCTTTTCCTATTAATTTACATTCCCATCAACAGTGCACAAGGGTTTCGTTTTCTCTACACCCCCACCAACACTTGTTACATTCTTTTTTCTAATAGCTGTTCTAAAAAGTATGAGGTGATATTTCACTGTGGTTTTCATTTGAAATTCCCTGATCAGAGATGGTGAACATTTTTTTTTCCGTATTATCTGTTGGCTATTTGTTTTCTTTGAGATGTATCCATTAGGTCTTTTGCTCATTTCTTATTAGATGTGTTTTGTTTTGTTGAGGCATGGTTTTGCGATGTAGCTAGACTGAAGTTGAATTTGCTATATAGTCCAAGCTAGCCTCGAATTTGATATCCTCCTGCCTGAGCCTCCTAAATGCTGGGATTACAGGCGTGCACCACTACACTTGAATTATTTACTTTCTTGGGTTAGTATGTATCAAATTTTGAAATCAACAAGTATGAGTCTTCCAGTTGCATTCTTTTCTAAGATTGTTTTGACTATTCAGGGTCCCTGGAGATTTCACATGAATTTTAGGTTATATTTTTCAATTTCGGTAGAAAATGATATCTAGAGTTTGATAAGGATTGCAGTGAATAAGTAGATCATTTGGGGCAGTATTTCTACTTATATTAAGTCTTTCAATCCAGGAACACATATCTTTCCATTACTCATGTATTATCTTATTAATATTTTGTAGTCATTTGTCTTAGTTTTATTCATATTTTATTATTCTTGATGTCAGTGTAAACTGGGTTTTTTCTTATGGTTTATTATTATTATAGCAGAAATGCAACAGATTTTTGTGATTTGGTTTTTTTATCCTACATTTCTGAGTTCCTTTATTAAATTCAAAATGTGTGTGTTATCTTTTAAGGTTTCTTTAATATAACATCATGTCATCTGTGAACAGAGATAATTTTACTCATACCTTTCCAATGTGGATGTCTTTTATTTATTTTACTTCCCTAGCTGCTCTGGCCAGAACTTCCACTATGTTTAATAGGGGTAGTGAAAGTGGGCATGCTTGTCTTGCTGCTGATGTGGCAGGGGAAAGCTTTCAGTCTTTCGCCATTGAGTATGATGTGTGCTGTGGGTTTTTCACATATGGTCATTACCATGTTGATTCCCTTCTATTCCTAGTAGGTTGAATTTTTTTAAAAAAATCATGAGAATACATGTCTGTAATCCCAGCACTTGGGAGGCTGAGGCAGGAGGATCACTGCAAGTTCAAGGCCAGCCTGAACTACATACTGAGTTCAAGGCCAGCCTGAACTACATAAAGAGACCCTGTCTCAAAAAAAAATTATGGCAGCCTTGAATTTTGACTAATTTTTTGTGTCAATTGAGATTTATCATATGTTTTTCCCTTTGTTCTATTAACGACTGTATTACATTGATTTTCATATATTAGAACATTCTTGCATTCTAGGAATAAATCCCACTTGCCTATGGTATACAATTCTTTTAATAAAATGCTGAATTTGGGCTGGGAACTTAGCTCAGTGGCACCACAACCGCCTTGCAAGTGCAAGATCCTGAGTTTGAGCTCTGGTACCAAAAGTAAAAAAAAAAAAAAAGTACCAACCTTACTCATTAGTCTGTATAATTAATATACACTATGAAAAAAAAGGACTGCTGTTAATTCTTCTTTAAGTTTAGTAGAACTCATCAGTGAGCCCTTCTAGTCTACAGCTTTTCTTTTTTGAGAGATTTGTGATTACTGACTTACTCTCCTTACTAATTACTAGTCTGTTAAGAGTTTGTTTTTAAATATAAAGTTTAAGTAAACAAGATGCTTGACTTGAAGGGAAAACTGGGATTCAGTTTTTAGAGTAATTTACCACTACCTAAGCCAGGCGTGATGGCGCATGCCTATAATCCCAGCACTCAGGAGGCTGAGGCAGGAGGATCTCTGTGAGTTCGAAACCAGCCTGGGCTACATAGTGAGTTCCAGGTCAGTCTCACTACATAGTGAGACCCTGTCTCAAAAAAAAAAAAAACAAAAAAACAAAACAAAACAAAACAAAAGCAAAACCACTACCTAAAGACAAATTGTCTTACATATAACAACTATTTAGCAAAAAAATTGTCCCTGGCTTTACAAGAGTATTAAATTTAAATATTAATATTAATTAAGTAAACATTAAAGTTTTCCAATCAGACAAGGAATGCAAGGATTTTTATTTTGCTGGTATTTGTTAAAAGGGAGACAAAAAACTTACTAAAACAAGTGGAATGAACACGCCACTGATGGAGGAAGGAGATAATTTCAAAGAACCAGTGTCATTCCCCATCCCACCTCCATTTAGTTAAAAAATAACAGTATGCTTGGTCCCAACAGTAGTTATTTTATGCACAATAAAGAACTAGAGAAGAAGAAAATGAAGTAATAGAGAAAACTATATTGTTGTAGTCAGGAAGTGGTAGAACCAAATTGTGGTTGTCTCATTGAGAATGTATTTATTTATTTTTTAATTTTTATTTAAAAAAATTTTTTTTCGTACTAGGGATGAAACTCGGGACCTCATGCTTGTGTGGCAGGTGGCAAAACCACTGAGCTAAATCCCCAGCCTATTTTTAGTCTGTAGAAAGAGTTCTGAAGTCAAGTAGTGGGTTCACTTTTTTTTTTTTTCATTATTTTCAGACAGGGTCTCACTATGTAGTGAGACTGACCTGGAACTCACTGTGTAGCTCAGGCTGGTCTCAAACTCACAGCTATCCTCCTGCCTCAGCCTCCTGAGTGCTGGGATCATAGGCGTGCGCCACCATGCCCAGCTGCGGGCTCACTTCTTAATAGATACCACATGCCTACTGCTGAAACATATCAATTATATCTTCATTCTCCATATCAACTATGCAAGTATATCTGTTTCACTGATCACCAGTCCAGAATCTGATCTGCCTCACTGGTAAACCCTGCCATTCACATAGGCTTTCTTTATTTTAGTAAGTGATGTATGCTTCTTAAACAGCACCACAAAACTGCCCTGTCTCATCACCTTCAAATTAATATTATCATTGTTTCTGGTCTTGACTTCTTCCTTGGCTTTTTTTGTTGGCCACGGTGAGCACCAGTCTCCTCAGATGCCACTTCACAATAGAGATGCTAAGTTCTCACTGAATAAGGACACAAGCAACACCCGAAGTGGCAAAACAGCGGTGAACAAAGCAGAGATGTTGAAATTTTCTATTTCTCCATGATTCACTTTGGGGAGATTGTGTATTTCTAGGAATCTGTTCACTTCATCTAGGTTGTCCAATTCACTGGCATACAATTACTAACAGTATTCTTTTTTCTTTTTTATTGAGTATAATTGACAAAATAATATATATTTACGGTGTATAACATAATGTTTTGAGATTATATATATTACATATGTATGTTGTGAAATGATTACTGTAATAAAGCTAATTAACATATCCATCAACTCATACATAGAGCAATTCTTAATTTCCTCTGCTTAGAAACATTTTATAATTGTATAAGTAAAACAACACTCTTCAGCAAAAAGAAAAATCTCATTAGCATCTCATTTCTAGAGATAGATTAAAGCAGTTAGGTGAACATCATTCTAGACAATCTCTTGATATCTCTATACATTAGTGCACTTTTGAAAATAAAACTCTGCAATGCCATATATACCATTTTGTACCCTGTTTCATTTAAAAGAGTATAGTGGATACCTTCTCACCTCAGGGAATTCATATCAACACTATTATCTCTTAATGATACAACTGATAACTCCTTTTTTCCATCCCCTCACTACTTTCCATTATACTCCCACATTCTGATTCTCTTGTCTAATACTAGTCTCCTTTTTTTTTCTTTTTCATTCTACGTATTAGGGAAAACATGTCATAAAAAAGACAAGTATGGTTTTTTCACTTAACATGATAGCCTCCAGTTCTATACATTTTCCTGTAAATAACATAATTTTCTTCTTCTTTGTCTGAATTGTGTATATATAGCACACTTTATCTGTTCACCTGTTGTTGGGTACCTAGACTGGCCTGTATCTTGGCTACTGAGAATTGTGCCATAAAAAATGTGGATATGCATTCCTACAGTATGTTTGCTTAATTTCTTAGGGTAATATTAAGAAGTGGTATAGCTGGGATATATGGTAGTTCTATTTTCAGGATGTTGTTTTTTAGAAATCTCCATATTTCCTTACAATCAGCCATAATTCCATCATGGCTGTACTAATTTACATTCCCAGCAGTAGTGTACAAGGATTCCTCTTGTCTGCATCTTCACCAGCATTTATTTTTTATATTTCTGATGACAGCCATTCTGACTAAGTTGAGATATAACCTCAATGTAGTTTTGATTTGCATTTCCCTAATGGCTTAAGACATTGAACATTTTTCATATTACTGACCTTTTGTATTTCTGTTGAGAAATGTCTTTTCAATTCATTTGCCCATTTATCGATTAGGCTATTTGTTTTTTTAGTATTAATTTTTTGAGATCTTTATATATTCTACATATTAATGCTCTGTCAGAGAGTAGCTAGCAAAGATTTTATAGGCCATGTCTATACTCTGTTGATACTTTCCCTTGCTGTGCAGAAACTTAAACTTGATGTAGCCCTATTTGGTGATTCCTGCTGTTATTTTCTGTGCTGTTAGAGTCTTATTTTGGAAGTCTTTGCCTATGCCTATGGCTTCAAGTGTTTCCCCTATGTTATCTTCTAGTGGTTGCAAAGTTTCAGATCTTTTTTTGTTTTGTTTTTCTGAGACAGGGTCTTTCTATGTAGTGAGACTGACCTGGAAATCACTGTGTAGCCCGGCCTGGTCTCGAACTCACAGTGATCCTCCTGCCTCAGCCTACCGAGTGCTGGGATTACAGGTGTGCACCACCATACCCAGCTTCACAACTTATATTTAGTTCTTTGATACATTTTCAATTGATTTTTTTACAGTTTCAATCGCTCACATATGGATATCCAGTCTTCCCAGTGCTGCTTGTTAAAAAGGCTATTTTTTTTTCTCCAACGTGTTTCTGGCTCCTTTGTCAAGAATCAGATGGTTGTAATTGTGTATGTTTCTGTGTTCTCTATGCTATTCCACTACTCTATGTGACTACTTTTGTGCCAGTTCTACGCTACTTTTGTTACTATGGCTTTGTAGTATACTTTGAAATAGGGTATTGTCATATCACCAACATTGCGATTTTTGCTTTAGATTGCTGTCTATTCTGGGCCTTTTAAGTTTCTATATGAATTTTACTATTGTTTTTTCTAGTTCTGTGAAGAATGTCACTGGAATTTTTATGGGGACTGCATTGAATCTGTAGATCACTTTTGGTAATATGGACATTTTAACAATATTAATTGTTTGTCCATGAACATGGGAGGTCTTTCCACCTGTTAGCGACCTCAATTTCTTCAGTGATCTGTAGTTTTCATTGAAGAGGTGTGAGAAATGAGATGTTGTTTAAAGTATATGTTATGCATACTATTATTAGTCTATATATATATATACACACACGCATATATATATATATATATAAATTGAATTTTGGGAAACTTTAACGGTGCTGCCAACTTTGGAGAAAGTCATCCCAATTTACTGTGTTGACTTGGCATTGTACAGAAATGGACAACCATATTGGTCTAGAAATGTTAATTAATTAATTTTTTTTCCATGTGTACAGGGGTAACACA
>NW_022900951.1:78840246-78877350 GCF_012274545.1 Fukomys damarensis
TGAGATAATTTAATGTGAAATAGGAAGTAAAGGGCTAAAGGTGTAAGGAAAGTGGGAAGGGTTGGGGAGAGGTAATAAGGGAGAGGAAAAACATATGAGAAGCTAAAAAAATGGAAATAAAGTGTTTGTAAATGGGGAGGGGAGGAGGAGGTGAAGAGAGGGCAGGGACAAGGGGAAAAATGAGAATCAAGACCTATTATGTAAAGGTGCAGAATCCCAATGATGAATGTAATTGTATTGTATACCTAGATTGTACCAATAACCTCAATAAAAAGAAAGAAAAATAAATAAATAAAGTATATGTTATGGTTTGGATGTGATTTGTCCTTCAAGGTTCATGTGATCCAGGAGTGGTCACTAGTATAATGTACTAAACTGTGAGGCCCAGTGAAGGTAATTAGGTCATTGGAGACATTGTCCTTGGAAGGGATTAATGCTGGTCTGGTGGAGTGAGTTCTCACAAGAATAAATTGTTATAAAAAGAGAGTTAGGAATGGCCCCTACACGTTCTCTGGCTTTCTATTTTACTATGTGATCTCTCCCTTCTGCACAGAGTCATTTCCCTGTTTCTCTGCCATAGTGTGACACAGCCAGGGAGCCAGTGCCGTGTTACTGGACTCTCCAGCCACAAGAATCATGAGCCAAATAAACCTCTTTTTTTAAAATACTCAGTGTTATGGTTTAGATCTTTAAAATCTCCCTCAAAAGTCTCCTATGTTCAGAGATGGAGCTTTCAGAAGGTTATTGGGTCATGAGAGCTCTAATTTCATAGGTGGATGAATCCATTGATGAGACCACAACTTGGTGGCTTTATTAGGACATAATGGAAACTTAGCGGGTAGGATCTAGTAGAAGATAGTGTAATAGGGGTGTGGCCTTGAGGACTACATTTTGATCCCAGCCCTTGTCTCTGGCTTTTTCCCTTTCTCTCTGCAACCTAGCTGCTATGAACTGAGAACCTTTCCCCTGCCATGCCCTTCTATCATATTCCTTCCTCAGCAAAGGCCTAAAAACAATGAAGCCAGCTGACCGCGGACTGAAACTGTAAGCCAAAATAAACCCTTCCTCCTCTACATTGTTTATGTCAGGTATTTTATCATATTAACACAAAGATGACTAACACACCCTGCCCTTGGTATTTTGTTATAACAACGGAAAACAGTTTAATACGGGGCACCATCTTTCAGTTGTAAGATCCCTAAGTTTGTGGAGCCTAATGTATAGCACAGTAATTACAGTTAATGATACTATATTGTTTACTTGAAATTGAAATTTGGCATGGGCAAGGGATGAGGAGGAAGGCAAGGGAAAATAAATAGTATAAAGAAATGCCACATAGAGAAAGCTAATATCCTCAATTAATATAAACATTATATGCTGTACTATGAGCTAAGATTAATAATGTCAACAAGAATGGAAAATGGGATAGGAGAACAGGAAGGAGGGAGGGAGGGGAAGGGAAGGGAAAAGGGATTTTAAAAAAGGAAACCAGCTGCAACATGTACATGTGACCACTCCCCAAGATGACTGTAGTGCTGGCGTCGGCTGCACATATACCAAGATGATTGTAAACTTCATGTAATAATAACATTTTTTAAATATATGATAAAGAAATTGAAATTTGGTAAGAGAGCATATCTTCAGTGCTCTAAACACACATTCTACACACACACATACAATCGTAGGTATGTGCGGAAATGGATCTGTTTATTTGATTATGGTAAACATTAAACAAAATATATATCAAATCAGCACATTATATACCTAATATATAGTTATTATTTGTCAATTATACCTCATCTAACCTGGAAAGTTAAATTGTAAATTGAAAGTGAAAGATTTGCCAAAAGGTATAGTCAAAACAGCCACAGCCAGGCCAGACATAGTGGCACACACCTGTAATCCCAGAACTCAGGAGGCTGAAGCAGGAGGATCGCTGTTGAGTTTGAGACCAGCCTGGGCTACATAATGAGTTCAAGGCCAGCCTAAATTGCACAGTCAGACTCTGTCTCAAACAAAACAACAAAACAAAAACAAAAACAGAACAAACAAACCAAAAATAGCCAACAGGAATCTAAGAAGATAGGATGACTAAATGTAATGTGGTATTGTGGGTAGGATCCTGGGACAGAAAAGAAAGTTATTTAAAAGCTACCACCATAGTTTTTTTAATAATGAACTTTAGTTAATAATATATCATTATTGGTTTAATAACTGTCAGAAATGTACCATACTAAGATGTTAACAACAGCGGTAACTGGGTATAGGGTGTATGACAAGTCTCTACTATTTTTGCAACTCTTTTGTTAACTCCAAAGCTGTACTAAATATGAAAAGTGTATTAAAAATATGTATATACCAGGAATTTAGTGCCAGGAATTTAGCTCAGTGGCACCACACCTGCCTCACAAGCATAAGCTCTTGAGTTCAATCCCTGGTACAAAAAAAAAAAAAAAAAAAAAAAAAGAAAAGAAAAGCTGGTTAATTATCCATACCATACTGTATATAATACATAAGCATATACAACATATGTATTGTTATTTATAACACAACATATGCAATATACAGTATAACTGTATAGCATACAAATTAGAAAATAAAGAACATCTCTTAAAGATGATTAAAAGATATAAATAGATGATTAATCTTTGAACAAAATGTCAGCCCTACTCATGCACTGCCAGTGGGCATGCAAGTGGTTTCAACCTTTCTGTCAACATATATTAAGAACTGTAAAATGTCGTATTTTTTTACTTAGCCCAATTCAGAATAATTACCAGAAAGACTTTATCTGATGTGTACACAAAGTTCGGTGGTCAAAGATGTGCTTCACTAGGTTATCTGTCATAGGAAATGGAAAAGATCTGAACATGCAACATTTGAGGAATATGACGGTGAACTTTATGGTTCATACATACTATAAAGCCATTAAAATGAAACAGTAGTGAGCTGGGGATTTAGCTTAGTGGTTCTGCTACCTGCCTTGCAAGTGCAAGGTCCTCAGTTCAATCCCCAGTACCAAAAAAAACAAAACCAAAAAGAAACAGTAGTATAGCATGAAAATCAAGATCAAAGGTTTTGGAGACAAATCTGAATTCAAGTTGAAGGTACATCAGTGATTATGTGATTTGGGGCAGATCATCTACTAGTCTTCCTAAGCCCAAGTTTTGTCATCTCTAAAATAAGGACAAGAACATTTTCTAGCCCACCGAGGTTTTATGAGAATTAAATGAGATTTGTGCGTTTAGCACACAAATGGGAAATAGCTTAGTTAAAAAGTAACTTAAAACAACTGTAGAATGCAGGTTTTTACTACCCACCAAACGGAATCATAGAGAGTACAAGTCACTCACTCAATGCCACGCAGCTTCTAAGAGGTGAGCTAGGACTCAAACCCAAAAAGTTTAATTTCCAAATCCAGGATCAAAACCACAACACTAAAATGTTTGCTGTTATTTATGCTGCTGCTGTTGCTTAATAACATGGGAAAATGCTTATGGTAACATGTTGAGCAAAAAACAGAGAACAGAAAATTACATTTATGGTGCTACTCTGAATTTGCTTTGAAATTTTTTGTACTGTGCATAAACATGAATGGATGGAACTGAAGAGAAATGCCAATGTATTAAAATTATTATTTTTCACCAGGCGTGGTGGCACACGCCTGTAATCCCAGCACACGGGAGGCTGAGGCAGGAGGATCACTGTGAGTTCGAGACCAGCCTGGGCTACATAGTGAGTTCCAGTTCGGTCTCAACTACATAGTGAGACCCTGTCTCAAAAAAACAAACAAACAAATAAATAAAATTTTTGTTTTTCAGCACACAGAAAATGTTTTATTGTATCATGATCATTTGTTTTGATGTTCTAAAGAGTCACCAAATTATCCAAATGTGAATTTAGTTATATTGAGTTGTATTTATCCTGCTCAGGACTCACACTTTTTTAATCTAAAGATCTGTATTTTTAAATCACCATTATTCTCAGCCATTACTTTGTTTAAATGACTTGTTTTTCATTTGTCCTCTATGTCTCTACCTCTTTTTCATATTTTTTATTTATCTATGCTATATTCTGTATACCTCTACTACAGTTTACTGCTTTTCTTATTCGTTGTACCCAGTACCTGGCATAATGTGTTCATTCAGTTTTCTGTCATCGTGTTTTGAGACAAAGTCTTGCTATGCAGTTCAGGCTGGTCTTGCGCTCACTATGCAGCCCAGGCTGACCTCGAATTTACAGCGATCCTCCTGCCTCAGTCTTCCAAGTACTGGGATTACAGGGGTGCGCTACCATGCCTGGTGAGTTATTTTAAAACATTTTTTTCATTTCTAGTTTTTTCAAAATTACCAGATCTTCCAAAAACTAGTGTTTTGCGTTGCTAGTTGTTATTTTATAGTGTGTATTAGGTGATTTTATTATCTGAAGATCTTGAAGTCTAATACTGCTATTTTGTATTTGTCCATGGTAGGTGTTTCCTCGTGTTTTTGTTTTGTTCTTTCCAGTACCTGGGATCAAACTCAGGACCTGGTGCTTGTGAGGCAGGCACAGCGCTGCTGAGCTAAATCCCTGGCTCCACATGTATTTTGTAATTTTTTATTTTAAGTTGTGTTCAGTGTAACTTTCTGTAGGGACCCATGAATGATATGGCCCTCTACAGCTGTCCAATATTGTTTCTGCTGGTAGTTCAAGTGATAAAGCTGGGGGGGCATCAGTTCCTGGATCTTGCAGGTGGTATACACTTGAACCCTATGAGAAATCAGCTTGGAGGTTACAAATCCTCGTAGGAAGGCGTTTTGTCTTTCTTAGATCCCGAACTGTCTCTCAGTGCTAGTACAGTAGACCCTCGCGTTACAACCAGCCTGGCACATGAACAACTTGGGTTATGACTGGATTTTGTTTTAACTTACAAAGTCTTGAGTCACAACCTGAATACTGGCTATTTGTGCTTCCAGATCTTCTCAGATACAGATTCAACCCTTAAAGATTTCTAGAAGGAACATTACAACATCCTATCCTGTGTGAGAAATCCTGGGTCAATATCTGATGACAACGAGATCTGCCTGTATAGAGAGACTTTGAAGGCTGTGTAGAGGAGCCTGAGCCTTCAGTTGACCACCCTGAACTAAAACCAGCCCTCATGAATGAATTGCGTTTATAAGTCAAGGGTCCACTGTAAATGGATTTTTATTCAGCTCACTTTTACTGGAGGAGTCCCAGCCTTCTACAAGTGTCTTGGATCCAACTCTCTGCCTTACTTAGGACTAAGCCACTGTCTTTTCCCTCCATGAGGCTATCAAAACCTGAGCACCTGCCAGGCATGGTGATGCGCTTCTATAATCACTTTGGGAAGCTGAGGCAAGGGGATTGCAAGTTCAAGCCCAGGCTAGGCAACTTAGAAGACCCAATCTCAAAAATAAAAAAAGGGCCAGCAATATAGCTCAGGCAAAGGCCTTAGGTTCGATCCCTAGTACTGAAGGAAGATAGGAAGAAGGAACAAACAAACGAACCCTGAGTACCTTAACTTAGTGAGGTAACCAAGCTGCCCTCACTCTACTAGTAGAGCATTTTAAATTGTAACTCCCATCAAACAAATGATTTTGTTTTTGGATTTCTACTTGTGTTTTGACCCTAGGTGATATCCTTTTTAAAATTTTTACTTATTTAGTAGTACTGAGGATTGAACCCAGAGTCTTTACACCAAGCTGTATTCTCAGCCTGTTTATAGTTTTTATTCTGAGACAGGGTCTTGCTGACACTAAGTCACCCAGGCTGGACCAAACCTGAGATTCTTCTGCCTCAGCCTCCCAGAGTACTGGGGTTACAGGCATGTACCACAGTTCCTTTTCTTCCTTTTAAGCTGAGCTGTATATCTTTAAAAGACTTTTGGGTTATTTAGAAGGAAAACAGAATGGCAAGCAGCATTGATTTAGTTAATTCTTTACTTAGCCATCTCCTTTCTTTCATCAAAGAATGTAAATGGATTTTTTTCTGCAATATTTCATGTTTATAGATTTTTTTTGCTTGCCTAAAAGAAAAACTGTCACCTGAGGTCTGATGCCTCATTTTTTAAAAATATGAATCATTTGCCATAACAGATTTGCCAGTTTCTTGAAAAAGGCTTTCTTGAAACAGAGGATACATCTCACATATATACATACATATTATGGATGACTACAACAAAATTGATCAATTGACGTTTCTTAACTTTTTGGTAACTGATACAGACAAAAGCTTCTTGGCATGTTTCTTAGAGAGTACAATTGGATCTCCATATTTGTGGATTCCACGTGTGAATTCAACCAACTACCAATCAAAAATATGTGAAAAATTTGTACTAAACCCATACTTTATTATACCCTATACAATTATTTATATAACATTTACATTGTATTAAATATTATAGGTAGTCTAGAGATGATTGAGTGGAATATCACTTTATATATGGACTTGATCATCCTCAGGTTTTGATATCAGCAAAGGTCCTGGAACCAATCCCCCACAGATACCAAGAGATGTCTGTTTATTATACTTGGCATGGCATGCTATTATTACATAAAAATTATATTTTCTAAGAAATGACTATTAATATTAAATATCTCTCATTCATTTTAGTCATTTCTTCCTGAAATTATTAAGTTTTTCACTGATAATATCTTATATTGATAATAGATAACAAGAGTGGCTGTAATTTATTTATTTTCACATATTTTAGGAATAAACATATGATGTAGATAAAGAACAGGCTGTATATGGTGAAATAGAGTGATTCATCTGCCTAATTTGTTTCCTCTTACTCTTCATATGTAATCATCAAAACCTAGCCTTAGAGTTACCTTTCTTTCTTTTTTTTTAAGACAGGGTATCACTGTATATCTCACTCTGGGCTTGTAGCCCAGGCTGGCCACAAACTCACAGCTATCCTCCTGCCTCAGCCTCCCATCCTTTTAGTGTTCAGTACTCATATGATTATAATCTTCCCAAAACATATGCTTAAAATGTTAGAGTTTTCACATCCCATTCAAATAAAATCCAAGGCTGGGGATGTATCAATGAGCTATCATTGAGAGTGCTTGCTTAGCATGTGTCAGGCTTTGGGTTACCTCTCCAGCAACACACACATACACACTCCTTAGCATAAAATGACTACATAGCCCATTTCTACCTAGTGATTCTCATCTCCTGAGATTTTTCAATATTTACTTGCTTTTAAATTGCACCAGACTACTAGAACTTCCCTCAAGTTCTACATCCTCTTCAGCCAGCTGAGCTTTTTCATCCAGGCAACTTAGACTTGAGCTTCTAATTTTAATGAAAATATTTTTGATAAGTTTGCTTCCATTAGTCATGAACATAAAATTTAATAAATTGATTTCTCAAATGCCACAAGTTCTAATACATCTATTTTAAATGAACCCTTGGGAGACACACTCAAATCATATCGCAATGTAATACTTAACATCAGTGAATCTAAATACTCTTACTCCTACATAGAATGAAGATGCAGATACTAGAACTTTCTCTATCAACCTTGAGTCTAGAAGGTGCTAACAAAAATAAGGCTGAGCTGGGGATGTAGGTAGCTCAGTGGCAGAGTACTTGCCTAGCACGTATGAGATCCAATCCTTAACCCTACTGATGTGGGAGGGGCACTGAAGTGTAAGCAGTGCCGTGCTGTTGCATAATCTTTGGAATCGAATTGCCCTAGGCTAAAAAATTTTTAACTGCGGTATTTAATATGGGGAAACATTTTTTTAAAGGACCATCAGTTGCGTTCCTCTGTTCCGTGTAAAGATATTTCTACATAGAGTTTACTGACTAATTAATTTTAGAGTTCAAACTGTCTATAGAAATTTGGAATCACAGGCAAGAACTTTAGACTGGTTCTATTTTTAAAGTATGCTTGGTAAATCCCTACAGGTCTGATGATAGTGTCTTAGACACCACCATGGGCACCAGTAAACAAAGAGAACAGCAGGCACATTTCCAGACAGATACACACCCCCACCAGCACAGTTCAATGTTTCTAATATATATATTAGGCTTCTAAGTAAGATTTCATTTCAGGAAAAGGATCTGCTAATCCAACCCTTTTGTTTTACAACTTAAGAGTTTTATATAAATACATTAAATAAATTTTGCAGGGAAAAATATCAGCAAGAGGTTACAGATACAAAGTTTGTACCAGATACCTACCCTAAATGCCTGATTTCTCCTAGACTTCAAAATTCCATCATTCTTACTACTACTTCACCATGTGCATGTTCTACAAACAGCAGCCAGACTCTCCTAAAACTTAAGCTATATTACAGAACTCATCTGCTAAAATTCTTCACCTGGCTCCCCATCTTGTTAAGTAAAAGCCAGAAGTCTTTAAAATGGCCTGCAAGGCCCCTATATGATCAGAGTGTAACGCTATTCAGCACTAATCCATGTCATGCATTTTTCTCCAACCTTCCTACCTTTCTCTTCTCATTGAACTCCAGTTCTACTAACCTTTTGAGACTGTTCTTTTAAATGGCCTCATATGGTAACAGCTCCTACCTTGGGGCCTTGAACTTGCTATTACCTCTGCCTAGAACATTCTTCTCCTGTAGTCTCACAAGTGGTCACTTAATTTTCAGGTCTCTGCCAAAATGCCACCTTCTCAAGGAAGTCTTCTCTAATCATTTCCTATAAAATAACAACATGCTTACTCTTTTTTCCCATGGCACTTACTATACTGACATATTTATGTATGTATTACCTGTCTTTTCTAGCTCCAAAATAAGCTCTTCAAGGTCTAGGGCTATTCTTATATACTGCTCAGACCCCATCACTAGGAACAGTGGCACAGAATAAGCACTTAAATGTTGGTTGAATTGTGTTTGTTTTTTGTTTTGTGGTACTGGGGATCGAACTCAGGACTTTGCGTTTGCAAGGCAGGTGCAGTGCCACTGAACTAAATCTCTGGACCAGTTGAATTGTGTTTTCATCATGATTTATAAAAATTTTCTCATAGTACCTACATGGGTAAAAGGTAAAACAGTGACTTAAAGCTCCTAAAAATGTGTATTTGCATGATTCTCATGGATCTGTACTAGAGGCTCCCCAACAAGTATTTAAGCACGTTAGTTCTACACTCCAGTCTAGTAGGATTTGAAGAGGAAGGGAATACAGCCAATACAAGTTGTTCTACTGTACTCAGGGACTTAACCATCCAAACAGAGTTTCTTTGTCCCCTATCTTATCTCAAGATTCCCCTTTCAAACAGGCCAGGAACCATGAGAACGGAGATGAACTAAATCTTAACCTTGGAATGAGTCTATATTAAATCTCTGTAAATTGCAGATAAAAACCAGAATGAAGCCAGGCTTGATGGTACACATCTGTAATCCCAGCACTCAGAAAGCTAAGGCAGGAGGATCCCTGTGAGTTCAAGCCCAGCCTGAGCTACACAGTGAGTTTAAGGCCGGCTCAAACTATATAGACAGCCTCTCAATCCAATTTAAATCTTCTAGAATTTATTTCAGTGATCAAAAGAATGCAGCCAATGAAATTTACAATGACTAGAATCAGGCATACACCTATACATGAAATTGCTGTTAGTTTTTGACTGGCCTAAATCTTTATAATTTCGTTAGGCACATCTTTGAATTTTTTGTACTTTGATATATAGGATAGGTTGATTTCTTCCTGTGGCCATATAGTAATGAGAATTATGTTTACTTGCTAGATTTCTTTTATAACTAAAAAGGCCTCCAGATTCTCAGGTTGTGTGGTCTACCTTGAACCCATACTTTAATAAAATAAATCATGTAAATTATGGTATAGGGGAGGGAGATAACCTAGATTACTCAAATGCACTGTACAAATACTCCATATTTTTTTTCAATACTGACAGTCCATCACTAGATAAGATACCCCATTTACTGCCAATTCATTCTTTTCTCACTGTTGTCCTTTTTGACAGACACAAAGATCTCCCCAAAAATCTGAAATGAATTCACACAAATAGATTTTACCCATGTGTGGTCCCACTATCAAAATACAGAAAGCAGTTCCACTATCAAAAGTATAGGATGTAGTTAAGGGGACCTTGAGAAAGCCTAGTCCCACATACAGTAATATACATCTAATAATTTCCCATTCATCCATCAATCATTTTCACAAGATTGACATTAAAAATCCAACCAAATACACATAAACCTAAAACCCCACATGAAAATTTGGTCTTTGTTCATTTTCAGATGATAAAGTGTCCCCAAAATGACAAAAGGTGGGAGTCAATTACACCCAAAGCCATTTCTTCAACCATCCCATCAATAGCTCTTCATTTCTTGAACTACCTTCCTTTTCCAAAGAGGTAACGCTGTGATCAGTCAGAAAGGCTTTCTGAGAAGACTGGCTTGGATTTCTGGGTCTGTTCCAGTCGATTCAAGATGAACTGGCTTGTATCGATGAAGCGCTCAACGCAGTTCACAAAACAGGCCTCAGCCCGACTGTCCAACTTTGGCCCAGGCTTGTCCATGCATTTTTCCTGCTCAGGACAAGATAGGAAATTAAAAAGAGAACTGGGGTGAGGGGGGACAATGAGTGGACAGGACAGGCAACATCTTATTGTTTCTTAGAAGAAATACCACCTAAAAACAGTACCCTAATTGAAGCAACTTTATATTAGCTTGAATTCTTACAATAACCCTATGGAAAAGATGCTATTATTAATCCTCATCTTACAAAGAGGGAAACTACAGCACAGAGATCTTTTGTCCTAAGTCACAGGCCAGAAAATGGTGGATCTAAAATATATCCAGAGCAAGAAAAATGAAATGACTTAACATTTTAATAGCCGGGTGTGGTGGCACACACCTGTAATCCCAGCACTGGGGAGGCTGAGGCAGGAGGATCGCTGTGAGTTCGAGACCAGCCTGGACTACATAGTGAGTTCCAGGTCAGTCTCAACTACATATTGAGACCCTGTCTCAAAAAAAAAAAAAAAAGTAACATTTTGCTGAATTTAGATGTAACTACACCATACTGCTTGCATTAAATGACGTTAAATTGCAGAACAAAGGGGTTGAAGAATAAATTACAGGAAGATACCTTGAAGAACTGAGATCTTGTAATCTTGTCTACTTAAGCCTGAGGTTCTTGAATCCTCTCACAAGGAATGAAAAATTATACGAAATTTTCTAAAGAGTGCATAGCTCACAGATTCTTAAGTCTTTAACCACACCCCTTCTGCCCCAAATGTAATATATCAAAGATTTAAAAAGAAGAATCAAAGTACTCTAGCCACTGGGCCTGGTGGCAGATGCTTGTAATTGCAGCACTGGGTAGGCTGCAAGTTCAAGGCCAGCCTGGACTACACAGAGACCCTGTCTCAAAAATTAAAAAAAATAAAAAATTCAAAGCATTCTGCTTCAAGGCAGACCAAATTAAAGCATTTGGTAAGGGTCATAGTCCAATAATACTCTAAGTTTATGGGAAAGGTACACTGGAAACCGATAACTGTAATGGTTCAAAGTGGTTAAAATAAATTTCATTTATAATTCTGTGTACAAGCCCTCCAATTCCAAGGCATATTACCCTTGGCTTCTAAATTCTGTGTGTGTTTGTACTCCAGGAAGGGCAGTATGCTATCCTTGGCAACCTGAACACTTTGATCTCAAACTCCAATTGCCTTCCACCCTTTGCCAAAGTCCCTTGACAGGACAGAATGAATCCTTCAACCTTCAGACCTGAAACGGCTTGGTATTACACAACAACCCAACAAGTGAGCAAACAAGCGTGTACATGGGAAGTGATTACACCACTTTTATACTTAGGGGCTAAAATCCCTCATTTTTCTTTCTTTTCTTTTCTTTTTTTATTTTTTATTTTATTTTATTTTATTTTTGGTACGGGGGATCGGACTCAGGTCCTTGCGCTTGTGAGGCAGGCGCCAGAACCACTGAGCTAAAGCCCCAGCCCAACAATCCCTCATTTTGCCCCAGAAAAGGTTAGAAGAACTCTGTATAATCAAGGTAAATCCCAACGAGTCCAGGACCAGCAGGTTCACAGACTCTCTGGGATTCAGGCTCCCAAAAAATAAATCCCAGTACTGTGGTCTCTGATCAGTCTTGACCTGGACTAAAAAGCTTCAACCTCAGATGCCTGAAAGTGCCGGGTGGGATATCCGCCTAACTCCGACATTCCTAGTCCTCTGCACCAACAAAGCAGAGGTCCAGAGTGACAGCCACTGAGAAGCTCAGTCACCATTTGGCTTGGTCTAAGGAACCTGAAAAAACCGGAGAGCGCTGGTGGGTTCACCTTCTTCCCAAATCTCCGACGTTGTGGCAAGTCCCTCGGGGCACAAAGTAAGTGGGTAGTGTCCAGACCCCAACCCTAGGATCCTCACCCAACAAAGTTCAGTCATCTGGTGCACCAGCTGCTGGAAGCGCTGCTTCTGAGTCTCCACCTCAATGAAATGCTGCAACTGTGGGTCCACTGTGCCCAAACCCGCCGCGGAAGACGAGGAAGAAGAATCCATCGCAGCTAAACCACGCTTGCCAATACGGACTCCGTAGCAACTCGCCGACCTTCACGTGTCTCGGCGACGGAACCGGAACCACAATCCCCTGGCTCCGGGACCGCCCCCGTGAGCGCACTGCGCCGGCGCGAGGCCTGTGCGGAGCCCTCCGGTAACCTCTCTTCCCGGGGCCAGTGGGGCTCGCTCCCAACCGTCCGGACTCTCTTGGCTGCAGCCCGGTCGCAGGACCTAGCCTATACCTCCACGGCTGAGGCGCTGTCAGGGCGTTAATACGCAAATAAAAGAACAGGAGCGGGAAAGGAAGTTACTTCAGACCACGTGGCCCATTGCGGGCGGGCCCAATAGCTCCGCCCCTGATTGCTTCCAAATCGGCCCGCGCTTTCCCCCTAAGGTGTTCTGCTGGCCCTGGACGGCTCAGCCTGCTAATTGGTCTTCCTAGGCTCCCGATTCCATCGTCAGTGGAGTTTTCCTCCCTTGACTTAGGGAAATGAGGCTCTGGCAATTTGTCCCCAGCTTTACATTCATTCAAATGTTAATACGGTGTGCCAATCGCTGTGCTTTGGCTTGTGAATTAATCTTGGATTAAGAGGCAGAATTAAAATAGAGCCACAGGGGTTAAATGTCGAAGATCCTGTTGAGCTGTCAATGCAAGAATACGCCAAATCAGGGCCACACAAGTTTTCTGCAACTTCAGGTAGGGTGCTTCAGCGAGACTGCGTGATTGAAATATGAGACTTTTTACTCTTTCCAGGATTTTATTTTATCAAAATAGTCTCCTTTTATTTTAATGACAGTTTTATTCTTTTGTGCTTTGTTTTGTTTTTTGAGACAGGGTCTTGCTAAGTAGTTCAGGCCGGTCTTGAACTTACTTTGTAGTCCGGGCCGGCCTCAAACTCACCGTGATCCTCCTGCCTAAACCTACAGAGTTATGGGATTACAGGCTTGCGTCACTATGCCCAATGACACCGTTTTATTAACAAATCCTGTCCCGCCGCCCAAGCTCATAGCCTACCAAAAGAGCAGTAGGATCCCTTATAGGTTATTTACACCCCTCCCTCCCTAAACAAGGTTTCCCTCTCAAATTCAGTCTGTTCGAATAGCCTTAGGAAATTTCCTCTCTTGGGGGAGGGAGGGGAAACAGGCACAGAAATTCCTTTGCGTTTTGCTCAGAAACGCTATCCCATAGAATCAAAGAAAAGAGACATTCCTAGATATAGAGGGGTGTTCGTGTATTCAGGGGAAGCAGATTCCAAAACCTGTAAGCCTGGGATT
The DNA here is from genome assembly GCF_012274545.1 of Fukomys damarensis. Taxonomy (NCBI): domain Eukaryota; kingdom Metazoa; phylum Chordata; class Mammalia; order Rodentia; family Bathyergidae; genus Fukomys; species Fukomys damarensis. Next base: position 78,854,030 of record NW_022900951.1, read on the forward strand.
TCTTCAGAGAAACTGAAATTGGGGCTTGTAGAGGTGAGGAGTAGAAAACTAAGAAGGTTATAGCCAGTTCAGGATTCTTCATCCATGACATCTAAAATGTTGCTCAGGAGAATTTTGAAAGTGGGACGTTCGTCTGCTTTCTGAAACCAGAGAAAAGTGGAGTGTTACACTAACTAACTAGATTCCAAGAGAAATGCAATAGTAAGCAATAAATGGTTATTAAGTATATAAGGTATGCCCAGCAGCATACCTTGTTGATTATGAAAAAAAAAAAGAGGAGGGAGGGATAGCAGTTCTTGGGCTGAGGATGTAATTCAGTGGTGATTGCTTGCCTAGCATGCACAAGGACCTGGGTTTGACCATCAGAACCGCCAAAAATAAAGAAATAGCTCTTCATAAAGTAAATCTTTGTGCACTTTTCAACTTTTGTAAATCAGGTTATTAGTGTTAATAAGAACATTTTGCAAATTGAACTGACAAATATTGATTTAAACGAAGGGCAAGTTTATTATACACGATGCATTATTATTTTGGAGCTTCAGGAGAAAAATGGCTACCAAACACCTTCAAGTAGCTGACAGAACGGAATCCTACAAGTTAGGATATTTACGCTTGCTTTCGCATACTGTTTCAAACAACCCAAAATCACAGTGAACAAAGGACTTAACATTTCCAAACCACAGACTGTGTCTGTGGGCAGGAGCCCTGAGCACCTGGGACCTTTTGTTAGTGTAGCTTCCCAACTAAGGTTGTTTTTTGACAGTTGTGGTCCATAAACCCTTGGGGTATTTAATGATTCAGGAACATTCATGCCCGAATGGTCTCAAATCTATCAGAACCAAAAGGTCATCAGTTTTATCTGTCCTATGAATCAGTGCCTCTCAAAAGCAACTGAGTAGCATATCAGAATTTCCTGCGAAGTTTAAAAAGATTTCTGGATTACATTTCAGACAAGCCTGATCAAAAATTTCTGGGGAATAGGGCCAGTAATCTATATTTTTGAGAGTTTTTCAGAGATTCTGATGTGCATCTGCTTTTGTGACCACTACTTTAAATAGGCTGGGAAGAAAGTGCCACCTGAAATACAGTAGTTTTTAACAAGCAGAATGAGGGTGTCCTGGTTAGAAGAGAGGGAGCATAGTTAATCACCCCTAATCCTGCATCACAGAAAAAAAAAATTCAAATTGTTTTCCCTTCCTCCACACTTTCTTTTTTTTTACCTCTGTCATTTGTTCAAGGGAAAAGAGCCAAGAGCCAATTCAAATATCCACTTTTGTCTCATCAAGAGGGCCCCAGAATTACACAGGTGTTTGTTGGACACTCTTTTCTATTTCTGATGGGGTAAAACTAAGAGCTGAGCACGTAGTTCCTACTAAATGGTTGGGTTGCCAAATATTTACTGAAAAGTGGAGAAAGCACCTTAGAAACGGCCTGAGGTGAAAGCAGAAAAGCATTCATTATTTTTTTTTAATCTCAATTTTTTTTTCCTCATTGAGTTTATTGGTAAATTTTAGGTATACAGTACACTTACATTCATTATTGGGATCTTGTACCTTTACATGACAGGTCTTGGTTCTCATTTTTTCCCCTTGTCCCTGCCTTCCCTTCACCCCCTCCTCCCCTCCCCATTTCATTTATTATTTTTTAAACTGTAAGGCTTGGAAGGGACCTTTATTAGTTTTTGTGGGGAGTTGCTTTTTAATATTATGTAAACTTTAATTATTTTCCTTTTCTTTTGAATGTCTATACACTTATCTGAGTGCCTTTAGCTGGCTGCTGCTGCATGATGACAATCCCATAACACCCTCTCTCCCTAAAGCTGAGTTGTATTGGTGTCTGCTAATAATAACTAGTGAGAATTGGGGTGGGCCTGGGAAAGCCTGTGGCCATCAGAGGATTTGGGGGCAGGCTCGCGTCAGAGAATGTGTATGTAGCTATCAGTCTGTGCCCAGCTGTCATGTGGCCTTGGAGAGTGGGCACTGGCCAGCTAAATGAAAAAATAGGTTCAAGGAAATTAAGACGTCACACTGAAACACTTACCTCATGCCAGCAGCTGTACATAATGGTATATACTCTCTCTGAAGCCAGATGGGGCCTGTAGAGACGCAGGCCTTGGGCAATGTGTTCAGCAGTCTCGCTATTAGTAAATCTCTCATATGGCATCTTCCCCAGGGAGTAAATTTCCCACATTAACACCCCTAGCAGTGAAAAAAAAATTTACTTCAGTTTGCAGCCTTTTGGGATAGTAGAGTTAATAGCTTTCCTAGAATAATCTCAAAGATTACAATAAGTAGGTTATCCCCTCTGTTATTTTGAATGTTGTCCAGACTTCTGCTATAGTACCAACTACACTAGAGAGCTGTCAGACTTACATTCTAGACCATTAGATAGATACTCTAGAAGAGAAACAGCATCTTATTTCTTGTCTTTGTAGTTAGAAGGTCTGGCAGAATGTCCCAATGATGGTGAACCTTTTTAGAGCTTTCAGTAGTAAAAAACAGCCCACTGCAGCATGAGTGCCACAGGTTCACCACCACTGGATATAATCAGTATTCAGAAGCTGTCAAATACTGAATGTATTGTTTCCCTCAATATACTGTAAGCTAAGAAGATAAAGATCTTGTCCAGTTTACTGTTTTTATTCTCAGAAAACTTGTGAGGTTCCTGATATGTAGTACTCCCTGGGGAACAGATGAATGAAAGCAAGAACAATTTTTCTGTGCAGGATGCAAAGTGTGGATTTCCCCATTCCTTTACTTTTTTTTTTTCCTCATTGAGTTTATTGGTACATTTTAGGTATACACAAGGCCGGGCGTGGTGGTACATGCCTGTAACCCAGCACTTGGGAGGCTGAGGCAGGAGGATCACTGCAAGTTTGAGACCAGCCTGGGCTACAGTGAGTTCCAGGTCAGTTTCAACTACATAATGAGACCCTGTCTCAAAAAACCAAACCAAAACAAAACAAAAAAAACACAACATTTTAGGTATACAGTACAGTTACATTCATATTGGGATCTTGTACCTCTACATGACAGGTCTTGGTTCTCATTTTTTCCCCTTGTCCCTGCCCTCCCTTCGCTCCTCCTCCCTCCCCCTTTACAAACACTTTATTTCCATATTTTCATTTTCTCATATTTTTTTCTTTTCCCTCATTTCCTTTCCCTTACCCTTCCCACTTTCCCTACACCCTTAGCCCTTTTCTTCCTATTTCACATTTCCCCATTCCTTTTCTTGTGAGCTGTATAACTTGGATAATCTTATCCACTTACCAAAAGCCCAAATATCAGATTTGCTGCTGAACTTGCTATACATAAGGACCTCTGGTGGAGACCACCGGACTGGAAATTTGGAGCCTACTGAGCTGGTGTATTCATCATCCAAGACATATCTACAGGGGATTCAAGACATGTTTGCATTAGGATTTAGAGAGCCTGATATTGCTAATAGGCACTCCTTTCTTCCTCTCTATTCCTCTTTTCTTTCTTTGTTCTTCTCCTTCTCTTTCTTCTTTTGCAACTACCAGGGGGGATCCGACTAAGAAGACTGGTTTAAGAATTCAGAGGAAGCATGGAGAAAAGACAACAGGATTAACAGATCAAGATAAGATACTGAGGAAATAGCTTTTTTTAAAAAGGGAGCAGAGATAAAAAGAGAAAGGAGAGGGATATAAAAATTAAACAAAAGAAATAATTCAGAGGAAGAAAATAAATAGTAAGGTGGTAAGAAACACTGGCATGGGAAGAGAAAAAGAAAAGGAGATCTAAACCTATAGTGCCTCCCCGTGTTTGTACTGTGATATTTATACTTGGCAAGGTGAAGAAAGGCATACTCACCTAGACAGGCCAAAATCAGATACTTTTACAACTCCTTGATCGTTTACCAAACAGTTTCGAGCCGCCTGTAGTGCAACAGATACTAGTGAGACCCCACCCCAGCACACATATTAAACACATAAAGCTTCTGTCTCCCAATAGAATGAAGCCAGGAATGCTGTCAACTAGAGAGAATTTCCAGCCTAATAGGAGTCAGCTGGTACCAATGTAAAAAGCGATTCATTTCTATCTCATGGGAAGCAACCTGTTAGGTTGTTCTCTAAGTAAAGCACTGAAGACATACAAAATTTCATTCGTTTACATGGGCAATTCCCTAACACTGCTTCCTTCACTGAAATGTTGGGAGGATTAAGGGAGAACAGGACATGCATTTGTTCTGTTTTATGACTTTCTGCCTGCAGGACTAGGGTGTTGGCCCAGCTAAAAGAAGTGGCCACAGACTCTGATGCTGTCAGGAGGCAGACAGGCAGAGTAAGAATGAAGTGGGCCGGGTAGAAACTGCAAGAAATAAAGAGCACAGCCTGATCCTCAGTTCCAGGTAATTGTTAAATGGTTTGTGAGAATTCGAGCCCAGTGTTCCAACATGATCTACATTTTTTAGAGAAGCTAAAAATTCCAGTTGCTTTTTTAAAATGTGCAAAGTTTGTTTTAACTATGGTAAAACATTTTTTTAAACCATGTGAGCCAAATGCCCCCGGTTTGACTCTGATATAACTAATGATCACTCCATGCCAGAAGCAGTCCCATTGGGAAGCACAAACTTTCCTTTCTGATTTGAATCCAGAAGGACCACTAGATAGATGACTCCACCGTTTCCTCAGGGAACTGAGTCTGAGTGGCTGCTCTTAGTTCCTACCATAGCTGACCTCATGGAGTCGAGGCTGGAAATACTTGACTGGCTCACAGTGAGGTAGAGGCAAACCCGTTAATGTTTTCTAGATGAAATTGAAATTCTGGCATCAGCCACCTTCTCAACCATGTATATATCTTCCACCCCCTCAGCGCTCAATCACAGACCAATCCTTCTGAGGTCCCACCCACCAGGTCTCGGTGAAGGAACTGCTTTGACTCCAGGTATTCCATGGCCTCGCAGACATCCTTGCACATCTCCAGCAGCTGCTGAGTCTGGAATCGGTGGCGCATCTCCCTCAGGTAGTTCAGGAGGCAGCCATTTGCCATGTACTCAGTGATGATGAAGATGGGACGCTGTTTGGTGCAGACACCATACAACTGCACCAGCTTCTCATGGGAAAGATTCCTATAGGAGAGGCAAGGAACTAGTCCTCCCCCTTGGCTCTGCACACTAGTCATAAAGGGGTTGGGGAGGAAAGGGATTGACCTAGGATGCACATCAGATAAAATGTCATAATAGTAAGTTTATTTTTTCCTTCCCATCACAAACCCCCAAAGTATCTAGTATGTGAGGGGTGCACAGGGCTTTGGAACCTATCAACTGAAACAAGTCTAGGACTGAGTGTGTATTAAGGCTAAATTAGAATCATCTTTTCTTTTCTTTTGGAAGTCACATTTACTACATCTACCCCTAAATGCTGAGATGCTACACCCATATTCAACACTATTCTCAACCAGTATCTAAGGCAGTGAAATGATTACCTTAGCAGTTAGGACTCTCACCAATTAAAGGTCAAGATCAGGGTCTGATCCCAAATTTCTCTCACTAAGTCACCTTAGGCCACAGTGGGTTGTCCTAGTAATTCCTAGATACCAGTAACTGAATGAAGTGTTGGATTTAGATTGTAACTCACATCATAACTTTGGCTTCTTCAATGAACTCATCCTCAGACATGGAGCCTTCTCTGATCATCTTGATGGCCACATCATACTGGCCCCTCCATTTACCATATTTCACTACCCCAAATTGTCCAGTCCCAAGTTCCTTCAAGAATGTCAGGTCCTTTGGATCGATTTCCCATGATCCTAACAACAAAGTCTTGGTGTCATTCTTTAGGGTGACATATATATATATATCTATATATATATCTATATATATATCTATATATATATCTATATATATATCTATATATATATCTATATCTATATCTATACCTATGATGGGTAAGAATCCCTCTAAGGTAGAAATAAGAAAATCTGTAAAGGGGAAATTTTCAGGGGTACTAATTCATCTTTACTCGGGTAACTCTCAGAGACGGGGGTTACTGGTTGGAGGAATTTGGGAACTTTAGGTTCAAGTTGGTCATAAGCAAGAAGATAGATTAAACAACCTCCTAAAATCCCCTTATGATTAGGTAATGACTATAGCTAAACTCAAGGTTAATGCTGAAAATTTTTACCACAGTTAAAAATAAACAACAAAAAGACCCCAAACAACAAATCTCTGTGAATCTATGTTTTACAGTCCCGGTGGGAGCCATAGAAGGGAATAAAACCATTAAATAACTTTTTCTTGTCCCTGTCTTGATTTTCCTTGAGGCAGCTGGTATAGAAGCATATACCTCAAAGGGCCTTTTTTAAGGCAAGGTCTGTGAGGGAAGTCCTTGCAACTGGGCCATTCTACCCGACCCCAGAGAAATAAGCAGTTACCATAGCCCAAGCCTGCAGTGGAAGGTGCATTCTTGTTTTGTTGAGACACTGGATATTTCAACCTGGATATGAGTCCTGAAACATACAAAGAGGTCATTCTCTTGGTGCAGTATAGCGAGTGGGTTGCCTCACATATCCACACTTACAGTCTCATTCTTTCAAGTATGCAGCTTTCTAGTACATGAATCCACATTTTTCTGTTAGTTTCTCCTCTCACAAGAGTTTTCATAGAAAATGGAGAAAACAATAAATGAAATATATCCCCTACTTAAATATATTCTCACTTCTCAGCCCATGCTTAGTTCACATCCTGCCTTCTCAATGAAGATTTTTCTCTTTTATTCATGCTCTCATCAATCTCTCAGCTTTTAAAATATCTACACTCTTAGAAACTGTCTTCTGACATTTTCTAACCTGTAGATTCTTTGAGGACAGGGACCTCAACTTAGAATTTTCCTGTGTCTCTCAGAAAAAAAAAAAGAATTTTCCTGTGTTCTTTCTGAGATCCAAGGAAACTGCTGTGTACACAGTAGGAACATGAATAATTGCTAATGAATGTTTGTTGATTAGTTACTAGCCTCTTCCATGTCTTAGCACTGTGCATTAATAACAAAAGAACAATAAACTAGTCGTCCTTCTTGGGTGTAAGGTCTAATGACCTCTTAACTAGACCATCACAGACCTCTTAACTTGGCCACCATCACAGGAGGTCCCTTTCACAGCTAATTCACACTGTCTGATGTGGCCTATTCTCTCCTTTACCACCTTGTCTTCAATTGATTCTCTTGCTGTTTGCAATGTTTTTTTCTCAGCTGCCCATGTTACTCACCTGCAGAGTTATGCTGATGATAGTTAATGAGCTCAGGAATGGTGCTGAAAAGGTGTTTCTCAGCCAGGTAATACTGGCTCTGAGGGGTTGAACACACAACATAGTGGCGAATCACCCCTTGAGGGTCCCTGAAGAAGTGGATGCTTAGTTAGTAACTTGGGTACAAGAATCAGTATGAACCAAAAAGGGAAATGAGATGAATTTTGAGTTTAATGGACAGAGGAAGCTAGGTGTAGCAATGCACACCTATAATCTTAGGGCTGTGGGAGGCAGAATCAGAAGGATCTCAAGTTTGAGCCCAGCCTGGGCAGCTTAGTATCTAAGTGAGACCCTGTCTTAAATAGAAAATGAATGGCGGCTGGGAATGTAGCTCAGGGCAAAAACCCTGGGTTCAATCCCCAGTACAGAAAAAAAAAATTGGGGGGATAGAATTGGGAGGACAACACATCATTCAGGAGCTGTTACGAGGGAAGTCCTGTCCTTTGTCTCCAGAGCCTAGGAACAGCAGCACTCACCCAGTAGATTTAGCAAACACAGAAACAGTATATTTTCCAGCTTTGCTGGAGTCTCTGACAATGAAACCTCCTTCTTTACCCTGAAACAGTGAAAAAGAACCTGACTGTAGGAGGAAGTGGTGCCCACATCTGCACCCCACCTGCCCACACTGGAGGGAAAAGAACCATTTTACTACCAAATTCCATGCTTGAGCTGTGGCTTCCTTGCTTTTAATACTGAAAAGTATAATTGGGACTCCAGAGGAAGGAGTCCTTGATACTGCCTTGCCTGAAGGTGGTGAGTAAAGCAGGTCTTCAGTTCAGCACAAAGAGCACTACTTGTCTGTGGCCCCACACTAACCTCTTGCTTTAGTAGTTGCTCAGCTTGACTTCGAGTCATGTGCTTGGAATACCACCTATGAAGACAGAGTGCTTGTATGACTCCTAGACCATAAGTAGTTGGAAGGTTAGGACACCTTCCAGGGCTTAGCCATACCTCTGATTCAGTCAAATCACCCACGTCTTTTTTTTCCCCACATCTTATTTCTAGAGGGTTTACTATGCACATAGTACAAAGCATCCTTTCCCAAGCTCAGAGTGAAGATTCACAGAGATGGAAAGTTGAGGGCAAGGGTAGGGTTCGGAGTTTGCAGGAAAGAGATCAGGACCTGGGTCCATTTAGAACAATCCACATTCATGATTAGGGAGAGGACATGGGTACAGGTTTGCAATTTTTATCCTTTCAAATGTTTCCCACCAGGTTGTCACTCCTTTGAGTATGATTTGGAAGCAGGGAAACCTCTCTGGCACTCACAGACAGGAGGGTGTTTGGGGTCACCCCAATGTCTAAGTAAGACATAAGTCTTAACTTGAGGTGGTGGCATCACTTGATCCAGTGGACAGTAACTTTACACGTATTTTGAAATAAAAAGGTCATTGAAAGTATAAAATAGTATGTACTATATTTTGTTCCTCCTGGAAGATTCTGTGTTGGGAAAAAGCATACTCACTCATACATTTCTATGGAGTCTTCTGCTTCAGTAACATAGTTACTAGGGATGTAGCCTTCCTGCCTGTAGAGGAGACAACGTGAGATAGATCGTACAGCATTGCCCCATTCTCAGGGAGGCAGACTCAAATGTTCACATCCGTGACCTCAGAATCAATCTCACATACATCCACCCTCAAAGAAAAACATGTCTGATTAGGCCAGTGAAGGGCAGAACTTCTGAACATGTGGCATTGGTTACAAATGACAACAGAGATTCTGAGATGACAGAGGCCACATGTAGAGCTGCACACTGGGAAATATTTGCAGGAGAATATATTCACTTTGGTATGGGAAGAACAATCTCTGATCAGGGTACTGAGCAAGGGAGTTTTGTTGCTGCAGTTTGCACAGATGCAAAGTAGGCAGGAAGAAATTCAGAAAGGGCTGGGAGAGACTCACCCATTTTTATCCCGTGCTCTCCACCATGGTAAGTTGCTCTCCTCTAGGATGAAATACTCATCACCCTTCCGCAGCTGCAAGTCATTTGCATTCATTGGCATATAATCATAAAGGGCTACAACCTTTTTCAGCTCACTTGCAGAGACTGGTGCTGCGGTTGGCTCAGGGGGCAGTGGTTTTTTCAAGATCTGTGTAGTTAGCAGAAAAAGCAGGGGGGAGGATTAGCTAGTCATCAAGCACTCTCTCTTTCCAACTCTAGTTTACTAGACACCATTCTAACCCAAATCAGGCATAATAAATGCTTTACTCTGCATTCATTCAGCAACCATTTTCAAGCACCTGTGACAGGATTCTCAACCTGGGGTACACATGAAAATCACCTAGAGAATATTTAACAATCCCAGCATTCAGGTAGTTTCCTGCAGACCAACTATGTCAAAATTTTTGAGAGTGAGACCCAGCAATCAGTATTGTTGAAGCTTCCCAGACAAAAACCAAACGTACAGCCAAGAAAGCTTCTTAGTACTAACTGGTATATAGACCTACTAAATGGCTCTGAACCTCTGTTTCCTTCTTTATACAATGATCATCCTATATCTGTCCTACTTACAATATATGAAAAAGTGTTTTCTGGATCTCAGAAAGGTACAAAAAAAACAAGTTTTAAAGTAAAATGCAATTGATAGAATTTAGGAACCAGGGATATAGGAGATCAGCGCTAAATTCTTTCGACTGGGGCCAGGGATTTAGCTCAGTGGCACTGCGCCTGCCTGGGAAGCGCAGAGTCCTGAGTTGGATTCCTGGTACTGAAAAACATAAATAAATAAAAATGAATTATTTCAACTTACTGTATCTTTGAAAATATTTTTCATTAAAAATTTAGAAACAATTTTCATTAAAAATGTTTCAGCCGGGCATAGTGGTATGCACCTGTAATCCCAGCACTCAGAAGGCTGAGGCAGGAGTATCATGCAAGTTTGAGGCCAGCCTAGGCTACATAGTGAGTTCAAGGCCAGCCTGAACATAGCGAGACCCTGTCTTAAAATACAATAGATAAATAAAAATGTTTCAAACAGGTGATTGGATTAAATGGTTTCCAAGAGCTACCTAATAGCCCTCTATCTTTTCATGAAGAGGAAATCCTAAATACAAGGACAAATCCCCTGTCCCAACAAGAATAAAAGTTAACACTTCTAAATTCCAGGTCATTCTAAGACTCTGGTGTGTTTTCAAAGTTTAAGTGTAGAACTCCACTTTAGTAGTAGCCGTGTGCAATTTCCCTTTATACAGGTACCTGGTCCTCCTCTGGTGTAGGGGGAAGAGGTTTTTTTGTCTTCCTGTGAGAACTCCCAGGTTTTAAGCCTGCAAAATAAGAAACCAGTGATGACATGGAATACACTTAGGAATCAGCGTAGGAGCAGGTTTGGTCAGGGACACAGTGCCTTTTGAAAAGTTATAAAATGTGTCCAAGTGCCAGGCCACATAGTGTAGAAAGCAGATTGCAAACTGGATTTCAACCTCCACTAATTCCCTCCTCCAGGCTTGCTTGTGTAGTGGCCAAAATAGTCACTATGTTGTGTCACTGGGTTTGACAGGCCGTTTGGAATGTGATGGAAATAGAGTCAAAGGAGGAAGAAATTGGGCAGGGGACATAGCTCAGCAACAGAGTGCATGCCTATCATATGCAGGAACCTAGGTTTAATCTTTAGAAACCCCCCACACACACCCCTCACACCCCCCACACCAAAACAGAGGAAGAAATTATATTGATTGGCTCTCTTACTTCCATTCCTGTTCTCCAAAATTTGGCAGCCCATAGCATTTTTGGCTGTCTGAGAGCAGCAGAGATATTGCCCATCAATCCAGAAGCAAGGGTGGTATTTCTGTACCAGGTCACTGTTGTACCGGATTACTGTTTAACAGGAGAGAAAAAAGAGAGACCACATCTGACATGCAGAAGGATCGACCATTTCCATGTTTTTCTCTTTGAGCTTACTGATAAGCTTCAAACAATAGCTCCCTCCTCAGCCATTCTAAAGAAAAGCAGATCATGAGTCAGTTGGTTCACATGACTGTTCTGCCTGCCCGTGTGCGCTGGCTCCAAACAGTTGTCTTCAGTATCTGTCACGATGAGTATCTCCAATCAACATGATAAAAGAGTATCTGATAGTTTCAGAGCCCAACAACAGAAATATTCGATATGTTTTCCCAGTAGCCATTATAAATCTTCTTATAAAGCAGGTATTGTTTATGCTATTTGTTTTTCACATTGGAAAATAATGTACTTAAACCAAACTCCCACTGTACCTTTCAGTGGTATTTGCCTTAGTGACAATTTACAGCATCACACTTTCTGTGTTCCTAGAATCATCAACAGAGCGGAGTTCAAGGACAAATGAAGGTGAGTTTGCCTCTAGTAAAAGCATGGTTCAAATTCTCTTAGGACCACTGAACTAGACTGAGTTCATTGCCAGATATAAACACAGCAGCTCCATTTCTTTCACAAGGATGTGAGGCTTGAAAGATCTCCAAGAAGCTAAAGTATGTTACAAAGAGTTATTCACAGATAGGAGGAATTAATATTACGGTTTTTAATACTGTGGCATCTCAAAACCTTAAATTAAAAAAAAAATCCAGGGATCATGATGTGAGGCAACTGAGAGAAGCACAGACAACTGAAACAACTAACAATAGCAAGCGCTACGGCAAAGACTCGGGCCTGTGTAAGAACATGCACATTTGAAGGCTTATGCCTTTCAACATTTCCTGCTAAGAAGCATCCCACATAACTTTTTAAAAAGACAACAGCAGAAACAAAACAAAATCTTCTGTTGTAGAAAACAACTCAAGTCCTTAAGGGCTTGCTAGTTGTACTCCACTCATTTAAGGCTTTGGGGGAAGTCTAGCAGTTCTGGGGGACTGCTGCATTTTTCTGACAAATGAACAAAAATAAAAAAATAAAATCTTTTTTTCCCCTTAAAGTCCCATCCTGATGCTTTTCTCGGCCTGGATTTGAAGACCTCTAACCACTCTCTCCTGCCAACCCCCAAGCCCCAATTTTTCAGCACTCCTCTTCACCATTAGCATGGGCAGGGTTAGGGGAGCTGTTCATATAGAGTGCGGACTATAAAGCGCTGCATTGCCTATAGAGAATTTTAAAACAATAACAAAACTGGCCAAAAGTCTGTCTGCCTCTAATTATTACTAAGCAGTGGTAATTCTGAAAAATAGCATTGATAGATCCTACCAGAACTGATTGCTCCCACCAGAGGCACTTTCTTGCCTCTACCCCCATGCCACACCCCTTTACCCAGTGGTTTGAAGACCCTTAGGTTCTCTGTGCCATCTACAGAGCAGGGCACTAGTAAATATGCTAAGAATTCTTAATTGACAACTAGTCACTCCGGTGAACTAAGCTAAGATAATATGCGATGAGGAGGAAAAAAGCTTCCTGCCTCCCCTCCCACCAGTACACTCATTAAGAGCTCCCCCTATATTCACAAATAGTGTCTGTCTCCTAAGAGGTCTTCTGAAGATGGCTCTTATTTTGTTGATTAACTTAGAGCTGGTATTTCCAGCTACTTAAAAGAGTCTTACTAAAGCAGGGTGTCCAAGTGGGAGAGCCGGACCCCTAAAGCCCTCCTTTTAAAATGATTTATATATGACAATTAAGTATATCTAAAATACACAATGAAGCCGGGTGTGGTGGCACACGCCTGTAATCTCAGCACTCGGGAGGCTGAGGCAGGAGGATCTCTGTGAGTCTGGACCAGCCTGGGCTACATAGTGAATTCCAGTTCAGTTTCAACTACATAGTGAGACCCTGTCTCAAAAAAACAAAGACAAAAACAAAAAAGAAAACAACAACAACAACAAATACACAGTGAATGCTGGGGATTTAGTTCAGTGGTTCCGCTGCCTGCTTTGCAGGCGCAAGATCCTGAGTTCGATCCCCAGTACCCCCACAAAATACACACATACACACACAGTGAGCCACATTTGTACACGGTTGTCCAACCGTCACTCAGATCTGACGCCCCTGACAGCTTCCTCATGCCACATCATGGTCATTATACCTGCAGATGTAATCAGTATTCTGATGAAGTCAGCTTTTTATATTAGTTATTTGCAGTAGTTGCATTTTACCCAAGAGAGAGATAAGAATCACTACAGAGGGATTTGATGGCTCTTAGGGTAGCTCACTTTTACCATTGCTAGCGCTGGGGCTATCCTGAGACTGTTAGGGCTTTCATCTAAGTCTCCTATGGTATTTGTTAGTAGATGCTTACTTTTTGCTTCCTGTGCTCAGTCCAGGCAGATTTGACAAGGAATACAACAAATGGAACTACTGGAAAAATGCTTTCCGTAAAAGAGAAAGGAAGGGAAGTCAAAACTGTACCTAGTTACACTATCTCCCTACGTAATGGCCCAGCTGAAGTGATAAGGTTTCTGTTTCAGATTTCTTTTTAGTCTATGGTAATTTTACTTAGCTAATGAACATTAATACCAGTGCATAATCAACATGGTAAGGTGAACAACTGAGTTAATAAACCAAGCTTACAAGCTGCATCTCTGTATCCTTAGTTATTACTCATACCTTCAATATAGTGGGCACTCAAAAAATATTTGTTGGGCTAAAGTACGACTGGTTTTGAAATTAATATTTGATGTGTAAAGGAGATACTAACTTTAACATGCCGCAGTCTTTTTCCTTTGCTTCTTTCTTAGCTTGTCTGCTTCACTTTCTCCTATTTCTAGACTCATTTGTATCCATCTATCAATGTGATACCCAAGTTGGTAGTGGTTGTTCACTCCCTCAGAAAAAAGTCGATTAACACAACTATTTATTGATGCCTTTCTGTGTGCAAGGTACTGTATAAAGTACTGTGAAGGGAACCAAAGAAATACAAATAAATATGCCCCCTGGAGCTCCTTTCTCAGTCTGGGAAAATTTCTCTGGCTTAGAAATAGCACACTGGTTCAGAGTACAAAGCCTGGAGCCTAAGTTCAAAGCTCAACCCAGTTATTTACTGAGTGTCTCTGGGCAAGTTACTTAACCTCTTTGTAACCCAGTTTTCTTATCTGTAAACTGAGGGTGATGAAAATAACTGCCTTGTGTGGTTAATATGAAGAATGAGTGAGTTAGTCTGTGTGAAGGACTTAGAGAAGATCCCAGATCATAATAAGCACTATTGAAGAATTTGCTCATTTTTTTACCTTCAGAGTTAAAGCAGGCCAATTAACTCAATGTATGCCAAGAACTGAATGAAATGTGCCATGCAGGACAATATCTATTTGTAATACTCAACCTAATTTTACTGTAGAATATTTTGCAGCCAACTACAGGTGAAATGTATGGGCAAGCAAGCAGAATAAAACTATGTAATGAGCTTAGGCTCATCACACCTAGGGATGTGGTAAGAATTCAGGCTCCACTACTCACTAGCAATGTGCCCAGGAGCAAGTCAGGTGACCTCTTTGAATCTCAATTCCTTCATCTGTAAATAAGGGGATGATACATCCTTCATAAAATTATTGTGATGATACATTTGAATCACTTGACACAGAATCTGGTACATAATAAATGCACACTAAATGTTAGTTATTATTTCTGTTTTAGCCCAAGTTGTAAAAGCTACATGAGTTAATAAAAATATAAGGTATTTAGGTCAGGGTCTGGCATACAGCAAGAATTCAATAAATGAGCCTTTTCTTCTTCCTTTCTCCTTTCCTCTTTCTGTTTGATAGCTTGTGTCTAGATGTCCTCCCAAAGCCTCATGTGATCATAGGTGGGGCTTTTTCAGAGGTGGCTGGATCTAGAGTGTGTGATGCTGGGACAGAATGTGGTGCAATGCTAAGATCAAGGGCACTAGGATTAAGGGTGTGAGTGCTGCTCGACTTAAAGGCAGGTAGCCTGGATAAGATATAAGGGGTAGAAAGAGCTATAGTCATCCCCTGCTTGTTCTGCTACCTTCTGCTCACCATGAACTGTTTTTCTCCTCTGCATTGCCTGCCTGCCACAACACCCTGCCTTGGAGCCATCTGATTATGGAATGAGACCTCTACAAACTATGAGCTAAATAAACCTTTTCCTCTTTAACTGTGGGTGTTGGGCATTTTGTCTCAGCAATGAAAAAAGTATGTGAGACAGATAGATTTAGTGATTTTAATTTCCACCAATAACACTTGCTTTCAAGGGAGTGAACAAGACTGGTGGCCAGCCAGCCACTGAGTATCAGAATCTAAATGTTTATTAAGACAAAAGGATATCATGCAATAGCTCAACCATGCTGTTATCAGGTTTCCCTCCTTCCTGTTTCTCTAGGCAGCCTTTCCTGATGTCAACTCAACTAGTTAATCCACTCTCCCCACCCACTGCTAGCATTTATAATCCATTTTATCTTAAAATACTGTGTGGTCCATGTGAAATGCTGAAACAATATTCAAGTCCTCACAAAGCAAGGAACATAAAATAGTTCCTTGGAAAATATTTATCCACAATGAAGAAATGTAAAATGTCTTCTTCTATGGGGTTTTATGGTTTTTATGTACTTTCACATACATTATTGATTCATTTGATCCTTTTTTTTTGATGCTAGGGACCTCATACATACTAGGCAAGTGTTCTCCCTCTGAGCTATACCCTTAGCTTTTCATTCGAATTTTAGGACAACTCTGGGGATATGTTCAGCAGGCATTATCATTACTTCCATTCAGAAATAGCTAACTTTAAATCTCTCTTCTCTCTCTCCCTTTCTCCCCTTTTTCTTTTTAAAAACTAGTTTACTTTCCAAATAATTCTCACCATTTTTGAGCTGGTGAATCCAACGCTTTCTCAGTTCTTCAGTTGGGGAGAAGACGTAGAGAGGCCCTTCATCATATACAACCTGGAACAATGGACACACAGACATCAGCAGTTAGGATTCAGGAAAAAAAAAAGGAAAGACTCTGAAGCAATGAATTTAAAGGTACAACTTTGTGTACTATTGTAGAAAACAAAGACAGGGTCTTCAGTCAGCATTTGTGCAGGGGTCGTGTGAACTACCTGAAATATTTCTGAACTATTTATATTCAGGGATGTAAGATTCGGAAGTGGTTCATTCTTTGAATACTCTTAAATCCTCTTAATTTGTGTTTCAGTTTCTGTGTACCCTAGCTTTAACTTTTGGTAGAGGTAGGGCTTTTATTTTTCCAACAAAGGCAGATCATATTTTATGATGTTATTATTCTATTGGGTTTAAATACTGGAGAAAATTGAATTTGAGTTTATCATATAGAAGATAATTGAAGTAGCGATCTATATAACTTAAGTCTTGATAAATACATATAAGTTGTTCACTTGGGTAATATGGAGCTAAATTTTAATTCATGGCTAACCCTGTTACCTAGTAGCCTCCTATCAGCAGCACAAACCGAAATAAACCAACTCTGGACCACAAACTTACTTTAGAAGGAGATGAGTATATATTAAGCATAAACATAAAAATCATTCATTTTTTTAACATTTACCATCTTAGAGACATCATGTAGGTGTTAAGGAGATGCATGACTCAGTCTTAACCTCTAGAGAGTTATTAGATATCACACAATGGATTCCAAAGTCAAATATAAGTCAAATTATGAATTATCTACTGTTTTGCATTATCCACTAGCACAGTTTAACACTATCATCTTGTTCAAAGAATGGTAGCAAAATCGACCCCAGAGACACCCTTTCTTCACAGGTTTTGTAATAGGAACATGAATAAGATCCTTTTACATTTTGCTTGTTGCTTGTTAGTCTTGCTGTGCTCATAAATCCATGACAGAAAGCCTCCTCCCCTGAGACTTTCCACTTCCTTTGCTGCCTTTTACTCTTGCAGAAGCTTCAATATTCACAGCATGTGGCCTACAGACTTCTCAGGACTTTAGCAAGCTGAAGAGCAAATCTTGCTGTCCTTTATGGCTTACACTCCATCTACTTAATAGATGCCTATGTAGCTGGGTCTTTAGCTATTTTAGACTAGAATAGAATTTACGTTTATGCATTAGTCTGAAAAAGCCTTCCCCATGTTGAAGTTCCTAATACTGCTTCTTCCCTCCCTTTTTCTATCTTTTCAACACACATAACCACCATTAGTCTGATAGGCAGAACGAAAAGGAAGTGAAATGCTCACTCAACAAGCAGAGCATCTTTCTCAATGCAGTTATCATAAACAGAAACACCATAATAAAATTGGTGCTACTATGTATTATTTTTGAGGTATTGAAAGGGAAAGAAACTACGTTATGTTGGAAAAATAGAAAAACAGGCTCAGCCCTGCCTGTCATATTTATTGGTTCAAATAAAATGGAACCCTTGCTAGGATAGGCCACAACCATTTGCTGGGTTGTTTACCAAAAGAAGCACTTATAATTATACATATGTATCTTTTGCACCTCAGAAAGGCAATTCTCAAGGACCTTCTGAGACATTATCAGGAATGTAGCCATCAGAAGAATAATCCAAGAGTCCATGGGAAGGCAGAATTCCAACTTTGATAATTACCAGTCAGTAAACACAGCTGACCTAGTCTGATTTACACAAACTAACACTTTGTACTTTCCACTTCTCTGGCTCTGAGCCTCCATGCTCCCTCTTAATTACTTGCTTTTAGTTGACTTTAAAAATTGCTAGTTCTGGGGAGAGAGAGGATGAGGTATAAAAATAATCAAAATGCAATATATATACCTATTTCCCTAAACAAATATAATTATGATCACAAACATATACCAATTTAATTAAAAAGTGAAAATTAAAAAGTAAATAGTTGACTTAAAAATTTAGCTTTATAACAGACAAACAAACAAACAAACAAAATCACTAATTCTGGAGGTCCCGAAGCTGACTATTAGTCTCACTAGCTTTGCTATAGATAGCACCTTTATCTGTGGGTCATGATAATAATGGTTGCCTAGGTTAGTTTGTAGAGAATTGAGAACCATTTTCTTTCACTTAGGCCTATTCTTCACTTGGTCCTGTGCAGGTGTCCAGTGAATGACCTTTTAACATCAGGAGACTGAAAATTCTACTCTTAGATTATGCTAATGCCACCATTTTCTAAACACATGTCCCGTGAAGACCCATGAAGATGGATTATGACTACAGATACACAGACCACCGATTGCTTCACCTCTAATCATCTGTCTGCATTCCTTAACAGGGTGAACCCAATTTCTTTACCCAGAAATATACCCATTTTCCCCCTCCATGGTTGGCCACCATGCTTGGGAATAAAGTTTTTCTCTTTTACAAAACCCGTTGTTTTGGGGCTTGGCACACTATTCAGCAGGCAAAATAGACCTGGTTCAGAAACACAGCTTCCTTTTCCACTTCAGCTTCTGCTCACTAGGACCTAGTATCTTTGCTTCTGCCATGTACTCCATCCCTAATGACTACATTTTGGGGTTCTTTGCAGAGTTGGTGAGGAAAAATGACCTACCTGGAAGGGGTAAGGGAATCTCTCAATGATTGAAATCTGCTCCATTTCACTGGACTCTTCACCTCTTCTCTGCAATGAAAAAAGTGTAGTTACTGGTTGGTTCATTGCTCTTTCTTGGATTTCTTTAGGTACCTTCAGAAGTCTCTCCTAGAGAACGTTAATTCTTACTGATTACTTCCTAGTAGTGGGGACACATATCCATAGGATCCTGCATGGATGCACTCACGAAAGCCTCAGAGATTTCAAATCATTTTCAAAAGGGATGTTTCTCAGTAATGGGTGCTAGGACAAACATTTAACCACTAATACTGGGAGGAGGAGGGGAATTGGTTATCTCACATCATATACCGAAGTGAATTCCAGATGGATCGAAGAGCTTAATATAAAAAACTGAATTATGGCCGGGTGTGGAGGCACATTTCTGTAATCCCAATACTCAGGAGGCAGAAGTATCAGGAGTTCAAGGCCAGCCTGGGCTACATAATGAACCCCAGTCTCCAAAAAAAAAAAAAAATGAAACAAAAACAAAAACAAAAATGCAATGAATTGCCAAGAGCAAATATAAGAGATTATTTTAACAGAAAACAGGGAAAGGAAAAGAGGAAGAGGTCTGAGAGGTGGAGGGAGGTGAAGGAAAGGAAAGGGAGGGGAGGGGAAGAGGATGAAAAACTAAGATGTGTTATGTACATGTATCAATGCCACACAAGGAATGTAATCATTATGTGCTACAAACATGTACTAATAAAATTTAAAATAAATGTTTATATAATCTTGTGGCAAGATCTATGTGATATAAAGCTGAAGGTCAGAACTAATAAGAAAAATACGAACTAATTTGATGGCACACGATTTATAAGTTCATGTGACAAAAACACTATAAACAAAATTCAAAGATAAATGATAAACTGCAAAACTGTCTTCAATATACATTATTATTAAAGGATTAATATCCTTATATCAAGAACTCTTTGAAAAATACTAAGGATACAGTAAATATATTTTTTAAATGGGCCAAAAAGATTAATGGGCAATTCACAGATGAAACAATATAAATGAGCTATAGACATATAATCATCTAACCTCATTAGTAAAAAGAAATTGCAAAATAAATTCAGCAATGTAATACTACTTTTCTTGGTTGTTAGCTAATATTTTAAAAATTCAGTATTGGCTGGGCATGGTAGTGCACACCTGTAATCCCAGCACTTGGGAGGCTGAGGTAGGAGAATTGCTGTGAGTTCAAGACCAGCCTGGGCTACATAGTGAGTTCCAGGTCTGTCTCAACTACATAGTGAGACCCTGTCTCAAAAAACCAAAACAAACAAAGAAACAAACAAAAATATTCAGTATTGTAAAGAATGTAGAGAAATTGATATTCTCATAAATAGTTTGTGGGAATATATGAAATTTCAATCCCACTTCTAGAAAATGCAGTAGAATAAATGATAAAAATAACTAAAGTGCACAGATTTCATAAACAGAAGAACAAAATTTTACTTCTAGAAAGTATAAGGAAAAGAAGAAAAGTACACAAAGATGTATGTGTGGATATTCCTCTCAACATGTTTTATACTGTCAAATAATTGTAAATAAACGATATATAATAATAGATTAGTTGAGCAAATTGTAATGCATCAGTGATGTGGAATATTATGCAGTCCTTAAAATGTTATTAAAGAATTTTATCATGAGTAAATTTTTCTTATATTTTGTTAAATTGAAAGGGTATGTTACAAAGCAAGATGTATAGTATGAGACTATATTCTAAATATATAATCTATGTATTAATACATGTGTATGCATTGCTAGTGAGGAAAATATCTGCAAGCCTGTACACACTAACATATTAATCTTTCTTTGGCTGGATAATAGGACTGTACATCCTTTTATCTTACTTTTGAGCTTTTTCATGTTTTTCCGAGATTCTATAATAAATGTGTATTACTCTTGTAATCTTGCAGAAACCAAAAATGATATTTTAAAAAAATTAACTGGAAAGTTTGTATGTGTTATGCCCGGGGGAAGTTCCAGGAAGTAAGAGGAGACTAAACAGTGAGATATTAAAGAATCTCATGGGGCATAGCCTGGAACCATTCAGCGCTGGCCCCCCACCCCAGCTGCTCTCTTCACTGTCTCTGATCCCTGAATACCATGTAAACAGCCCTCTGTCATACTCCCATGCCATGCTATACTGCCTTGGAGCCAGCTGACTGAAATGTCAAAATAAAACTCTGCTCCTTTAAACATATAATAAAACTATCTCATGCGAATCAGAGCCCTAGAATTCTGACATTCAGACATACTTCAGTCTCAAAACTGGATCTTGATAACTGAGGGAGTTAAACCAATCATCTCTGCCCAGTTTGAAAACTTGCTTTGGCATTATTTTAAAACCCGTGTTTTTAAGTTTTCCAGGTTAAATGAGATGTTCTACCTGTGGAAGGAAGATGCCAGAGTCTCAGTATAAACAATCCACGGCAAAAAAAAAAAAAAAAACTTTAAGGAAATGTGACTCTGTCCCACAATGCACAGAATCACCGGTCTATTTACAAATTTCAAAAGTCCAAGTTTCTTAATGTCCATGGCTCCCCCTCTTTGACACTAGTTTCTTCTTACCGGAATCTGTCTTTCAGGAGGAGGATTTTTTTCAGGAACTACTGTTTCGACACAGGTAATCTTCTCAACATCAATTGAACCCTTCTTACTGCCTCTTCTCTGAATGAGTAAGAAAATGAAGACCGATTAAGAGTGATTAAGCAGATGATTAGATTTTGTTATCTTATCCTTCAACATGATAAAGTGGCACCAACGTGCTATATTAGGAGTTGTCATTTTGAAAACAGAAAAACACTTCCAGATCTACTCATCTGACCTCTGACTACCAAATGGAAGACAAATACTATGGAAAAGTAAATGACTGTGTGCATCTTAGTCATAAGAAGCAACTTCTAACTCTTGGATTATATTCTCCAACAATCCCTGGAATATTGACCACTTGCAAGATACCATGGTAAGACTTCCCCCATGACTTCTTAGTACCTTTAAATTTTTGCTCCAGCCTGGTTATAGGTAGTTATAGGCTAGGAAATATGTTGCCGAGTTCAATCATATTTAGGTTTATTCTATCTCCCTCCTCCTATCTAGAAAGATGTACCTCTACCCCAAAGAAGATCTAAGGCCAACTCCTTCAAATCTTGAAACTCCGGCTTCACAGCTGGGAAACTTACCCCACGTTCAAAGTCATACTCATAGTAGGAAAGTTTTTGCATGGTCAAAAGAAAGAGGCGCTTCTTAAAGTTTAAAGGTGACGTTTTCTTTTTTTGCTGAGAGCGTTTCAGAAAGATGCTTTCCAGTATCACTGCAGCCATTGCTTCTTCTTTCTGGAGCTCCCTTGTCTGCTGTTGATAATGAAAGCGCTTGAAGTTCCAGCAAATTAATTTTTATACCTTTTGGTTCCCCCCTCAGCCTAGCTACCTATTTAAGATGGAACAATAATGTGCAATGTTACTTTAAAAAGCTTTGTTCCTACCTTGACATTTTCCTTCAGGTCTTGTCAGTTTTCAGCCATAATGAATGCACATTGTATTGGGGAAATTGATTGTACATTGTGAGTTGAGAAAACTAGGCTCTTGTAGAAGGCAACCACGTGTATGTTTCTGTGTGCTTAGTAACATCAAGAGGCAGCTTTACACTATTCACCCTTTACAATACGTGTGCACAATCTGTGAACAGCATAAGTCTCTGTGCAGCTGTTGACCCTGATATTCCCAGAAGGGATAATGCAGGTGCCAAAACTCCACTGAGGCAGATATTGGACTTTCAGTTCCCAGTTTCCTAGACAGTGAATGTAATTTCTCATACATTGTCCCACTGGGGTCTGTAACCAAGAGGTCGAGTAAGGACATGGAGGCTGCACCTGCAGTTATGGATACGCAGTAACGGCCACTCAACTGATTTTTCTCCGTCACCCACTGACTGAGCTACAAAGGATAGATTTCTTTTCAAGTTGAAAGCACAAATTGTGGGGGGGAGCTAGTGTTTATTTTTGGCCTTTTCCTCCATTTTTCTTAGATTATTTCTTTTAGACAGCATCATGCAAAAGGGAAACAACTATCTTACCAGTACAGATGCCCGGTGTGCTCACTTATAAGGAGTAACATGTTTAGCCTTGACAAATTTACAATACTCCAGGAGTCAGTTAAGGTAAACTAAGTACAGAAAAGCAAAGAAAGTCCCCCAAATCTACCAATGGCTTTTTATCTACAGACAACATTTCACATCAGTTATTCACTTACAGTTTGTGCACAATTTTATTACTAACTCCAAACTTTCATTAAAGTGAAAATAGATACTGTCATAAAAATGGAGCACTGAGTAAGTAATGAAAAAATCACCAGCCTTTCCTCAGTGTTGTCCTATAAGGAAGGTGGGATTAATTTTTAAAAATTAAACTCCTTAAACTATAGGTGGTACTATGGAAGCAGAATAAAGTCAGCAGTTTTTTCTACTTGTGAAGTACAGATTATTGCTCACATTAAGAGAGTAAGGGAGCCGAGTGTGGTGGTGCATGCCTGTAATCCCAGCACTCTGGAGGCTGAGGCAGGAGGATCGCTGTGAGTTCGAGACCAACCTGGGCTACAAAGTGAGTTCCAGGTCAGTCTCAACTACATAGTGAGACCCTGTCTCAAAAAA
>NW_022900951.1:78877360-78879865 GCF_012274545.1 Fukomys damarensis
AAAAAAAAAAAAAAAAAAAGTAAGAGAGTAAGGGGGTGGTTTTTATCAAAGTCTGGGGCTCTTATTTCCTATGGAATAGATGATTCTATTTTCATAGTATGAAGAAAAAATAGATTAAAAGAACACCAGAATCTTCAGAATTATTACTTTGCCTCTTGTCTACCATGTAGATGCCACTGTCTTCTAGTGGTAGATTTGTTTACTATTTTGTAAATGATCTTCAGAGAAAAATTAGGCAGAGATGCAAACCTTTTTGCATAGTCTGCCACACAGTTCTCAGAACACTTGGCTCAAATGGTCTCTCACAGGAGCGACAAACAGCAGACTTTATAAGCACATCAGTCCTTTGTAACATTCAGTTTCAGCTCAAACTCCAGTTTCCTTTTAACATTGTAATTATTCGTTTACCCAGAAAGGGTGGTAAACAAGCAACAGTACTGTATTCTCAGGAACTGCTAACTTGAGATTTCTGTAATAATATCACATTTATGCCATAGCGAATTACAATTAAGTACCTCTTCACAATCAAAGACCCGAGTTACAGAAAACAAAATAAAACTCCTAAGAAACCGAGTAGTATAAACAGTAAAAGCTTTCCAACAAGCTGTGTCCAATTGTGCTTCTTGTAGCTGCATAAAACACATCCAGCATTTTACCTTTAGTTTTGTTGCAGAATCTTGGTGAGTGCATTCCCTGCTCAGACCCAGCATCTATTTCAGTCTTGGCCTCTGCTCTTACTTCCTATAAGACAAATCCTTCTCGATGCTGCCTCTACTCTTTTTCTTTGTGAGAACAAATCCAATTTATACAAAAGAAAGCCTTCCTTTCTTTCTTAAATGATTGTGTTGGGGTAGGGTTTAGTGCTGGTCTAAATATGAGGAAGGAAGTAAGCCTCTCATTAGCCATCACTCCTCTGAGCAAGGAGTGAAATGGCCTCTTATCTCCAGATTACGGAGCTGAAAGATTACTGGGATTGCCATGGTTTGGGGGCTGTTTTTTCCTATTATGTGTTATCCAGTTGAGTCACATGGGCTGAAAACGTTAGGCACCATTGGTCCATCAGCCAATAATGTGAAAGTTGAGGTATTCATTTCTGTTCTTCCAGCAAGTTGGTGGCTAGTAGACAGCTCCGCATTGGAGCATAGAGGTTCTGTGGATACTTATTATGGAAAGCCCTAATTTCTTCCTCTAACAATTTTGGCAGTGCACAGAGTCCATTCAACCACAAAGTATGCACAGTGAGGGCTGACTCTACACCTCACTCAGGGGGTAGGAGGTGGGGTGGAAACGGAAGTGACATGAATGTGTCACACACACATGCAGTTGTTCATATAGAAAATAAAAAGAAGAGAAGCAGGAAAGATAATAGAAATGCAAAGTTTTTCACTTAAAATAGAGTTTCGGTGTTATACTGTTCTTTTTGTTAAAGTACAAGTGCAAGGATTTTCATGCAGCAACTTTTTGTAGCCTCGCAGCTTTGGATGGAGCAGCAGAATTCAGAAAGAGGAAGCTCATTAATACAAGTTCAGCCATCATGCAAACTTTACCGTGCCAGGGAATTAATATAGACAGCATTTGCAGAATCAGTAAACTAAATCATCATTGGCTCTTATCTTTTTACTTATCATGAATAAAACACTATTAAGGACAACATCAGAGCAAAATGCAGAAAACTACACTGTCTGCCTATGATTGGATTGGTGGGAGTCCATGAAATGTGAGTTAGCAAAAACCAGTTAATAGTACTTCAAATAACTACTTAGCTAAAATATACAAAAAGCAATGTTTTCTCTTTATTTCTCCTTTAAGCCACTACTTAACTGGCCAGCAATATTCTAATCATTCCTTTTCCTCCATAGGGGGATAGATGGAAACCCCTGTTTCTCTCAGGGCCATCAACCTGTTAAGCATTTGTATTGAGTGATCTATTTATTTGCCGTGCTGAGGCTGGAACTCAGGGCCTTGCACATGCTAGGTAAGAGCTCTACCATTGAGCTACAGCCCGAGTTCCTGTCAGGCATTTTACATGTGTTCCTTCATTGATTCTTTACAACAAACAGATGAGGACACTGAGACTTATAGAGATTATGTGATTTTTTTTCAACTTCAGCCATTTACAAGCCTTGCTTTTTCTGTGGTACTTCATTATCTCTGGACTAATTTTTTCCTTCAATGAGATAAGATGCCATCCACCTCAGCAACTTATTTCCCAAGGCTATCATCAAAAAGTAATTGGGAGGGCCAGGGATTTAGCTCAGTGGTTCTGCTGTTTGCCTTGCAAGTGCAAAGTCCTGAGTTCGATCCTTGGTACCCCCAATCCCAAAAAAAGTAATTGGGACAGACTTCTTTGCATCTTTTATGAATGTTCAGCAAGAAAGAAAATGGTGATAAATGGAGGGGAATAAGTTGGAGTAGAAAAGCGAATTCAGGACACTGGGGCACTTTCCTCTGCCTATTTCTCCAAGCTGTTTCTCTCTCCTCTCCTCTCCTCTCCTCTCCTCTCCT
>NW_022900951.1:78879995-78945482 GCF_012274545.1 Fukomys damarensis
CTCTCCTCTCCCCTTCCCTCCTCCCTCTCTCATGCACACGCTCTTTATTTCCTCACTCTGTAGTCTAGGCCAGCCTTGAACTCACTATATAGCTCAAGCTTGCCTGGAACTTGAGATCTTCTTGCCTCAGCCTCCTGGGTGCTGAGATTATAGGCATTCATCACCACACCAAGCTCTTTGGCTCATTTTCCTTCTTTATGTCCTTCCCCCAAAGGAGTTTCTGTCTCAGTGGTGGATTCTGACAGTTACTTGATGTTTTCTTTCCAGGATGTTTCATGGTTAATAGAATGAAAGCATAGTATTTAAATGAGGCACATTCTTTCTTGGTCCCTAAGGTTTGTTATTGCTTACTGTAAATGTAAAACTTCGATTGAATATACTTTTTAATATATTATGTAATATTTCAAATAGTAGAAAGTACAGAGAATAACATTATCAAACATTTTACTCATGGGTTCACCGCTTAGTTCTATGAAATCTTAACATTGTGCCTTAATTGCAACAGATTTTTTTTTTTGTGCTTGTATGTTTTAAATAGAGTCTCACTCTGTAATTCAGGCTGAATTTAAACTCAGTATATAGCCCAAGCTGGCCTTGAACTCATAGCAATACTCCTGCCTCAGCCTCCCAAGTGCTGGGATTACGGGTGTGCACCACCACAACTGGCCTGCATCAGGCATTTTTTTTTTAGAAATGAAATAGTATCAATAGAGCTAAAAGCCACTCCCCCAGAAAAGCCCTCTGTGTACTCTATAATCTTAATCCTCCTCGCCTTAGAAGTTACTGATATCTTGAATTTAGTGTTTTTAATACCTAGGTATGTTTTTTTTTGGCGGAATCTTTTCTTTGTGTGTGTTTGTGGTAACAGGGATCAAACTCAGAACCTTGCACTTGCAAGGCAGGTGTGATGCCACTGAATTAAATCCCTGGCCCCTACATATGTTTTTGTATTATTAGTGCATATGTAGATATAAAAATGATATATAATATTCAGTTGCATG
The DNA here is from genome assembly GCF_012274545.1 of Fukomys damarensis. Classification (NCBI taxonomy): domain Eukaryota; kingdom Metazoa; phylum Chordata; class Mammalia; order Rodentia; family Bathyergidae; genus Fukomys; species Fukomys damarensis. Next base: position 78,880,997 of record NW_022900951.1, read on the forward strand.
TTATAAATTTTTTATATATGTGTTATGTATTTCCTACCCATTTGCTTTTTTTTTCTGCACTGTAATGTTTTATGGTTTATTTATTTCGGCAACTCTAGTTCATTCTTTTTTGTGTGACATTAGTTTTTTTCTTTCAGAAGGAATTCTCAGTTATTGATACAAAGTGTCAAACTCTAGGGCCAGCTTGTCTGTTGGACTATGTACTTTGCATTATTCTGTTTCCTTTCAGTTCTATCTTCTTGGTGCTTTAATATTAAATTTGGTAGAATTATCAAGAGTCTGTACGTGGACTATATAAAAATCTCTGCTTGGTCCCACAATGCATTCTCAGGTTCTGGTTGAGATTTTGATTAATAACTCCTTGGTCTTGGAACCAGAAGAAGTTATAAAAATATAACTAGCAACAAAACAACCTAATTAATCTTGTTATGCTCCTGAGAAACTCTATTCAGAATACAGTAAAGCCTAATTATTTTATGATAAGCTTCATTGTCAGAACTGCTGATAACCAAAACCCATTTTCTGGCTGCTACAGTCATTTCCAAGAGGTTTAGGGGTTCTGGTTCTCTCCAGAGCATTCATGTTATAAGCATTTTACATTATTTTTCCCCTGTGGTTTGAGAAACTCCTAGGTCTCAGTGATTCATCTTCTCTTCTGTCCTGCCCTTGAGAACAGATTTTGGGCAAGTGATGATGGAAGGAGAGCCAGACACTTGATCTGCAAAATTACAGTCATTGTCAAATTAGTGGTAATTCAGTATTGTCCCTCTACCCCAATGGTGACTGCTCCTATGCATGCCATTTTGGTGTTCTTTTCCAGTTAGTTTTTGTTTTCCCTGGTTTAAATAGGTTAGTGACTTCCCCCTCCACATCAAAATAACACATATTCATTAGAGAAAAAGATTTCAGTTATAGGATATTAAAAAGAAAAAAATGCTGTGCATGATGGTGCACGCCTGTAATCCCAGCATTGGGGAGGCTGAGGCAGGAGGATTGCTGTGAATTCAAGGCCAGCCTGGATAACATAGCAATACCTCGTCCCAAAAAGCAACAAATAAACAAGTTAGTAATAGACTCAATTATAAGCTTAACCAGATGTATTAATAATTTGGTATATTTGCTTCTGTTTTTTATCTGTTTTTATCATATTTGAAATTATATTACACATACTGCTTATGGTTTTCTTATTTTTTTAAAACATCATCCACCCATTCAGTATACTTCTAAGAAAGAGCTAAAGTTCTTGTTTATTCCTGGTTGCTTTCCAATGTTATTAGTATCTCCATATAGGCATTTTTTGCTGAGTCAAAGTCTGTGCATTTTAATACATATTGCCAAAATAGCCTCCAGAAACACTGTAACTATTTTTTTTATAGACAAGGTCTCACTATGTAGATGAGACTGACCTGGAACTCACTTTGGAGCCCAGGCTGGTCTTGAACTCACAGCGATCCTCCTGCCTCAGCCTGCCTAGTGCTGAGATTATAGGCGTGCACCACTACACCTGGCCATTGTACAATTTTCTGCACCTTACAGTTTCTGAGACTCTCCTTTCCCCACATACTTATCTCTTTTCCCCCTCGCTTTTTACCCTGGTTTTATTTTAAGCCAGTCTTTTTTTTTTTTAAATCGGTGATCTTGAAGATCAGTGTATTCCAACTTCTGAGGTGTCTACAAATTTTTTTTGAAACAGAATTTCACTGTGTAGCTCAGGCTGGCCTTGAACTCACTATGTACCTTGAGTTCACTGTGATTCTCCTGCCTCAGCTTCTTGAAATCTGGAATTACAGGTGTGTACCACCATGTCCAGTTTGTCTAAAATTTAACTTTTTACTTTCTAGAATTTCTTTCTTCTAGGGATGAACTAATAGACTATTTTCATCTCAAATAGGCAGGGCAGTGAGATGAGCTTTTTTCTGAGGTTCAAATAACCATTATAATTCTAACAGGATCTGGTGAGGGCTTTCAAAGTGTTGGGAGGAAAGCCTGGGATTAAGGCTTCTAAATTTGTAATGCTCTCAGTCATTGCTCTTGAATTCCCACAGAAACTGAAAGTTGCACGTGGCCCAATTGTTTCAGGGTTCTCAGAGTAGTTTTTCCCTCTCCTCCCCCTCTTCATGACTTCATGCCTAACCACGCAGCTTTGGAGTAAAAGATGTCAAGATCTCTTCTTTAGCTTTTTCTGTACTGGGTATTGGACCCAGAACCTTCAGTGAGTTACATCACCATCCCTTTTTTAAATTTTTATTTTTATGTTTCATTGTGAGACAGTATCTTGCAAAGTTGCTAAATTGTCCAGGCTGGGCTAAAACTCAGGATCTTCCTGCCTCAGCCCCCCAGAGAGCATGTAACACTAAGCCCAGCTTCTCTAGCCTCTTATTGAGCACTGACTAACTGAAAATTCTATCTAGCTCTTCCTTTTTTTAGGAGTTAGCAATCACATCTCAGCATCACTGAGGGGAAAATAGCAGGTATCTGATGACTTTTTGGAAAAGACCCAAACTGTAGTTTTCAAACATTGTATCTTCTCTGTATACCCAAGTAACTTCCTGGTACAGGTCTAGTCCACTGAAAGGAAACTCTATAGGAAATTTGCTTGAATGGAAATAACGAATCATAGTGATAGTTTTAAAATGCACCAATACTCCTGAAGTGGATGGAAAGTCACACTAGTCCTGTCTTAAGCATTTTACAAAGGATTCTAAACAAAAAATATCAATCGCCACAAGCAACAGGAATTTGGATTTTAATACAAGCAAGTAATTAAAACGGAATATAAGTGGGGTCAGAATAGAGCTGATAGGGAGATCCCTCAAATATACTGTTTAGCTGTAATGTTTTAGGTTTCCATGAGTACTGGCATTTTGTGGCTTATTTGGTGTGTGACATTGTTTAATCAAATAACTGAAGCTCCAGAGAGGTTGTGGGACTCTTGCTTCAGTGACTTGCCATGCAAAATGAGGAAAGGAATAGAGCTGCTACACAACTAACAGCAAAGAGAACAGCCTCTGTTCTCTGTACACACCCTTCCTAATCCTCCTCTGGCCTTTGCTGTGACCCTGCCTCTAGAGATGCAAGGCTTAAAGAGCTGGGTAGCAGGGACATTGGAGGTCTGGCAACTCATCTAAGAATGTCTTGATAAGGGTCCCTTTATTCTAAATCCCTTTTATTCTAAATGACACGCCATTTGCTCTAAGTAGGCCCTATGGGGACACTGTCAGGTCTCAGGCATAATAAAAATAATAGCAAATGCTGCAATATAGCCACTTACCATTAGCAGGCTTTGTGTTAATTGGTTTACATTTATGTACACATTAACTGTTCACAACCACCCTAAAGAAAGATGTTGGGTACATAGGGCGGGAGAAAAAGAAAAAGAAAAAGAGCTGAAGAAGAAAAGGGCAAGAAAAATTCAATGTTCTGTAATTCACCAATTATTTATTAAGTGCTCTGCGTCAGAGGATATGACAATGAATAAGATAAAGAAGAATGTAAAAAGGGGGAATATACGTAGCAAAAGGGAGAGGAGGAGGAGGAGAGGAGAGGAAATGAAAGGAGAAATAATGAAGACAAGAGAAATTTAGCCATGCACATGGTGGGCAATGGTAAGAGGAGAAAGTACACCAGAACCTCAGGGGTTGGCCACATTGTCAGGGCTGAGGCAGAGGCTACTTTCTTCTGCCTTTTTATCTTACCCATAATGACCATGAGGTTGGTGCAGCTTCCACATAATTCTTGCAACAAGCTAGCTCTGATCCTGGCAATGTTTGGCCCGATGCAAAACAACACAGGTATACTGTATCGTAGTCTAATTGGGGCCTCTCCCCAGGTCAAACTGCCTATTGTGGGATGTGAGCTTTTACTGTTTTCTCAGATAAACTGCCTTCTAGAATTTCTTCCTCTAAGGGCTTCACTGACACAATTATACATTTTGGGTTATCAAGCAATATTTGACCTAAGGGCTTGCTTTTACTCTACGGTCACTTGGCAATTGTTCTTTTCCACCAAGTTTTGCAGAGGTGTCTCTTTCAACATTTGCTACCTCTTCAGATAGTTACAGCAGGTCACCTTTTGCTCTTCTTGTTTCCCCCACAGTCCTCCTCAGAAAGGACCATTATAGACCCTCTAATCACCCGACGGTCTGCCCAGGCCTTGTACTGATGATACTCCCACCCTTATCAGCTTCCTCGGCCGGCAGATATCTGACATCAGCCATGCTTTCTCTCTGGCCTTTAGGAATCCTGAAAGGTACATTTTACTGCCTCCCAACCCCTGTCTGGTCCCAGACTCACCTCAGTCCTGATTTAATGCAGGTAGCTTCCCAGATGCATTGAGATGCCAGGACTTGGAAGGTGGGACTTGGTCTCTGAAGACACTGGCCCTGGACACATATTCTTACAGTCCAGAGAGGAAGGACAGTCTGAACAAACCCCACCCTTTCACAGCCACTCAGTTCCCTTTTTTTGTTTCCTGGCTTAAAACCAATGTCTTTTTTTTTTTCTTCTCAGCAGCATGGTATCTGGTTCCCTACTGCTGTCCTTATTCCACCCCCCAACTGTCCCCGCCCCTCATTTGCTTGGGACCTCTGACATTACTATCTTGAGACCAGCTCTGAAGGAACTTTTCTTACCATTACTAGGGTCACTGAGACTCTAGATGGGGCTGGGCTGAGCAGACAGGCTGTCATCCCACCTGCACCAAAGTAAAGGGGCAGATAAAGAATGAGAAAGTAGATTCATTCATAGGAAAATGGGTACATATTGAGGATATACTCCTAAGTGAAATAAATAAGTCACACTTGTGTAAGTAACGAATAGTTTCTCTGGTGTGAAAAACTGTAATAGCATTCAAGATCCTAATGGGATAATTAGCAATGTAAACTGGGAAGAAAAGGGCTAAAGGTGTAGGGACAGTGGGAAGGATAGGGGAAGGGGAGTAAGGGAAAGGGGAAAAATATGAGAAAATGTAAAAATGGAGAGGGGAGGAGGGGGTGAAGGGAGGGCGGGGACAAGGGGAAAATATGAGAACCAAGACCTGTCATGTGAAGGTACAAGATCCCAATAATGAATGTAACTGTACTGTCTACCTAGAATGTACTAATAAATTCAATAAAAAAAAACAAAGTAAAGGGGCAGTATACTTAAAGGCCTAGAGGAATAGTCAAACAGTGAGAGCAGGCTTACAGGAAAAAGACATGCACATGCAGGTGAAAACAGAACAAAGAGACTGCCCAAGAGGAATGTCTTTACAGTCTCCTGTTTTTTGAGGCAGAGGAGACTCAGGGTCACACAGTTAAACTTAAGAGTGAAGGATAGAGAGTACTCACAGAGAGACCCCAAAGTACACAACCCAACAGATATAGAGACGAGACTTCCCCTGCTGACTCATTTTCTAAGAAAGTGCTCTTTCTACAGATAAAAATGCCAGAATGTAAGCCCACACAAAGGTTTATGCCCTTCCCCATTTTCTGAGTGTTGACTTTCTTCATTTAAGGTTCAGAAATGAACAATTTGCTGTTTTAATTCTGTAAAGCAGTAAATCACACCAGGTGTTTTACTCAAAGTGTGGATGTTTCGTCAGCAGCCTCCTAGCATAAGTTCTTGCCATAATCTTTTTTACCCAAGGATTCTCTGAGGAAATGCAGCTATTAGTGACTGATCTGCTTGTCTACCTTGACTCATGGGTACTTATTTCTTGCCATGTACCCTAATACAGAAATATCCCAGATTCCAGGAGTCTATCAGAATTTTTTTTGGTACCGGGGATCAAACTCGGGTCCTGGTGCTTGCGAGGCAGGCAGCGGTGTCAGAATTTTTAAAGCACAGGGTTTAAAAAAATGAATTTGTAGGATGGTAGTGATTAATACTCACATCTGCACAAGACAGATGCCAAGCAAGTGTTGTATGGATCTCCCTACCTCATTGACAAGTTACTTTCACTAGCCACCTATAATAGCTGTTCAGTCACTGTGTGAGTGGGTCACAGGCGTTCACATTCCCTCTTTTTTTTTTTTTTCAGTGAAATGCTGCTTGTTGTCACATGCCCCATCTCTTCTCAAGGTCCATCTTGGGGTGGGGACTGGGAAGTGATAGGCATACAGTGGGAGATCTGGACAGAAAGGAGCACACGCGAAAGGGCAAAGTGAACCTAGGTTCTTCTTCACGGCTGTTGTCCTATAATATTCGTCCATACCGACAGGACTGCACTCAAATAGTGCAAATGAAATCACTCAGTGTCACTTCAAGAGATCCTCAATGTAACACATCAGTTAGTTCTTGGTGCATTCCTGTTCAACATTTCTATTAAAGACCTTTGAGGAAAATAAAGAGAGAAGCCTAGCTAATCTATGAATTGTGCAAGGTTGTGTGAGGTACCTTGGGTGACAGAGGCAGGGAAATTAGTGCCCAAAAAGACCTTGATTACTTGGTGTGACTCCAGGTGCAAGTGGGGTAGCAGTAACATTTGTAAAACTGGTCCAAGGTTTTTTAAAAGCTGACAGTAACCAAGAGAAATGTCACTCTGATAACATGGCTTCCAGAAAAGCCATGGTGTAATTAGGCTTTCTTTTAGAAGATAAAATATCTAATATGGAACCAGCATAAATTCCCATCAATAGATGAATGGATAAAGAAAGTGTGGTTGGACGTGGTGATGCACGCCTATTATCCCAGCACTCAGAGGCCGAGGCAGAAGGACTGCTATGAGTTCAAGGACAGCCTGGACTACATAGTGTGAGACCCTGTCTCAAAAAACAAACAAACAAAAAAAGTAAAAAAAAAAAATTGTGGTATAAATATATAATGGAGTATTATTCAGCTGTAAAAAATAAATTTTATTATTTGTACAAAAGTATATGGAACAGGAAATCATCCTGTTAAGGAAAATAAACCAGACTCAGAAAGACAAGTATCATCTGTTTTCCCTAATATGTGGAATGTATAAAAGGTGACATGGCCAGGCGTGGTGGTGCACACCTGTAATCCCAGCACACAGGAGGCTGAGGCAGGAGGATCACTGTGAGTTTGAGACCAACTGGACTACATAGTGAGTTCTAGGTCAGTCTCAACTACATAGTGAGACCCTGTCTCAACAAGCCAAAAAAAAGTGACATGAATGTAGAAGGAAACTATGATTAGACAGGAGGAAAGGAATAAGAGGAAGGCAAGGGGTAATGCATTTGGTGGTAAAAGAAAGGGTAATAGAGAGGATTATGTATTCAAAATAAATACATATATGAAAATACCACATTGAAATCCAATATTTTGTAAAATTAAGGCACTAATAAAGTATATAATAAAAACAAAGAAAGTCGGGCGTGGTGGCGCACGCCTGTAATCCCAGCACTTGGGAGGCTGAGGCAGGAGGATTGCTCTGAGTTTGAGACCCACCTGGGCTACATAGTGAGTTCCAGGTCAGTCTCAACTACATAGTGAGACCCTGTCTCAAAAAAAAAAAAAGAAAGAAAACAAAAAAAGAAGTAAAATATTTAAAAGTGGACCTGTACCTGCTTTGTAAGACCAGGCCACACCTAATGTCCTGAGTTAAATTCTGATTGCCTCAATTTAGAGGAAATTAATAAGCAGGAGCAATCCTGAAACAGAGACTAGGGTTGGCATATAAATTTTCAGTTATAAGATGTGTAAGTTCTGGGGATTTAATGCATAGCATGGTGACTGTAGTTAATAATAGAGTATTGTTTACTTGAAATTTGACAAGAGAGCAGATTTGTGTCCTCTCTACACACACAAAATGGTACATATGGGTAGTGATGGACATGTTAAGTAACCTGACTGTGGTAATCACCACACAATATATATGAATATCAAATCATCACATTGTACACCTTGAATCTATGGAATTTTTAATTCAAGCACTGTGGGAGGCTGAGGCAGGAGGATCACAAATTCAAACCTAGCCTGGACAATTTAGCTACTTAGTGAGACCCTGTCCCTTTTTTTTTTGAAATAGGGTCTCACTATGTAGTTGAGACTGCTCTGGAAGTCACTATGTAGCCCAGGCTGGTCTCGAACTCACAGGGATCCTCCTGCCTCAGCCTCCCCGAGTACTGGGATTACAGGTGTGCACCACCATGCCTGGCATTTAGACCCTGTCTCAAAAGTGGGAGGGGGGTTGTAATTTAAGTGTTAAGTTCTTGGGTTCAATCTTCAATACTGAAAAATAAAACAACAAAAACAAAACCCAAGCAATGTCACATGGGGAACGATAGAACAAAGGTTGATAGGATGAAGAAGAGCCATGTTCACTGTCTTTATATTTCCAGATTATAAAAAGCCTTTAACTCTCCAACAGTCAGTGCGATTGCTTAAGAGTCTAGATAGAGAAAAATGCTGAAGACTTGAGGCTAGCAGTTTGGCAAAGGAACTTTTAGGAAATGTATCAGATGGTGGTAAATGTTTTTATTGTCTTAATCCCACAGACAATACAACAAAAAAAGAATGATCAGAGTCAGCTCATGACTCATGGGAATTCCTGGAGCATTGTGAAAGCTCTCATAGTTCCTCAGCTGTAATTCTTTAAGCTCCTAATAGAGCACCTTCTCCTGGATCCCAGCCCAATTCTTTCCTCACCTTTCTGTGCCCTGAAGATTTTCCCATTTCAGTGTGATATAATGGTTAAGTGAAAGCTACTTTCCAGCTAAAAATAACCACATGTGTGACTTCAGGCAAGCGAATTTGACATCTTTAAGGCCTCAGTTCCCTCACCTGTTAGATAATAATAATGGTACATGCCTTCTGGGGTTGTTGTTAAGTTTAAAAGGAGTGGTATGTTAGCCGGTTAGAAGAACACCTAGTGTATTGCATTACTGTTAGCTATTATAATTCACAGGCCACAACAGCGGTATTTTATAATGGGAAAAGAACACAGGGCTGATCTGGTGGGTAGAAGCCTATAATTTCAGCCACTCAGGAGGCTGTGGTGAGGAAAAATTACGAATAGAGCCTACCCTGAGCAACATATTGTAATGAGACCCTGTCTGAAAACAGAAAAAAGACTCTGAAATCAGACTACTTGGGTTTGTATCCTGGATCTACTAAATACTTTTGACATTAGGCTAATAATTTAATATCCCACAGTCTCAATTACCTCATCTGTAAAATAAGAATAATAATACCACCTACATTGTAGAATTACTGTGTGAACTGCAACAAAAAATTGCAAAGCTTTGGGACCGGTCAAGTTCCTAGTGGACCAGCCTTAAGGGAGAGCCTTTCCTGAAATTCCCACCAGCGGCTCCAAATCAAGTCCTCTCAGCCACTGGAGGGCGCTACGCACTGAACAGGAGGCTCTATGGTCTCTCCCTCCGACTGCCATGAAGTGCGACCCAGAATCTCCTATATACTTCCGTTTCCGGCCCGGCCTCTTTCTTTCCGGGCTGATAATTTAGCTCCTGCAAGCATGGTAGGTCCCTAGTAATATCCAGTTTAATCCTTAGCTCCCGCTTCAGCGGTACTCTTTCTGGCTGAGTCCAGGCGCCTGCGTGATTCCACTGTAGCAAAGAAACCCGGCATTGTTGGTATTGATCCACTAAGGGATCGGGATCTGAGGTCAGGGATCGAAGAGGCCGACTTGTGGGTGGAGTAAATAAGATCGCGCTCTTTGGGGTTAACGGAGAACGCTATGAATCACGTGGGTCTGGACCACCTTTTTGTCAGGATTACGGAGTCTTGTGTGTTATACAGAGTTAGAAGTCGAGTCGTGCTTTTGTAATCTGATAAAAACTTCAAGTTCTTAACTGTTTACTAGGTGAATGTTCCTAAAACCCGGCGGACTTTCTGTAAGAAATGTGGCAAGCACCAACCCCACAAAGTGACACAATACAAGAAAGGCAAAGATTCTTTGTATGCCCAGGGTAAGACAGCTTCTGTGTAATTTGGTTTTGGTGTGGCATTTGTGAAGTGTGCTACGAGCGCAGTTTTTTTCCCTCAAAGTTTCCTCTTCAGTACTGGGGATTAAACCCAGGAACCCCACAAAGACACAATACAAGAAAGGCAAAGATTCTTTGTATGCCCAGGGTAAGACAGCTTCTGTGTAATTTGGTTTTGGTGTGGCATTTGTGAAGTGTGCTACGAGCGCAGTTTTTTTCCCTCAAAGTTTCCTCTTCAGTACTGGGGATTAAACCCAGGGCCTTTGCACTAAACTACATCACCAGCCTTTAGACAGGATCTGGCCAAGTCCTCCAGGCCAAGTTTAACCTTGGCTGCAGCTCCCAAGAATGCTTGAAAAGTTTTTTTTTTTTAACCTTTAGCTGGGAAGCCCTAGATAAAACCTATTAAGACTTCATGTGTATTGTGATTCATGGTTTTAATTATAACAACGAATAACTTTCCTTCCAGGAAAGCGGCGTTATGACAGGAAGCAGAGTGGCTATGGTGGACAGACTAAGCCGATTTTCCGGAAAAAGGTTAGTAGTGGTTACTAATTGATAAGTTTCTTGGGTACACTCCTTCTTACTGTGGTAACGGCCTTGCACTTGTAACCTCTCTAGTCTGCACACATCACTAGCATTCATTTCAGCAAAGTTACTGCAGGCTGTGGTGATAGGGTAGTGGAGCTGGGAATACAGCCAACATCTGACTCTAGTTTACAATAATGTACCTTTGTTGTTTTGTCCTTTCCTTTCTGAAGAGCCAAAAAGTCAAGGAATGTTTACTCCTTGCCTAAGAACTGAAGTGAGTATGCTAGTACTTTCATCTGTCCTGTTTGGTCATCATCATAGTTGAGTACTTAGCACTTGGTTGCAGTAGGACCTGGGGCTGAGGGTGTAAGTAGTCCAGTGATTGCCTAGCATGGGTGAAGCCCAGGGTGTCATCCCCAGCCCTGCAAGAAAATGGAGGAGATTGTTACTTGGCCTGGGGATGTACCTCACTGGTAGTGCTTGACATGCACAAGACAAGTAGTTAGCACATTGCCTAGAACAGGGCATTCCCTTCAGCATTTCTTAGCACTTTGGTCCTGTCTGGTTCCAGAAAATGTTAATGACTGCATTTAGGTACAATTAAAAAAAAAGTTCCTTTTCAAGTTTATGTAACTGAGAAGATGGGAAGGTTTTGGCTTTCTGAAAAAAATGGAGACAAGCTGGAGAATTCTAGCTAAAGGGACAGGCTTAAAAAGTTATTAGTGAAGAGCAGTAACTTGAATTGTTAACTTATTTTTGGATTGTGTGAAATATTTAAGAACTGTAGATTTAAAAGACTACAAGTACAAGGAAGCATGAGATCCTAATTGATAAGTATTCTATGATATTTTCTCTGTCTAGCTAAAGACAAATTGTGACAGTTATCATCTGCAAAGCTTTAAGTAGATTGAACCTAACATTGTCCTGGATTTTTGACACAGGCTCTCACTATCTAGCACAGGCTGGGCCTCAAACTTGCAGTGATTTTCCTGCCTCAGCCTCCCAAGTACTGGGATTACAGGCAGGCACCATCATGTCTGGCTTAGTCATATTTTTTAAGGAAGTGATTTTCTGATGGATTTGACTTTTTTCACAGGCCAAAACTACAAAGAAGATTGTGCTGAGGCTTGAGTGTGTTGAACCCAACTGCAGATCTAAGAGAATGCTGGCTATTAAGAGATGCAAGCATTTTGAACTGGGAGGAGATAAGAAGAGAAAGGTACAATTCATTTCTTAGAGGTTTATTTGGAGAGGTGAACATTTTTGCTCATAGTGGCAGATATCTGAGGTGGTTCTCAAAAACCTCCCCATCAGAAGGGTCAGGTTATATATCCCTTATGTGAAATATTTGGCAATATTCTTGATCCAAAATCCAAAACTGTTTTAGCATCATCATAAACATCATATTGACATTCAAAAGCTTCAGAAAATAGGAAGAATAAAAAGATTTGCTCTAATATAGCATGATCTCCTTAGGAAATACAAAACTCAACTTTTTTTTTTCTGTTACAGGGCCAAGTGATCCAGTTCTAAGCTTCATCTTTTGTTTTATTATGAAGACAATAAAATCTTGCCACATTCATTTCATTGGTTGTACTCTGTCTTTTGGGAAGGAGTAAGCTAGAGCCATCAACAAAATTTCCCATGGGAAATTCATGCTTCATGATTCTTTGTATTTCTTGATTGAATTTGATAGGTTGAGCTAATATCAAATGTTATCTTTATCTGACAGTTTTTAAGTCCTTGGGCTGTCATTGGATCTTGTTTGCTGTTAGTTGGTTATGTAACCTAAGCGATATGTTTCAGGATAATGGGGACAGGTCAATAATATAGCCATAGTGACTAAAGTGTATCAAGAGTTGACATTTTTTTTGGTGCCAGGGATTGGGACCTTGTGGCTGCGAGGCAACAGCACCACTGAGCTAAATCCCTGGCCCCCAAGAGTTGAATAATCTTAACATACTGATATTTAAGGCTTTTTATAAGGTGTTTTAGTTGTGTTTTCCAGACACCGATAAATTATAATATGTATTATAATTATGTACTCAGGCTTACATACAACCCCCCTCACTTTTTAAAATGGGAACATACAACTTTCAGTGTGTTAAGTGCCCCAGTCTTTTTTTTTTTTTCCCCAAGCAGTCTTATTCAGGTACATTTTATTAATGTGTCTTGACAGTTTCAAATTACATGTTTTTACACTTCATTCTTGCTGATGTTGATCTCTTTGTATTTCAGCAGCAAAACTGTAGGATAAAAATATGCTATATAATTTTCATAACGAGATACATCTCAAGGTAGAAACTAGTTTGTGTACCTATTATGGACATGTACAGGTTTAATGACTTCTTTCTTTCCAAGACAGTATCTCTGTAGATCTGGCTGGCTTCAAATTCAGTGATCTTACTGCCTTAGGCTCCCTTACTGCTGGGGTTGTAGGCATGTGCTTCCATACTTGGCTTAGGTTTAGTAATTATATCACAACTTTTTCAGTGCACTAAGTATGTATTAGTCCTCCAATTTTGGTGAAAATAAAGATTGGTAATTACCTGATGGGTAAAATTATTCCAGCATGTACTTTTGTTTTTTAGATGGGCCTTTTGTTACTCTTGTGTGCACATTCAAGATGGGTGAGGTGTATACTTTTAAAATATTTTCTGCTTGTGTGGGAAAAGGGTGGTTGGTTATATATTTGTTCTCAGGAAAAACAGGAAAAGTAGTGATTATGTGGTAGTGTATGCCAGCAATCCCAACACTTTAGGAGGGTGGCAGGAGGTCATAAGCTTGAATCCAGCCCGGGGAATTTAGTAAGACCCTACCTGAAAAAAAAAGGAAATTCCCTTGTAAGTTCTCTGTATGAATACCCTTGTTTGAAATTCACTGCCTTATAGGAGGTAAGACAGTTCATTTTATTACAAGGTTTTTTTTTTTTTTCTTTCTGGTAGTAGTGATTGACCTTGGATCCTACTAATCTTGGATCCTACTTACAAGGGGCAGGTGGTGGAACCACTGAGCTAAATCCCTAGCCCAAGACATTTCATTTTAAAAGGGGGGTGGTAGTTTCTGTATCTTAGGTTATAATGTATCTGGTTATTCTTGGTGAGAGTAGCCATTTACTGGATAGAGTTTACAGCCTGGGGTTTATCAAGGTTATTCTCACCTAGCAATTTTTTTGCCCTTCAACTAAGGAAACCCTTTTTCATTTTCTCTGCATTAATATTGTAAATAGCCACCCAAGTACCTCATTAGGCAGCAGCACAATCCTTAAGAGCTTGGGTTGAAATCCTGCCTCTGCAATTTACAGTGAGTAGACACTTGCTTTGAGGGTTAAAATGAATCAGTAACATTTTGTGCATTACAGTGCCTGGCACAGAAATACCCAATAAATTACAGGTATTATTTCTTAGAACATTAGTTTCAAAAGCCTTTTCCAAACTGTTGTCCTTATACCTTTAGAAGCAGTTTTTATGGGAGTTGGGAGTTGGAAGTGTAGCTGCTTTCCTTTCCTAGCAAGCTAGAGGCCCTGGGTTCCAGTATTAAGACTGCAAAAAAGAAGAAAATTCCATTGTTGGAAAATTTTATTTAAGCGAAGCCAGCTTTTTAGGTGGAAATGGATGAAGACTGGACAGAAAGGGGTAGTCACACTGGCAAAAAATGTACATCTTGAAGCACTTTTAATTTTTTTGAAGCATTCCGGCGGCTTCTAGCCTAAGTAAAACAGTGCCTGTGGGATTTATTTTCGTTTTTAAGCTTGAAGTCCACTCATAGAACCCCAGCTCCCTTTTCATAGGAAGGAGCTGAGTAATGAAGCAGCCAGGGTTACAGGCCACACCATGACCCAGAGAAACAATTGCGATAGTGTAAAAACAAGGTCCACCAATTTCCTGCAAGTTTCTCACTGCAATAGCCCAAGCTAAATTTGAGAGAGGTCGTTCCCACAGCTCAATATTTTCTTCCTGAAAAGCCAAGAAAATAGGTGTGACTTCTTGATAACAGCAGTAAGTTGCCTTGTCAGTTTGGCAATCAGTCTGGTCAGAATCAGAAAGCATTTACAGGGAAAATTAAAATTATCCTGTAGCACATTTTGGAAATAATAGTTCTAGCAAGAAACCTTATTACTACTGATTACAGCATCAAGATAAAGGACAAAAAAATCCTCAAAATATCAGTCCTATGTTCCTATGTAACAGATTTTGGCTTAAGATAAACTTGGTACTTGAGTATAAAAGCCACTTTAAAATATACACCCAAAGCCATCCATGAGGATACAGGCTTGTAATCCCAGCAGGATCCTTAGGATCACAAGTTCAAGCCCAACCTGGTTAATTTAGCAAGACTGTTTCAAAGTAAAAAAAAAAAGGTGCCTTCCAAGCAAAAGATCCTGAGTTCAATCCCCAGTACTGGGGTGTATGTGTGTGTAATAACTCAGTGTAAAGGTCCTGGATTTGATCTCCATTACCAAAAACAAAAAACAAAAAAAAACACTCAAACACTTGGATTAGTTGTAAACCAGAGGCAGGAGAACATGTACGTAGCATATTTTCTCCCATGGAACATTATTTACTATACCTTTCTAAGGCGGTACCCCTGTTTGCCCAAGGGGTCTTGATTGATGGCAATCACATCCTTATTCTGAAGTAAAGCTTTGGCTTCAGGGCTGATCTGTCGGAGGTCATTGGACATGAGTAAAGGAGCTGCCATGATAGCCCAGAGGGCCATCTGAGTTACTTGCTGATCCCAGCTGAGGCCAAAGTTACCAATCACTAACTAGGACAAAGAATGAAATAATTAAATGAGAAGATGGAAACATTTTTAAAGCTACCTGGATGACCCATAGAATCCACTTCCATAGCACCCTGCTGTCTATACTCTCACAGAAAGCCTACTACCAGGAACTTTTTCTGTATTTACCATGAATATGGAAGAGGAAATAGGCCTGTTACAGTCTTTGAAAAGGAGGGCT
Organism: Fukomys damarensis; assembly: GCF_012274545.1. Taxonomy (NCBI): domain Eukaryota; kingdom Metazoa; phylum Chordata; class Mammalia; order Rodentia; family Bathyergidae; genus Fukomys; species Fukomys damarensis. The sequence continues at coordinate 78,896,377 of NW_022900951.1, forward strand.
GAGATCCTTACCATATCTGGGTCATTCCAACCCCCTGGTCCAGCAACATCAACAATTTTCTCCTGGTTAGACGAAGTCCAGTCCAAGATACTCTTTATACTTTGCCAAGAATCAGAAACATCAGCAAAATTTCTCCAGTGATTACAGTACTGTCGGATAGCTGTATAATTGGGCTGTGAAAACAGGATTCTTATTTACTTAATAATATTTTGTGAGATAGAAAACTGTCCAATTTAAAGGAGGCTATTTGAAGCCTCTTTAGGTTACAGATCGAAGGTCTTCATGAGGAAGTCTAAATATAAGGGTATTTGGCCAGGAATTGGCTCAGTGGTTCCGCTGCCTACCTCACAAGCACAAGGTCCTGAATTCAACCCCCGACCCGGAAAAAAAAAAAAAAACGGGGGGGGGATTTCATTGTAAGAAATTTTCTTTCAGAAGTAGGCCACTGTTTATGCTGGAAACTTACCAAATGGTATCTAGGTTTTGGCATTATGAAAGATTTTAATTTTCTTTAGAGGTCACTGTATTTTGAAGCTTTTCTAATAAAATGATCTGTTTGCTTTGAGACAGGATTTGAGTTGAGGCTGCTCTTGAACTCACTATGTAGCCCAAGCTGGTCTTGAACTCATAGTGATCCTCCCCCCATCTCAGCCTCCCAAGTTCTGGGATTACAGGTGTATGCCACCACTTTCAGCTTAATAAAATGATTTTAACAAGTAAAAAGCTGCAAAATTATATAGGACTCCATCAAACATAGTGAGATCTGACTATAATATATTAATATATATTCATATATATATATAAATAATTTGTTAATGGAATGAATAAAAGTTTGTAAATAGGTAGGTGTGATATCTCAGGTTTATGTTGAGGACAAGGTGAGAATTTTCCTGAGAGTTCAAGAAAATAATGGAGATCCAATCTATAAATAATTATTCATGGGGCCGGGGATTTAGCTCAGTGGTTCCACTGCCTGCCTCGCAAGCACAAGGACCTGAGTTTGATCCCCAGTACCACACAAAAAAAAAAAATATTCAACACATACCATATACTAGGGATTCAGAGATAGTCAGACAAAGGTACCTGCCCTCACAAATTTATATTCCACAAATCAACAAATGTCCTATAAAGTGCTAAGCTCTTAGAAGGAAATTAAATGGGTTAATGTGATAAAGAATGGATGGACAGAGGGCTACGTTAAAATGAATGTGACATCTGGTCTGAGATTTTAGTGTTAAGAGCTGACCCTTTAAATATCTTGGGGGAAGAAGGTTCCCCTCAGAAAACAAATAGCAAGTGTAAAAATGATAGTGATGTTGAAGGGATAGAAAGAAAACCACTGTATTGAAATAAAAAGTGATCACTCTTGAGGTAGATAGGGGGCCAGATCAGTGGTTTGATTTTATTCCAAGTGCAATGGGAAGTCAGTTAAAAGTTTTAGGTAGGGGAGTGATAAATTGCCATTGATATTTTAACAAGATAACTCTAGTGCTGCTTGGAAAATGGATGGGGGTAGGGAAAGAAGTAGATCAGGCCATCATAGCAGTCTAGGTGAGAGATAAGACAACTCGGAAGGCCAGAGTGGGTACAGTGAAGATGGAAAGATATTTTGGAGATAGGAAGCACTGCTGATGGATGAGGCATGAATGGTGAGATAAAGGAAAGAATCAAAGATGACTCGCTAGGTGGTGGTAGCTCAGAGGATAATTATAGCAATGTTGAAAAGTGCTTGGGCTTTGAAGGAGAATTTTGTCTCTTTAGTTGTCAAGTTCTGAAAATCAGATCCTGGGCTCACTAGCTCACCTTATGAAAGGGCCTCAGATAAAAAGGCCACTCACACGAGTAAACAATGCTTCTGCCAGTCCTGTTCAAGGCCAAGGACATGTATTTATAACCTGTATGAGAAAACAATGGGTAAAATAAAGGAAAGAAGGGAATTTCCAGTTGGGGCTGTATATTGGAGGAGGTTTCTGGAAGGTCCACGTTTACATTCTAAACCAGTGCCAGGGACAGTTTGTTGCTTTGTATATAAATTGCATGGAGTATCTTCCAGACTACTGGGATTGTTTTGAGGAGGGAGCAGAGAGATGGTATATATATTGAGTAAAAGCAAGAATAAAGATGATTTTCTCTGTGACTGTGTGATGTGCTGGACTTTTTCCTAAATGATGTTATAGAGTTACAATTACTAATTGTATTTAATTGTTAGCGCCCTCTTGAATTAAAAGTGTACAATATTAGCCATGGTTAGGCATGCACAGATTCCACATACATGAATAAGTAAATGAATGAAAGAAAACGAAAGAAAAGTAGGAGTTCTGGAATATTACGAAGAATTATTTCCAATATTGTGACTGGGTTTTTAAAATCAGAAGAGTAGTTCTTTGGGTACTTGGCTATGTTGGCTTCAAAGTTATCCCCTTTGCTCATGGCTAAATCTCTCAATTGAAACATACCATTTTCCAAATGCTTTATACTGTCACAGTAACAACCATCAAATTTTAGCAGATCTACTCCCCAGTCAGCAAAGGTCTGGGCATCAAGGTCATAGTGTCCAAAACTTCCAGGGAAACCAGCGCAGGTTTTATTTCCAACATCTGCATAAATCCCTAGCTTCAGCCCTTTGCTATGAACCTGAAATAAGAAGAAAAAGTTACTACAATATAAGACAATCATGAAGAAGCAGAGAGAACCACTTCAGGCCAGGGGCAGAGACAAGTGTACTTCACCAGATATTGGGAGCCTTTTTTCATGATCCCTCATTTTCATTCTCCAGACAAGTTTGTTAGAAGACAAAGAACAAATCCCTCAATTCTTCCAAGTTTAAGCTGTATCTGTCAGCTGTAGCACAGCTCTGAAGAAAATGCTATCAGCTACTCTAATATTCTGATTTATTTTATTTTTTGTACTGGGGCTAGCACTCAGAACCTTGCACTTGTGAGGCAGGCACTGGAACCAATGAGTTAAACCCCCAGCCCTACTCTAATATTCTTGAAGGGATACTAAAAGGTACTTTTCTAGGACACTGACAGATTTCTGTTTGTTTTTTTTTGGGGGGGGGCGGGGAGCAGTACTGGGAATCAAACTCAAGACCTTGTGCATGCCAGGCAGCACCACTGAGCTACCTCCCAAGCCCAGTGACAGATTTATTTCAACAAAGACTCTCCTTTAGTAACATTTACTTAGGCTCTCTGAACCTTCTTTGCACCTTGGCCTTGGCTGAGTCTATCCTAGAAAGCTGTCTGAGCAAGCATCATGCTAAGTTAGCCCTTCTACCTTTAGTAATTTTTCATCTACTGACCCTCTCATCTGCCCTTGGATATAAACTCATTTGTCTTCGTTACATTCGGACTTGGGTATGGCTCTTTCCTCTACTGCAACAGTACTGAATAAAACCTTTCTTCATTACCTTTTGCTAGTGTTAGGCCCTATTTATCTTCAATAATGTCCAGAATATTATTCTATCATCTTCTAAAATTCTACTTTACAATTGAACTGGAATTACTGCATAAAGCTTATATATGAATACATGCACACATGTGAAGAGAACCAAGTTCCTTTTTCTTCTCAGAGAATTCAATGGTTTTAGCAAAAGGAGAACTTCAAAATGGACTTCAAGAACTACTGCAAAGCACACACCTGTAATCTCAGCACTTGGGAGGCTGAGGCAGGAGAATTGCCATGAGTTTGAGGCCAGCCTGGGCTACTTAGTGAGTTCAAAGGCCAGCCTGGGCAAGATCCTGTCTCAAAAATAAATAGACAGATAGATAGATAGATAGATAGATAGATAGAAAGAAAAGAAAAGAACTATTGCAAAACATGTACATGCTGATGGGATGAAAATACCATCTGATAAGCCCTACAATTCAACATTCAGATAATAACAGCCATGCTGTCATGAGGACTGTTTTTTTTTTTAATTTAATTTAATTTATTGGTACATTCTAGGTAGACAGTACAGTTACATTCATTACTGGGATCTTGTACCTTTACATGCCAGGTCTTGGTTCTCATTTTTTCCCCTTGTCCCCTCCCTCCCTTCACACCCTCTCCCCCTCCCCACCTACTAAGACTTTAATTCCATTTACCTTACTGTTCCTACACCTTTGGTCCTTGTCTTCCTATTTCACGTTGCTAATTGCCCCGTTAGGATCTTGAGTACTATTTTAGTTTTTCACACCAGAGAAACTATTTGGTATTTGCATATGTGTGACTTATTTATTTCACTTAGGAGTATATCCTCAAAATGAACCCATTTACCTATGAATGTGTCATGAGGACTGTTGATCAACAAAAGTCCTTACAGACTTCTTGGATTAAAAAAACAAATTAATCTATAATAGATATGGCGAATCTCTTGGAGCTTTCAATAACAGCGCACTGCAGCACATGTACTATAGGTTCACCACCACTGATCTATAAACTCACATAATTAGCTAGGCGTCGGATTCCACCAGGAAAGCGTTGAGGGTCTGCCTGAAGTCTGTCTTCTGAATCTCTCTGGGGAGCCATCCAACAGTCATCAATGCAGAGGTACTTATAACCTACATCTTTCCAGCCATCTGAGACCATAAGCTCTGCCATCTGCATGAAGAGCTGCTCACTGAAAGAGAAATTCCCATAATCATTATAATTCAATAGATAAATGCGTCAGTATTCCTATTAGGCACCTTCGGATTTCATGGATTTTAAAATCCATTTATACTGTGGTAGTAATCACAAGTAGCACAAGATAAAATTAAATGTTCTTCTTCCAATTTTTCTTCTCTTCCTTCCTCTAACCCCTGAACACTGCTGCCCTAAGAATTTCAAACCAGCGACTAGAGATGTAACTCAGTGGTGAAGAACTTGCCCAGCATATGGAAGGCCCTGGGTTCCATCCCCAGCACTATAAAAACATAAACACCACAAAACTTCAAACCACTGAAGTAGGAGTGGCAGATATATGAGGGAATCAGAAACGTTATTAGAACAGGGAAAGTTCAGTGAAGAAAGAAGCAACAAAGTTAACATAATAAACAGCTTCCTTAGATATCAACCTATTTATAGAGAAAATTATCCCATTCAACTATCTAGAGATAAATTTAAGATATGTGCAGAGCCCTTATGTTAAAACTATGTGCCCTTAAATGGAGAAAAATCATTTTGTTCTTGGTTAAGAAAACACAGGGATGAGGATGTATATTAGCACTAGAGTACTTGCCTGGCTTTCATGAAGGTGTGGGTTCAATCGCCAGTACCACAAAAAAGAAAAGAAATGATTATGCCAATGGTGGTACATGCCTGTAATACTAGTGCTGGGGAAGCTGAGGCAGGTGGATTACCCTGTTTTGAGGCCAGTGTGGGCTACAGTGAGTTTAAGACCAGCCTCAACTACAGAGTAACATACTAGCTCAAAAATTAAAAAAAAAGCAAAAAAAGAAAACTCAATATTTTAAAAATGCTAATTCTCCCAATAATTCTTTATAAAGCTCTGTATATTTATTAAATGTTATATTTAATAAAACCCTGAACAAATCCCAAGTTTTAAAGGAATTTGATGGAAAGATTAAAAAAAGTTCACCTAAAGGATTAAATGTGTATGTTCTCTAAAAGATAAAGGAAGCTAGTGTAGCTTAGCATTAAAATACAAAGATATATGGAATTCAAGAGAAAGTTCTGAAAGAGATGCAGCCATTTGGTATGCATGGGATTTTATCTCCTGCAAAGAATGCTAAACTGAGCTATGCAATATTTTTTGGGGGGCAGGGGAAGCTCAAGTTTATCTTCTCTCTGAGGCATACTGGTTCTAACTATACCTAAACTCTAGATTTGTAAATCTATTTTGCACCAAAACAAAACTATTTTGGACGCATTGTCTTGCTGTGTTTTGCAGGCTAGCCTGGAACTTGTGATCCTCCTGCCTTGGACTCCAGAGTAGCTGGGATTACAGGTGTAATCCCATACTCATCACTTGTCTTTCCTTTGATCTTAAACTCATTTATGATTTCTTTGTTTACAGACCTCAGTACCAAAAATCACAAGTGAAAGAATTGATGTTAATTGTATATCAAAACCAACATGCAGCCGGGCGTGGTGGCACATGCCCGTAATCCCAGCACTCGGGAGGCTGAGGCAGGAAGATTGCTGTGAGTTTCAGACCAGCCTGGGCTACATAGTGAGTTCTAGGTCAGTCTCAGCTATATAGTGAGACCCTGTCTCAACAAACAAAACAAACAAACAAACAAAATCAACATACAGCAAGAACTACCTATGTTGGCAACATACTGGAGACAAAATAAAACAAAATAACCCCCAGAGATTCCAATTGAATAGTAAACGGACATAAAGGGGTAATCCATAAGAGAAACCCATGCAAAGAGCCAATTCAACAAAGAAAAAGATATTCCACCTTTTAGTATGCAATTGAAGAATGTAAATAATTTGGCTGGTGGTGTAGCTCAGAGGGACAGAACCTGGCTAGCCTGTATGAGGCCCGGGGGTTGATTCTTAGCACCTCACCGCACTGCACCAAACCAAAGCAAACATACACACACACACACACACACACACACACACACACACAAACTCAATGCAAATAATGAAACTTACAAGACTGCAATCTTGGCCAAGTTTTGGGGAAACATAGGGTATTCTTACAAATTTTCATTGGGAATGCATACTTATAAAATCTTTGGGAAGGATAGTTTGACATGTACAACACAAGCATACGTTAATCAATTAGTGTCCTAAAGAAAGAATCAGATGAAGCACAAAAACTGAGACTCCAAGTAGCTATCAAAAGGGTAAAATAAATTATTACATACACAACACAAGCATACCTTAATCAATTAGTGTCCTAAAGAAAGAATCAGATGAAGCACAAAAACTGAGACTCCAAGTAGCTATCAAAAGGGTAAAATAAATTATTATGTATATATATATATAATACAGGTGCTAGATATTTGTAGTTAACCACTTATGACATAAACATACTATTTTTATGGAAAATAGAGAAAAATGTTTTCATTTACATAGAAAACAACTGCAAAGTCGTATACGAAAGTTTTAATTATGATTACTTCTGAGTGGTGAAATGGGGAAGTTTTAATTTTCATTATTCTCTTCTTTACTATCTACAATTTTTGCAATCACTATGCATTAGTTTTATAATCAGACAAAAATAAGACAACCACCACTTAAAAAGAAATCCACAACGAACAACTGCCACACACTGTACATCAGGGTGACAATAGACTTAGTCTGTAACTTTGAAGGCCAATTTCTTTTGTGATGTGTGACCAACATCCTGATCATATCTGTGAAGACATATACAGGAACCATTTATGAACAAAGACAGTTACTGTGACTGCTATGTTTAGTGGGAACTCTGTGTGGTGGGCTACCTTACGTTTTCAACAATATCTCCCAGTGATACTTAACCTTCTGTAAATCACAGATTTGAGAATCTAAAGTAAAGATCCCCTCTCCAGAAAATACATATACTCACATTTGCAGAACATTCATTTGCCCACGGACACCAGGAAAATAAGAACGTGTATTTCATTTGACTATGAGGAGTCAGACACTGTGCTTTGTAATTTAAATGGGTTTATCTCATTTGAAACTCACCTGTGGGAGAGGGATTATTTTATAACTTTTTCCAAGTCAGCTCCCTGATGCAAAAAAAAAGACGTTATTTCAATTTACAGACTAGGATTGTAAGGATTAGATAGGTTCGCTACCTGTGTAATCATCACAACTCTCAATTTTGACATGTGAAAGTTCCTCCAGTTCAATCCTCCAGTGGGATGCCACATTCAACAGCCGTGGGTGGGGGGGTGGTTTGAGGGAAATCTCAAAAACCTCAAGTTCTGTCTAACTCGCTCCAGTTACAGCCAAGGAACCAGTGATCCAAAAAGGTGAAGAAATGACATGAATCTTAGTTCTCTATCCCTCCTACACATTCCAGCTGTGCTTATGGCTAGCTCACGCCTAGAGCCTAGCAAAGGCACAGCACAAGCTCATAAGAAGGAACGGAATGGAACCAGTAGGTAAAGGAAGAAGTCTCTCTAACTGGGCTACCGAGCATAGCGATAGAGAGGAAATGAAGCAGGTTCGGCAGACCTCGACACCTATTCTAGGAAGGGTCACATGGAGAAAGTTTATGGTTAGTCCCATTCGAGAAAACAGTTTGCTGAGGACAAAAAAGCAATAGTAGGGGAGTTCACCCTCAAAGGTTCCACCTGAGACCCTCCACTTCCGTAAACACATCCAAACGCGGAAAAGCCAAAGGAAGGGGGCATCCAATAGCTGATACCTGATGCAGGAATCCGGTTCCTCCTGGCAGTTAAGATTGCACATGAAACGTTCCCAATGCAGCCAGCCCATGGTAGGCGTCTTCGCTAAGCCATTGTTCAGCGCCCTGGCCCCAAGGATTCCAGAGAGAACTAGGGCCAGGAAGCGGAGCATAAGCGTACAGATCTGCCGCTGATCTCCGCTCCTAAGCTTCATTACCCCAGCGACTATACAAAGGAGATTTCTGCGAGTAACCTGGGCTTTTAAATTTAACCTCAGGGACCAATCACAAATGAATTATTAAATAATGACGTTATTATTTCTCAGTTAACTGGACGGTTATCTCTAGAGGCCTACCAATGATCAATCACGTAAAACGCACCTCCAACCAATCATACGCTTCGTCTCTTGATAGCGACCCGCCCTCTTTTCAGAGCAGAAGGAAATGCAGCACCTTAGTGTTCCCGAATTTAAGCTTTGAGTTGCTCACGTGACCGAGATCTCACATGACGTAGGCGGTCACGTGATCAATCGCTTACGTGAGCAGAAGTAGTTCTGGTCGTCGCCTACCGTCTCGCTATAGCCGTTTGAGGGAAGAAGGAGGAAAATAACCCGGTGTCTTTAGAGGTTGGTGTGTGGGTGGGAAGTGGGAACCCGGGGTTGGTGATGATGAAGACCAATGTGGGGTCCTCGGCCTGCCTCCGCCTTTTTCGTTCACTGTTTTCCCCTCCCCCCGCTTCCCTCCCCCTCGTCTCTGTGCCGGGAAGCCGCCTTTGCTAAGCCTGGTGGGGAAATGGTGGACGTTCCTGACTCTGTGTGCGTGTTTGTATCTGCCTGTCCGAGCCGGTCTCAGGGACCCCAACGGGAACTGTACAGTGAAAAATGTGCCAAAAGAATTAGGGAAAACATATTGAGACCAATGGTCTGAGTGCAGGTCCAGCCATTCAGGAACTCAGTCTATATTGCCTGATTGTGTGACTGTCGGGAAAGGCCCCAAGTGAATTATCAGAGTCGCATCTAGGCAAACGCTGCGTAACTGCCAGAGGCGCACAATAAATGCTTTTACTTGAGAATTTGAATAACGTTTGTTTTTCTGCTTACAACAATAATCGATATGTTGAATTTGATCATTCAAAAATTACAATGTACTTTATACATTTTAAAGACAAACGCAGTTCAAAACTACTCAACTTTTTGTCGTTAGTTTTTAAAAAAATTATTATAACACACATAATACACAGATTCTTAATTCTCATATGGAATCTGGGTTCCTACGTAAGGCCACAGAGTTTTGTTGATCTTCCCGGGAGATGTAAGGAAGCACAACCTCTTGGCCACTACACAGGGACTATTAAGGTTTAGGATGATGCAGGACTCATCATCTTCATCCCAGGGATGGTCTGTCACTGAGCCCTAAGGATGGTTTGTAGGAAGACTGTCGCCACAGCAGAAGTGGGCACACATTAAACAATTAGTAAATGTTTGAATTTAGTTCTGTGTGATTTTATGGCAGCTATTCACTTTTTAAGAGTACCAGTGTTCTCAGACCATGTCAGATAAAGCATCCACACTCAAAATTAGAAAATTTTATAAAATTTAATAGATCAAATCCCACAAAAGCAAACACTTTGTTTGTTGTTGTTGTTGAAATGAAAGTAATTATTCTCTCTGTGGAAAAATTAAGATTGCACAAATAATTGAAAAAAAATGTAAAAAGCCATAAATCTCAGAATAACCACTTTTAACATTTGACATACTCCCCATGCTTATGCTTTTCCAATATTGGTATTTATATTCCAGTACAGTTTAAAGAATTAAAATTATATGGAAATATGTAGGATAAAAAGTGAAAGTCTTACTTTGTTTCCCCTGCCCTCCATCTGTTCTTTTCTCAAAAAGAAGTTTGCATTATATACCTCTTGATACTCTTTTACACATTTACCAACATGCTTATATTTTAATATAAATAAGAGCATAATGTATGTATAATTCTTTCATTTAATGTGTTTTGAAAATCTAGGTCAGAGCAGATAGAGCTCTGTTTTACTAGATGGCTGCCATAGCATTCCATTTTATGGATGTTACAATTCATTAAGCCATCCCCCTGTTGGTAGTTGTCTAGGTTTCTATTTTTCTGCCATTAACAGTGCTGCAGAGAACATTTGTATTTCTGTTGACCATATTCCTGGAAGGAATTCTAGCAAGGTCAAGGGGTATGTAGACATTTATTTTGAGATTCTATTATAAAGTAGCTGTGATCTTGGACCATTTATGATTACAACATAAGTCATAACTTTTGATTGCATGAATAACACTGCATTTTTCTTAATAAAATGCCTTTCAGCTCCGTGAGTCTTGGTCTGAATTTAAAATCATCTTTAAGGTACATAATCTGAAGTGGGTTTACTGTCACAAAGTGTGATTAATACCAAATTGTTTCCCAGAATACTTTATCAGTTTTCAATCCTGTAGTATTGTATTAGTTTGTGAACTCTTGAGTAGCATTGACTTATTGTCACTGTTTAATTTGTACTTCCTTGATGGGTAAAAAAATGGGTGATTAATTCTGGTTTTAACTTGCATTTCCAGTGATTGAATAGGTTTAAATGTTTCGCAGGCTTCTCTCCTGTATCCTGCTATATTTAATCTGCTGTTATGTCCCAGGGTTCTACTTTTTCATATAGATCAATATTCCTTCCCCTTTTTATTGTTGTTTTCTTAGTGATTCCCTTAACATATTTTTAAGAGGCCATTCTAACTATTGCTTGCTGCACCTAGAACCCCTTTTGTTTGAGTGCCACACTGTTGCCTGGGTGATATGTCTGAAAGAGTTTTGATGACATCACTTGGGATCTGATCTCTACCTTGTCAGCCTTATTTCTTGTTTGTTTCCATCTATTTTATGTTCCATCAGAATTTTTAAAATTTGTTTATGGATCTCTGAAGATGTTAATCTGTTTTATTTAACCATGTTGCCTCCATCTGATAGAATTGACCATCTATTTCCTCCATTATACTATTCTTACTCACTTCAGAGGGTTCTGTCATAGCAGGTATAATGTATATTTGCATTTATTTCTTTAGTAAAGACATACAGTAACCTATAAGACCATAAGCCTTTTCTTGGTTTATTGATGCTTGTGTGCTAGAGGTGAACACTGGACCTGGCACCTAAAAGTATTTGGATATTTAAGTTCCTATTACTGTCTGTTTTCCATTTATGTCTTAGGCCTTAATATTTCCCTAATTTTATTGACTTGCACATATTTTTACATGATGTTAATGTATTTGTTGCAGGTATTTCCTCATTTGTTATTTTTTTGTTTGTTTGATTTTGTATTTTTTTTTTTTTTGGTTTTTTGCGACAAGGTCTCAGTATAGTTGAGACTGACCTGGAACTCACTGTGTAGCCCAGGCTGGTCTTGAACTCACGGCGATCCTCCTGCCTCAGCCTCCTGAGTGCTGGGATTACAGGCGTGTGCCACTACGCCCGGCTCTCCTCATTTGTTTTAATTCTATTTAATCCTTTGATCTAATAAAGTTTTTCTTTTTATGTAATCACATATAGCTATATTTTTTGTTGATATCTTTCACTGATTTTGTTGCTGTTAACTTTTTAGGTCTTTTTACTTACTGTCTCTTTTGTTTATACATGGTCAGAGCAGAAAATTTAGAATGTACAGAAATATACAAATGGGAAAAAAATCCTCTGAAACAAAAAGCTCCCATAATCCTACCACCCTGAAATAAACACCATTAATGATAACTGATATATAATAGACATTGAATAAGCTATGGATGAATGGATGATTTAAAAATTTGGTATAGTCTTTTTGTTTATATGAATATATATTTTAAAGAGGTACCAATGTAATTGTTTTATATTGTTTGCTTTTTTTCTCTTACTCTATTGTGAACATTTTCCCATGACAATAGTCTCCTAATTATTTTTTCAGCCACATTAAGATTGCATTGAGCCAAGCTTGCCATCAAGAGCCCAACAGTCACCATGATGCTGAGCACAGAAGGCAGGGAAGGGTTCGTGGTGAAGGTCAGGGGCCTACCCTGGTCCTGCTCAGCTGATGAAGTGATGCGCTTCTTCTCTGATTGCAAAATCCAGAATGGCACATCAGGTATTCGTTTCATCTACACCAGAGAAGGCAGACCAAGTGGTGAAGCATTTGTTGAACTTGAATCAGAAGATGAAGTGAAATTGGCTTTGAAGAAGGACAGAGAAACCATGGGTCACAGATACGTTGAAGTATTCAAGTCCAACAGTGTTGAAATGGATTGGGTGTTGAAGCATACAGGTCCAAATAGTCCTGATACTTCCAATGATGGCTTCGTCCGGCTTAGAGGACTCCCATTTGGCTGTAGCAAGGAAGAGATTGTTCAGTTCTTTTCAGGGCTGGAAATTGTGCCAAATGGGATGACACTGCCAGTGGACTTTCAGGGGCGGAGCATGGGGGAAGCCTTTGTGCAGTTTGCTTCACAGGAGATAGCTGAAAAAGCCTTAAAGAAACATAAGGAAACAACAGGGCACAGGTACATTGAAATATTCAAGAGTAGCAGAGCTGAAGTCCGAACCCACTATGATCCTCCTCGTAAGCTCATGGCCATGCAGCGGCCAGGTCCTTATGATAGGCCTGGGGCTGGCCGAGGCTATAATAGCATTGGCAGAGGAGCTGGGTTTGAAAGGATGAGGCGGGGTGCGTATGGTGGAGGGTATGGAGGCTATGATGATTATGGTGGTTATAATGATGGCTATGGATTTGGGTCTGATAGGTTTGGAAGAGACCTCAATTACTGTTTCTCAGGAATGTCTGATCATAGATATGGAGATGGTGGGTCTAGTTTCCAGAGCACCACGGGGCACTGTGTACACATGAGAGGGTTACCTTACAGAGCCACTGAGAATGATATTTATAATTTTTTCTCACCTCTTAACCCCATGAGAGTACACATTGAAATTGGACCCGATGGCAGGGTTACAGGTGAGGCAGATGTTGAATTTGCTACTCATGAAGATGCAGTGGCAGCTATGGCAAAAGATAAAGCTAATATGCAACACAGTTATGTGAAGCTCTTCTTGAATTCTACTGCAGGAACAAGTGGAGGAGGTTATGATCATAGCTATGTAGAACTCTTTTTGAATTCTACAGCAGGGGCAAGTGGTGGTGCTTATGGTAGCCAAATGATGGGAGGGATGGGCTTATCTAACCAGTCTAGTTATGGGGGTCCTGCCAGCCAGCAGCTGAGTGGTGGTTATGGAGGCGGTTATGGTGGTCAGAGCAGTATGAGTGGATATGACCAAGTTCTGCAGGAAAACTCCAGTGACTACCAGTCAAACCTCGCTTAAGGTAGACAAAGAGCATTAAACAGCTACTATAGAAATAAAAGCTGTGCATTATGGGAGTTGGATAGAATGGGAGGGATGTCTAGTATATCTAATATGATTGGTAAATGGAAAATATAATGATTCTGATTGCTCTTGGTCACCTAGCTTGCCTGCCCTCCCTTTCTTTCTCTCCCTCTTTTTTCTTTTCCTTTCTTTTCTGTCCTCCTTTCTTCCTTTCTTTCCTCCTCCTCCTCTCCTTTTTTAAGAAAATAAAAATTAACAGTTTTGCATTACAGGCTTGTGATTCATGCTTACTGTAAAGTGGAAATCAAGATTGTTTTAAAACTTAAGTAATTTTGAACACTGAAACATCATCTAGGACGTAATAACAAAGTTCAGTATTGACTATAACATAAAACAACTTTCAGCTTTCCTCAAGTTAGTTATGTTGTAGGAGTGTACCTAAGCAGTAAGCATATTTAGGTTAAAGCAGTTTCACTTATGTTAAATGTTGCTCTTATACCACAGTACATTGAACACTTCAGATGCATGTTGAGAAACGTGCTGTTCTGTAAAACTCAAATATAGGAGCTGTGTCTATGATTCAAAGTGAAAACATTTGGCATGTTTGTTAATTCTAGCTTTTTGGTTTAATATCCTGTAAGGCACGTGAGTGTAAACTTTCACTTTTTTTTTTAAGATCGGGACAATTTTGAGATGTAATACCAATACTTTAGGAGTTTGGTCATGTCATTTGTACGGAATTCTGAGGCTTTGATTTAAATCTTTTCCTTGTATTGTGATTTCCATTTAGATGTATTGTACTAAGTGAAACTTGTTAAATAAATCTTCCTTTTAAAAACTGGAAAAATAGCTTGATTTTTTAATGATATTTCATTATATGGACACATTTTATTTTTAGTTAGGACACATTTTAATTGACTTTAAAATCTCTTGAAGTTTAAATTCTTAGTTTTTAAACTATAAATATTACATTAGCATTTTTATATATGCATCATTTTGTATATCATTTGCATTTCAAATTGCTGAGTCAAAGGTATAAACACTTTAAAAGCTTTTGATATTTCCTACCAGAAAGATTATGATACTTGGTCTCCCCCCAAGAAGGGCATGCTTTTTATTTTTCTCCTGTACCGTCTTTAATGATACATATTTCTCTTCTTTCTTCCCTTCCTCCCTTACTGTCGTTTCCCTCCTTTCTTCCCACCCTCTCTCCCTCCCTCCTTCTTCTCGCCTTCTTTGCCTCCTTCCCTTCCCTTTCTTACTTCTTTCCTTCCTTTCTACTGAGGCTTGAACTCAGGGCCTTCACACTGAGCTACATCCCCAGTCCTTTCTGAATTGTATATTGTACATCATCATTTTGCTAAGAAATTACCTAGGCTGAACTTGAACTTGGAATTCTGGCTCAGACTCCCAGAGTGCTGGGATTACAGGCATGTACTGCTATCCCTGGTTTACATCGTTTTTAATCTTTGCCAGTTTGATAGTTGAAAAATGATACACTGTTGCTCTTTTAATTTGTAGTAATATTGAGTTGAACATTTTCCTCTTTCTATTTTTTTCTATTTCCTCTTCTAAACTTATTTCCATCTCAACAGGACTCTTGGAGACTTCCTACTTTATTGAAACAATATTCTCTAAAATCTAAAAAAATAATTATTTTCATTTAACCTTAAATGAGAAGATTTGGCACACATTTGTTTAAAAAAAAAGTAGGGCCAGGTGAAGTGGTGCACACCTCAGGAGGCTGAGGCAGGAGGATTGCTGTGAGTTGGAGGACCCAGCTACATAGTGTTGAGTTCAAGGCAAACCTGGAATATAAGACTGACTTAAAAAAAAAGTAGGCTTATTATAGAAACAATCCTATCTCCATGAATTCATTAATAGAGCCATTGTGTTCTACACTGGCTTCAAAGTCAAGATTTTCTTGCCTCAGCT
This sequence comes from Fukomys damarensis, assembly GCF_012274545.1. Classification (NCBI taxonomy): domain Eukaryota; kingdom Metazoa; phylum Chordata; class Mammalia; order Rodentia; family Bathyergidae; genus Fukomys; species Fukomys damarensis. Next base: position 78,911,951 of record NW_022900951.1, read on the forward strand.
TCCCAAGTGCTGGCATTTTTGTATGTGCTGCTGTGCCTTGCTTCCAGGAAATGTAAAACTTGTTTTCATTTAGTGGTTCTGCAACTTTATCTTGCTTCAGTATAATTTGCAGGGTTTATTAAAACATTTGCTGGGCCTCCTACCTAGAAGGTTCTGATTCAGTAACTCTGGGTACTGCCTCAGAATGTACTGATATTATTGGGCCTGAGGCAATGTTATGAGGTTCATCACAGTTCAATTGCCAAAGGTCTAACACTGGAAAAGCAACTTTTTTTTTTTTTGGTATGGGGGATCAAACTGAGGACCTTATGCTTGTGAGGCAGGCGGCGGCCCCACTGGGCTAAATCCCTGACCCTAAAATTTCTATTAAGGTATAAGACACATCTGATTATTTATTTATAATACCTTGTACCCATGGCACCTTCATCTGGGGATATCTTACATTTCTGTCTGCGTTACAGTGGCTGATTTACCTCACAGTGACCTTCAGTCTTAGATTTCCTCAGATTAGTACCTCAGTTCAGCTATACCTGAACTTTTGTAGAATTGACTACCTTGGAACTGGATTGATACTTAGATCTCAGAATCCAAAGAAATATCCTGAGATAGGAGACAAATACTAAATTGATACTACCTGACCAGTTTCATTCAGAGACACTTATTAAGCACTATCTAGAGAAATTTCAAACTGCAGCGGGAGATTTGAGAGTCTCTGATGACTTATAATTTCTGTCACAATTGCCAAGAAACATTTTGGCTTTGTGTGTGTGTGTGTGTGTCTGTCCACATGCGTGCCCACTCTACAAATGTTTAATCAAGTGTTTTATTATTGGTATCAATTATACACTTCTCTCAAAATAAATTTCATATTTTGACTCATAATTCATGAGCTGGTCTTAAGCTCAACAGGAAGCCTTTCGTAAACCAGTAGGTGTTACTAGTAGGTGTTTTTCACACGACTCAGTGAGTTTTCCAGAAGTTTCTCTTAACTATGAATGACAATTCTCTATTTGGCCACTAGATGTACCCAAATCCCAGGAGAGGATAGGCCAAATCCTGAGATCATGATAGTTGCTTGTTTGCTGAATAAGAAAAAAGCTCTGGAAGCAAAGGAGAGGTCAGCATTAGAGGTGTGTAAAGGGACAGCACTACCTGTTAGGGCAGCTGCACACATCCCTGAGCATTCACACAGGCGTACCCCACTACCACTAATGATCCTAAACGCAAATCTAACACTGCCTAGGAGATAAAGCCACTGAGTCAGGGGATTCAAGTTAGAGTGTGTGTAATCTTGGTAGGCAAAAGTTGGTAGCCACGGTAATTGTGGCTTAGGGGCATCTCCATGGATGGCGTGTGTCTGTGTTTCTCACAGTGTGTTTGTGTATCACCTGGGGCCTCATTAGGAATGAGTGCAACTTCTGAAGACACACCCCAGATGGACTGAATCAGAAACTCTGGAGGTGGAGCCCAGTTAGAACTATTTCAACAAGTGCTCTGGTAGTTTTGTGGCAGGAAACCATTGGCTTATGCATAGATTCTGTTATTCACCCACTCATTTATTCCTGCATTCTTTTTTCAATCTCAAAGTGGGTAGCCAAAATAGAGACAATCCTATGCAAAAGCATGACACATTTCTTCCTCATCCCCTACCCAATGGATAGGGAATTAATTTCCACATCAAATAACTTTGCCATCAATCAATGAGAATTCCTAGTGCTATCAGTAGTAAAAATGACTTCTCCAAGATGGGCTTTTGGAGCTATTATAAAACCTCTGCTGGTGGAATGAAATCCCACTTGCTGGGCCTGGTATCAGGTGGAGTGTGTTACAAGATCCCCTTTACAACCTGCTCCCAAAATGACTGCTATTCAGTCTTATGAATACAAAGCAGGCATATCCATAGGGTCACCAATGTTAGAGGGTGCAAAATCCCACTGAGGCGGTGAGGAATTAGGCGTTGACTGGAGCCTGTGTATGGATTCCCCTCTCCCAGGACTGGTCAGTGAAAGGCCAAACAGGGACACCACCAGTTTGAATGAGTCCGCCTGCCATCTCAGAGAAACACAGGTTCCACAGAGGACATGTCAGCAGGTTAGAGAGGCCACATCAATCCACTGCTTCTCTGACCCAGCCCCTCAAAAGCCTGGAAAGAAACACTATTTTAAAAGCCTCTTGGACTGCAAGAGACATCTATATTCTGCTTGCACAGAGAGGGCTCTCTCACGTTTATCAATAAACCTGCTTGGACTGTTGGGTTCACGTTCCCCTCCCTCTTTTGTGGGTAATCAAGACCATCAAATGCACAGCACACAGATGGCTTCAGTCCTCTGGACAGTTAGGCTTGTGGAAGGAGATTTGTGCTGAGCGACCTCATCTGGGAATCACAATGACTTCATAGTTATTTTCTGAGCTGTTTATTTCTTCTAATACTTGAACCAGGTCATTATAACATCTACTTGGATATTGCCAGGGCTATTTTCCTTTCTCTCCCTCCTTCCTCCCTTATAGGAGACCAAAGAAGAATTGAGGCCTAATTGGCCTCCCTGTGAGCACAAAGGAGAAAGGCTGCACTCAGGGGTGGTTGCATATTGCAGGTTCTAGGAAAAAGTTAAGACAGCTGAGGTTAAGTTGTTTACCAGGATATGTACAAATGGATATTAGAAAGATGAATCTTGTGTTATTTTGCTTGTACCCGTGTTCGAGGAAATAAATGCAAAAGGAGCCAGGTGGTGGGGCTCCTCCACCTGCAAGATGCAAGAGTTCTCTAGCTGCTAGCTTGGTAAACTGATTCTAGGTCTCCGTCATTCATCCTTGTTTGCCCCCAGGTCAGGGAGAACAAAGTAGCAGGTCTAGGTCCTGGAACAAGGCTGGCTGGGTAGGTGGGCTACAGGTGGCACCTCAATGCAGGCACAGACCAGCCTGGACTACCTTCCTTCCTTTGCACAGGGCCTGTTTTTCCTACACAAGATGACCTGTTTCATTGCCATCATAACTTTAGAGATGAGGAAACTGAGTCTCCGGAACATAAGAATCAACTCTCTTTCAGAAGAGAAACAGGATGCTGGAGGGAGGGGGGAGGAAATGATCTTTGGGAGATGAAAGAGAAGGTCACTTCTGGAACCCAAATGAGATACTGTAAGGCTACACTATGTAAATGGCACTGTAAAACACAACTCCAAGCTTCCTCCTGTTGACCACATAGCACAGCCCTTCCACACCTCAAAAGAAGAGACAGAATTTGCAGATGCCAGCCCCAGAAACCCAGGAGCCTGGTTTGTTTTCCACGAAAAAGAGGAGGATGAGGTGAAGGTGGCTGGAAATGATAAAGCAAGTGGGAGATCTGCATTGTCTCTGTGCCCCCTCTCCCCTTTGTTCCTTATTCTGAAAGACCCTTGCCTACTTGTAAACATAAACGGTGAGATGGTGAGTTGATGCTAATGAGCTCCTTCATCTCCTGGGAGCGAGCTTTGAATTAAACCCAAGAGGCAGCACAGTAAGATTTTAGAAATGGAGAATCATGGGGGTGTGTGATGCCCACGTTTATTTTTTAGGAGTATTTCTATTGAATTACTAATTTTAATTTTGGCTTTTATATTAAGCAATGAATACTTAACAGGAAAATAAAATATCAATAAAATAAAATATTAAAATTTTAGTATGTAATGAGTGTGTAGAATAAATATCAATATTTTCTTTTTTTTCCTCAAGTTTATTGGTACATTTTAGGGACACAGTACAGTTACATTCATCATTGGGCTCTTATACGTTTAATGACAGGTCTTGGTTCTCATTTTTTCCCCTTGTCCCTGCCCCCTCTTTACCCCCTCCTCCCTTCCCTATTTACAAACACTTTATTTCCATTTTTTCATTTTCTCATATTTTTTTCTTTTCCCTTATTACCTTTCTCCTACCCTTCCCACTTTCCCTACACCTTTACCCCCTTTCTTCCTATTTCACATTGCCAATTATACCATTAGGATCTTATGTACTAGATTTTTACACCAGAGAAAATATTCGGTATTTACACGTGTGACTTATTTATTTTACTTACAAGTACAATCTCAATATGCATTCATTTTCCTATGAATGACTCTAATTTCTCATTCTTAATTTTCAAATCAATTGTTTATCTGCTTACAATATCTAAAAAAATAACAGCAAAAATAAATTCCTATGTGAACTACAGTGAAAATACAAATAAAACTCTACTACAAAAATAAGGCATTCTTCGCACATGACAACAGCATGTTCCATACACAAGTCTTGTTCACACTGACAGCATTTGTGTTTAGCTTTCCTTTCCTGTTTGGTAGGCTATACTTGTCACTTCACTTTTCTTCCCCTTTTGTCAGGAGCTCCCTATTATACTATACAATGTGCACATAGCAGAAATATGAAATAGCAATAAAACAAACATTCAAATATGTAATGAGTGTTTAGAATAAGCATAAACATTTCAACATTAACTGTTTACCTGCTTACAATATCTAAAAAGTAAAATAAATATTTAATTTATTATAAATAGCAGAAATAAATTCCTATGTGAACTACAATGAGAATACAAATACAACTACCACAAAAATCATCTTCAATCATCACAGCTAAGCCAGTTTTCACACATGAGAACAGCATGTTCCATACACAAATGTAACTGATAGCACACATTTTACTTTTCCGTCTTCTTTGTTAGGACATACTTGACGTCTCGCTGGTTTTCCTGTTTTCTTAGGAGGTTCTTGTGATATTTCACGTGTCTGTTCACTGGTCTGCTCCAGAATTCTTTTGCAGAGCTCTTTGGGCAGATACATGTTGTTCTTCCTTTGTTGTAATTGATCATTCATGAACTCTAGTCCCAATTCTCTAAGAAAATTTCTTTGTGATATTTTGTGCTTGTTATTTGCTTTGTCAACTTTGAAATTATTTATGCTTGACATATTTAGGATCCAGGAAAACACAACCATTGACCAACACTTTGTGTTTCGAGTGATGTCATAGTTGCTACATAACTCAGCAACATCTACTCTGCCTTTTGTTGTAAAATGCACCAATGTGTGGCTTTATTTCTGTTGAGGATTCACTATCAATCAATGTTGCTTGTTTTTGCGAGACAGGGTCTCGCTATGTAGCCCAGGCTAGCCTTGAACTTACTATATAGTGTCGGATGACCTTGAACGCACAGGATCCTTCTGCCTCGGTCCTTTGAGTGCTGGGATTACTGGCATGCACCATGCCCTGGCCTCTCTATCAATCTTATTATCATGGTGTAACATCGACACTATCAATACTAATTTGTTTTTCTTCACCAAAATGTAGTCCAGGCTGCCTGGAATTCACCATGTACCAAAGGCTGACCTTGAACTCACAGGATCCTCTTGCCTCAGCCTCCTGAGTACTGGAATTATAAGCATGTACCACCAGGCCTGGCTGCACTATCAATCTTATATCATGGTGTAATGTTGACAGTATCAATACTACTTTGTTTTTCTTTACCATATAAGAGGCCAATGTTAATGTCTTTCTGAAACTCAAAGATTGTATTGTACATTTCTGTGTTCTGAACTTGCAACATTTTTTCAGGAATCTCCACTATGTTCTTGTGAATAGGTTAACTGGTGTGTTTTCTTTCTTTCTTTCTTGCAAAAAAATTAATCAGGGTGTTTTATAAACATTTTAACTTGTTATCAATTAACTCTGTAGATGTTTCTCTTTTTTTCCAGTAAGTGTATTGGTGCATTTTAGGTATAAAATTCATCATTGGGATCTTGTGGTTTTACACGATGTGTCTTGATTCTTATTTTTTCCCCATTCCCTGCCCTCCCTTCACCCCCTCCACTCTCCCCTGTTTACAAAGACTTTGTTTCCATTTTTTTCTTTTCTCATATTTTCTCATTTCCCATCTTTCCTTTCCCCTACCCCTCCCACTTCTCCACCCCATTTAGACCTTCTCTTTCTATTTCATATTATCAATTATACATTTTGATCTTTATTTACACTTTTAGTTCACACCAGAGAAACTATTCAGTATTTACACGTGTCCCATTTATTTCACTTAAGAGTATGGCCTCAATGTACATTCATTTAGCTGTAAACGTTTCTAGTTTCTCTTTCTTTATGGCTGAGTAGTACTCCATTTTATAGAAAGACCACATCACCTTTATCCAGTCTCCAGTTGATGGGCAAACGGGCTGTTTCCAAGCTTTGGCTATTACAAACTGTGCTGCTAAAAACATGGGTGCACATATATCACTGTGGTATGATTCTCTTAATTCTTTTGGAGAGATACCCAGCAGAGGGATGGCTGGATCAAATGGAACCTCTAGTCCCAGCTCTTTGAGATATCTCCATATTGATTTCCATAGTGGTTGCACCAGTCTGCACTCCAACCAACAATGGAGAAGGGTTCCCTTTTCCCCACAACCCTGCCAGCATTTGTTATTGGGTGATTTCTTTTTTTCTTTTCTTTTTTAAAATTAAAAAAAAATTTTTTTTGAGTCAGGGTCTCACTATGTAGTGGAGACTGACCTGGAACTCACTATGTAGCCCAGGCTGTTCTCAAACTCACAGTGATCCTCCTGCCTCAGCCTCCCGAATGCTGGGATTACAGGCATGCGCCACTATGCCCAGCTGGTTGATTTCCTGATAGCAGGCTGGGAAATTAGTTCAGTTCTTCCTCTTCCTCTCTTGATTTCTTGATAGCTGAAAGATAAATTAGGTAGAACTCTCAAAAACACTGGCATAGGAAAAGACTTTATAAAAAAATCCTCAGTAGCACAGGAACTGGCACAGAGAATCAACAAGTGGGATCAAACTTCTGCACTGCAAGAGAAACCATCAACAGAGCTAAGAGACAACCCACAACGTGGGAAAAAGTTTTTACCAGCTGCTCCTCAGACAATGGTCTATTATCTAGAATATATAAAGAACTAAAAAAAAATCAGACCTCCTCAAAATAAAGACCCAATTAAAAAATGAGCATCTGAAATGAACAGACATTTCTCAGACAAAGAAGTAACAGCAGCAAATAAACATATGAAAAATGTTCAACATCATTGATCATTTGAGAGGTGCAGATGAAAACAACACTGAAATTCCACCTCACTGCTTGCTCTCTCTCTCTTTTATTTATTATTATTATTATTACTTTGCAAATCTAACATCAATTGGTAACTCCTGAACAAATTGTCAATTGTGACATTTTGGGTTACTTTTTATTTTTTAATTTCTTTTTTAAATAGATGTGACAAGTCTGTTCACAACATCATACAGTTTATTACTGCATGGATAAAGACCTGTTGGCTGAGTTCCAGGACAAATTTCTAAATTCAGGGTATAAATTGTCTTCACATCGGGGCATACATTTTTATACCATATTTGGGAGGTTTATTTGGCATGTATGGCCAAAACTTTCAACAACCACGAAATGACACAAGTTTTTTGTCAATTGTCATGTATTCAGTTGATGTATAAACAGTTTGAAACAAAGCTTTCAAAAAATGAGCAAATAGCCAAATTGTCAGATTTATTTTAATTTTTTCTTTCTCGGTGAGACTTTATGTCATCAAAACATAGGCAATTTTGAAAGAAACCAAATCTCTGAGGATCAATTTTGTTCTAAAATCTCAATGTCATATTTGTCACTTCTCCATATCCTTTAGATTCTGACAATGAGAATGATAAAATCCTGCTATGAAGGCTTTTAGTTCAGATAGTGAGATGTCATGATAAATGTGTTTTTGAGTATTATTATTGATGCATATAGAACGCTTTACTTGTATTTCACTATCAGTGCATTTCAAAACATCTTGTAACATCATCCTTTACAATTTCCAACATTGAATCGCAGTGTTGGCTTTGCATCTGATAGGTTTCACCCCTGGCAAGAACTTAATAACACTGACCTAGTTCTTTTTTTTTTCAGCTTTAATTGAGTTTATTGGTACATTTTAGGTATACAGTACAGTTACATTCATTGTTGGGATCTTGTACCTCTACATGACAGGTCTTGGTTCTCATTTTTTCCTCTTGTCCCTGCCCTCCCTTCACCCCCAACACTGACCTAGTTCTAACATTGGATCATTCAGGTGTACAAGACCATTTTTAGCCAAATATTTATTTACATTATTGTTTTCTTCCTCATCTAAACCTTGATTTAGAACCTTGACTCCAAGATCTTCATTCTGAATTTCTCTGTCTGTCATTTTTTGCTAGCTTCTTTGGCTTTTACATGATCCAAGTCATCATTGGTAGCTGAATCACCTGATGACTCACTTTCAATCTTCTCCCAAAGTCATAAAAGCAGATTTTCATGCCACATTATATGGAATTGGGCTAATTCGATAAGAAAAATCAAAAGAAAACATGTATTAAAGTTATAAATACACAAAAATGTAACATGGCACATAATGTAGGTAAAACCCATTTACACTTTGACACACATGCACATACCTTGCAGTTTCTCATACCAAGTGGGTGAACACAAAGATCGTTTCCCCTAGCACAGCTACTGTGATGCACAGCCAGCTACCATTATGCTAGAGTGCATATTTTCATTAGAAAATTATGGTCAGGTGTACTTTACTCACCATAATTCCCCTAGTATTATTTTTTTCTTTTTTACCCAAAAGTATGGCCTTTGATTTGGTCAGCTGTGAGCAGATGAACCTGCGCATATGAGCCTAAGCAGCCAGTAACACTGCGACCTGTGGGGTGAAGGTAGTGACCAGTGCTGAAACTAGCTCTTCCTCTCTTTCTCCCTAGCTTGAAGTCCCTTTTTCTCTTCTGCTAGTTCAGTGGGATGCAGGAAAAAGGAGAGGCAGCAGGAGCCTCAGGAGAGTGGGACAGCTGTTAAGAATGCATCTGTCCCTCTCCCTCCTGGATTTCAGAGGCCCTCAAACACGCTCTGTTAGCTCAAAAGAGGAACAGATGAGCTCAACAGTCAGGACAGGTTTATTTAGAACAAACCTGTGAGGGACCACGGGTATGAGGATCAAGCAGCTTGGTTTTTATGGGGTTGGAGCGGGTGAGAAGGGGAGTTGGAACTGGGCTGGGATGGTTGTCCTTCAGGCAGGCAGTTGGCCACTTGTATATTTTTGATAAGGGGAGTTGAGCAGGAGCAAGCATGGGTGACCTTCAGGCTAGCAGCTTTGTGGGATCTGACTGATATTGAAAAGTTAATGGCATAAGAACTAAGGGATGCCTTGGTCTGAAGGGACTGCTCTGATCCCTTCATGCCCCCCACTCCGCTCTCTGCCCCCCCGCTCCAGTACATTTCCTTCTAGTGAAAGGAACTGATATGAGGCTGCTGGGAAATTCTTCCCAGCATCAAGTTAATTAACACATTCATCACCTCACATAGCTATCTTGTGTGTGTGTTATGTGTGATGAGGATACTTAGTCTATTTTACTAGCAAATTTCAAGTGTACTATACATTATTATTTACTGTAGTCACCAGGCTTATATTACACTCCCAGAACTCATGTGTCTTACTGAAACTTTGTGCCTTTTTGATATAGGAGAAATATTACTTCAACTTGGTAGATGGTGGATGTATGGAGTTTGTGTTCCCCAAAATCGAAGAATGAATTCTAAGGAACAATAGAGGTTAATGATAGGAAAGATTTATTGACAAATAGTGCCTGAGAGACAGGAGTCCCAAAAGTGGGTTGCCACTGAGGCCCTTTGTCAGGTATAATACATCAAAGTCACAGTGTGGGTACAACGTGGGTCAAAGTATACTCAACCTATAGGATAACAAATGTAATTGCTTAGCTAATATTGATCCAATAGGGAAGCAGGTCATGTAGCAAGAATGCATGGAAAGAACAAAGGCATTTTGGAGAAGGGATGGTTCTATATGGTCTTCTTGCCCATGTGGGCAACTGATGATTATCTGGACTTCTTGAACCAGGTGGTGCTAATTACAGTATAATTCCAACTTACTGCTTATCCTTTAGGAAAGCATGTAGGTATAACCATTGCATCTTTATTTTGAGGCCTGGTCTTTTTCAGATATGCCTCCAGCCACAATTCAGAGATTTTAATTTTTTCTGCTGACTTCCTTGAGAGCTCAGTTCCTCTCTGACTGTATATTAATTTCTATCCAATTTAACTGCTTATACTTTGACCATCTCATTTATCCCACATCCCATCTGCTAGCAACCATCTACTTCCTGCTTCTACGAGCTCCAGTTTTTTCAATGGCACATGTAAATGAGATCATGTGGATGTGTCTTGATATGCCTGCCATATTTCACTTAGCATAATATCCTCCAGGTTCATTCATGTTGTTACAAATGCAAACTTTCCTTCTTTCATGGAGGGGGTGGCGTTGAGGATTGAACCCAAGGCCTTGCATATAAACATGAACTCTGTACAACTTCAGCCCAAGATACCCTTTTCAAAAATGTTGAATAGTATGCTATTGTATACACATAATACATTTTTAAATCTATTCACCTGTCAATGAATGGAAGTTGTTACCATATTTTTGCTATTGTGAATAGTGCTGCAACTGATAATATCTCTTTAACAGCCTGCAACTGCCCTGATCAGTTTTCCTGAAACTTGCTCTGATCTCATCACCCAGATACTATATTGTCGGAGGCATACTACTGCCTATCAACAGAGAGACACATAGCTTGCCCTGAGTATCTATCTTCTCTTTTCATCCCCCAAAGTCTTCAAATAACTGTCTGAAGTGAGTAAAATGCAAACATTACGTATGTATACAGATCTATGTGATATTAAATTTAAGAGTTAAGATTCTAGAAAATAATATGTGATATATATATATATATATATATATAATATATATGCAATTATATATTAACCACAGTTAATGAGATCTTCAAATAAGTGGAGAGAGACAAACGATAACATTCCTAGCCAGGCTTGGTGGTACATAGTTGTAATTCCAGCATTCTGGAAGGCCGAAGGGAGATTATAAATTTGAGTCCAGTCTGCTAGCCTGAGCAACTTGACAACTTAGTGAAACTTTGTTTCAAAATAACAAATAAAAATAAAAATAAGAAAGGGGCTGTGGATGTAGCTCAGTGAGAAGAAGGCTCTGGGTTAAATTCCCAGCACCAAAATAAGAAAAACATTTTGTATGTCATCACTTGAGATAATAGTATTACTCTCAGGCTTCTGGGAAGATATTGGAGCAGTAAACAGTATCAAATCAGTCTCTCTGAGATTTGGAATTCAGACACTGAAATATAACAACTTGGGGACGAAAAGAAAGGGAGAGGTGGGTTCCTGGGAACCAGGAAGGATCTGAAGGGAGAATTGGATCCCACAGAGAAAGTGAAGAGACAGATCTCAATGCAGAAAACGGAAGTGGCAAGCTGAACTTTCTCTCTGACTTCTGGCTTGCAGCGTGAGAGGGGAGGGTTGAATCTACAGAGACACAGTGAGGGCGGGTGAAATACACCAGTGGGATGGAGCAGTGAATGCTGTGAGCTGCAACAGCTGGAGTGACTCAAGTCCAGCTATCCTCTGGAGAGGGAGCTTGGCCAGACACCATTTTAGGGAAGGGCCAACGGAACCCAGGATTTGTAGCAGCCACGGGTTAGATTTATCTCAGGGCTCCCAGTACTGGGAGAGGCACAACTGTGGGAAACATCCAGAGTCAGGGAGCCAAGAACAAGCTGGCGAGAGACACGCAGAGTGTTTGTTATAGGCTGAACAATTCTGGCCACAATTCGACCCCCAGAGGCTAGGATCAGCCTGAATTTCTTTTTCTTTTTCATACCACATACTTTATTAGTTTCCTCCACAAGAGACAAAAACATCAATGTTTTTAACAGAAATCTCAGGTCATGAGAGGCCAAACAGATCCAAGGAAGGAAGATGAGAACTAAAGACTTAAATTAATCAAAAGGCACTATATGATACCAGCTAAAACCTACTACCGTGGTGGTCACAGGCTAAGGAAGATTAAGCTACAGCAAATGATCTAATGTGAATGTTAGTGATGACAAAGCAGGAAGCAAGTCTTTTGGGCTCAAGAGGATATTTGGCCAGGAAAATGTTGAAGTGGCTGTGGGTAAAGCTAAATAGAAAGAAACAGGTAGAAGGTGAATCCAAGTTATATAGACAAGCAAATGATGATGGTTCAGGCAGGCTTCTTCCTCCCAAGAAACAGTGCTGTACTGTATTATGTATCCCCTTCCCACCTTCACAATCCCAGCCAACAGCTGCTCAAGCTGAGCTTTCTACTCTTGCCTTACAGGATCTTGCACTACTAGGACTAGGTTTTGTGCTCCCCAAGGGTTTCTGTAATTTAGGAAAGAATTTACAGAACTTGTCATGCATGGGTTATCTCTGTTGCTACGTATTCTGAACAAATAACAACCCTCAAGTATTCACATGAAAGGAAGTCTGAGCTTCCATAATCACATTCAAACAGCCTTAAACAATCTCAAAAATTTGAAATACTGCTGGAATTGGCATCCTGCTGTATGTCTACTGGAAGCTCACTGCGATTATCCAATACCCCACCCTAATCCTACTGCAGGCTTCTTGGGATGGATCATCTAGCATTGATCTGGGCTCTGTCTGCCTCCTTTGTCTACCCGTGACAGCAGAGACAGGCCCTGAATTAGACTCTACCACAAAACTGTAGACCCCAGAAGTTAAACACAGACCTTAAATTACAGAGAAATCTATTTTTTCAATTTTCTTTTTTTTCCTCGATTGCTTGTTTTTTATTTTTCATGAATGTGAACATTGTTTATAGTTTTTTGGTTTTGTTTCATTCTTGTTTTTGCTTTTTTCCTTCTTTCTTTCCTTCCTGTCTTCTACCAGTTTCCCAAAGCTGGGTAATCTTCCTTTGTCCTTCAGACTTGCTTCTAATCTCTTTCTCTTCTATTTCTCTATTTTTCCCTTATCCTTTTTAAATTTTCTCCCCTGAGGGTGAAATTCACTCTAGTGAGGGGATATTTACTGTACATAATTTTCTTTCTGTTATTTTTAACACTACTCTCAATTCTGTTTTTAATATATAGGACTCAGGATTTGAAGTTTCTAACAAATGGTTCAGGTGTTGTGGATGCAGCTGGTTATAAAACCTATGTTTGGGAGCCTCCATCAAATACACACATAGCTGTAACCATAGAGACAATGTTGTCCATATCTATTTTTCTAATTCACTTTTTGTTTTCTGGTACCGGGGATTGAACTCAGGACCTTGCATTTGCAAGGCAGGTACAGCACAGCTGAGCTAAATCCCAGGCCTTTTAATTCACTTCAGTAATTATTCTTTTACAAGTCAAAATTAGCTTCTAATCAAGAACAACATTCTTATTTTTAAAAGTGTTAAAATAAGAATATAAATATTTTTCATAAGGTAATTTTATTTCATGTAAGAAAATTCATTTTTTAATTTTTGATATTATAAGCTAGATATGATGTTAATCCATGATTCTGTTCATGACTAAATTAACTTGCTGCATTAAATTCAGAAGAATCAGTCAGTGCTATCATTAGGCCTTACCATTATCATCAATTTTTACAAAAATGGACATACACATCAGTACTATACGGTCAAGGTTATAGTTTTAAATTTTAATAAGTATTCACTAATAATACAATAAAAATTTAATGTAATTGAAATATAATTTTAATCTAATTTAATGTTTCCTCTTTATAGAGATGTGTTTAAGCCTGTTTGGAAGAATAGCAACTTGTTTGTTTGTTTTGTTTTGTATTTTTTGAGACAGGGTCTCACCAAGTAGTTGAGACTGACCTGGAACTCACAATGTAGCCCAGGCTGGTCTTGAACTCACAGCGATCCTCCTGCCTCAGCCTCCTGAGTGCTGGGATTACAGGCATGTGCCACCACGCCGGGCAGTAACTCGTTTGAAATGTTGTATCACCTTGACTAAATTTCTTTGAATTAGAAGTACAATTTTTACTCTATGAAGAAATAGAAATACAATTTTCTTTTTAATATGTTTATTTCTGACTTAGATGCTACATAAATTATTTGTGTGGGATTATTCAGAATTCTTCCTCTCCTTCCTTTAGTATCAAGTTGATTTCCAGGATGCAAAACAAAATCATTCCTGTGTTTTTGTGCGTAATTTTATTGCCTGAATAAGCCATTATTAAAGATTGTATATGTTTTGTGTTGAAACAAAAGTGTAAATAAATTAAAAATCAAAATCAAAGATGATAATAGAAAAAAGTGATGGATCTTTTGCAAATGGGATGAGAACAAAGAGGTGAAAGAAAGGGGAGAAGGAATATAGAGGAAAGGGACATAAAAAGAAATGTTTAGTATAGGTACCAACTCCTCATGATGAGTGTAATAATTCTGTACTGCAAACTTATACTAATAAAATGAAAAACACATCTGTCCATACACTTCTTACAAGCTTATTATAAATTCAATTATTAGAGTAGCAGCATTTTATTACTTCCTTCAAATATAGGATAGATTTAGTGCTTCTCTGCATCTTCATCAGGAAGCACATGACTTCAGAAAGGAATTGTAACTGCCCTAGGCTACACTCAAACGTGCAGGTGGATGTAGAGTACAAACCACGTGGCTGAGAGCAAAACACAAGTAAACATGAAACACAAAACAACCTCTTCCCCTCATCACAGAAAGACTGCTGAGTCTTCAGTCCTATCCCTCAAAGACTGCATTGGTTTTTACAGCATTTCTCTTGTACTTTATATAATTTTCTGATTTGTTTCAGATTTTATTATATAACTCTAAATCTTTTACCTATGGTTAAATGTGGCAAATTAACAGTTACTACAGTTTGCCATTTTGTAGAATGGGCTTAATGTTATCGTTATTACTAATTGTATTACTTTAGCCAAGGTGACATAGTTGTTGTGATCAGTTGTTCTTCCTTGTATGCTAATACTGAGATTGTTTGGGAGTCATAGACAATACCATTGTCCCAAAACAAAGAACTAGGTGCTAGGCCAAATAGGCAGCAACTTCTTATCCCTAATGAATTGAAGAGGCAGGATATTGGGACAGACTCAAAAGCCAAAAGCCAGCTACACATAGAAGACATCTCTAAAAAGGTATCTCTAAGAAGGTATGAATACTAGTAATAAAACTACCTACCATAAGCAATTTACAAGCATCAAAGGAGAATATAAATAAAAAAAATGGAATATGAGAAGACATGGAACCTAGATGTCAGCAAGGCAAATCCAGAGGGCTTTGTGGTAGAAGAAATTAGAAGCTACCCAGGTGAACTTTCTGAATTGTTGCAGCAAAGTAACAAAGCAGATGAATGAGTCTCTAGAAAAACAAATCAGAAATAATTCAAAGATAACTAAGGAAATGATGACTGTAATGAAGGACTTGGTTAGTGAATCTAGAGCAGATACAGATAAAAAATAGAGGAGCTTAGGAAAGTGATGGAAACCATGGATGCTCAATATAGGAAAGAATTGGATTCCATGAAACAGATTCAAACAGATATCTAGGAGATTAGAAATTCTATTGAATGTGCATGCAGCAGAATCAAGCAATGTGAGAGTAGAATATCAGATCTAGAAGAGATCTGATATTGATAGTGATCATAATATATATGATAGATAGTGATCATAAAATGAAAGACTTCTTAAAAATAATAGGAAATCCGGGCATGGTGGCTCATGCCTATAATCCCAGCACTCAGGAGGCTGAGGCAGGAGGATCTCTGTGAGTTCGAGACCAGCCTGGGGGCTACACAGTGAGTTCCAGGGGCAGTCTCAACTACATAGTGAGACCCTGTCTCAAAAAACCCCAAAAATTAAAAATAGTAGGAAACCACAAAAAAATCAATCCAATAGCTGCTAGGTGATGCAAAGAACAATGACATAAGATTGACAGGAATCAATGAAAAAATCAGAAGATAGAACAAAGTCCATAAAATACCCTTTCACAGAAGTAATGGCAGAAAATGTCCAAAGCATGGAAAAGGAATTTGATATACAGATAACAGGTATACAGAACTCCAGTTAGCCATGATCAGAAAAAAAAATCTACTACACTAAAGCATATAATAGTCAAGATCCAAGAAATTCTACAAAGTAGAATATAAAAGATGTTACAGAAAAGAACCAAATCCTCTTTAAAGAAAAGCCTATCAGGGGCCTGGGATTTAGCTCAGTGGGGCTGTGCCTGCTTTACAAGTGAAAGGTTGTGCATTCAATTCCCAGTACCAAAAAAAAGAAAAAAAAAAAAAAGAAAAAAAAAACACTTGGAATCACAGCTGAAATCGAAACACAAATTCTTAAGTCAAGGACAGCTTGGAGTGAACTATTTCAAGCCCTAAAAGAAAACAACCTCCAACTCAGGCCCCAAAGCCTCATGCAGTCATAGTTGGGGCTTTTCAGAGGTGGCTGGATCTGGAGTGTATGATGCTGGGTTCAGATGTGTGATTATTAAATTAGTCCACTGATTGTTTTGGTATAGTTCTGGGTAGGATGAAGGGTGCTCCAACCTGGGTGTGAGTGCTATTCACCCTAAGGATGGGTAGCTTGATTAAGATATAAGGACCAGGGCCTAGGATTTAGCTCAGTGGTGCTGTGTCTTCCTCTCAAGTGCAAGGTCCTGAGTTTGATCCCTGGTAACACACACACACACACACGATAGAAAGGACAGAAAGAGGGTTTTTGGTATTTTGTCTCTTGTTATTTATTGTCTTCTGACTGACATGAACTGTTTCTCCTCTGTGATGCCCCTTTGCCTTGCCACCCTGCATTGGAGCCAGCCAACTATGAACTGAAGCCTGTACAAATTATGAGATAAATAAACCTTTCCTTGTCTAACTTTGGGTATTGGTTATTTTGACTCAGCAACGACAAAAAGTAACTAAGACAATTATCTTTCAAAATTGATGGGATAAGATACTTCATTGAGAAAGAGCACTTGAAGAAACTCATGACCACCAAACCAACATCCCCAAAGTTCTGAAGGATATTCTAGAAAACAACAATAAAGACATCAGTTCCATGAATCTTAATAGAAAGATTCCACCAGACAAGGAAAACAATTATACAGAGGGTATAGAAAGGGAACCAACAACAGGAAAATAACATGACACGGATAAGTCAATACATATCAGTTATAACCATCAATGTAAATGGTCTCAATTCACCAATCAAAAGAAAGATGTTAAAGCTGAGGGTGTATCTCAGTGCTACTGTGCCTGACTGGTGAGCACAAGGTCCTAGTTTGATCGTCAGTACCAAAAATAAACAAACAAACAAACAAACAAAAGAGACAGATGAGCAGAATGGATTAACTACAAAACAAGATCCAGCAATATGCTGCATACAAGAATCATGTTTAATTTAAAAAGAAATTCATAGACAAGGATGGAAAATAATACTCCATGCAACAAGAACCCAGACAAAAGTAGGGGTAGAAGAAGAAAGGGTGGACCTTTTGTGCCTGCCCCAAGGAGGTGTGTACTTGAGCTAGAACAATAAGGAAATCTCAGGTAGAAGGAACAAGAGGAACAAAAGACTGAAGTTAAGCCAGGGATTTAGCTCAGTGGCACCACACCTACCTCACAAGTGAAAGATCATGAGTTCAATCCCCAGTATGCCACCCAAAAAAAGAAAAAAGAAAAAAAATTGATAGTAAATATGATACTCTGACATCAAGATAAAACAGTCTTAATTAAAGAGTGGGAATAGACAGTGCTAGGTTTCCCAATAGGTAGACATTTAATTATATGTATTTAATTATACTTACTTTTTTGACCCCACTTTTGCTTTTGCCAAAGCATTTCCACCAAACCAGACCAATGATTCACTTATGTGCATGCTAATTTTAACTCTTAATAGGGACATGAATTTGAAAACATTATAGATAGGCCAGGTGTGGTGGCGCAGGCCTGTAATCCCAGCACTTGGGAGGCTGAGGCAGGAGGATCACTGTGAGTTCGAGACCAGCCCCGGCTACATAGTGAGGTCCAGGGGAGTCTCAACTACATAGTGAGACCCTGTCTCAAAAAATGTATATAGATATGTACTTCTTACTTCTTAGTATGGGCCTTTTCAAATATACATAAAATTAGACTAGTAATGAGTTACTATTTTCTCACCAATTATCAACTCATAGCTACTTTTACATAATTCCCTTAAACAGTATGGACTTTTAAAAATATCCATAACTTCAATATTATTATTATTGATAAAAACAACAATATTCATGAATACTATGAAATTTCAATTTAATGTTCGAATTTTCCCCAATTGTTTCATTTTTCTTGTGTAATTTGTTTGACACAGGTCTCAAATAAGGTCCATACACTCTGTATTTCATTGATACTTCTCTTACGTCTCTCTTAATTAATTGGTTACCTGATCCTCTATTTTAATTTTAAATTATGAAGGCAGGGGATTTAGCCCAGTGGCACCTCTCAAGCCCAAGGTCCTGAATTTGATCCCCAATACTAAAAAATTTTTTTTTTAAAAAATTGTGGCTTCAATTTTGTTGCTGAGAAAAACAGATTGTTTATCCTTCAAAATCCCTCACATACTGGATTTCCAATGGTGTTAACAAAATCTTTTGTTCCCTCTATTTCCTGTAAATTTGTAGATCTAGAGGCTTGTTTTGATTCAAGATTGATTTTTGGCAGAAAGTTTTCATAAGTGTGGTGCGGATTTTCATGAAGAAATATACTATATGTAGGTGAATCTCTTTTTTGTGATGTTAGCAGTGGTCAATGATCATTGCCTAGATTCATTATTTTACTGACATTTTTTAAGATGGTGAGATTCCACTTTTGTAATTTTTCCTTCATTTACAGTTTTAAAACTCTTACAAAGGGAAAATTTCTCTCAAAAACTACTTGGTCACTATGATTTTGGATTCCCTATACTTCATTCTATGAAGGGGGAATTTACCATATTTTATGTATTTGAATTCAGCAGTTCATTAGAGTTATTATTCTTGATGATTGCTCTATTCTTTCCATTTTTTTTATGGTGGTAGAGATTGAACCCAAGTTCTGGAACAAGTGATCTACCACTAAACTACAACCCTACACCTCTTATTATTCTGTTTTTCTCTCCCTTTATTTTTTGTGTTGGCTCCTAAATGCTTGACACAACTCCAATAATCTTGGATTGCTTTTTGGTATGGTAATCAATAAAAATATGCATAAGTAATTTGAATATTTATGACATGTTAACTGCATGATCACAACTCTAAATTACCATTTAATTATGTTTCATATAAACATATGAAACCACATTTGTCTCCAGTGTGAGTATTACGTTTATATACAAGGTAATCAAAGTTTCCTTTAATTCAATATCCTACAAATTTCTGTCTTTACAGAGAAATAGTCAATACATGATTTCACCTCCTAAACAGAGCATTTACTGTTATCTAAATACATTTTGAAAAATAAAATGAGGAGAAATTTCTTCCTTCTTAAAAATATGTTCCTTTAGCTGTTGGAATAGTTGATAAAAGACATTCTTTCACATTGTGGAGGGAAGTTCTGGGACAATCAATAAAACCTGGTATAATTATGCCAGTCAAACTTGGATTTTTCATTGGGATGCTTCAAAGAGGAGGCTATCCTGTTTAGTTCCTTTGCTGCAATCTTTACTGCCTTGCTTAGCCACTGCAGTAGGTTTTCATTTAGCTCCCCCTTTTCCTTGTTTGTATTTCTTTTCCTAGAGGTTTATCTTTTTTTCCTGTTGAGTTTTGTTTTTGGCTTAGTTTCAACTTTTGCAGGAGCAGGTTTGACCTGAAATCTACAGATCTCTTGGCTCTTTACGGCTTCTGAGCTGAATTAACTTTCTTCATAAAAGTCTTGGGCACCAGAGTGGAAAGGTGGGCTCTGGGTTTATAGGTATTCACAGAGTTAGGCTATCAGGCCGCTGGCAACCCTACAGTCTAGGTTAATGGGATCCATGGTGTAAGAATTAGATGGACCAGATTTTAAAAATTATCTATCAATAATCTATGTATTCAACATTCCTTAGGGCTGGGGATTTAGCTCAGTGGTTCTGGCATCTGCCTTACAAACACAAGGGCCTGAGTTCAATCCCCAGTACCAAAAAAAACCAACAACAACAAAAAAATTCCTTCTTCCCTTTAATAAACAAATGGTAGCATTCTTCACATACTTTTCTCCACTTGGCTTTTTTCACCTACCAGTCTGGCAGGAGATCACATCAAAGTAGTATACAGAGTATATATTCTTCATTTTTATAGCTTCATAATACTTTATCTAGTGGATATATTGCAGTTGATTTAACTAGTCCTGTTGAGGAATATTTAGTTTAGGTTTTACCATTCTGCTAGTACATATCGAGTTGCAATAAATACACCAGTATATGTGTCATAATGCATTTTTCTCCAGTGTTTCTTTGGCATGGATTCCAAGAAGTGAGATGGCTGAGTGACAGGGTAATTGTGCTGGATACTGACCATTTCTCCTCTAATGCAGTGATGTTGCTTTCCATTCCTACCGTCAAAGTATGAGAATGTTTCCTCATAGGCTCATCAAAAGACTGTGTGGTCGAACCTTTAAATTTTGCCAGTCTGTTAAGCGAGAAATCACATAACAATTTAATTTTAATTCATGTTCTTATGAATAAGGTTGAATATTGTTCATATCTGAATTGTTTCCATAATTTCTTGAGTCCTGGCTTAACAGTTTTAAAAACACAACATGCTTGGATATATTATGGTCTTTTTTTCATGCTCAAGTACTATCTTTGGCCAGTAGAAACCTGCTCAGCTTTTCTCTTTTTTTGAGAGAGAGAGGGTATTGTTAAATTGCCCAGGTTGGGCTCAAATCTTCAATTCTTTTCTTGCCTCAGCCTCCCAGAATGCTAGGATTACAATTACAGCACTACCACACTATCACACCACCACACCTAGCTTCTTGTGTCCTTTTGTCATGACTTGAATATTCTTTAGTCTCCATCTCCACCCCAGTAATCTCTGATAGCATCTCTGCTATGTACATGATGCTCTATACTTATCTTGTACATTCAATATACCCAAATTGACATCAACCATTGCTTTAAACCATTGATGGAATAATAATTTTATCTGCTAAACCACGTATCCATGTTCATACTCATATCACTACTTGGCATTATAGTGTATGTGGTATTTCATTGTTTGTCTGTTTCCTCCTGTTTATTCTAAGACCCTGGATCCTAGTTGCATTGAAGGCAAGGAGTTTTGTTTTTCTCATTAATGTATACCAAACGCAGAACAGGGACTGATATGCTAAAGTGCTTGGAACCTTTAATGGCCCTTTTATCAGAAGTTGTGATTATAGCCTCCTACACAAGGAGACTGGTAATCATCCAGACTGAGCCCAAGGACATTTACTCATTCATTTCCATATACTGAGTAGCTTATCTGTTCCAGACAGTATTCTGTACATGATAGCAATGTTTACATTAGCCTGGAGACTGACTTGTTATGACTGCTTTGACAGACTACTGCCCTAACTGGGAACTGATAAACTTCTAGACAGATGCTCAGGCAGGAATGATTCCTTTCTAATGTTAAACCAGAACTAACCTAACAGAGTCAATTAAATTCCTGGAAGTAAAAAAATAGTAGTGGGAGTATTTTCTTCTCTCAAGATTTATCCTGCAATGCAGACAATACTAAAGCTTAATACACTGCAAATGTGTGTGTTTTATTTCTGGCTTATATTTTCAAAAGCTGTCTATGATACCTATGTTCCATGCAATTTATGTCAAAATTATGTCTTTAGGTGTGAGAGAAAGCAGCCATTACTTACATTTGTTGAAGTCCTGTTGTGTGCCAGAAAGTCCTTGAAGATTTTCTCATTATGTTTTCTCTTGGAGTCATCTAGAAGATAAAGCACACTACCACTTATTTTTAAAAAAGAGCAAATCATAAAAAGACTTTTTACTTTTCTTCAGCACCAAAAGTAATTTATCTTAACACAGAAGTATTGTCAGGTACTATCTGCACAGAATTTTCTATTATTCCTTCCACTGTTATACTAGTCCAGGCCTATTTTTCCCACTACATAATATGCCAATCACTGAAGGGAGTTTTGCAAAAGAGTTTATTCACGAGATGGCTGAGGGAGGAGGGGGAGTCCCATGCTTCAAATTCACTGCCACAAGGATAGGATTTGGGGATATTGATGGGATAAAGAAGCAGGATGAATAAAGGACTGGAGGTACTGGTGATTTTTATCATATCTCTCATCTTGGAAACCCTAGGGATGAGGGATTATGATCCTGGATCCCAAGATCTCCCTTCATTTTAACAGCTATTCAGTTTACTTATTATTAAATCTGTAGTCAGATAAAGATATAGGCAGATAAGAGGAAAAGTAAACCAGGGAAACTCGCTTGTGAATCCTGTTAAATAGCGAAACCTGGAATTATTCTAAAGCTTTCCCATGTGTGTCTGAAAGCTGGGACTCTGAGTATTTTAATTTCCCTGGGTGATTGATGCTGGCGAGAGAATTACTTAATTTTTTCAAAATAGTGATCAATATTACTTTTAAAATTACGATTATTGTTTTAAAAATTGAAAACAACATATATGGCAAAAAAGCATTAAAGCCTGACTGAGATGATCACAGCAAATATGTACAAATTATATGTGGCGAATTCATATAATATATGATGCATTCCCAGTAGTCAATAAACAGAGGAGCAGACAGAGTGGGCAGCCTCTAAGACCATCTTCTATCTTCCTGTACTTGTGTAATCCTCATCCCTGAATGCGGTTAGGAGTTAGGAGAGTATAGTAGTTTAAGTTTGAATTATTGTAAAGCTTTTCTTTTTGTGTTTTGAGGGCACAAGTTTCTCTTAATGCTCTAACCTCCTTGGGAGGTTGACATATGATGCTTCCCAGAGAGTTGCTCAATTTGTGTTGTAACAAAGTTATAAAATATAAAATATAAATACCATAAAATTTACCATTTTAATTATTTTTCATGTGTACAGTTCAGTGGCATTAAGTACATTCACACTGGGCTGAGGATGTAGCTCAGTGGTAGAACACTTGCCTAGCTTGTGCAATGCCCTGGGTTCCAAACCCAGTACCAGAAAAAAAAAGTACATTCACATTGTTGTGCAACTATCACCACTATCCATTTTCAGATCAGATTGGGCATGTTCAGGGTGGTATGGCCATAGACCACTACCCAATTTCAGAATTTTCATTTAGCATAAGTGAAATTCTATATCTATTAAATGATAATTTTGTTTTTCCCCTCCTCCAACCCCATTCTACTTTCTGTTTATATGAACTCCACTACTCAATATACCCAAGAATAGTGGATTCATACAATATATATTTGTCTTTTGGTGTCTAGCTTCTTTCACTTTGTATAATAATTTCTAAGTTCACCCCTACTATAACAACTAACAGACTTTCATTTCTTTTCAAGGCTGAATAATATTCCATGGTGTGGATATATCATATTTTGTTCATCCATTCCCCAATCTATGGACATTTGGGTTATTTCCACCATTTGGCTATTGTGAATAATGTTACTATGAACATGAGTGTAAAAGTACCTGTTTGAGTCTCTGCTTTCATTTTTTGGTGTATATAACCAGAGGTAGAATTGTTGGATCATATAATTCTATACTTCATTGTTTGTGGAACTGCCATACTGTTTTCACAGAGGCTCCTACCATTTTACATTCTGACCAGCAAAGCACAAGGGTTCCAGTTTCTCCACATCCCCACCCATATTTTATTAATACATTTTTGTAAATAAAAGCTTCCTAATGGGTATGATTTATTTTTTAAGTGGTATTATTTAGGATTGAACCCAAGGTCTTTGCCCTGAGCTACATCCCCAGCCCTTTTAAAAATTTTTTGAGACAAGTTCTAGCTAAATCACAGAGTATCTTAGTTACTTCTTTGTTACTTCAACAAAATACCTGATATACATAAGTTGAAGGCAGAAAGGTTTATTTTAGCTCACAGTTTGTAGAGGTTTCAGTCCATAGTCAGCTGACTCCAAGGCAGGGTGACTTGGCAGAGGAGAACATGGCAGAACAGGCAACAAAAAGGCAGCAGCAGTGAGCCTCTCTTTTCCTTTTTACTGTTCAGGTTACAAGCCTATTGACTGGTGCCATTCATACCCAGGGTGGGTCTTCTGTCCAGTAAATCCACCCAGGAGCACCTAGAGCCATGCTAATCCAATCAGTGGACTAATCCAGTTACCATACACCCATGACCCAGTTACTCCCAAGCCCCACCTGGGAGCGC
Source organism: Fukomys damarensis (assembly GCF_012274545.1). NCBI lineage: Eukaryota > Metazoa > Chordata > Mammalia > Rodentia > Bathyergidae > Fukomys > Fukomys damarensis. Next base: position 78,936,172 of record NW_022900951.1, read on the forward strand.
ATGAGGCTTTGGGGGAGATTTTAGATATAAACCATAACACTAAGTTACCTAGACTGGGCTTCCTGTTCATTGTGGTCTTCCTGTCTCAGCCTCCTAGAGTGTTGGAATTGCAGGTATGCACTGCCATGATTTGTTTCAAAAACAGACTTTATTTTATACTAATTTTAAATTGAAGAGCATATAATTTTAATTACAATATTATTGAAAAATTTACAATACTACATATGGCAGAAAATATGGGTATGAGTTATGTGAAAAGTAGAACATCTGCACACTATGTAGGATTCATGTCTGTAATACGTTAGCTGGACTAACTAACCAATAGATACGTGAGTCGGTGATAACAGAAAATCACTTAAAGAGCAATATTTGTACTCAGTGAACATTAAAATACCAGTGAAAACCAGACATAATATTCAGTGAAAGAGGCAAATTACAGGAGAATATATTTTATAATTATAATTTTGAAGACTTGGTGTATTTTTATATATTTTATATAAATGTTTTTCTTGATATATAAATTATCTACAAACATATCTATGCCTCAAAGTTCTTTATCCCAAATAATGAACACACACGTGCATCTTTCTGTTCAGATCTGTCAGACAGGGGGTGGATATTTAATGTTAGGGTTTAGAGACCAGAGAAAATACTGTATTTACAGGACTGCTGTCAGTGGTTGGTAAATCCCCAAAAGATCTGACTGATGCCAGGGGAACAAGCTCCTCCCTTACTCCCTTCTCTCCTTGAAAATCCTCTATCCTTAGATTTTTAGAACTATTGTCTTAATTCTGATCACCAGGTGGCATCTGTCTTCATCTCCTCCGTTCAATGAAAACGTTTATACATTTTAAAGAACAAACACAATGGTATTTTTGCATATTAGAAATTCATTTTCATTTTTACCTGCAAACAGCTTAGATTTTCAGACAAATGATCTTAGTATATAAATTTGATTTTGAATATAGAATATAAAAATTCCCTCGTTAGTCTTCCACGTGAAGGATATTACAGGCCAGAAGGAAAAAATATTCTGCACACATGTGTATCTTAATGTGTGCGGCAATGAAAATGAATGGTGTAGTGCTCATACATATAAGTTAGATCAAGGGACATTGCGCATTAACAGGTGAGTATTCTAGCTCATCAGATTGAAGAAGCAACATGATACAAAAAACTGTGCAAGTGACACCAAGTCTCTGCAGTTAGGAAACTGCGGATTATATGAGAAGGTTTCTGAGGCTATGGTATGTACCGTATTAAAACAGCAAGGAAGAATCATTTATAAAGAAAGACTGGAATGAGAGATTTTCACTAAAGCAAATTAACTTGTCATACTAAGCATGTGAGTGTCAGTCTATGAAAGCTTGTTATACCAATTTCTGAGCGGTATACTAAAGGGTAGTTAGAACGTGTAGTTAGAATGTCTTTACTGCATCTGAATCATTGTCACATTTTTCTCTCCTCTTGACAAATATCATGCATGTCTTGTTTTATTTTATTTATTTATTTATTTTTTTGGGTACCAGGGATCAAACTCCGGACCTTGCCCTCGAGAGACAGGCGCCAGAATCACTGAGCTAAATCCCCCGGCCCATGCATTTCTTATTTTCGATGGAGTATAGCTTGTATCCACTATTTCATGCTGTAAAAACATATGAAGACAAGATTCATATATGGCAGAGGATGACCAGTGATCTTGTTTATAAACTGCTCCAGCCCTGTTTCCTTCCTCAATAAAAATGTCAAATATTCCATCATCTCCTCAGAAAGGAAATAGACGCAAAAACGCTCACGTTATCTTCTTTTGACAGGAGATTCTTTCAGTTTGAAAATTGGAAGGTTTGTCTTGACCCTGATCTCGTAGGTAGTGAAGCTGGCCTGGCTGACCCCACAGCCTCACAGCCATCTCTAGGAAGCTGCTGGCTAGCCCTCAGGAGGCACTCAGGTTCTCCGTTTTAGAAGTGAGCAGCCAGCGGGCGTTGGCCGCCGTCTCCGCCATTTCGCGGAACCGCAGCCACCGGGGTTCCCTCCGCCCCTCCGCGTTCCAGCACCGCCCCCGCTGCGGGCTACGCGCCGCGATCACAAGCGGAAAAGCACGTAGTGTGGCAGTTCGCCTCCGCGCGAAGCTCCTCCCCCGTCCCTTGAGTTTCCCCGTGCCGAGGGACAGATAGCTGACTCGCCAGAATCCTGCGTTAGGGACCTGGGAGGCCTGGCTGGGACAGAATGGTATTTTAAAAGTTGCGTTTGAAACAGTATACATACGATGATAAAGTGTTTTTATTTTTGTGTAGTGCTGGCGCTCCAACCCAGGGCCTTGCATATACTAGACCAGCACTTTACCATTGAGCTACATCCCCAACTACAGTGTTTTAATTGTTTTATATTGAAAGACTATACAGGATATCTATTCAGGTTTACATGCATTTCTCCCTCCCTTCCCCCTAACCTGTCCACAGTGTACAGTAGTGAGGGCTCTCTGAAGATAGCCTATGGTTCTAGTGTCCCAAGCCCCTTTATAATGGCTTTCCAACCCTTATTGCCGCTTGCCTATTGATAAAGAGAAGAATCTGAGATGTCCTGAAATCAGTTAAAGACCCAAGAACAGAGCGAGGAAAGTAATGAGAAGGCCGTCTTTAAGCTAAATCGTCAAATAAACAAAAGCTGGTCTACATTCTTTTCCTGTATGCTGAAGATTACCCACCAAGGCCACGATGCATTCTGCTCTTGGAGCCTGTAAACCAAGAAGCAGCAAAAACTTCTCTTTACGGATTAATCTTCTGTTGCAGGACTTTGCCCACTTCACGTTGCCCAGTTCTCTATCTACAGCCAAAGTAGGTCTAATGTAATTTGTGTTTTCTCTCTCCAAAATTTTATTATGGAGCACTCTGGCCCTTAGGTCTGGTGGCCATTTTTCCAACTGCTGTCTGGCCCAACTGCTGGTTATCTTAGATACTTTGTCCTTCACCTTTTAGTTAGCATATGTAACAGCTCAAAATTCTTTGGTTTCAGAGACTCCTTGGTCTCAAAAGTTTGATTAAACATCCTTTCCACAGTTGCCCAGAGCAATTTCTCTGAAGCTGGCTCTGATATCATATCAGTACCCTCAGAAGCAATCCACTGCCTACCAAGGGAACTACAAACTCTGTCCCAGCTGGCATTTAAGATTCCAACCACATAGACACAGATTACATTTCTAACTATGACTTCAAAGTCCTATGTGCTCTTGGCAAACTGCATCCTGGGTTAATCCCCCAAGGGACTCCTGCATTCCTCGTGTATCTCTCTAGCAAATGGATAAACCTTGGTCTTTGCAAATACATGGTGACATGCCATAGTTGATCAACTCTTAAGGAGGATTGTTGTCCTTATGTGAATCATGGAAACTGAGTCTCAGAGACGATAAGAACCAGGCCTTGTCTTTGAGAAAGATACTGGAGTTAGAGACATAAGAGACCTAATGATAGCTTGGTAGTGACAGTGAACAGTATTGTTTTGCACTGTAATAAAGAGAGGTGATAAGGTGCTCTCTCCTACTATGTGCAGCATTAATTTTATATTTTCCTGGGATTTTAAGTACACATTTTGTGACTATTAATCCTGACATGTCAACTTCATTGGATTAAAAAATGCCTAGAAGATTAGTAGAGCATACTTCCAGTTGTGTCTGGGTGGGTCATGGAGATGTCACCTTGGACATGATGTGGGATCACGTACTCACTCCTCTCTGGCACTGTTCTCTGGCCATAATTCACAGCCACCATGAACTAAGTATCTTTGTTCTGTTACGCCCTCCTCCTATGCAGTTTCTCTCTTGGTGCCAGCCAACCTTGAACTGAATTCCTTGAGACCATAAGCCAAATTAAACTTCTCCTCCTTTAAATTGTGAGTGCTGGGTATTGTGTCCAGCAATGGGAAATCTAATACACGTTCTTTGTAGAGCACTTGGAAAATACACAAAAAGAAAAACAAACAAATAAACAAAAGAAAGGAAGTAAATCCAAAAATCCCACAACTGGAATAGGCCACCCCATTCTAGAATTTGCTGACATCTAGTGGTAGGTTCAATGTCAAGTTATACCTATAATTGAGAGGTCAAGATAGGGGAAAAAAACCCCATTTCCAGGTTTCATTTTACTCTGGTGCTAATAGGTACAGTTTCCCATTTTTATCACATTGCTTCTTTCTTAAATGTTGATCTTTTAGGGCTCAGGATATGTCTATGTTATACTTATTTGGAACGGTGCATATATATTATGAAATTACAATGCAAATACATACCAGTTCAATAACTACTCTTATGGAGATAAAATCTGTTACATTGTGCTAAAGGGCCAAGGCATAAAGACCAACACCTCTTGGTATCCAAGGCAGTGTTATATAAAGGAAAAAGCTCAGGCTTTGGAATGACACACAGAAGTGAGGAACGAAGGGAAAGGATCCAATATTTATTTAGGAGCACTCCCTACACAGCACTATATAGTCAGACATTTACATGTATAATCACTTCATAGATAGTAATAGAATATATAATTAAGGTAATAAGGAAAATGGAAATGAAAAAATCATTAACCAATCCAAATGGAGTAAGAGAAAAAAGAAAAAGCAACATAGAACAAGCAGAATAAGTAGAAAGCAAATAGTAGAATGGTAGGCTTAAGACCAGATATATCAGTGATTACATTATAGGTAAACAGCCTAAACATTCCAATTAAAAGACAAAACTTGTCAGGCTGGATTTTATTTTTACTTTTTAAAAACTCAGTTATTGAATTTTATTTTGTATTAGTACCTGCTTGCATTACATAATGATTACTTACCTCATAGAGAGTTGTTCCATGTGCATAACACATTTTTTTTCAGGCTGGATTTTAAAAAGAACTATATGTAACTTAGAAGAAATTCACTTATATAAAGCTACAGAAGGCTGAAAGTAAAATAATGGGAAAACACATGCCATGCAAATATTAAGAAAACTATTAAGATTATATTAATGTCAATAAAGTCTATTTTAAAGTAAAGCACTAGGAGGACAAATGGGGCATTTCACAAAGATAAAACTCAACTTGTCTGGAAGATAAAATAATTATAAATTTGCAAGTATCTAGTAATATAACTTCAAAATATAAAAAGCAAAATTTCGTAGCACTTAAAGAGAAATAGTAGCTGGGCATGCTGGTGCACGCCTATAATCCCAGCACTTGGGAGGCTGAGTCAGAAGGATTCCTGTAAATTGGAGGCCAGCTTGGGCTACATAGTGAGTTCAAGAATACCCTCAACTATATAGTGAGACCTGTCTGAAAAAAATCGAAAGAGAATAGAAAAATCTACAGTCACAGCGGAAGAATTTTTAAAACTGTTTTTTATTATACAAACATACACAGAACAAAAATCAGAAAATAAAATGGGAAAAAACCCACAATTTAAATCTCTATCACTAATTTTATTGTTAACATTTTATTAAATGTATCCAACACAAATATATTTTCCTGTGAATTTTTGTGTATACAGTCTATTTTTATATGCATACACAAATGAATAAAAATATCATAATGTACACACTGTCCAGTTACTTTTTCATTGCTGAGATGCAGTACCCAACATGTGTAACTGTAAGGAGAAGAGGTTTGTTTTGGCTCACAGTTTGTGGAAGTTTTATGACTCCAAGGCAGGGTGGCGTGGCAGAGGAGAAAGGGTCCTTGGTGTGGTAGGCAGGAAGCAGAAAGAGATCACAGGAAGGAGAGAGAGAGACTCTTCCAGGCCTCCAATGACCCACCTCCTCCAACAAGGCTTCACTGCCCAGATCACACTTAGTTATAAACTCATCAGTGGACTAACTCTTTGATAAACGTCACACCCCATGAGCCAATCACCTCCTCAAAGCCCCACCTGTGAGTGCATCTAAACCGTAATGCTACTTGTTACCCATTTTTACTTGTGAATAATGTATACCATAAATCTTTCTACGTACAAAATTTGGTTCTGTTATAATTTTTGAAGGCTAGATTGTAGCTTACTATATGAAAGACCATAACTTAACCTATCCTCTGCTGGATATCACGTAATTATAATCATGAAATTATAAGCAGCTCAGCAATGAATAAACTTGAAGACATATTTGAGTGCATTATTTGTCTTACATGTTTTGGGGATGGTTATCTAGAAATTAAATTCATGGATTCAAGACATACACATTTAAAAACTAACATATTTTCATACTTTTATTTAAAAATCGTAGTTTATACTCATAAAATCATGCAAAAGGAATTTCCATTTTTCTACCTCCACAAATACTGGGAAATATACTTCCTTGATTAGTTTTACATTTTAACATTTATTAGTACATATTTGCAGTATGCAATGATTACATTCATCAAGGGGAGTTGATACATGTACATAACATGTCTTAATTCTTTTTTTTAAATTTTATTTATTATTTATTTAAAACATTTTTTGGACCAGGGATCAAACTTGGGACCTTGCAGGTGGCAGAACCATGGAACTAAATCCCCAGCATGTCTTAATTCCTTTCTTTGTTTTTTTTTTTTTTTTTGGTACCGAGAATCAAACTCAGGTCCTTGCGCTTGCAAGGCTGGGGGCCGAACCACTAAACTAAATCCCCAGCATGTCTTGATTCTTATTACTGCCCTTTCCCCTATCTATCTCTCTGTTTCCTATTATCTATTTTCTATTTTGTTCTTTAATTATTTATGCTTTGGGTTTCTCATATGAAAGAAACTATGTGATATTTAAACTTGTGGGTCTGATTTATTTCCCTTGACATTATGATCTCAAGGTGCACACATCTTCCTATAGAACACTGAAGTTTAACCTCCTTTGTGGCAGAGCACTGCTCCACTGTGTATAAATACCACATTTTCTTTATCCCTTCTTCCAAAATTTAGCTAATATAAATTGTGCTGCTATAAACATGGGTATACATGTATCGCTGAAATATGATGTCTTTAATGCCCTTTGGAAAGACAGCTAGAAGGAAAAGTGCTGAGTTAGATTAAATTAGAGCTTTAGCATTTTGAGAAATCTCCATACTGGCTTTCATAGTAGTTGTACTACTTTACATTATCATTAACAGTGTAGAAGTGTTCCTCCCCTCCCCACAGACTCAGCAGAATTTGGTGTTACTTAATTTCTTCATGGTAACCATTCATTCTTGAGTAAGATGGAATCTCAGTATTATGGCTTGAATCTAGATATTCCCCCCAAACCTCATGTAGTCATAGGCGGGGTTTTTCGGTGGTGGCAGGATCTAGGGTGTGTGATGCTGGGATTAAGGGTGTGATACTAGGAATAAGGGTGTGTGGTTACTAAATTAATTCACTGATTGGTTTAGTATAGACGTGGGTGTGGATAATGTGGAAGGCTCAATCCGGGTGTAGGTAGCACCACCCAAAAGGACTGTAGCCTGGATGGAGTATAAAGGGACAGAAAGACCGCAGGCTTGCTGCTGCTATCTTTTTGCTGCCTGCTCTGCCATGCCCCTCTGCCTCGGACCCAGCCGATTATGAACTGAAACCTCTACAAACCGGGACCTGAAATAAACCCTTCCTGCCGGGCATGGTGGTGCATGCCTGTAATCCCAGCACTCAGGAGGCTGAGGCAGGAGGATCGCTGTGAGTTTGAGACCAGCCTGGGCTACATAGTGAGTTCCAGGTCAGTCTCAACTACATAGTGAGACCTTGTCTCGAAAAACAAACAAGCAAACAAACAAACAAACAAAAAAGAAATAAATCTTTCCTTATTTAGCTCTTCTGAAAAATGTTTTATTTCAGCTACCAATTTTTTGATTGGGTCTTTTATTCTAGGAAGTCTTTTTTTTTTTTTTTAGTTTTACGTATTCAAAAGTTTTACCTCTTTGATTTTCCAGCAGATTAAGTATTTATGTTTTAATATTTAACTCTTTGATTAATTTTGATTTTATTTAGTACATTTAGAAATATGGGTCTGGATTCAGTCTTCTCTGTATGTATAGCCAATTTTCCCAACACCGTTGATTACAGAGGCCATCTTTTCCTGCAGCATATGTTTTTGGCCTCTGTCAAAAATCAGATGGCTGAATATGCTTGGGGTTGAATTTACATCTTCTATTCTGTTGCGCTGATTTACATGTCTGTTTTAGTGCCAGTACCATGCTGGTTTGTTTAAAAAATTTTTTTTGAGACAGTGTCTTGATATGTAGTCTAGGCTGGTCTTGAACTCACTATGTAGTCCAAGATATCCTCCTATTCATGGCAATCCTCCTGCCCCAGCCTCCCAAATACTGGGATTACAGGTGTGCACCACCATGCCTGGCCATACTGTTTTTATCACTGTAGATTTGTATTACAAATTGAAATCTTGGATTGTGGTCCCTCCTGCTTTGCTGATGTTTACCAGGATTGCTTTTGCTATGCTGGGTCTCTTCTTGTTCCATATGAATTTTAGGATCATTTTTTCTAGTACCATGAAGAACAATGATGGTATTTTGATTGGGATGACACTAAATCTATATATCAGTTTTGAAAGTATGGCCATTTTGACTGTATTAGTTTTGCCTATCCAAGAGCAGGGGATATTTTGCATTTTCTGATGTTCTCTTTCTTCTCCTGCTCCTAAGTACTATACGTTTCATTATAGAAGTCTTTCACTTCCTTGGTTAGGTTAAACCCTAAATATTTATCTTGAAGTTTTGTGAATGGTATTGTTTTGCTAATATCTCGATGGGTTCCTTATATATGCAAATACTATTGATTTTTGTTGGTTGGTTTTGTGTCTTGCTACATTACTGAATTTGCTTCTTAATTTTAGGAATTTTTTGTTTTGTTTTTTAATTAATTAGGCTTATTAGTACATTTTAGACATACAAAATGATCACATTATAGGGAATTTGTCCTGCACATGATATATCTTGAGTCCTCTTTTTTTCCCATTCCCCTCCACTCTTTCAACCCTTCTTCCCCTCCACACTTATAAGAGATTTCCATTTCCCCCTTCTATTCTTTTCCCCTTCCTTCCCTTACTCCTCCCTACCTTGTTTCCCTTCCCATTTTCATATGTTCTTCCTACTTCTCAATATATATCTTCCATTATGCTCCTTGTTTATTCTTTGGGTTTCTCATGCACGAGAAGCAAAATGATATATATATTTTTTTAATTTTATTGAGTTTATTGGTACATTTAGGGATACAGTACAGTTACATTCATTGTTGGGATCATCCACCTCTACATGGCAAGTCTTGATTCTCATTTTTTCCCCTTACCTCTGCCCTCCCTTCACCCCCTCCTCCCCTCCCCATCTACAAACACTTTATTTT